>NC_142202.1:7636562-8282500 GCF_049639895.1 Pseudopodoces humilis
ATGAACAATCCCACCAGCCCATTAGGGCTGGAAAGCTTTTTGCAATCAGATAGCAATGAACAGGTCCAGTGTTTCACAATTAAGGGTGTGTTCCAGCTTCTTCTACCTGTGGTGATGCCTTAAAGAACCTACAAATGAAACAACAAACACTTTTGAGATAATATTAGTATAGGAGGTAATATAAAGCCTGGTGTTTATTGGAGGCCTCCAGGGCCAGATATGGAGAATGTCCACAAAATGCATCCCCCCCTGGGATGAATACAGTTTTCTAAGTTTAGAAAATTAGCATAATTGACAAAAATCACCAATTAGAGACATAACTGGTGAGGCAATTTCCCCCAGTTAAACCCTTCTCTGAATTCTGTCTCCCCTTTTTAGGGACTAAACGCTCTTGATGAAAATGTGTCTCAAAGAGCTAGTTTTGACCTTGGTTCCTAGGGAGGGACAGGGGCTTTGTAACCCCCCAGGGATTGGAGCCCTGGAACATATTTTGTCTTTCTGCCTAGGGAGAAAGGTAAGGAAAAGTACTGGGACTACGAATACACTAATAGGCTACAAATACATGTGTAAAGAATACAGAAATATATAAAAGAAAAGAGGCAAAAATCGAATTGGCATCAATGGAAAACTGCATCTGAAATAGGCATGGAATGAGTCTCATGAAAAACAATGCAGCAGGCCTTAAGAAAACAGGAGACCATGCACAGGCACAAGTTGTGATACTTTTTCTGGTCAGAATCCCTTTAATAGAGAGTTTTTCCTGGAAAGTATTGATTTATTTTTAGCAAAATAATCATGGTAGAAGTCAGTTTTGAGGAATTTCTTGTTTGAGCTTTACACTATGAAGCTTCTCTTCATAGTTCCGATACTCTGCTTCCTTTTGCCTTTGAAAACACTTTTCTAAAAACAAAAGAGAAACAAGTGTTATAAATGAGAGAGGTTAGAATTAAAATGTTTCAATCCTAGTCACATATTTTTAATTTTCATTTTGTGAAAATGCTCAGCTCTGGATTTTCACCTCAATTAAAACATCATAAAACCAAGGAAAAATGTTTCTACCTACTCCATTAAAATACACAAAAGTACTTTTTGGAATATGAAGCGAAGGGTATTTGGTCTCCAAAGAACCAGAGATCCGTCTTTCCACTTTGGGGTGTGGGGGTAGTGATGAAAACATTTTATGAAAAACATCAATTTGAAATGGAAAAGAAAGGGCTTTTTAAAAGACTAGCTAAAGCTTACAGATATTAGCTATGAAGTGACAACTTTGAAACCAAGTATTAAGTTAGCTAGGAATAATTCCCACTTTTCAAGGTGCTGGTTTTATAAAGATCAGCTCAGCTGCATGCACAGAGGTGGTGGTGTGCAGGCAGCTGCTCTCCCAAGGCTGTGGATGATTCATTACCTTTAAGTGAGGCACAGAGGAACACAATTGACAAGTGTGACACTTTTCCCACTGCACTGTTAATCTGACCCTGGGCATCTCTTCCATGCAACACTGCAGACCTGAGGACATTGCCAGCTTGGAACATCCATGCAGACTCTGCCTTAGTTCTCCATACATCACAGGGGCAAAAATAATCATGCTGCAACATCACAGCATCTTCCTTAGCCTGAAAATGCTGGTGTCTGCTGACGACCAGCTCTGAGAGCCAGAGGCAGGACTTGGGGCACAGAAATTTCCCAGCTTGGGCTGACAGATGCTTTGCTCACCAACTCCTCTAGTAGTTAAAGATGGATTCAGCTGGGACTGTTGGGGCATGGGGTGTGTGGTACAATTTTTCTTAGCTGGTTTATAACGGGCTTGTTTATTGAGTTTTTATGATAAATCTAGGCATGCTTCACATTATCAGAGTTGGCTGTTCAGAGCGTCTCAGTCCTGCTCTGCCAAGGTATCCAGGGTATCCTTCAGTGGGAACCTAATCAATATATCATTCAGATACCCTTGGCAATTAAGGAGCTCAGATGTCCTTGTCAGAACCAGAAGCACACCCTGAATCCCACTGATTGTCAGTGCATTCTGGGACTTCTAAATGTCTTGGCTGTTTTTTAAATCAATTAAGAGCCTGAAGAACCCATATGCCTTAGAAAACAATAAATATGAAGGATTTACACTAGAGGCATGCCCAGATACCCAGGCATTGGCAAAGATGGTTCCCAATAAGGAACAGCCTGATCATTACCTGCTCCATGCTGTCGTGGGGTGATTTTATGATGATACTCTATTCCCTGGTCATCTGCTCTATGCCCAGAAATGGTTGCTGTGGTTTTAAGGTAGGTTTAGGGGCAGAGGTTGAGAATGGGGGCTCTTGCACAGGCTTTTTTCAAAGCCTCACTCTCGAGTGTCTGTGGTTCCCTGCAGATGGGCAGACTTTGTTGCCTAGCCAGCTTGGTTTTTGTTAGCTTAGGGAAGAAGGTTTTTTTTCCTTTCCCTTGGAGACCTCAACAGCAAACCTTCCCCAGTTTTTCTGTTTTTTTTTTTCTCCTGAACTATTCAGTTTGGTTTTGGTTTGAGATCAGAAAGTTGATGGGAGAAGCAGAGGACCAGCAGGGAGCCAAGGAGCTGCTCTGTCCCTGCCCCAGGCCTCAGAAAAGCCAAACCCACAAGAGAAAGGACACCAAATCCACCAACTTCATCTGCTGTGAGGAGACCAACATCAGAGATTCACCAGCTTCCCATCTGTTTGGCTTTTTTTTCCCCTGAGCTACTGTGTGAACCTTTTGGTTTCTTTCTTCCCTGAGACAGAATCCAGGTGCCATTTTGTTCCTCCCTGACACATGGCCAGCAGTTGTTTTTCCCTTTCCCTGGATTCTGTTTGTTTGTGTTGTTTTTTTATAACAGTGTGAGTGTGTGTAAAGGGAGGGCAAGGTCTGATACTTCAATATCTAGCATTTTTTCACAATTTTTTTTCCCCATGCTGTGTTGGCACTCTGTTTGTCAATAAATGGTTGGTTTTTTTCACTTTCATTTACTAGCATTAATCTCCCATTGATAGAAATGGATTGTTGGAACCTTTTTTCCAGAGGAAATACTCATTTCAGAGCATTTTCTCCTCCACTTGTCTTTAAACTAAGACATGCCAGTCATGATCAAGAAGGAAGAACTGCTCAGTACAATGGAGTCATTACTTCTGCAAACTCTATTTTTATTTTTTTTTGGCAGCACTTAGCCCTTAAAACACTGTTTAAATCCACTTCACCACAACCCAGAGTGGAGATGCAGAGAGACAAGCATTCCTGGGTTATACAACTTTAATATAGCTCCAGGAATTTGGAGTCTCTGTTGGCAATTGGTGGAAAGTGGAGGAGCTACAGGGTTAGCAGTAGTCCATAGGAAATGCTAGCTGTAAAGATGCATTAGGAAACACCTCTCCTTCTCAAAAAGGAGAGCATTGGTGCCTGACCCCAGTGCCCTGATCCCTGGGGGATGTGAGACCCCAAACCATACCCTGAGAGAGAAACAAGAACTGGAGTTGGGATTTTCAGCAGCCCTGGCATTTTTCGCTCTGGAAAAGAGCTTTCTGTTCTGCTTATGGGAAAAGATACACTTCATACAAGCACAGCCTGCAATTTAAAAGGTGCTTCAGCAGCCAGCAGTCCAACTGCAAGACATTTTCTGATCTTTCCATTCCCTGTTTAATGTCACAGTCTGTTCTGTCCAAAATCATGGTGCTGTTGTCTTCTGGGACATCAGAGCCTGCTCTATGTCCACCAAGTCTATGTCTATGTCTAAAGTCCACCAGACTTTAATGTATAATCAAAGAATTAAAGAAAGTGGCTTCTTCAGAGTCCATTCCCCAGTTCTTGCATGTACTAATAGTTGTGGAACTCTTCATTGGTAGAAACCAGGAGTACCATCTGCCCCGTACTACCATTACAAAGAACACACTGACACAAACAGATTTATGCCACTAAAATAAATGTTAGACTCCAAGGTCAGCTGTAGCTGAGCAGAGGATACTCTAGCTATTCAGTGGATAAATACTAAAGCTATTTTTTTCTTGATCCTATGCAATGAGATATCAAGCAGGGCTGGTCTGTCTTCTGCTGGGGTGGAGAAGTAAAAAACACAAACTCTGAACACCCTCAGTGTTTTCGAAGGTACCTTATAGGAAAAGCATGGAACAGCTTTACACATCTAGTAATTAAATACTCATTGTGTGCTTATAGAAATATACAGAAATATTTTTTTTCTAATTAAAATATTTTAAATGTGTTTTAAAAATAAGATTGTTGAATTATTTCCCAAGGGGAAAGAAATGCAAGACCACAGAATGCACAGTTGCTTCCATACAGTCAAATGAACTGCTCCCCCCAGCAATGCTCAAGGGTTTTTGCTGCATGAGATCAGTGCAAAGCAGAGCAGTTGCATTCATTTGGTGAAGAGAGATTAAGGACATTATGCTGGGGATAAGGAGATGTATGGCCCTTATTGCAGGAGCTCCTAAAGCCCTGAGGCCTGTGTTATCTGCCAGACTGGGCTGAGGGCAAAATGAACCTGACTAACCCTTTCTGATCTTGCAAGATACCCATCACAGGAACAGAGATGTTCAGGAGTCTTTGCTGTTAAAGCAAAGGGGTTTGCTTTGTTCTAGGCCCTCTTAACATGACGAACAGGAGGATTGCAGAGTCTAGACATACCACCCTGAGGGACTGAGGAAGGCAGAAAAGAGCCCCTAAGCTGCCTTCAAATATCATTACTATAATTTCATTAGATATTATCATATGTTATCATTAGCTGTAGTGCTGTAGTTTTATTATTATCACAATTAATCTTTCTTACCCAGAATAAGAAATTCCAGAAACCCACACATTCCAGCCTCAAAAATAAAAGATTCCTTTCATACCCTTCTTTTTAGTCATTGTGATCTGAGCCCCGTATTAAGTTCTAGCTACAAGCATTTCTACACTGAAATCCTTATTGATTAAATCTGTTGGATCTAAAGTTTCTCCCTCTGCATTTTTGCAAAATGATAACAAAACAGTGTTGACAGAAAAAGACACAGGAAGCAAATGCTGGGGTGGATGCCCATTCAGGTGCATTCAGGCAGAAAACCCTCTCACTCCAGTCTAATGAAATTTCAAGCACAAAACCCTGTGGCAAGGTTGGGTAAGACTAGTAAAGCTCATTATTTTGTATTAAGCCATAGCACAATCAAGTTTACTTTCTTGCAAAAGACAGAACATGTCAAGATCCTGAACTGGCACAGAGAAATGGGTGAAAGTTACTGATATACTAGAAAGCTAAGTTAAGGAATGCGTACATTGCCAGAAAATTGTAGTTACCAATTTTGCTACCAGCCTCAATGACAGTGGTTAAAAGCTTTCCTGAGTCTGTGGGGAAGAGGTTGGAGTTTAGAAAAACATACAGTCTTGAAGCACCACTGTGGCAGAATAGCTTTTGGGTATTAAACAGATTGAGAGGTTTTAAAGGTGGCATTTTTGAACAACCTGCATGTCACAATTCCTACCTTTTATATTTGAGTGGCACCGAGGAGCAGACAGATGAAAATATTTTAGTTTTAAAATAATCTATTTCAGCTTTACACCTCCCTAGGAGAAGCATTATCCTCCTTAGCAATGAAAGGGATCTATGCCATACATTTATTTATGAGGGAAAAAATTTACTTTGCGCTTGGTGAACACTAAATAAAGCATGTGAGTCTCCAGCAGATCTCCCTCATACACGCCTTGCTGTCAGTTTGCAGCCACCTATTGCTGTACAGAGAAGAGGGTTGGGAAATAGATTGTGTATGGTGAGGGGAAAAACCTTTCCATTCACCTTACACATGTGAGAATAAGGGAACAGGCAGGATGGGTGCCCTGCTGGCAGGGCCTCCAGGACATAGCTGGGACATGAGCAGGACAACTGAAGGAAATTTGTGTGGGATGAAGAGGTATTTAGCCTCCATCAGTCTCAGCAAGTCAGTGTTTAGGGGAAAATTATCAGAAAAAAAGTAAATTTAGTCCTTCTGCCTATATTGGAAAACTTTCCCAGAAGTACTAAAGTTTTAATTAAATTGTTGTTTTCAGTCATTCAGTTTTAAAGACCAACTTATCTTCTGGGAATTCTGTCTTTTACCAACCCTAGTACCTCAGAGCAGCATACCTTATATAATTAAACCAATCTCACAGCAAATTCCAGATTGGCTGTGGAGCACAGCAGTCCCTGGGTAATCAGCACCTTATTCAAAATCTGCTCTTTGCTTAGAGTGTCTCAATACTCTTCAAGACTCCTCAAGACTCTTCAAATCCCTGGCTGTTATTTACTTCACAGTACTTTTGCAGGTATTAGAGTCCTCATTATTCAAACATAACCCAAGGGGAAAAACTAATGTTCTTCATGTAACTATATTTCAAATATTTCACTTTTAGGTCATTAAAACTCTGATATCTTCCTCCCACTCTCCAAGCACCCCTTATGTTGTTGCTCTTCGATGACTGCCACCTGTGTGTCCAGCCTTCCCAGCTAAGGAACCACTAACACTGCAGGTATCACTATATTCCCATTAATAGAACACACAGTAAGGTGCCCAAACAGCTGAAATTACTTCTTCCAAACTGTAATCTCTTATATTTATCCACTATGAACTTGAAACAGCACTTGCTGTTGTGCTGCTTGTTCACTGCTCCCAAGAAAGACCATCCCAGTTAAACTTTTTTCCCTATAACATCTTGTCAGAAAATTATTTTTCTTTATTTTTTTTTTATCTTCCACCATTCCACTGCTCCTTTCTTCCTCTCTCTTAATATTCATGAGTAATGAATTAATATTGAGATCATTGCCTCAAGGAAAGTTCAGGTCTGTGGTGAATGGACAGTAAGAGTGCAGAAATCTGATGCCTGTCACTGGTTTGTCACAAGGAACTACAGGAAGTCAGCACAAGTCACCTGAATTCTTCCATAAAATGAGGGAAAGTGTTCCATACCCTGACCCCAAAGGTCTTCTGGGAATCCCCCCAAAGAAAGTTTCATTTTTAGAACACGAATTTTTTTGAAAAGCAATTTTTCATAAGTAAAATCCCAAAACATGGCCATGGATAGAGATCAGGATGATTAGAACTATCAGGATCAAAACACCTATACTTGTGGGTTATTTTGCCAAAGAGTTTTGATGTTCTTGTCCTGAGCTTTCATGGGTATCTCCCACTGGGGTGCTGATGGAGGACAACATGGAATTCCTCACAAGCACAATGGGATAAGGGCAGCTTCCCAGAACTGGGTGACATTTGGTTTGTGTAGAGCCTTGTAAAAGGAAGTCCTTCAAACAGTAAAATGGATATATACAGACTAAAGAATGGGAGTTTGGTGACTATTAAGATTTTAAGGTGCTGATACTGGAGCTCTGAAGTGGCTTGTAAAACAAGGTGATTTCAAAGGGCCTGGAATCCAGAGAAACATATCAAAAAGGGTTTTGCTTTGAAGGAGATTGGGACAGTTATTCACACAGGAGCAAGCAAACCTCCTGCCTGTTTGAGTGCACTTTGGATTCTGGAGGAATTGCACTGACTTCACTCTGGCAATCCAGCTGTCAGTTTGTTTAAGTAAACATGTGTTCAGGACAAACAATAATGTTTTCTTCCAAAAGTTGCTGAACATCTTCACAAAGTGGATTAATTATGCAGTCAGCAGTTTCCCCTGATTGTTGACAAAACTCCAAAGCTGGGAGAACAATCAGCAGTTAAAGCACTGTGGCATGTTTGCGTGTGAAATTTGTGAAATCAGGGAGTATAGAAACAAAGTCTTCAAAAAATCAGGATTGTTTAGACTTTTGTTGATGAATGATGATGCTCAGAAGGATTTGCATAGCACCCCAGGAGCAGCTCTGATGTTCTCTGAGAGTCAGCTCATTACATCCATAACAGCGAATGTCACTGATTTCCTTTCTTCAAAATTAAGGATTGACAAATGTGAATGAGACTACCTGGAATACTGTCTGAAAGATGACAAAAAACAATGAAAAATCTATTGTTCTGTACTTACTTTTTAAAAAATCTTGAATACTTATAAAACACTCTGGCCAGCTGTTGTTGTTAGACATAAAGTGGTTATCACAGTTATCACTGTTGTTATGATGGAAATGATAACGAGCTCCCTGACGTCAACACAAGGCTCAAAACAACATCTTCTGAAGCATACAAAAAGCCTTGAATAAATATTTCTCTCTTTAAAAATGCCATTGTATGTGAATAGATTGAAAAAATTAAATATATTGTAAACTGATCTGTAACTTAGCCATGCAAAATGGATCAATTTTGAAAATGTTTAGAGATTTTAATTCATAGAAATATTAACAGAGGTGTTTTGGTGCAACTATCAGAATTTTCTTGCTTCCACTGTACCCCTTCCAAGTATTTGAGAAATTATGTCATGGTAGAACTGCAGGATGGAGTGAAGTAGCAGCTAGCAAGGCCTAAGTAAGCAATTAGACATCTTTAGATACAATAGGATTTCACATAAGTGTAAGAATCACAGGAAAATTTAGGTTGGAAGGGACATCAGACCAATCTACTACTCAAAGCAAGATGGTTTTAACCTAACTTGTAAGAGTTATCTTAGTTACACTGTTGAAGAGCTACAGGAACACAAACAGAAGAAGTATTGTACCTTTTCTCACCTCAGAGAACACTTGAAATGTATAAGCAACACCCATAACCATCCACTTTGACAAAATCCATGTGCTGCTGTTACTAGAAACACTTACAGAAATAATTATTTTCACACAGATGTTCCTTTGAAAAGTGTAATTAGCATTTCTATATAAGCAATCTATTCACAATTATGTCCTCAAATCTTTTGCTAAAACGATTATTCTTTCACTCGGAAGTAGAAATAAATTCAGTCAATCTATCTGATAACTCACAATCTAAAATATCAAGTCTTGGAAAGAAAAAAGGTACAGCCTGTGTCAGATGTGCACACTTGGAAGCCCTTGCATAAAATCTACCCTGCCACCAGCACATGGGAGAAACCTTTATTTAGTGAAGTTTTATCAAGTGAAGCCTGAGGACGTATCTCATATCCATTTTTACTTCTCTATATGTATTACTTGCAGTAATTCACCTTGGTTGAAATGAGGTTGAATCAAAATTTTGGTTGGTGCTTCTTTGATGAACATCTTACAGATTTCCCCCTTTAAATATACTCAGCCTTAAAAAGGCATCACTCATGTCAAGCAAATTGAAGACCACTACTGCATAAGTAATGGCAATTACAAAGCACTGGGGGGAAAACAATTCCTCTTTCAGTACATTTCAGTATCCTGTATAAAGAACCCTCACACTTCTAGAAACCTCCAGTAAATGAGAAGTACCAAGCTTTTTGGCCTAGAAACCTGGAAATGACAATTTTTTTTTTTTTTTGGTTGGGATTTGAGCAATCTTTTGTAGAACAACATGAACACATCATTGAATCCCTTCATTACTCATTGGAATCATGCTTGCATTTTTCACTGGAAATACAGGCACTTCAGGATACAATGCAATATTTGCTTAAAGGGGAAAGACACCCCAACCAAACACTCTTACCTTCTTTCCAAAGGCTATGCCAATAATCTTGCCTGCAAAGTCTCTTGTTTCAGTTCTTCCCACAACTGTTTCTTGAGTGACTGCTTGGCACTGAGTGTTTGCTCTGGACCTGCCCTCAGCTGTATTGCTCTTTGCAGTTTTTCTGCTCTAACTCCACATGCACACAGTAGGAACTCCTCAATGATGATTTTAAAATAACAGGTGGCCTTTTCCAGTGTTTTTTTTCTGTACAGACACAAGAGAAATATCAAACTGGTGATCTGTACTGCCGTCTCTCAGACAGTGGAGGTGGAAGTGAGAAAAACAATGCCAACAATTAATGCTTACAGTGGAAAAAGGCACATCAAATTGACTTGTAATGGTCTGCTGTAGCATTATTTCTAATTGGCATCACACTATGTAATTAGATTGCAACACACTTGAGCAATAATGCAAAACTAGATCATTTATGGGAGAAAAAACACTAGACTGGGTAATCAGCACTGTGCAATACATGTGGTCTGCACTGAAGTTTGACATTTCTCATTCATCTTTTTAAAAATTCCTGAAATGTGCGCACCATTACTTCCCTATTATGGGGTGCCCTCCAGAAACCACCAGCCTTTCTACCTCTACACTTGAACAGCTCTTGGCCTGAGGGGCTTTTTGTAGCAGCCATTCAATGGGAAAAAAATCCCAAATACAACCACACATTCACACATTCACACACGTTCCTCTGCCACAATAAAAACTCCACCAAGGTTTGTTCTTCTTCAGCACAACCCTCTCTAACTGATCTCTCACAAAGTAGCTGTAATGGCAGCTGAAGACATCAAAAACAAGCCTTGCCCCTGACTTCTCTGTATAGAATTTATCCACACGTGGATGGGGCTTTCTACCACATATGGATGGCACAGAAAGACTTTATCAGAAGAGTAGGATTCCCCAGCTCTGCTTTACAGTAACAAGTTAGTCAAGCTATAATTTGGACTCCTCCTCTACAAAGAAGTCCATGCTATCAAAAGCCCCCAAGTATTGTCAATAAAAGTGTCTGCTAAGAGATGAAACTGCTCTGAACCTGTATTTTTTTCCTGAGTTTTTACTTTCTCTCTGCTTCCCACCATTCTGCTCCTGCATCTACCACCCACATTGAGTCTAAAAATGTCATGAGCTGAGCAGAGGGCATAAGCTGCCTTCATCTAAATGCTGGAGGCTACTGCTCCTGCAGTTCATGTGTGTTTCACAGTCATGAACTGCAGAGAAGACAAAAACTTCAATAAAATAACCTTAAATCTTCTCAGCATCATCCTATGGTAACTCTGTCATGACGATAATAGTACATTAATTACACAGTCAAATAATGCATTATGTCATTCACAATAAAAGGACATTAAGACTGAAATTCTTGGAAATAGCACAGCAGCTACAATGAAGCTCATGCATAATTCCAACATTATTCATTCCAAATTGTAAGAGTTTCAGATCAGGGTGCTTCAGTGTGTTGAATGCAAGCTCCTTATAAATACAGGCAGGAGCTTGTGATATCCTTCCAGTCTATCCTCACTAGTGACAATACATGGAAGGGAATGAGGAGAAAAACTACTGTGGAAATAATTTTTTTCAAAAAAATAGTCTGTAACACCAAAAATACTCCATTTCAAAACTGAAATTTTGCTAATGATTAGAAACTCACCAAGAGTTATGTTGTGCCACTGAATTTTCCTAGCATAGGAAAGGCATTCCCAGGAAGAAGAGTTTCCTCAGGGCTGAGAATATTTTCTTTGCTCTCATCCTATATAAGAAAAAAGAAAAATTGCTTTTAAGACCAAATGTGCAGCATGGCAGACTGTGCTGCTTAGAAAATCCTCATGTCTGACCTTCCAATGGGCAAGACCTGAAACATCTTTTTTTTTGTCACAGGATCCGTGAAGAGTGTTCTGTGCTTTGCAGAAGAGGCTCATCAGTGCACAAGATCTGACTGACAACAATCTGTGAGGCATAATGACATCCCAGAAACTTGGGGCATTTCAGCAGGTGCATTTCTAGCTTTTTCACAGGGAATGCTACTCATATGACCCCTGGAACAGCCATGAAAGAGTCCTAAACACGAGCATGAAAGCCCAAAATTATAGTTAAGGGTATATTTGAAAAGTTGATGTTTTCTTTCCCTTCCCCTAAGGAGAAGAGAACACACAGGAAACTCACAATTCCTCCCAGTCTCCCTCATTAAACAGCTCTTCCTCTTAGTGCTTCCACAGTATATACAAATCTCAAAAGACAAATGCCAATTAGTCTGGCACAGACATAACTTCAAGGCTCTCTGCTTCTGGATATCAGATTATGTAAAAATTTAAATGTCTGTTCTCACCTTAGTGATAAACAGATGTTTTCCCCAAATGCACAGGTTGTAGTTGTTCATATCTGTGCCCTTTGTGACAATCACAAGTAATAACAGCAATCAGATCATTACAAGAAAGTGGGCTGGGTAAATAGGAAATGTTGAAATTCAGCCTCCCTGGGAAAAACAAAGACACGTTACCATTCACTTTAGGTGTTTTCTGTATGAAAACAAATTAATCGCCACCAATATACAACATCTGTATGGATTAAAGAGGAGTAAACATTGAATACTAACTTGTCCTTTCTGCATAATACTTTGGAGACAAGAAGAAAGGCAAATAAACCCTTTAAGTATCTACTAAATAATGCATCTTCATATAATTAAGTATATTGTAGTCAGAAGCCTCCAGCTCTTAGACTTTTAAGACAATTTTCAGAATAATTATCTGAGAAGTCCAATCTGGACAATGCAACCAGCATGGATTTTATTTTGTTTATTTTAAACTTATGACTGAATAATTGAATTTTTATCTGATCAGGGCAAAATTATTTCTCAAGAGTACTAAACTATCACGGTTTTCACTGCTATACATATTTCTGCACTGACTAAAACCTCACATTTCTATAGCCACAGGAGTGTTTATTTTACCAGGAAACTGACCCTATCAATTGACTTTTTATAAGTTTTGCAGAGCATACACTTGGCAGCGTTTGGAAATGTCATCCAGCTGAAAATGCCAAAACAGAGGCCAATTGCTGGGAGCTTTGGCAGTAAGAGAAAGTCAGGAGAAACCATTGATGCAATGCCTTGTGAGGCAAGTGTTCTGCTACTCCAGTGGCACTCATGCATCCACAATTACAATGCCAATGTGGATGTTGCTTTCCCCTTCTCCTAACACCCCTGCTGCTCCCTCAGACAGATTTCTCCTCACACCTCACAATCCCATCAGCAGTATCTGGACTGGTGACTGTAACAGCCAGAGAAACCAAGAGTGGAAAAGGTGGTATTAAGAGAGTTATTTACAGATTGAATTACTGCCCCTTTCAGACATATCCTATTAAATTCACAGAGCCCAGCACAAAAATGGGAATAGTGGTGAATCACACCTGCTCCAACATTAACTATCTTAGGCTGCATGAACCGGTTTTCATAAATTTATTACCCCTTCAGTTTCAAAGCCAGGTAATAACTTGCTTCCCATGCCTAAGGCACAAGCAATCCAGATCAGTGGGCTTCAAAGAACATCTTTATTATAAAACAGAAGAATAAATGAATGGTGAAAGTATATTTTCTTGCAACCAGACAAATGCACAGTAGGCAGGAGAACAAATTTCAACTTCTTTTCATGATTTTTATCACAAAACTGGTGCTTTGGAGTGCAAGATGTTCACTTCCTCTGCTCAGCTGAGTGGAAATGGTTTAGGAGAGGCTCACAGAGCCTTTGCTGATGCCACCTCACAAGGGCCCATGTGATTCCTAGGATGCAGGGATTCCCCCCATTCCTTCTGCAGGGCATGGCAGCCAGTCAAAGCTGCAGCTGTGCCCTGCCCACGGACACAGGAGCAATCCTGCAGGCTGCACAGATGCCAGAAATGCTAACAGAGTGTGCTGTGCCTACATCCAGCTGCAAAAAGGTCCCATCTGCACATCCTGTGCAATTTTCCACCTCAGAAGAAAAGCAGATTCTAAAGTGCTATCAAAGCTGTTTGTGTAAGTAGCCCTTCTGACATGCAGCCTGCCTACAGTTTTATTTCCCCTCCAGCTCGTAGCTTAAGCATTATCATAGCAGAGAACTTCTTTCCTGATGTTTTGATGAATGGCAGAACAAGTGCTATTGAACAGTGATGTTCTGCAAGTCACCTGCATTCCAGTGTAACCCCCAAATCTTCTTAAATAACTGCAGAATAAAGAAGACTTGTGCCCTTTGTGTCTAAAGTTCTGGCTAAGCTCCAATATTCTCTTTTGTATCAGAGATAAATCTGTTTTCCAAAACAAGAAGGCTTAGAAAACTCAGGCCTGCCCTGAGTGCTGGTGCCCAACAATCACAATACCCACAAATAAATATGAAATAAAAATGAAGCCTTAAGAACCTATATATGTAACAACACACACTTTCAAGATAATGATAGTATAGGAGGTAATGTAAAGGTTTATCTTTATTGGAGGTCTCCAGATATGAAAAATGTCCACAAAAGCCCACCCCCACGTGGGTGAATACAGTTTTACAGGTTTAGCAAATTAGCATATTTGACAAAAATCACCAATTAGGAGCACAAGTGGTGATGCAATTTCTCCCTCCCCAGCCCAAGCCCCTTCTAAATCCTCTCCCCTCAGACAGTCCTAAGCATTGTTGATGAAAATGTGTCTTGAAGAGCTGTTTCTTTGCCTTGGTTTCTAAGGAGAACCAAGACAGGATAGGACAATGTGTTTTGTCTTTCTGCCTATCAGGGAAGGGAAAAGTACTGGGAAAACTAGCTACAAATGCAATAATAGGCTACAAAGCTACAAATATATGTGTGAAGAATACAGACACTATATAAAAGGAAAAAAAAGAGACAAAAATCATTAGGCATCACCCCAAGCTGTCACTTGCTGTCTCAGCACTGAATTCAACCCCTGCCAGGCAGGTTTCCAGCCACAAGGCTGGAGAGGGAAAAGTGCTGAAGTTAATTCAGTTTTCTGCACTGCATCTCTGCAGCACAAATCTGCATCTAAGACTACTTCTTTGGTAGATATTGTGCCAGCTGTGAGGCACATAGAGAAGAGCAAAAAACTTGGGGATTTGTAGATTTACAACCAATAACCAGTAGGATAATGAGCATTAAGCTATTAAAATACAACTACTGGCCAGCCACTCTTAGGAAGCTGTGTTGGAGAACGGATAAGGAGAATTTAGGTACAAAGACCTTATTTCAGAGCCAGTTAAAAGGTAGCTCAGCTATGTTTCCAGTACAGTGTTGAGATGAAGCTGGGCTACCAGAAATCCTTTGTCTTCCTGCCAGATGGCCTTTGAGACATTCTGACATGCTGATCCTTAAAATCTGGGGGCAAAATCACAACCCAATTTCCCAGCTATTCTGTTCCTGCTCCTCCCTAATCCCTGTAGGAGAGAGCAGGCACAGAATTTCAGCCCTGCTGTATCTATTTGGTGGTGGAAAGCCACGTTTTGAACCTAATCAGCAACTAATCAGCAAGGAGTTTTGAACCTAATCAGCAGGAATCTGCTATGCAAAGGGATGGAAATTGCAATGAGAGCTTGTTTGAAGTGCAGTCAGTAACTCAAATGACATGAAATATACCCATTACAGGCTTGATCTTTGATTTTATTTTCAGGTAACATGGTACAATATGCAAAGCTAAACTCCAAACGTGCTACTTTGTCCTTTCAATTCAAGCAAGGCTATAAAATCTGTATTATAAGTTTAGGGTGTAAGAACAGAACACTAAAATAATCTATCACCGGTTATTTATTTTAATAAACGTTGTATTTCTAATAGTTTCCTACCATTTTAAAGCAATTGGCCCTTCGCTGAACTTCAACAAATGAGAGCTTGGAAAATATAGCTATTAAGAGAGATTAATAACAGCTTCTCATCTCTTATCCCAGGAGCCCAAGATATTCTCCCATTATTGCTATTCCTCTCAACGTGCAGAATTAAAGAAAAGGGCATGAGACGTGGAAGCCATTAGCAATTTCCAATTGTAAAGATATGACAAGACAGGCAACAACATTTTGTTTCAAAGCATAGCCCATTTAGTCCAGTGAAATTATTTTAGCCTCTAAAATTGTAAATCCACTTAAAACTAGAGGTCACTGAGCATCTAAACTTCCATGCAAATTATTTTAGCCTCTAAAATTGTAAATCCACTTAAAACTAGAGGTCACTGAGCATCTAAACTTCCATGCAGCACTAGTACAGTCAGGTGCCTCCTGACACTTGCAAAGCTCAGTGTTAACAGATCTGCAGTCTAGTGCTGATGTCTGGTTTCAATGCTCTCTTTCATGAATATTTATTACTAACAAATATGATCCCTCTAACTTTATACTGCTTGTGTAGCTACAGTATTTTGGGTAATCAAGGAGTTTGAATTTCCAAGTGAGATTTCTTCAGAGCCAGGTCAGTACAGTGCTAACACAACATAATTGCCCTGAATATATACAACTTCTCTCTGAATCTGAGGAAAATAAACAGTCAGCAGTTATCAAACACCTGTATCAGATGTTCCCATGTGAGATAAATACTGAGATTTAAATAATGCTAACTGTCTGTTTTGGAGGTTACTTGATGTTTACACAGAGAAATCCAGATATTTTTTCTGTGAGAAGTACAGCAGCTAATGTGATACGGTACAGCTATAAAGGGGAACGTTCAAAGCAAATTATCTCTCTTTGGTAACATAACTGCTTGTTATAAATCAAGACAAGGTTGTCACCTTTTGGATCAAGGTTAATCTACTCATAGCCATTAAATTCACACACATACATTATCAAGGTTCTATTTTACAGCTTCTCACTCTAATAATTTGAAGCGTTACCAGCTGAACATGACATTTTCTATCACAGATGCAGAAAAGCCAGAAAGTACTGCTATGTCTAACTTTCAGGCTATGCATTTAGCTGTACAGGAACAAGATCAGTAAGAAATGTTAGCAATACAGCAAGGCAAAGCTAGAAAAACATGGGAAACCAAGGCAGATTGTCACACTATTGGGTTTTTTCCCCAGCAGATGATGAGGAATATTTCTGCACGGCAACAGAAGTGTTAACCTAGCACTTCCAAAGATAAACCTCAGTCCCAAAGGCTGGAAATTATTGCATGATGAAGCACAGCCCATATTCTCCTTGCTAATAAGCTGAAGTTTTATTCCATTTAATAGACTTTGCTGCACTAAGTGACACATCTCTAGTTAAGAGATACCACATTTCAGTGTCAAAAATCCTGAACCACAAGGGAAAACCAGAATCCTATTCCACTGTTCATATTTCCAGGAATACCCTACAAAAACCTAGCAGTAGTAAAAGCCATATGTTTTGGTAAGAGTGGACAGATTAGTGTTCAGCTTTGCAAACTGAACAAATCAACAGCAGTTTTACACCTCTTGAAGATTTATCCTTCTTCCTCCACCTTGCAGACTGCAAATAGCTGGGCAGTTTGTGAGAGCATTGCAAGCCTCTGGGAGGTCAAATGTCTGAGCAACACAGCAATGATGAACACAAGGTAAATGCAAACTTGAATAGTGTTTTCTCCACAATCAAAGAGGACTGTTTTCAGGCATGTGAAAGCCAGGCTAAGTGCATTGAGTGACCCACTAGCATTTGCTGCCAAAACCAGCTGGATTTGAAATGTTAGCCTCAGCTTTGATTAACTGTCTAGTAACCTATGAGGGCAGCTGCTCTAAGACACTAAACAGGTGCATCCCTAAAAGGAAATAGGAAGGAAAATGTTTCCTCTGATTAAGTTTTGAAAAAAACTTGACATACACTTTTGTAAACAACTGAGAGGTAGCAAATACAGAGATCAGACTATCAGAGAGATGAGGCACTGTCATCTTTTTTACAAAGAAAGAATAAACACTAAATTTTAGACTAATTGTCCCATTTTAAGTTACCAGAGATATTAGTGGTGCTTGACTAAACTCAAAGCAGTGGCACTTTTAGTATACACAGTGCATTACTGAATGGAAAGCCAAAGCCAGAGGATGAGTAGTTTATTTTACATGTAACAAAACTCACGAGATCCTCCAAGATCCATCCTGCATGAAGTGGCTGTACTGATTACATGAACATTCCCTGAGAGCACTCATGTGGATGCATGAACAGACAGGCTTTCATGGATTCACAATTCACAATGGATTCACAGCACCTTGGAAACTGAAATGCACCATTTCACAAAGAATCCACTAAATCAGGTTTAAAATAGGTTGTAAAAGAGATTTCAGAGAATCAGAAGTTCAATGAGCTCATCCATTGACATGAGCTTTCCCAAGGGGCATTTTCACAGATTAAAGCAGTATCACCCTCCGAATATTACAAAAGGTGTAATAACCTGGCAGCAAATCACACATTTTTGCTAAGGAAGATGACTGAGGCTTTTTAGGAAGACCAGTGTAGGCACCACACAGGGATGAAGGTTTAAGTTTCTTAGATTCACAGTGAAAAACAGCAGCACATTCAAACATCCCACATAATGCCTCATCTCAAAGAACACATGACCTCAGCATAGCCAGGAGCTCCAGAAAGGCTTCTGCTCCCAAAGAGGTTCTGCCCCTACTTCTTTCCCTTCTGGCAGAAGACAGCAAATGGACATGATTTGGAACTGCACTTTCAGCCAGCCTCCAACATGTTACAGCCCATATGAAAGAACTAAAACTATATGGAAATACATAACCCACGTACCTGGCTTCCTTTTTGTAGTAGCTTTCCTGACATGATGGACACTTCCCTGATAAGAAGTCTTGCTGTTTTCAAGCTAGAGAAGATTGGTATTGGTTTCAAAAGAACTCCCTGGGGCAATTTTTTCCACAATTTCTCAATGCAAAATTTCCCCTGCACACTTTTTCTGCCAGTTGTGTGTTCATTGCACAGTCTTAACCTGCTCATATTTTGGTGAAAGGACAACTGCAACACAAAGCATCCATCATTTAGTGCAAAAACACAGAGGTGATCAAGGCCATCAGATCATGTCCAGGTACTGTGGCAATGCCTGTTCTTGTACAGACTGAATCTCAAAGAATTGGTGGTGCTTCCACCCACAGCTCTGCTGACTGACTAATTATGCTAAGTAGACTGCTGTGGTATGGGAGTAAATGCCAAACTCAAAAGAGGTTCATGGAGCTTTCCCTTCCAGTGGCATTTCTCTTAAAAATGAAGGGAGTATCTACTCATACTGGACTCCTGGGACAGAAAAGGAGCAGTGTCTAAATACAAATACAGGTAAAGACACCTGGAACAGTCATCTGCAACTACTCAGCATCAAGTCAGTCAGCATGACAGAGCTCTTCCTGTCAAACAATGTGCTAAGAACAGACAAATTCTGTGTCCAGGTTTGCCTTTAAATGGATCCAAGTGTAGCCTGAAGTGAACTGAATCACAACTGCACTGATGAAGCTGAGGCAGGGATGAGAGCAAGCTTTTCAGCCAGGAGGAAAGGACACAGCTGCACAGCCAGATGCCAGTAAGAACACCACAGTCACAATCAGGACACATGGTCATCACAGGCCAGCCAGATGTCTAAACAGTATGGAAAGCATTTAATGAAAATAATCATGTTATCAAAAGAGCACAAATGTCATTTTCTGTTTATCCCCGTGTACTGGTTTGACGGCAAATCAGCAGGAGGAATTAAGTCCACACAAATATATTGTGAGAGATGCCAAGTCAGAACTACAATTTAATAGGAAAGTTACAATAAAGGCAACAGCACAGAAAGAGTGGCTTATACCAACAAAATCAGAATATGACCCTGTTGGTCAGGGTGGTGGCAGCAGTATGATTGGAGTGATGGATGTGGTCCTGTTGAAGCGGTGATCCTGTAGAAAGGTCTGGTGGTCCTTCTCTGAAGGTCCTGTGGAGGTCATCAAGAGCTCTTCTCTGGGAATCCCGTGCTGGTATTGTGGTGCCCCAAAACCTCCAGCTTATCTATAGGTAGGAATGTTCGGTTCCTCCCCCACGGGGGATCATCTCACAACGGGATGATGCAACTTTATGAGAAATTCTGGGAGACCTTGGTGGCCCATTAGCAGAGATGGCCCCCTCAGGGTGGCTGCTGCTTCCCCAGAGGGAGTTATCAGGGCTGGAGTTATCATGGAGAAGATAAAGAACACTGCCCCAGCCATTTTAACAGCTCATGTGGATGGTAGTAGAATACCTACTTTTGGTTACACCTTACATCTAACCCAAGACACCCCATTTTCATTGACCTTCATGATGCTTTCTCAGCTGGCATTTGTGCATACCAAAACCTCTTTTAGTAACCAAGAGAATTTTAACCCTTCTTTCTGAAGTAGGCAAAAGGAGGTCAGATCTTCAGCACAGTGAACGCTCCCCTTATTTCCATACTTCTATACCAGTTATTTCAATCAATCAGGCCCTCCCACAACATTCCTAATCTGCTGCATGTCAGTCAAAGCATATTAATCTCAGAATCTGGAGTTCTGAAGGTAATATAGGTTGGAGAGAAGTAAAGTATTTAAAAAGACTAAATAAATTATAGGGTGTTAAATACCATTATCTATCAATATTATCTTAATTTTACCATGTGCACACATAGGCACTGTAAGAATACCTTTAGTCTTGGAAAGGATTGTAACTTGCTATGACATTACAGGGCTTTCCTTAACTTTCCTCAGAGCATTGGAACAATCCTATAAATTTCCTGACTTGCAAATTAATTCTGCAAATGCAGCTCTAGAGGCTGGTTCTCCCTATGCCTGTGCTCTGTTAATTTTGCTCAAGGAACAGCAGCAGCAGCTGAGGAGAAAATGCTGCTGTTCTCTGCCAGGGAAGTGTTCACCATCCCTGCCAGCAGCAGTAAATGCACTGAGAGTGCCAAGAAAGATGGGATCCAGCTGTTTTAACACACACACCCACAAACCAGCTGGATAGAGCCTTGCAAGAGGAGTGGCAGGTCCAGATACCTCTGTTCTCTAGATATTTCTAAATAGTGGAATAATTCATGGAGAAGAGGCAAATGTTGTTAGGTGCCACAAACAGTTTGTCTGACATTTTGGAGCTTGGCAGAAAGCCACATCACTAAAAGCTACAGTCAACAGCTTGGCACTGGACCATGCAGTCATTACATTTGGTCCCATCAGACACCATCCCTGTGACAGAGCTATGGGCATTTTAAGTGCAAAGCATCTTTTATGATGCAAATTTTAAATTCACCAGAAGTTTTAATTGAAGGAAACTTCTGTTGCAGGTCATCTGCCTCAATGGGTTTCCAGGTCTTCAGCCTGATTTGTAGTCTGTCCCATTTCCCTCATACAAAAGTTTCAATTGTCCACATTGATCTCCTGCTGACAAATCACCCTTTCATATTAGCGACGGTTGAACAACTTTCTCTCTACCTGCTCCCAGGAGATAACTGATTTTCTTCCATGTGTTCAGGTTTTTTGGCTGCCTGGCTCCAATGAAGCCTTTTAAAGCCTATGAACCTATAATTTTGCTTGTTTGGCAGTCCAGAAGGCACAAACTAATGAGAGGAAAGGTGTGTGATAATGTATTTAAATAAATAATAATTTATAAAATTATTTGACCTTGTTTCACTTAAGTCACTGCTTCCCCACTCATCTCTTGTGTCCTGTGGGTAATGGAAGTCAGCCACTTACCACCTGCATTCACACCAGACCAAGGGTTGCTCAGACCTCCTTCATTTTCCTCCACCAGCCACTGACTTGTAATGCAATTACCTAAGGTTCCACATTATTGTTGCTACTACTGCCTTCCCAATGCAAACTGGCCAGGCTCAGTTGCTCTCTAAACCCTGAACCTGTAAACCTCTCAGTCTCAAATATCACCATCACTGGAATGATCCTTGCATTTCAAAGTGAGAAAGCAGGGAAGCGTGTAAGTTAATCACAGGTACCCACTAAGTCAATAGCTAAGTCAACAGAAAAGACTTCTTTTAATTCCAGTCCCAAAGTTTACATATGAGGACTCAGAGATTATTGCAAAATACAATTTCTTCAACCTTTAAATTCTAATACTAACAGCAGAACTAACAGCCTGGCCATCTGAGCCTCTGTTCCATGCCCTTGACCAGATACTGGTCAAGACACAAGAGTAGTGTCATCAAGACACAGAATAGCAGATTTTTCTAAACTTCCCCTTCCATGTTGTGCAGACTTTGGAATTGATTTGCAATTTTTAGCAAAATTGCATGCCAGATTACAAAACTATCCAGTAATTGTGTATTAGTGAGCTTCCTTTAAGATTTAATCATGTTTTTTCTTATATCTATCTTGAGAGTAACTCTTAATTTCCAAGCATCACGATTCTTCCATCAGAGATTTTTTTAGCTGCCAATTTTAATGCCACTCCTAAATCCAGCACATGTATGTGACTTCACATTTGCTTATCATTGTAGATATCAGACCAGACAGCATAAGAAACTGCTTAGAAACTAAGAAGCACCTGAAATTTCTTGAGCCTGCAGAATACAAATAAAATCCACCTTTCTAAAGTATACTTCTCAAATCAAATGTTTTAGCAAGGGTGGTTTGCTAGACAAAAACCCAGGTCCATCCAGAGGAGGAAAGAGAGATCCTAAAGCAGGGCTGGAAATTTGTATTTAATATATAGTGGAGGTTTGGAATATTTCAGTCATTTATGTACAGTTCCATCCAATTCACTGAAATGATCTATCAGGAACTAAGTGGTGTTATCACATAAAAAATAAAATTTGACCTTTAGGAAATAGATTTAAATCTTTGATCCAGCATTGATAGCTTGCAAACACTTATAGGAAATCCAGGACTTTGGACTTTTTTTATCCTTTGTATATTTGGTCACATACAGAACATCTGAGTCACTCCTGAAATCCATTGCTTGACATTCACTGGTAAAGAGTGGAAATGAATTTTCTCTAAATTCTAAAACACATCAATTTTTTTTGAAGGCAGATCTTGTGTTTTCCTGTGGATGGGCACTGTGTGAAGCTGTCATTGACAGACAGTGAAAGCTTCAATGTGGTTTCAAATACATGACTCCATAATATAGAATTAACCATGACAGACATCATGAGTGCTTCAAAGAGAAGAGCCTCTTTCCACCTCCTTCTACCCCACCCATCTTAACAATGACTCTGTTTTCTGACAGTGTGAGTTCTAGAGAGGTTTATCCTCTCTGAGTGATCCCGGGCCATCCAATCAACGGGATTAATTTTTAATGTTTTCCAATAGTTCACCTTTACAAAGGAAAAAAACATCAGTTTTAATGACTGGCCATATCTGCTGCCTACCATTTTAATTGCAGAATTTGTTTCAAACTCTTCAAACATCAAGGCTCAAGCCTCAGACTACCCCACCAGCACCAGATGTTCTTTTAAAATCAGCAGGTGAACGTAATCTTAGGGTGGCTTTGTTTTGAATAGACCTAAAGAATAAGAAGTGGCACTGGTTTTAGGACCTGTTATTAGTAGAGCTGAGGGTTCTCAATATTTTCTTTTCAGCTCCTGCAGCCTTGCCAGCTGTATCTGCAGACTCTCCTATGGCTGGTACAAATACAGCTGAGGAGGAGCTTCCCTTCCAGGGAGCACATTTGGCACACTTCCATCTGCCTGGTGTTTAATTTCCTGACTTAAATCTCTTTAGTCAGGTGTACAGGGGCTGGAGGATGCTAAGTCTTACTGTAAAAATTGCACACCCTGCAGACAACAGACATCTGAATTCTTCTGGGTAGCACTGTCTCTTTGACTTTCAGGGCATGTTTTGGAATTGCCCTTTCTTAGCAGGGGACACAAGCAGGCTCCTTGTACCCCAAAGATCTCATTCCCACAGACTTTCACACCATCATGTTGGTACCTTTCTCACTAAGTGGGCTGACATAAATTTACACATGATCTAGCTTTCTTTGGGCTTTAGCAAATGACCTTTTAATCAGACAAACAGAACTAAAACACAAGCAAAAAATGTTCCTTTGCCCAGGAAACCAATGCAAAAAGCTCAGGAAAATCAGTTTGCACGTTTCTGGCAGAAAGAGCATTGTGTAATGTCCCTGTGTACTAGGGAGGAGGTGACTTTTCGTCATCTTTATCATTCTTTAAAGGCTGTCTCAGGTTCAACAGAGGGCTACAGCTCTGGAAGATGCAGCTGGCTCCAAAAGCAGCAAAAGAAAATAGTACAGTAAAAATCTCCAGTGCCAAAGTAATGGATCAGGTATTGGATAGAAAAGAATCTGACATGATTTCAGACAGCATTTGCATGAGAAATGAGCCTTTAAAAAACCTTCTGTATAGTACTCAAATATCCAGTGTGTCATCCTTTTCTCCTTCTAATTTACTTTGGGATCAGTAGTAGTCAAGAGATACAAATGACCTGTGAACATCTAAATTTCTTTCTAAAATAGTTCTGGAGATTGTATTCTAGCTGATTCATCCATTTTTGTGGTTTTGGCTGGGATAGAGATAATTTTTGTCTTAGCAGCTGGTAGACGGCTGTGTTTTGGATTGGGATGTTAATAATGTTGCTAACACACTAATTTGCTTGTTGCTGAGCATTGCTTGCCCTAAGTCAAGGACTGGCTAAAGGAATATTCCACACCACAGAGCATCATGGCCAGAACATAAACTGGGGGAAGATAGCTGAGAGGGGATGGTCACTGCTCAAGGACTGGATGGGCTTTGGTCAGCTAGTGGTGAGTAACTGTATTTCTTGGGATTTAATTATCTATTCTTGTTGCTGCTATTGCTATTTTTATTATTATATTTAAGTTTTCTTCCATTATTAAACTGTTTTTATGTCAACTGTAAACTGTTTTTATGTTAGGGGTTTTTGTTTAATTTTCTTTCTGGTTCTTCTCCCCATCCCTCTGGGAGGGGGCAGGCAGTAAGTGAGTGTCTGTGTGGGGCTTTGTTGCCAGCTGGGGTTAAACCATGGCATCCCCAAGGCTGAGAGATGCCAGTTTGGGCTGGACAGCTCATTCCTCCTGAGCTAGTTTTGTGGCACTGTGTCATAGCCCCTGTACAGGGGGTCTTGAGGAAGATCACAATTAATGCGGTCTGATTTCAAAAGGGCAATTCCCTGCCAATTTTGGTCTCTACCAAATAGAAACAATTTATAAGTAGGTTCCTTTGAAAAGACTGGGACTTAGCATGCATTTTATTCCTCAAGAACTTGCAGTTCTGGAATTGAGGGATACCCATTCCCACACAGGTGTAGCCATGCCACATTCTCCTATTGCCTCTAATTTGTCCACAGCATTTCTAAATATTCCAGGAAAAGCACCACCAGTGTTTTGAACCACAAGGTGCATATTTGTTGTGATCCCAGCAAGTAAGGCACCCAAACTTTGTACATTATCGCCTAAAATTCTTTTCATTACAGCTAATATGACAAAAAGAAGAGCATGGATAATCTTACCTGACTCAGGTGGGACCCCTGAACCCCTACTCATCAATCCTACTACCAAACAAAAAGGATTTTTACACAAGAACGTGTGGCTGCACTTTTAAAGACAAGAAACATGGGGGTATAATTGCCTGATGACTGTGACCACAAGCAGAGAGAAGGGAAGGTTTTCTTCCTCACCACAACCAAATGGTAAAGAGGCTTCTTTCGCAGTGTGGGGGCTTTGCCATTCCTGCTCCAAAGTATTTAGTTCAGTCTGTGTATCACACTGGAAGGGAGAGCTGAGCCCTTGGCTCTGACATCCATGCCCTTGAGCTGGCCCTCTCAGACAAACCAGCATCTGTCTCCTTTTGGCCATAAATAACCTGTATTCCATAGAGCCCTGAACAAGAGCCTGTTCCACCACTCTGCCAGCCACATGGTCAGCATTCAGCCCTGGAGTGCCCGGGGGGACACAGACTCCACCTCAAAACACGCATGGACAACTTCTGGCATGGATTTGCTTCATCTCCTAGTTTGGGGAGCATGGACATGCCTTTCATCTCCTGTCTCTTCTACAATGCTACAGCTTCAAAAACAGGAGGAGAAGGAAGCTGATGAAGCCCTGCACTTTTGATGCCATATCGGAAGTACCACAAGGCCTTTCTTATGTTAGAAATAAGGTGAATCCAGCTTTTCATGACTCATCCTGACACCAAGATTGTGCTTTCATGCTCTGAGTAGCTTCAAATGAAACCACCATTAAGCATTATTCTGTTGAATTAGAATTCAAGAAAATATTGGAACCATTTTGCCTGCCATGGTGAAATACCAAATTGTCAATGACAAATGACAATGACAAAGCAATATTCCAAAGGGGAGATGTGAAGGAGCAGGATTCTGTCCACAGCAAATGAACAGAAAGTAATGATCACTGAATACAAAGAACAGAATAAAGAAGATGCTGAAGTGATTATAATACAAATCACATGGCTTTGTTAACAGAGAACAGCAATGGCAAAGGAAAGTGCTGACAATTGGGCTTAAATTTGAGACTGTAGCTGGAATGGATAACACTTAATTTTTTTAATTACTGCAGCATCCAAGTTTTCCTGCTTGGACCGCCAAAGAAGTCAGCAGGTTTTTGGAAGGACATATCTCCTACCGAGACACTTCAATTCAAAAGCTGCTTCATTTCTAAAAACATTCCACAGCTCAGAGCACCCCCTGAAAGAGAAGATGAACCAAGTGTTTCTCTGAGTAGAATCCAAAGTCAACAAGACTGTCTCTGCAAATCCAAAGGAGTGACAAGTTTGAATGAGATATAGGACATATTCAGCTCATTTTGTATGTTTCTAAATTCAAAGGTTTTTGAATATGGGGTATTTATAAACCCGTATAAACCTTGAGGAAGAGGTGAAATGCAGACTTCAGCTCTGGATCAGAGATAGTAAAATAAGGAATTTTAAATAGGACCACTAGAGTGGCACTATCTGGTGCAGCTAAGAAACATTTAATAGTTTCATGTAGTGCACATGAGCTCTACATTAAAAAAATTATTTACCATCAAGCCAGGAAAACATTTTTCACAAATTATTTGTTGTCTTGGTTTGAAAGACAGGTGTCTGCTAAGGAAAACAGGAGTCTCCCTTGGAATGAAAAATGTGACCCCCTTCCCTCCCAATTATTATAACTTTGAAATTAAGGGGCTCGCAGGCAAAGATATGGGAAAAGGAATAACACTCCTTTATAGAGTATGAATATATATCTAACAAGGCAGACAAGCAGTGCCAGCAGCACCAACAAGCAGAACCACAAACGCAGTCCCAGGCTCTCCCGGCCGCGGGCGCTTTCCCCTGGCTGCAGTTCCACTCGCAGCCGCCAGGGGCGCTGGTGGCTCCCGGCCGGGCAGGGCGGGTGCGATGGTTCCCCCGCGCCGCCAGGGGGCGCTGTGCCGCCAGCTCGGCCGCGTTCCCCTCACACGGGAATGGCGGGAGGGCCGGGACAAACGGATGGAGAAAAGGCTTCCTTTAGCAACCCACAGAGGGAGCCGATCCTGGTGCCCCCTCCGGATAGCAACAGGAGCTGTAGCAGGAGCATTGGAGTAGCAAGCTGGGGAGGCAGGGATGAGCAAAGTCCCGGAGTGGTAGATGAGATGTATCAGAAATTCGGCAGCTGTAGCTGGAACTGCGGGGTGCCCTGGCAGTGTGAGTTACAGTGTAGGAAAGAAACCGTGGAGCAGTGGGAGAGAAACAGCAGGGCTGGGCAGTGGCTGCTCAACTCCCAGACAGGGTAGGGAGAGGTTCCCTTGGAAGGGGAAGGTGCTCGGGCATCCCAGGGTTTCCCCTGAGGCACCCCAGCAGATGGTGGAGGGTGCTTTGTTTAGTGAGGCCGGGTGTCAGTCAGGTCCCAGTGCATCGGCCGCTCTTAGGAGCAGATCCCCACTCATGGCAGAAGGCAGCAGGAGACAGAACCCCGCAGTGGTGCGGAATTCTCCCCACAGCCAGCGCAGCCTCTCTCCCCTCCAAATGCCCAGAGAAGAAGAAGGAATACCCCCCAGCAGCTGCGCTTTTATCCCAGCCCAATTCTGTGGTAGCTATGCCCCTTGGAGAGAAACCCTCATATAAGAGGAGTGCAGCCAAGTGCCCTCCTCCCCTGAGCTTGGAAACTTCTTTTATCTACCTGATCCTTATTATCTCTTAGCAAAACACATCGGGAAAATTCCCTGAGAGAAAGAAACAAAATGAAGAATCCTAAACCCCAACATTTGTGTATCTGTAATGCAGCCCAGAAACAGATTAGACAATAATCCTGAGATTTCTTAATATTTACCTTGCAGAGGCCTTCTGCTCAAGAGAAGGTTTGTGCTAAAAGACATTTGCTCTAAGGCAGGCAGATTTAAAACAAACAAACAAACAAAAAAACAGTCACACAAAGCCTGAAAAATACATCCAGAAAACCCAAAGGAATAGTTAATAATTGAACAAAAAGTTGAATGTTTAAAGACTGAAATGTTTTTTCTTGTTGTCATTCATGTCATATACTGTGGCATCAAGACTCATGCACAGTCCCTGGGCTAGTCCTTGTTTCCTACCCTGCCCCAAATACTGTTATTTTTGCTTCTCTAGTGAGGGTGACAAGTGATAGTCAGAACATCAGCTTCTTAGAGCTATTTCTACATATTTCATACACTGTGGTTGAGGGCAGGGGGTGCTCCTCACAAAATGCCATGCTAAGCTGAAGTGAGATAAATAAACACCATTTTCCTACACAGTCACAGAAGGATGAACAAAGATGAGAAAAGTGGGAAATAGACATTTAGATAATTATAAAGTAGGGGGAAAAAAAACCAGACAAGTGAAAACAACGGAGCCTCTACTTGGAAAAGAGCTGCTGGTTGCCCCTGTGTCACCTTGTACATGAAGGGAGCTCTGAGCAGCTCAGCTAAATCTTGTGTCATTCAGCTGTGAGAGCCACCTGAATGGCCTTGTCCACAGAAACCTGTGCTGCTCTGAAAGGAAAAGACCTTTTGGATGAAAGTGACACATCTGCTGTTCCAGCAGTGCTGACAACCATCTTGTCAGAGTATCACTGTGGTTGTTGACAGGCTGCTCTATGGTTCCTTCACAGGCTTTGTGCCTTTTCCCAAGCCACAAAGTGATGCAGACTCAGTGAGGAAGCAGAAGGTGGTTAAGAGGAAACTAACATGGTGGCATAATCCAGTAATAAAGTCAAATCCTTCTCTACTCACTCCTTTCCACAACATTTCCACATCCCAAGTTACCATTGGAACAGCTGAGTAGGGTGGGATTCCTTCCGTGTGCCAAATATTTTTGCCAAACTCTATCGAAAAGCCACTTTCCTCTTGTGCCACAAGGCACATTTCCATGTATTAAAAAAATACATACCTAACTTTCTGCAGGCAAATGACCTTTTAATCAGACAAACAGAACTAAAACACAAGCAAAAAATGTTCCTTTGCCCAGGAAACCATGCAGAAAGCTCGCATTTTTCATTAACATCGGTTACAGACTCTCAGATTGAGTAAAGCCCCTGAGCCAAATGGTGGGAATACTGAGGAAAAATACACAGAAATTGTTGTTATCCATGTGTGCTTGCACCATCTGTTTGCTTGTTTTCCCAGAAAATCACAAGTTTGATGCTTCGTCCCACTTCACTGCCTGATTTATATTAGCAAACTTTGGAAAACTCCAGCTATGCTTTATGCAAAGCTTCGGTAAGATTAATTACTTCACTCAGAGTCCAATTTATTTAGCAATTAGGAAAAATTAGACAGTAGCTGGTGAGTTTGGTGTTTTGAAATGAAGGGCCAGAGTCCTCAGGTCCATTCCCAGGCTAAATGCTGGGTTTAGAACTTCATGATTTCAAAGTCTCCAAACAAGTACTTTACACTGCAATTGTTTTTGCATCATTCTGCCTCCAAACAACCTCTCCATTCAACCAGTGAGCATATTAATGATTGAAACAAATAAACAAGAATGTGAATCTTTGTCATAGTTTGATGCTGGCAAATGCCAGGCACCCATGAAACTCGCTCACTCACACTCGCCTGCCTCAGCCGAGCAGAGGAAAGAGAAAAATGTAATGAAGACTTCATGAGTTGAGATAAGGACTGGGAGAAAACATTCCAGGGGTAAAACAGGGTCAGCCTAGAGGTACAAAGTGAATTTATTACTAAAAAAAATCAGAGGAAGATAATGAAAAATAAAGCCCTTAAAAACAGCTTTTCTTCTCCCAAACCTCCCTCCTTCCTACTGACAATGCAAAGAGAGAGGGCATGGGGGTTTTGGTCAGTTCATCACTGAGATTTTCTTCCCCTGATCCAGGAGAGGAGTCCTTCCCCTGTGAGACCGTGGGGTCCCTCCCATGGGAGACAGCTCTCCACAAACCTGTCTGACATGGGGCCTCTCACGAGCAGCAGTCCTCCCAAAACTGCTGGAATGCATCCACCTGCTCTGGCATGGGCACCTCTCCCACAGGCTGTGAGTGGATCTCTGCATCCCCATGGATCTCCAGGGGCTGTGGGTGGATCTCTGCATCCCCCATGGATCTCCATGGGCTGCAGGGCACAGCTGCCTCACCATGGTCATCACCACAGGCTGCAGAGGAATCCCAGCTCTGGTGCTTGGGGCACCTCCTGCCTCTCCTTCTCCACTGACCTTGGTGTTTCCATATTGTTTCCCTCACATATTCTCATCTTCTCCTCTTCTCTGGCTAGAAAAAAAAAAAAAAACAAACCACAACTGTGTCCCCTGTTGTTCTGATTTTCTTCTTAAATATGTTATCACAGAGACATTACCAACATCTCTATTTGGCCCAGCCTTGGCCAGCAACATGTCCATCTTCAGACCCATCAAGGATTGGCTCTGCCAGACCTGGTGGAAGCTAGAAGCTATAAGCAGCTTCTCACAGAAGCCACCTCTGTGGCCCCCCATCTAACTAAAACCACACCATGCAATCTCAATACAGTGTTTTCCATGATAGTTTTCAGTAGCAACTTTTCTTTCTCAGCCTGAATTTGTCACACTGGTAACACTAGTCCCAGGAAATGCCTTGTGATGCTGTGTTGAATGTTGTGACACCATTGGGGAATCATCAGTTAACGTTATTAAGGAGAAAGCTTGTCCCCTGCAGAAATCACACACCTGAATCATGTGCATACACTTGCTGCATATACCCCACAGATTTAGAGCCCTTAGACTACCACACTAGCCCTTGCTGCAGTGGGGCAGGGTACTGGGACAGTCATTGAGGCTCTAGACCCACTCCTGAACTTCCACTCTGCCCAAGGACCATACCCAGCACCGCTGGTTTTGTTCTCTATTCGATGACAATCCATAGCTACAAAGCACAGCCTTGAACAGCACATATAAATCATATTGTTTCACAGGGCTACTGGTGTTCTCTGAGAAACAGCTTGACACAGACAGCACAATTCCTTGGAGCACAGGAGATGAACTACTGCTGTACAGAAGCTTGCACTGAGCACGCAGAGCACATCTGGAGTTATCAAGGTTCTGATGCCAGCTTGCCTTGAGTCAATGGGGAGAGACAGCTCTGCAGCAGATGAGGTTTTGGCCTAAAGGAATATAAATATCTGGATATCATATTGCTTGATTAGCCTAATAGATAACTTCATGTGAGACAGCTGAACAAAGTCTTACAGAGATCATGAACGTACTGAATGCAGAGCTCCCTTTAGTGTCTCAGCTTTTCTTCAGGGGCATTTAAGGTTAATGTGGCCCATTTTAGGGATAGTTTTAACATGGCTCTGATGTACACAGTTTCCTTTGCCTCTCTCTCTACACTTACTATATTTACATTTTTTGTGACAAAATTTAACAGGTGAACTGGATCTGATTTCCTCATTGTTGTTCTGGTTGCACCCTCTCAGGACATTAAAAATCCCTTAGTGTATTTTCAAATATTAGACTGGCTGTTCAAAACAAAGTCAAGCAAAGTATTTATTGTGAAATTCTTAATCCTCCCTGCTGTCTGCAGACATTGGGGACTTTCCCATCTTCTTCAGGTTTTCTGGAAAGAATGCCACAGTAGTGGCTCTTTTACCCCAGGCTTATTTTACATTCACAGGTTTCTTCACTTACCTGCTTTTTCCAGAGCTAAGTGCCCACTAGCTCACAAGAGCCCAGCCTTGTGAATGTGCATTGGGGACACACAATCTAAGTTTTCTGCAAACCCCCTACACTCTTCATGACCTTTGACAGCCTCTGATGGTGTCATCTGCTGGGGACTATGTAATATGTCCCACTACAGACCCTGGAAAATGTCAGCTAAGTGAATAAGTCTGGAGGTGAAGAAGACAGGTGATGTGCCACACTTTTCCTTTCATTCTGGAGAACTGGAAAGCAAAATAATTGCTTCCTCAGGTGTGAGTGCTTCAGAGCAGTGAGGAGGAGCATTAGCAAAGGATACCAGGTCTATAAGGATTTACTGCTGTTTTTCTGGTCTGATTCCCTAAGAGGGCAAGGAAAGCTGTCAGGGGTCCTCTGATTTACAGCTATTCACTGTGTGTCCCTCCTGCTGGAGCTACCGCAGCTGCAGCCCTAAAGACAATAGCCAGAGAGACACACACAGAGAAAGGTTCCCGGGGAAAGCACATCACCCTCCTTCCTCCCCCTCCTTTCCAGTGGGAGGTTTGTATTTTGCTTCTGTGGCACATCAGGTGCAGGCTGCTGCTGACCAGCACGGGCAAAACCCAAAGAGCAAGGGCAAACCGGGGTTTTTATGTTCCACACTCAGGCTTGCTAACAAAGCCACTCTGACAATTCCGTGCATTCAGGGGGTTTAAGGCAGAGGAACCCCAAAAGGGCTGTGCTCTATTGTCTCCAGATCGTGCTGCCTCTTTAAAATCAGAAATGCACGGACAGCTTCAAGGTGCCTCCCACTGAGCAAAGGCTTTAGATGCAGGCACAGAGGCAGAGGAGCCATCCTCCCCTGAGCACAGGGCTAACCTGAATGGGAGAGAAAGGAGCGCTCAGCGGAGTCCTTGGGCTACTCCCAGTGATCCTTTCCTCCTGGAACAGCAGCACGTGCAGAGGAGAAACCTGGCAGCTCTCCACAGGGTGCCTCAGACCTCCAAGAAGATGAGCTCAACTGCAGGTACCCTTTGCTGATAGCGTGATGTCAGTTTGTGGATGGTTGTGTTGTCTGTATTTATTTTGTATCTCTTTTGGTATTTAGCAGCGAAATCTGACACAGATTTGCTTGCCCCTTGCTTTGGACAACAGATTTTGCATTCAAGTGTTTATTTAGCACTTCTCTTAGATGAATGTTTACCTTTCCAGGCGGCTGTGGAGATGTCTCCTAAAGCAGCTCCTTGTCAGAACTGTTTGGTTTCAGGCTTTGGCTTTCTGTTATTCTGTTCTGCAATGCTCAGTTTGAAAAACAACGTGGTGACCAAAGTTGTAAAAGAGAGTTTCTGACAGATATTTGTCAAGTGTCGGTACATCAGGGTCTGAGGGTGGTTCCAGGGAAAGAAGGGAGCAACAGCTCCACTACGGAGATTATCCTTTGTAGCCGTGACTGCTATTGTTCAGTAGGGTTTGATACCCCGAGGACTTGCTGCCTGAGGACAGAAAAAGCAGTAATGCTCCCTGATCCTCTGCTGGGATGAGGTGAGACTGTCCTAACAGCCAGGAGTCTGGTGTGAAGATTCCTAGATGGATCATGGGAGGAGAGAAGAAGATGCCCTCTCAGCATTTTGATACTGAGAGGCAAAAATAAGGAGTAGATGAGATTTCTTTTTCCCCTCTGTGTGGAAAAAAAATAATTGTTTTTAATATTTGGTACATTTAGCAGTACAAAGACAGGAGCCTGCTCCTCCCCAGCATCAAAAATGCAAGGCACTGTCTTGCTTACAGAAGATTTTCCCTTTCACCTTTCACTCCCTGTGGAAACACTTTCCCTGTGAATGGCAGATCTGCCATCACAGCTAAGCTCTACAAGCTGGTTCATGGGACAAAATTTGTGTCTCTGCAAATTGGCAGAGCTTCACCTCTTTGACAGAAGTGATAATGGATTATGCTGGCAGGAAATTTTATCTTCAATTAATGGCTGCCAAAAGGGAAAGTGCTGGATTTAGTATTTTCTTGGATCTTTGCAACTCTTCATTAAGAAATGTATTTAAAAGCAAGGACATCAGTTCTCTTTTTGTTCTCCTCTACCACATCACTCTGAAACAACCAAAATAAAGCATAAACTTTGTCCAAAAGGCACATCAAATGCTTTACAGCACACTGAGTTGTCATTTTAGTGTCTTTTACCTTGCACAATGATGACAGCACCATGGGCTTGCGGGCCAGTGGAGGCTTAAACTAGACTTTACATTCCTCCTATATTGTCATTTCACTGCCTGATGAAAATTTCATTGCTGGTAAATAAAACTGCTGCTGTAACAAACAGTGCACGAAGCAACTAGAAGCATTTATTTTGTGAGAACAGAAGCATCCCTTCACAGAGTATTTCTTCCTTCTGTGCAGTAAGGTGGCTACTGCTTTCCTTCAAGATCAGTACTTTTGCTGTCATCCTTTCAGGAAACATTTTCCTCTTTTTGTTTCCACAGAAGGAGATAAGTGAGGCTGTTGTCCTAGAATCTTCTGGGGAAAAAGACAAAGTTGCTCACTGCTCAAAAGGAAGCTTTGGGTGAGGGCTCTCTCCTGCCACTCTTGTGCCCTGCCACACTGAGCTGACTAACACCAAGGGCCAGCCAAACTGCACATGCCAAAAGAAGACAGGCATGGCCACGGAGCAAACTGAACGCAGCCTAAATGCTACCACCCACCTCAACTTTGCTGCAATCTACAACATCCACGATGGGGATTTCACCTCCTTGCGAAACTTCTCTTTCCCTTTCAACTTCACTTACGGCGATTATGACCTGCCACTGGACAGTGAAGATGACATGACCAAAACCCGCACCTTCTTCACAGCCAAGATTGTCATCGGGGTTGCTCTGGTTGGCATCATGCTGGTCTGTGGCATCGGCAACTTCATCTTCATCGCTGCTCTCGCCCGCTACAAGAAGCTGCGAAACCTCACCAACCTGCTGTTTGCCAACCTGGCCATCTCAGACTTCATCGTGGCCATCGTGTGCTGCCCCTTTGAGATGGACTACTACGTGGTGCAGCAGCTGTCCTGGGAGCATGGCCATGTCCTCTGTGCCTCAGTCAACTACCTACGAACTGTCTCCTTCTACGTTTCGACCAATGCTCTCCTGGCCATAGCTGTTGACAGGTAAGTGAGATGCTACGACTGCACAAAAATGTGGCCACAGCTTCCAAGGTTCTAAACCATGTCCTCCAGTGCCACATCCATACTTTCTGTGAACTAGTCCCTGGGCAGCTTGTTTTGATGCCTGACCACTTTCTCAGTGAGGATTTTTTTCCAATTTTGCTGCAGTCCTGGGAGACTGCCTTTTACCCCAGGAATTTTAATGATTTGATTTAATTGTATCTTTTCTCAAGACTCTTCTCTCAGCCCGATGCACCATGGACTCTGACAGACCAAGGCACTTGAGGATCAGCCTCGTGCTGGCATAAGTCTGACATGACTGGCTCACAGAAAACCAGAGACCTGCTTACTAAACTCTTTACAGAAAGGCCATCATCACAAAACCTCTTTCATGTACAAACACAATACACATCTCTGTAGACCCTCTGCACATACATATGTGATTCCCACCGCTCCTTTCTTTTCTTTTCCCCAATTTCTCTCATGTGCCATTTCAAACTTTAGTATAGTGTTGCAGTTTTCAGTCCCTGATGCAAAAGTCAGCTCAGGAGTAGTTAGCCCTGCTGAAGGCTGTACAGATACAGCTTGTGTATGGTTGATCCAGCTGTTCCTGACATCAACAGAACTCTGTGAAAAGACTCTGGAGAAGTTCAGAGTTTTTTTGCCTTTGGCTCCTACAGAACAAATCCTTAACAAGCATCTATCAGAATATCCTTTCAACAGCAGCTGAGGACTTGGGGTACAGCTTCTAAACACTACCATGTATGCATTACCATTTTCTATCAGTTTTTCAGCTTCTACAAAGTTTTCTTGGAAGGCTGTGCTAGTGCATCCCAGGTTGATGAAGTAACATGGGTCATGGCGCCCTTATGTCTGCTAAGAAATCAGATTTATAGCATATCTTCCCACACATCTTTAAAAACAAGCCTAGTAAAGATTAATTACTGAAGCTTGTTGTAAGAACACTCTGTTTTGGTTTCATTCCTTTTCTTTTTTTTTTTTTTTTTGCAAGCTATTGACCTGGTGAACAGAGAGAAACCTCATTTTTTAACAAACACCTATTCCATGTTAGTTATGTCACATGGATTGTTGACTTCTGTCTCTAAAAAGAACAGGCTCCCAACAAAAGTCTTCCCATGCTTAGATAATTCAAAAGGAATCAGCCCTGTAAAGCAAGTAAGTCTGTCCCAGTGAGGATTTCCTTCAGGGAGAGCTCTCTTTCTTCTTCCTCCATCTCTAATCACATGAAAAAATAGGAATTTCACTTTTTTAAGCCCACACCTACACTAGAAAAAATACATCTGAAAAAGAAGAGCGCATAATAAGGGTCCAATGTCCACACTGCAAATATTTAGCTGGGTCCCCTGGACCAAACACCCATGGGCACTTAGTGTGTTTTAGGTACACTTTTGGAGCACATCTTCCAGGACACTTTCATCTGAATTCAGTTCATAAACTGCAAGACCACTCTATGGTAACAGCCCAAGTGTGGTAAGCAATTACAACCCACCACAAAAGCTTCCTCCTGACTGTGTTGGGCAGATTTATCCCATCCAGCCAAGTGTTCTGCTGAGCAGATATGCATATTTATGAACACATACACATACACTGTGCCTCAACATACTTCCCCAGGACCTGATCTAAAAATGTTAACATACCTGCTCCACAATGAGGCTGATTCATTCTGCTGTCCCCTGACATTTACCCTGAACTATTAAGAGCTATGAACAATTCATCTGCTTCCAAGATCTGGCCGATGAAAAGTGCTGCTGACTTTCCATTTTACTTTGGAATGAATATATCTTATGGATGCTATTCTATGTATTGAATATATACAAATGGAATAGACTCCAAAGGAATGAGATATTCCACTTTTTGAAACAATACTTTGGGTTAAACACAGTTGTACTGGGACCTCTGAAAAAAATCTCGTCCTAGCAGAATAACACAACCTTGCCACTTTACAGTCCCAAGCAGTGCAAATAGCTAACTTCAGTTTTCTGCTTTGCCATATTACTTAATACTGTACCTTTAAGGTGAATAAGCAATGGTCACCTCCAGAACCTCCAGAACACACACAGAAAGGGTTTGCATGGGCAGAAAATAGATACAGAGTATGCATCTATAAAATAGGTACACATTCTGTAGGTGGCTTAAAATCATGTTCACCTGCAACCATACATGAACATCACCTTCAGGTCTTTGCACCCCATGGAATAACCACAGAAATAAGAAAAACACTGTGATATATATTTAACCTCCTTATAAAAAGAGCTATTTAAGTTGCTCTCTGCCTAGGGAAAACATTTTCCTGATTCTCCATGTTTGTCTTTTCTTCCCTGAACCTGACTAGATGTGTAATACTGCATTTTTCAGACTCTTGCTCCTGTTTAAAAGGAAAAGTTGTGATATGAAATTGTAACTCAGCTCTTGGCTGCTACTTCACAGAATGTTCTTACAGATGATTATGTCCTTACAGACGAATATGTTCAGGCTCTCCCCTCAGGAATGACAGCAATTTACTTCTGCCTGATTCTGTTTGCGTGTATTTTGAAGTGTGTTCTGATCAACAGTGTTTTCAGACTTCATTTTGAATTTTTTTTTCTGTTCTAGGTATCTGGCCATTGTTCACCCACTGAAACCACGTATGAATTATCAAACAGCAACCTTCCTCATTGCCTTGGTCTGGGTTGTCTCCATAATTGTAGCTATTCCATCTGCATACTTTGCTACTGAAACCGTGTTGTTTATAGTGAAAAACCAGGAGAAAATTTTCTGTGGCCAAATTTGGCCAGTTGACCAGCAGATGTACTATAAATCATACTTTCTCTTCATCTTTGGCATTGAATTTGTGGTACCTGTGATTACAATGACCTTGTGTTACGCCAGGATCTCTCAGGAGCTTTGGTTTAAAACCGTCCCAGGATTTCAGACAGAACAAATCAGAAAGAGGCTTCGGTGCAGAAGGAAAACTGTTATGGTATTAATGTGCATCCTGACTGCCTATGTTCTCTGCTGGGCACCTTTCTATGGCTTCACAATTGTCCGGGACTTCTTCCCCAACATCTTGGTGAAGGAGAAGCATTATCTCACTGCCTTTTACATAGTTGAGTGCATCGCCATGAGCAACAGCATGATAAACACCATGTGTTTCGTAACCGTGAAAAACAACACCATGAAGTACTTCAAGAAGATCATGCTGCTCAGATGGAGGTCAACGTATAAGGGAAGCAAATCCAGCACAGATTTGGACCTGAGAACAAGTGCAATGCCAATCACAGAGGAAGTAGACTGCATAAAACTACAATAAACTTTCTGAGGTTCTAATCTCACTTTTTTTTTGGAGGGGGGTAAAGAGGAAATCATACCTTCTCAGAAGCTTCTTCCTTGTCCGTGGGAATACCCACCACTGGTGAGAGCCCTCAAAGCAGCAGCTGACTTTGCGTTCCCACCAGAACTCTTCTCACTGGACTGCTAGATAATGCTTAAGCTTGAACGGATGCTGTGCTTCAGTTTATACATCTGTCAATTTGGGATGTAGACACTCATTTTAGAGTTGTTTAATGAGAACAAAGATTGCACTAGAGCATATTACAATGATGGAAAAGTCGAGTGCTGATCCTAGCAGTGATGCTTCTTTGTTTCTTAAGAGAAACCTCTTAACCCTTTTGAGCTTGTGACTCATACCTCTAAGTTATTTGGTGTCCTTTTCTTTCTGCTCAGAAGAGAAAGGATGCCAAAAAAAGCCTATTTTGACTCCTGTCACTCTTTAACCTCTCAGTTTACCCCTCCTGATGAAGCTTATTGAAATCTACAGACCACCAGCTTTCTATTGTCATTGGACAATATGCACAGCATGTTCTTATGAAAGGCACATACTCTGAAAGCCAAAACCTGCTTTACAGCCAAGTGAAAACCTCAAGTCTCTTCCTATTAAACCTTGTTTAAGAATGCTTTATCAATATTCCACTCTTTAGTTTTATGGAGAGTGTTACTCTGTCTGCTATGTATTTGGAAATACCACAGGTACATATGAAAAGGATCTCTTCCCTCACCTCCAGGCACCCTATGGCCAGCTTCTGCTGCCTTGAGATGCTGAGCTCATCACAGAACCAATCACAAAATTGTAGAAGTTGGGAATAACATCTCCACATTATCTAGCCCACCCCTCTGCACACATGGGCCAGGATTGTGTCCAGCTAGGCTTTGACTGACCAGGGAATGCTGACAGTCTCCCTGGATCACCTGTGTCAGTGTTCAACAGCTCTCACTCAGTAAAAAAGTGTTTTCTTATGTTCAGATGGAATTTCATGTGTTTTACCTTGCTTGTCAGTGGGATCCATATGAAACTACAGCATGGTGGTGGGAAAAATCCAACCAGACATTTTGCCAAGTCTGTGTGCATCTTTACGATAAAGGATAAGTGAAGCCAAAATACCAGGGAGATCCTGAGATGATCCATCTTTCTGGGAGCAAGACAGGCTTAGGCTTCAGGGAGCCAGCCTCTGGTTGAGCTGAGTAGCTTATTGTCTGCTCAGATATGAGGCAACAACTCTAGATGAATTCTGCATTTCCTTCTGTGCTTCTTTTACTGTTCTGATTTAGGGCAAGTCCAGTTTGGATGTTTCTTAACTGATAATTGTGACAAAGCAGGTGACAGTAACAGTAATACCTACTTGTTTCAACTACACATATTGTGGACTTCTGTGTATGGAAATAAAATCTTTTCTGTCATGATGACAAATGCTTCCTGTTTTAAAGTGTGTGGTTGTGCCTACTTTTGGAGTAAATGGTTTATTTTACTTGTCTATTTGTGAATTTAAAGTGAGCAGCAAATCCCGCAAATAAAACATGGTATCAGTATCAGCATTCTGAATTATTTTTTGTCTTTTTCCTTTAGCCATCACTTTCTTACCCAACTGAGTAATGTGAATGATCCCATTCCTGCTGAAGAAAAATTGACCAATTAAATTTAAGGGCAAAAGGATATTAAAACCCATTAAAATGCTCAAAGCCTCTCATCATTAGCTTAAATGTATGTTGGAGAGTATTTAATCATGTGCTGTTAGGCAAAACAATGACTGAAATCATCCTTCAAAATCTCAGTTTTGAACAGGAGTAAGTACTAAATTTGTTTTCCAGCCTGCCACAGAAATTTAAAGGACCAGAGAGCTGAAGTATTTCACTATCCAAAGACTTAATTTTGTAATCTCACCAGAAATCTCATGGCTCCTTCTGAAGCTATGCTCCCATATTTATCCCCTGAAACCTGCCCTAGTTGTTGGGGATTAGCTAGCATTACTACCTGTTATTAGTGTGCTGATACTCCTTATAACTGCTTTTCCTACATGGTTTTGGTGCAACAAAATCTGACAATTTCCACACTAGGGAAATACATCTAAGGCTGAGTTAAAAAAAAACCTTCAACTTCCACCAAGAAATATAGTACTAAACAAAATCTGGGATGAAGAATTGCTCTAAAAGTCTGGAAATCTTTCTGAGAGCTCCAAGGGAGCTCTTGTGGCCTGGTCTAACCACTGTTCTCATCCCTGTGCCTGCCAGGGGTATCAAAGCAGCATCTTCCACAACCCCTACTGAGGGTTTAGGTTTTGGGACTGCTGCATTTTTGACATTTTGAGGTCCTCCTAGCAGCAAAGCAGTGCTGCTGCCTGAACCTCTGGATAGGGCAGGAGAAGTCCTGCTTTGTCCTCAACTGCATTTGTTGTAAGCAGCATCCACAGGGAGAGGAGGTTTCCCACTGAGGAAGGGTGACAGGTCTGTTCCCTGATCCAAGCACGAAACAGCCACGTTACCCTTAGCCTGTGTCTGCACCAGCTCCAAACAGACCCAAACAGGGCACTTTCAGAGACAGTGTTTGCTCCCAAACTGAGCTCCAGCAAGCAGAGGCCTGGGGCCTGGCATGGGGACCAAAAATCACTTAAAAACTACTGTGAATACTCCTGATGTGTGCAGGCAGTGAGAACAGTTCCCTCAGGCAGGGGGAGCAGCCAGGGCAGGCTCTGAGGGAGAGGACCAGACCCCACATTCCCTAGGGCTTAGGTGAGATGTGCGGGGAAGAAAAGAACAAAAAGACCTTTTTGTACCCACACAACTTACTAAACGACAACATTTAGAGAGGGAATTGAATATGGAGTGCACCTACCTCTTACTCTGCTTGTAAGAGCCACATGTTAAGAGAGAAAGACAGGCACAAGCTGGGAAGAAGGTAGGATCTGTCTCAGAGGAGAAGCAGGCCTTTCCAGCACAACTCCTGCCTACTGCAAGGCAGGAAAAACTCTAGCAAGACCTCTGGGGCCACCAGCTGCCTACTATAAGCTCTAAGGAACAGCTGCAATAGGGGCTCCATCGTGCAAGAATCGCAGGATGTGTTGTGGATGAATTGTGGGTGAGAGTCGGGCATCCTCCTGAGAGCCTTTGGCAGCATTTAGAAAACCATGCAGTGAAACAGCCCAATGATACCACGTCTTGGCTGTGGTTAGCTCCAATTTTTACTGCCAAATGCAAAACTGTGGTGCTACCACACCAGATCACTGCTCAGCTGTCCTCCTACAGCACAGCTCCAAAAACCATAGGCTCACTTCCTTCTACAGCAGCTTCTCCAGGGATAACCTGAGGGTAAAATCCAGTTTCTGATTTCTCTACTGAAAAACACAAACACAGGTGCACCTGGAAGCTAAAATGGTGAGCCAAAAAGGCTAAGAGAGCACTAGGAGAAGAAAAAGCAGCTATTCTCAGCAGCAGGCACTGAGAAAACAAAGGCTGGGTGATTAAAGCAATTGTCCCTCTACAAAAGGGGGATGACCTGCAAGATCCCAGGCCGGGGTACATCAGAGTAGCCAGCACAGAAAATTTCCCTGAAGACTGCCTCACTCATTGGGGAGCTAAGACTTTGCTGTGATCTTTCTGTGAACCTCTCCTGTGGCAACAGCACCCTCCAGCTGCTGCCTCTGCAGCACAGCATCACCACAAACCGCATCAGCTCACGTCAAACACCTTGGGAATGGCATCATGCAGGTATTCCCAGGATTCCCATGACTCCAACAAGTAGCAACAGATGCTACAGCTTTTGACAGCTGGGTACTCGGGCACTTGTAGTGTCTGCATTCTCCCTCTCCCTGTGTGGGCTGGGCTGTGATGCTCACTGGGTGCTTGGGCTGTCCCCTTTCCAAATACTCCGTACACCTGTGCAGAAAAACACCACTGAGCAGAAAATTGAGGCAAGATAGACACTTGTCCCTCAGACACAGGGATCCTGCTCTCTCATACACTGTTAGTCTGCATTGCAAACACACATTGCCAGGAAAAGCCCTGAATTGCAGACTCAATTAGGTTGGAAAAGACCTCTGAGATCCTTGAGTCCAGCCTTTGGCCAAACATCACCATATGAACTAGACCATGGCACAAAGTGCCAGTCTTTTCTTAAATACCTCCAGAGACAGTGACTCCACGACCTCCATTCCAATGTCTAACCACCCTTTCTGTGAAGAAAATTAATTCCTGAATTTCAATTTGGCAATTCAATTCATTCCTGAATTTCAGCAATGCCCCCATTCCCCCGTTTTTCTTTGTATCTTTGTTCTTTTTCTCCAAGTCCAGGAATTTAGCACGGTCTCGAGTGAACAACAGTCTGTGTCAATTAGTGGAATTCCCCTGGAATTTATGGTTCCCTCCACTGCTTCTTTCACCTTTCAGTATCTGGCTTTATCTACAAGCAGGCCCAGTTTGTAGAGACACATCCCTCTCATTCCTGTCAGAGGTAAGCTCTGTCTCTGGAAGGACTCCGCCTGACAGCTGATCAGGGCAGAGAAAACTTCCACAATTGGGCTGCAAGAGACCCCCACCTTGTGGAACCCAGGGAAAACAGAAATGCTCAGGAAATCGGGCTGTGGGAGGATTCCTAGCACAGAAATGCAGCTAACCACAATCCTCCCACCACTTTTTCGCCTTTTGGAGGGAGGGCGGTCTGCTTGGTCCCCACGCCCTCACAGAAAATCACAGTTACACACTTTTCCCACTGTATATTACAAGTTTAATTGGGAAAAAATACAGTCATCAAGACTTAGCTGAGAATTGGACACAGTTCCAGTGAAGTACACAGAAAGAGGTACTGTTGTAATTAGAGCAAATAACACTATAATTGTTGAGCCAATCAAGTGTTTCAATACACTGAGATACTTTCTCAAGTGATTTAGACAACCTGTATTGAACTACTGTACGTGAAGAGAACCAACAAAACAACATCTGGGGAAGATGGGAACAGAATAATGGAATTTTAAACTGCACTAACTCAACAATAAAAACAGCTTAGGCTTTCCTAGCAGCAATATTTCTTTCAAGCACAGGAAGATGAAGTTTTAACAACCTTTAAAAATGTATTTCAAAATACCAATGGTGTTGCAAAAAAAAAAAAAAAAAAAAGAAAAAGAAAAAGAAAAAACAACCAAAAATTTTCAGAGTTTATCCTCTGGGTCCATGCCTTAATAAAACAAACACCAGACCAGCCCCAAAATAATGCATATGGACAAGAAAGGCATTGCAGAATCTTCTCACCCCCATTATTATCTTCCTGTAGTCCCTACATCACAGAGAAAAAAAAATTTCAGACAATTCCTCTCCTTTGTGCAACCATTTTTAAACACAACCACACTGGACATTCATAAGGCTGTTCTGAGCAGCTATTTTTTGATCCTAACAAATCTATGTGCTTCTTGCACAAGTGTCTCAACATCTTCATTATCCTTCTCTTCTGAACTTGGTTCCCAGTCCGAGTCCTCATCAGTAGGATCGCACTCTTCCTCCTCCTCATCATCTATAAAGCTGTCATTGAGGTCATATTCATTGGCTTCACCATCATTGACACTGTTTTTCTCCACAGCCCTTTTTCCTGTAGGGACAAAAATGTCATGTATTCATGACCAATAAATGTAGAGCTCAAGATCCCTCCCAGAGCCCACATAGTTAAGTGTCTCTCCTCAAAAGAATCACCTAAACAACACATCTATCTTCCAATTAAGCCTCTAGCTATTGCTAGATGGCTACTCTGACCTTAGATTTTCTGCCTCCATCCATCCATCCATCCATCCATCCATCCATCCATCCATCCATCCATCCATCCATCCATCCATCATATTCTTAGTCTTTGGAAGCTGATATGACTTTTAATTCCTACTCCTTTTCTAAGCTTCACATGAGAGAAGAGTGATCTGATATTGTAGATCACTCACCTCCTATGTTCTCCACTTGCCTTCCAGCTGGATAATCTGTGTTTCCCTTCTGAAGGTCATTTCCTTCAGAAATGCATTTTGACAGATGTGTTTAAGCCTTGCTCTGAACATCTGTGACACCACTTTTCTTAAATGTCCAAAATTCCTAACTAGCCATGGCCTCTTAATATTCCAGTCATGTCTTATTCTGTCCTTAAGTCACATCTCTGAGTAAAATCATGTTCATTCCTCTTCCTCCCACCCTCCCATTTTTACATTCTTACCTTATCTAGAAATAACCATTCAAAGATATTGGTTTAGCTAACTTACCAGTTGAGCAGTTGGCCACCAGTTTTCATATGAAACTATGAATACATATATTTTTCCTTAGCTACAGACCACAGCCCAAATCCTAACTCTAAATTAACCATAAGCACTTCTCAGCAAACTCTTGAAACCTCAGGTCAGAGCTCCAGGCACAAACACAACCACCAGGATTTCATGTAGCCAGACTACAGCCTTTATCAGTCACACTTTTCTAGGAGTGGGAATGCCTCTGTTCCAGAATTATCTTCCTTTTTATGCTTGCTGGCTTTTTGTTTAACAGACTTCAGAGGAAATGAATCATGCCATGGTTGGGAGGACACGTTCATTTCAGGATGTTTCCTCCCAATTTGTCTCAAACCAAGACACCATGTTAGCCCATAACCAGTAGAATTTCTTAGCAGAATCATAGACTATAGTCCTTGCAGAATTAATAATGTCCTAGAGGGGTCAAAATGAAGATGCTGAATAAAGTAAGAAGAAAATCCTCCACCTCAGACTAAGCTTATGAGAATAATGAGCCCAAGAGCTGTTTATCAAAGAAAAGCCCTTTGTCACTTTCACAGCACTGAGTGGTATTTTGCAACAGAAGCAGGAATTCTGGCAAAATACTGGTGACTTTCATATTCTTCCTACAAATGTGGGAGGTGCATACCATGTTCTCCCTCCCCATACATCTATGCTTTGATTTTAGAAGTGAGTGATGCACTCTTATGCCTTTCCTCTCTACTTCTTTCTGCTGTAGTTTAATTCAGCCCTGCAGCCCCTAAAGCTGATGATTAAGCTCAATTTTGCCTTTTCTCTAGTAGCATATCTATAAAGATGACCTTGAAACTTTGTATGAAAATATCTCCTTAAAGTGGGGAAAAAAGGGAGCTGACTGCTCCTTCCAAAATGTTTTATTTTGAAGTGAGCTGATCAGCTTGCTAGAAAACCTACATACAAGTGTGTAGGATAATCCTGCACATTCCATGGTTACAGGGTGTTACTTATCTCAGCAGCAACCACCTAGAGAAGTCATTCACTAGTGACAATTTAAGGACAGCATAATGCTGACTTTTTTTTCAATTCCTTCCGTACAACTATTCCCCAGTAATTTGCCTCAGATTATTTTTCAGAACATTCTCTACAGGCAATTCTGGCAGCAATTACTTAAAAGCTAAACATGTTAACTGTCATGTGGAGAGTTCCCCTATTCTCTTGGCTGGTGGAATTTAAATACACTTGTAGGGAATTTAATCCTGCTGTGTCTAATGGTGCAGTTGTGCCAAATATGACAAAATAAAGGTTAATGGAGCCCTTACTGTCTGTCTGACCCTGCAGGACATGGTATGATGGCCTCCTACCTTTTATATGAGCACCACCTTTTATAAGCTTTGCCCTCCACAGAGGTAAGTAAGCCTGTCAACAAGACATTAAACAATTTTTAAAATAGTGAATATAATCAGAACTTAATAAATTAATTCCCTTCTTCCCTGTCTGTGCAGAATAACAGTTCTTCCCCAGTTTGTTCTTGGTGAGAAGAGTTGAATTTGACAGACTGAATTTCACTTCTGTGTGTAAGTTTTACACGGTACAAGAGCAGCACTTCTCCCTTCAGTCACCCCTGCCTGACCATCAGCTGCAAACACAGAACCTACTATTTGGGTAAGGAAGATGCTCTTATGAGAGGCACAGCTACAATTTAAAACCTTCAAGAATAAATTTAGACTTTTAGATATGCACACAGCCCAGCCTGCTTCATTCTAAAATCTCCAACACTCAGTGCATGCCTCAACACTCTGTAAACAAATTTCTACCACAGACCTCTGACCAAGATGAGGCTGGTATTTGCATCACAGGATGCACTAAAGCACACAGGTAACAAACATGCCTCAGAATATGCTGGTGCACAGATACAAGCATAGCAAATATTTGGTGACAGCCAACATGCACACAAACTTGATAAGAAAATGGTGTGGCAAAGGAATTTCTCAGTGGAAAGTTCAAAACAACCTCCTGCATTCACCCACAACAGAAATAGAGGCCACCCACAACATAAATAGAGGCCAAAACACTTTGCCTGGAAAGCTAACTACAGCTATTTGCACTTCCATTTATTTTCTGTAGAAAGCAGATCCATTTTGAAGATTTCTTGAGGAAATTCCAAGCCACTGCTTGGTGATCTCAAAGAAGGCAAGCCAATTCCCACTCCCACTCAAAATGCAGCAGTTCCACACCCTCCTGCCTTACTCTGGCCACTGAAAGTGAAGCTTGCACAGCATCAGACTTTCAGACTGCTCTTTAAAGCTCACTTTCAATTTCAGAAAGCACAGGAAGCTACACATTTGGAAGATGAGATACAAAAGAATCCTGAAAGCAGACCTAAGCATGTTTAAAACTTGAGTCTGTGCACCTGCAACATACATAAACTTCTGCACTTTGATCCTAACAAGCCCTAAAACATCAATAACTCAGGGTAAGAGTGAGTTCATCAGCACATGCACAGACTATCACCTGAAGGTTATTTAAAGGTCAATGCAATGCAGAGGGAGCATCTCCATGTTGCAAAAGCAATCACTCCTTACACAGCAACCTTAACTAGCTGTTCATGAAATACTGGATTCCTTCCATCCTACTATGGCTGCTGTGTAAGGAGTGAGGATGGAAGACACCATTTAGCCATATGTGTCTCTCCTTAAAATATGTTTGTTTCCTTGTCTGCTTCTAGGCAAATACAGCTATGATTATCCAGGAAGACTGGCACAAATTCAACTGAAGCACTATTACTTGTAAGAAAACAAGAAGGATTTTACTCAAATAATGACTACTTTCTCCTCAGCTATTATTATCAAGCAACTCCAGCACAATAAAATGTTGAAATGGCCACAGCAGACCAACTGTGTCCCAGGCTGATGTGCCCACTCATAACTTTAGAATGTACTCACCATTCCTTGAAGATCGTCGTTGTGTTCCTCTTCCAGTTACTAAAGAAAGGGAAGCTGTCAGTCAGGACAGAGGAAACCCTGACATAAGGGTTATTCTTACAGCTGCTACAACATAAAACTGACCTATTAAAAAAATGCTGAAATGGTTGAGCTGTACTTACAAGTATAAAAAGCTACTCTGATGCCCCAAAAATACCGGTTTTGTCTTGAATCATTGCCAAGAGATTACCCAGATAAACTTAAATTATTCTTAAAATTATTTATTACTATTATTAAAATTATCATCCCTGACATCTGTAGACAAATGTTATAAATTCTGTCTGACTCAGGGATTTTAAGCAGGAAATTGGAATATTTTAGGGCATTTAAATATTTTACACTACTATTTCCATAAATGTTACTCTTTCTTAATAATGTCATTGTCCTGAATCTTCGAAGTAAAATGCATTATCATGATATTTTCATAAGTGTTCTGCTCTAAACTACTGTTTATTTCATTGGGATTTCATGTGTAAAAATTCCAATCCAATAATCAAGAGAAAGCACCCCAAAAAAATAAAACCAAGATGTATTTCTTTTAATTCTTTAAGAGCAGACAAAATGTAAACAGCACATTCCCCTGTGGTTTTTTTTTGCCAAATCAAGTTATTGGAATACAAAAAGACTATGAAGTGTTAGATTAGGAAATCAAATTCAGTTTTAGTTAAACTCCCTCCAGTCCCCAAGAAGGCCTCAAGAGAACATATATGCATAAATCAGTTCTTACAGTAAGAAAATCACTGGTAAAAAAATCCAGCACAAAAAGACGACAGATATGGTTGCAGTATTTTGTTTAGAGTATCAGAATACTTCAAAATTGTATCATACCTGAGAGTTTCTGATTAAAAAAAAAATCCCAGAAAAAAGAAAATAATCCTAATACAGAGGGAGCGATAAATGCAACTTTATTCCCTAAAGGGAGTAGTATTTTATTGAGATGGACTTGATGGTCCTGTGGGTCCCTTCTAATTCAGAATTTTCTGTGATTCTGTAATATTGAACAAATTAGCCCACCTGGAGGTGCACTGTGCTTGTATTCCAGCTTATGCTGGGGGTTCTTCCTGCAAAGAAGAAAACAGTAAAAGCTTGATTCCATCACCTTGTTCCACATTTGTAAGGTGCAGAAATCCCTGGTATTTCATAGATAATTTTCAAGGCACAAAGAACAGTAAGGACAACAAAATTAACACAAAACCCCTTCAAATTACATCTGTTGCTTCATCAAAAGAATGATTAAATTTTCGTGGGTGCCTTCTTTCCTCTATCCCCAAAGAATGAAACACACATAAGAAAATTATCAACTAATGCAAGTTGTCTTATCTGCAAGGAGAGGCAGTTTGGGGTTTAGGTAAAGCATCTGTTGTATTCTTGAAAGTATGTTGGCAATTTTATTACTGATATAAGCCTGCACCTCTCAGCCTGAGATGGGAAATTCATCTCATAGGTGTTTTCAAGAGAACCACTTTTTGTGCATTAGCTGAGTATCACCAAGGTTTTTTTCCTAAGAGCTGTCCTTATTTTGTTACATTTCAGGGAGACATTTTAGGACAACCACGCTTTCCAGGAGAAAATGTTTCTGAGGAGAAACAATCTTTAACAGCAGCCACTAGTTTCAATATGCTCCCATAGAAATGCTGTTGCCTCAAAATATATCTTCTTGTCCATTGTGATAATTACACCATCTGCTACATATGTAAAACTTAGATACTGAAAAACAAATGGAATACAACTATATTTTGAAGAAAATCAGCAGTTCTTAGAAGAAACAGCAGCCAGCCATAAATGGATTTTATTGCTCTGTCCTGGGGTGACATGCTGTTACCTCAATTATGCCTTGTAATAAATCAAGTACTGATTAAAATAGTTTTTGTACAAAATCTCAACAAATACATTATCAAAATTTAAACTAAAAGTTACAGATCAAGAACAACATGTAACAATAAATTGTTTATATAATAAAGAACAATTTACTGAATGTTGAAAAGAGATACAGTGTTGATTTCCATTGAATAGTCAAGTTTTCATCCTTGATATCTGATATCATTACCAAAATAGTGATTTTTACTGTGTCAACATTAAAAATATGCACAGACTTGGACGCTTTAAGGGTAGCAGTCTGGCCACAGTAAATTTCAGAAGGCTACAGTCAAAGAATTAACTTAAAGAATTAGTCATTATTCCAGTGCCATTCTGCAACTGCAGAGGGGAACATCCTTAACCTGTAAACAAGCAAAGCCACTTTGCACAGGCTTTCTCACCGATAACAAGCTGTTCCATAGGGACACTCAGGCCGGTTGTCATTGTCATCCTGAGCCACCATCTCCATGTCATGATAGTCATCATCATTAGGATGACTGAACTGCTGGAAGTGAATGGGATTCTTCCTGCAAAAGACAAATATACACCAAAACTGACTGTTCCATTTCACCACAAGGAGAGGACATATAAAACTGAATCACTGACAGCTCATTTTTCTGTGGTTACATGAAGAGAAACTTTTAATGTTTAACTTGATGTAGAATGTATGACCTGCTTTCAGGATAACAGAAGAAATTTTGTCCTAGCACCTGCTGCAACAGAGGTTAAACCAGGAAATTTCCTATTTCCCACCAGCTTTAAGTTTCAGACCTCCAACGAATACACAAAAGGTTTTATGTGAATTACAAATTAGTGTGCTGACATGAAGTTGTATCATAAGACATTAACAACTCCATGTGTAGCTGAGTCACACCAGTGTTAGTGAGGACTGCACAAGACCATCATCCACAACTTCTTGCTCTACAACACTTGAATCTGAGGTAAACAAGTAGGGAACACAGATTTATGCATCACTGAAAGAACATTTCTACCACTTCTCGGCCAGAGCTTTGTACACACACCACTCAAGACCAGGCAGTCATAAACATCACTTGAAGAAGAGTTTTCTTCTTTCTAGAATTGTTGCAAGTGGAGTTTAAAAGAATACAGGAAATCAAGTTCTGACTTCAGGACAAATTCATGTGATAAACATGCTACAAAAAATTACATCAACATTAACATACTAGTAGCAAAAGCAAATCTACTTTTTCCCTATAATTTCTTAGAGACTTTTTTTCCAAGCATAGTATTGAGAAGAAATGTGACATTTTTAAATAAGTTATCTGCCAAAAGACATCTACAAAATACTTTAGTGATTCCCTTAATTATTCTCAGAGTACATAACCTCTAGTGTATTTGTGCAAATTATAAAAGTGAGCTGCCTGCCTCAAGCAGGAGGAATAACAACTTTCAGCTACAGAGTACTTCCTGTTATAACTTGGACTTGCTGCAGCTGCATTTAGAAGCATTCAGAAGTATGAAACATGCCAAGGACGTGTGCAGCCATCTCCATACACAGCAACTTCCTCACTGATCTGAGAAATTCCTTTAAATTCACAAGAAACTCTTCTGAACTACATAGAGGAGAGTGAATATTCATTTTAGCATGTTTCAACAACCCCATAACAAAAGAGCATTTGTTACTCTGTTGTTAAACACTGTGAGTTCCGCTGGCCATTCAGGCCTCCTTTTGACATTCAAAAAATATCAGATATTTAGTATTAATTCTTTGAATCTCCATTTGCTGGATGTCTTTCACTCAGGAAACTCCACAAACAAGTTAGAAATAAACTCTTCTATAAGCCACTTATTAAAGATCCAGTATCCTTTTGGATCTGCTTACATAGGTGATAGGTTTCTTGTCCTGGTCTTTTGTTGCTTCTGCAAACTGCAGAATAATTCAATGATGTTTCACTAGAAAGTACTGCAAGGTTGCAGTCTTTTATTCCATAACAAATTCTCATGAAACATCCCTTGTTGTGACAAATTCAGATTGGCTGCCTACTTCTTTCCCCATTAAAAATAAATGGGATGAAACCAAATAATTTAGAGGCCATTTGTTTTGTTTTCTTAATGCACAGAGCTAACGTACTTGCAGTAATAGCAAGAATTCTCAGCCACATGTAATATAATTTTTCTTCTGAAAGGGATACAGCAGCAACAGAGGTTCTTTGAAGTAGGTTTTTATCCTTATTCCTACATCAAGATAACACTTAACATTATAGTTGCCAAGGAAAGAAGGACTAATAGCTGTCAATTAGCAGATTTATTGTATTTCAGGAGATACCATTTCCTTTAAAAACATCGCTTCAAGACCTACTTGGACAACACCAAACAGCCATTACTGAAGGCAAGGGGGAAAAAAAGAAAAAGCAGCATGGGAAAAAGGAGGAAGAGCAACGAAAGAGTTGTGATGTACAAGTCCTTGTCACTAGGCTTCAGGAGTCTTTCAGCCAGTAGATGATGCTTCTTAAATTATACATTACCTGTGGAGCATCTCAAACATGTCCTACCTCAGATGCTCAGGAGAAACATCCCATTTTATCTCAGCTTTACCTGGCTAATTTATACTTACTCTATGCGTAGTGCAACAATAACCAGCAAAATAAAAGGAAGCAGAGAAGTGCACAGCTAATAAGCAAACACCTTCCCTTTTTTTCAGAAAAACCCTAAGGTTTCTTCATTCCTTCTTCCTTTGTTTGGGGTTTTTAAATATTTATTTCTAGACATAAGACATTTCAGTTACAGGAGCACATCTATCACACTCCAAGTTGCATTCCAAAGTTAACTGTTTCACAACAAAGCCTCGGTTCACAGGAATGTGTTAATTCATTTGATCAATTAATTACATGAAAAGTAACCAATTAAAAGCCTATTTTAATAAGAAAGTTTTATGACTGTTGCCTTCATAAAAACATACTGACACAGTTACTGCAGCTTTGCTTTCACAGAAACTCTAAATTTGTGTAGTCAACACTTCATGATGTAGGAAACTATGCGAACAAAAACTGTGCAAATAAAACTTTAAAACTTCTTCAGAATCAATGCAATCATCCTCAAGCAGAAATTGAGTACTGCTCAGTGAAATATTTAAGACAGTCATTCATCTGTGTAGCTATCAAAAGAAACTTTAAAAACTGCTCATAAAGCAAATTTAACTGACCAGTTCAGAATCCCCGATTCCTCACAATCCCATGCAGAAGACCCCTTGACATCTCATGTTCTTACGTCTTCAGCTACTGAAAGAACCTCCTAGTGAAAATGTAATGAATTACCAGCACTGCTTATAAAGCCATAGAATTCAAGCCTGAAGTTATGCCATGGCTACACATAACATGTTTGCAAGTTTTATATTTTACTTCTGAATTAAAATATAGGAGACAGGACTCAAAAAAAGCCAGACACAGGTCTTTAGCTGCCTGATGTACAAACTTAGAGTGAAAGGAAAAATACTTATTTTCATAAACAAACAAACAAACAAAGCAAAGTATTTAGAAGAACCCACAAACAAATCCAAACATTGGTTAAGCATCCCCTGCTCTGATAGTAAATCTCTCTAGGAGAGATTTACACACCCCCAGTCAGCAAAGAGCTACACTCCAGGCTATGGCAAAAGAATTGGATCGTGGAAGAAAGATTTTGAGTTCCAGTTTCAGAGATAAGAGTTCAGGTCTACTATACCCCTTCTATGGTGGCCCTTAAAAAGGGTGGTGGTGGTAAATTTAATTCCCAATTCTGCTAACTTCAGAAAAGCAAGCAGCAGACAAGGACATGTGACAGTATTCAGAGGGTGAGTTCCTCGACAACAGATACAGGCAGCTACAACACACACAGAGCATTTTGCCTCCTCATGCTAACAGCAGCTCCTTTGAATTTGGGCACCTCAGAAAGTGACACTGAACAAAGGTGACAAGCAGACTCCTTGGGGCAAGAGGTGTGCATTGAGTTTGACTCTTTCAAAAGCACTGTTTACAAATTCATAAATGAAGAAACTGAACTATGGGTTACAAATTTACTTCCTAAATGTTTATGACAGGCTAACAGAAATGTAGTCAAATAACTAATAACTAATAACTAATAACTAGAACTAATATTTAGTATTTGTTCTAACACACTTTTGCCACCATGCAGAAATAACTACTTAGGGGCCTTGAATTAAAAGCAAAGACAGACTACAAAGCACATTTCTTTTGCTGCAAGCAAACAGGGTGAGTTTCATAATTTTCCTGAAGATCAAAGCTGACATTTTTGCTTCTCCCTATTTACAAATTTCTCTGACAAAGTAAGACTGCTATTCATTATTTCAGAACATTCTTTTCTTTTTATAAAGCAATACTTTTCAAAAATGTTGCTACCAAATGTTTCACAATCAAGAGACCCAGGAAGAAATCTGCACACACAGGCTCCTACTCCTTATTACCATTACCTAAGATTTGCTTTCCTAAAGATAATGAATATTTCATCATATCAGAGCATTAAATCTCCTTTAATACTCATACAGTGCAAAACTTGTCTCAGCAAAATTCAAAGTAGCTGGAGCAAACCAGAGGCTGCATTTGTACTACTGGATCAACAGAACTGTCTAATAAGACATGCTTTTGTCATATCATTAAGGGGAAAAAATGAGGTATGTCAAAGCTACATGAAAACCGACACATGATGTGCTCATGAATACAACAGCTTTACAGTTTTGATATACACAGTTATCTCAGCATCAGGCCCACCAAACATACAGGAACCCAGTCACACTTGTGCTTGTTTGGTTCCTAATCAAACTCACTGTTTTTATTATTGCTGATGCCCCTTGGGGGAAGATAAAAAAATTCACAGGATCTGCTGTTTCCTGGATTACACTTGTCTTTTGTTTTACAAAGTACATGGGATTATCCAGAGCTCAAAACCTTCTCCTAAATGTAGTTCACAGGTCACTGGGCATTTTCTAGGCTCAAGAGCATCTCTAGATTTCAACCTTCCCTTCAATATAACACCACAGATCTTTTCTGGGCAGAAAGAACCAGCAGGATGCCAGGCACCCAGGACTGGTATTTTGGAACTTCTCTGGAACATCTGTATGACAAATCTTCTACCACCTCCATCTTGAAAGGATATGAGTGGGTGAAAAAGAAGAGGAAAAACCCCAGTTATTCCTCACTTGAAGCATTTCCAACAAGTTCTAAATATGCTTTGTTCTGGTTTTAGGGGTACTGAAAGCTTAAAAAAAATTGCAGAAACACCAAGTTATAATAAAATAAATTCTTGATTATTAACAGATGACAAATAGTAAGTATTTTAAACATTCAAATCGCAAAGCAGGCAGTAACTTCAATAAACACAATAATATTTCATATAAGTCTCACCTGCTAATAAAACAAACCTACAGGGTCTGTGTTGGGCATTTGAACCTTTTACATCTCTTCTCCCTGCTCATACCATACACACAGGTCTTTTATTTCTTTTCCTTTTATATTGGACCTTTATATTTTATTTCATGCAACACTTCATCTTTTAATTTGATCAAGTACTTCATCCCTTGTTTGGGTTGTATTAGGAGTTAGGAAGACATCCCAGCTCCTCTTTTTAGCCTTCTAAAATTATGTTCACCAAGATGTTTTTCCAAATCAAAGCTTGTAACAACTTTACAGTTTGCCCAAGCTAGTTTTAATTCTGCTTTACCTGTAACAGCCACTTCCATACATGCAAGGTGTCCTCTTACGCTGCATCTGTTTGGAGCTTTCTGAAGCATCTGCACTTCTGTCTGAATCAGAAATCTCAGTGTTGTAGTCCAGATTTGCATCAGGCTCAGGAATCCCTTCCTGGGCACCAAAGTATTGGGAAGTCCTGCCCCAGTGAGCTTGTTGGCTTGTAGAACCAGTAATCTGCTCTTTGTTTTCTGTTTCCTCAATTCTATTGTCTTTACTGGAGATATGACCTGCTCTTTTAGACCATTTGCTATGCAGCTGCCTATCATTTTTTTCCAGAGAACTTCCAGGGCTTTTTGTTCCAGTCTTGCCTTCCATATCTCTCATGGTAGTCTCAAGAGGAAATCCAGATGTATTCTGTGGAACAAGGTTACATTTTGAAGAACCTGAAAATTCACACACCTCAGAATTAAAAGCTTTGAAGTAAAATTGCCTCATCATCCCTGCTTTCAAAATCAGTCATAGAACAGTCCAAGTTAGAAAGGACCTTGAAAGATTGCCCAGGCTTTAAAAATCTTCTACTGCACTTCCCAAACTCAAGTGCACTGCTAAACACAGCTGCTGAATGAAAACCTCAAGTTCAGAAAACACAGAGAGCACACACTCTTAAAGAAAAGCTTATCCAACAGCTTCCTTCCTCAGCTTGTTCCCTCACAACATGCCCTCTTCTCTCACCACCTCAGTTTGTGAGTAGTCCAAGGACTAGTTTATTTTACAATTAAAAGTACTGCTCCTGAAAAATTTATGGGGATTAATGGGATGAAGATGTAGTAGACTGCAGAAGAATGTAGACTCCTACCTAAGAATCAATTTAAATGATTAAGGAATTACTTACTAATTTAATTAATTTCTTAACAATTTAAGCACCAAGATATATGGAGTACATATGTATTTATCTATATAGAAGATACATGGCAACTCAGGATATATACCCTGAGGTTAATCACACACTGATTCATCTTAAATGCTTCAGCTCATGACTCTAAATCATAACAGTCACCATTAAGCAAATATTTCAGTTTTGACACAAACTGCATTTTAAATTTTGGAAAAAAATGTACATTTAAAATAAGAAATGTGTTCTTTAGAAAAAGAATATGAGATTCACAACTGGGGGAAAGAACACAGTCCTGACAATTGAGACATTACCTGGAAGCATATCTACATTCAAGGCTGAACTACTTTGATACATCATAGAACTATTAAAAAGTCTCTGCTTTCTAAAGATTTTTATCTGTTTTCCCTCCAGTGAATTTATAATTAGTTTACACAGGTGTGTTTGGCAGAGCTTGAAAACTAGCCAGTGATTTCCTATTTGATTTTGCTCCTTTCAATGGAAGTCAATTTTGGATAAAATGTTATCCAAAACCAGGGACAATTACATTTGAGCAGCAACGTGATTAAGAAAGGGCAAAGTCAGCACTAATATCAGATGATCCTGACAGAATCATATTTAGTGACTCAGCTAAGAGACAAAGACAACTCCCAAAATACAGCTCACCAAGCTGAGACATAAGAAACAAGCCTTCCTTTGCAAAAGAAAGCACAAATTACTGTTATTTGCCACTACCACTTGCGAGCTCTCTGCCACGGGTTTCAACCCACTGCCTGTGTTGCACATAAGGAGACAGAAGGCGCACATGGATTAGGATCAGTCACACCCTGGCTGAGATCCAGGGAAACCAAAATCCTCCGGCGCCCAGCACTGGGACACCACGCGCGGGGCCTCGGCACCCTCTGGCGGCTGCTGCCAACTACAACAGTTCAGATACTTTTGCTTTCTTCCCTACGGAACATTTTCTCAATTGCCTCAAACTCGACAGCAGGACTGTGATTTAGGCTCTGCTATCCAAATTACAGTCTTTCGGAGCTCTCTGTGGTTATTACTCTTGCTTGCCCTAATACATCAGCTTTTCTGCAGTCCTGAAAGCAATTTCTTAAACTGTACTTGAGATTAAAATGATTTACTAAATTATTAGGTGAAAATAAGTAAGGCTTCCTACTTGCAAATTGCAAAATTGAATAATTCATTATGTAGTCACTCATTTTATAACCTGGAAAAGAGAAAATAGCTCAGCAGCTGTTATTAATGCACCTAGCGGACCACTGTTATACCAAAACTACTACCTACTACTTGCTCTTCATGCATGGTTTGTTTCAAACAATCTTCAAACCAAAACCCCAATAATTTTCAATGTCAGAAGCATTTTAAGTATTTTATCAGATCCTAGAACACACCCAGGCAATTTTAATGCCAAATATTAAAAACACCTCCCCAAGGGGTTCACTTAAAGAAAACAAGTCAGTGAAATCCTCAGTTTGCTCTCACCAGAATATGCTTTGTCTTTAGCAACGATCCTTCTCTTTTCACCACTTGCAGGATGTTATTAGTAAGGATTTAACTGCCTGTAAATGCAGCTCTAAATAGAGGTCACAGAGACACTGGACCAGCTGGACCAAAGGGTCTGTTTACTCATTGCCACGAATTATTTTGGGTTTCAGGTTACTTTTTTTTCCCCCTTCCCCTTTTCCCTCAGATTTTGAGATGGTGGCATAAGCACACTCCTTGCTATTTTCCTTTGAAACACAGCAGCTGCTGAGCCACACACCATCCTTCTCTGACCATAAACCCTCACCTACTAGAGCAGCAACAGCTTGGGCAAAGCCCAGTGTCGCATTACATCAGTAGCACAGCATCACCTATCCCCAAAAGTTCTCAGGAAAAGAAACCACATGCACCAGCCACTCCTAGGAGCAGTGCTCTGGTCAGTGTTCCTGCCTCTTGCTGCAAAGCTCATAGTCTGGTACTTCTGTGGGACACTTGGGGCCCAAGTCCCAGATCCTTTGAAGGAAATACAGAAAACCAAATCTTTGAGGATTCCACCATCCTTTCTACAGAGCTATCCAATGGACTGGTATTTCTAAACAACAAATCACGAGCAGCACATATAGAACAAAAAGTTATGTTATAGACCCAACCTTCAACATGACATTGCCAACTACATTCTCATTTTTTGCCTTATCATTTTGCCCTGAGCCAAAAAGTTACCTGAGATGAAGGAACAGGGATGGAAAGGCAGCTCCTTTTCCCTTGATCTTGTTCTCCACCTTCAAAATCCTCAATAGTTTCTTCAGAAGCTAATCTTTTTTTCTGTTGTACATGTACTTCTGCTTTTAATGACTCTGCATGACGTTCTCCCCTTCCTTGGCCTTTTTTCTTTCTACTACCTTAAAGAAAAAGAAAAAATGGTACTTTTGGAAAGCAACTTTTTCAATGAAATCCTGACACTAGCAATCATTAAAGCAGAAGACTGGGCACATGATATGAGAAACAGTAGCAGTTGTGAGAAAGACTTTTTAAACAGTTCCAATAACGTTTGCATGAACCCCCAGTTCCTTCAAGGTCAGGCCTTCAGATACATCTCACCCACACAGCTCCTAATCTCAAAACTGACACAATCAAAGTGTTCAGTCTTTGAAATAAATATCATATGCATACATGTAACAACTGTTATAGTACTGGCAGAGAAACAAACAAATAAACAAACAAACCCCACTCCCCCAGAAATACAAAACAAAAGCACAAACATAAGAAAACTATCACACCAGTACAGGACTCAGCATAGCCAGTTAAAGTCCATGTAATTTTTATATAAATAAGGCAGAAGGAAACAGTCTAGATTTAGAAGAAAAGGATACTGAAACACAGATTTTCTTTTGCATCTGACAGTTTTTTTCCAAACTAGCTTCTGAAGAAAAGAATAGGCAGTGTGGTGGATGGCACATGACTGAGGTGTTTAAAGCCACAGTTGCCCTCACCAGTGCACACAGACTCTTGTATTTACAACAGGAGAGAAGCAGCAAGTGGCCAGACACTGCATAACATAATATTATAACTAACATAACATAATAACATAACTCCTGTGGGGCTGCTTGGCAGTAAGGGCCAAATCCATTACAGCATCTCAGCAGAAACAGCAGCTGGAAAGAGAGTGACTAAAGCAGAGCTGCTGCACACAGGGGAGCAGACATACACTCACCAGCCGCAGTTCATACACTTGGACTGATCAGCAAAGGAAACTCAACAGTTTGCACCCAAACCACTTCACTCCTCCCCACTGAAGGGCAAACAGGGTGTGGGGTGCTGTGCTCAGCACAGGGAATGACAGGAACAGTTTCTTCTTCTCACTTCTTTAGCCCAACTGTTCCACCCATGAAAGTTGTAAGGGCAATAAGCACCACGTAGAAAGTTTGCCTAATGGCAGTTTTAGAAACTCCCAGGACCAAAGTCAAATCCTGACTCTTCATGTTAGAAATATTAAGATTGTCTTCTTGAGCTCTTGCCAATGCATAGGCATTATGTGTCCCACTGACAGTGACTGAGCACCGCCTTCTGCTGCTGTCACTGCTGATATGCAGCAGCAGGAGTCCATGACATGTCCAGCAATTTCTTTTCCCACAAGAACAGGAGGGAATGCAACACTATTTTAGCCTCATGTTGGTAAGAAACTATCAGACTGTAATGAACTGCTCCTCCTAGGAATTAACTTTGGACTAAATAACCAAGTTTGATTCAGTAATGATTAAAAAACTAACATGCAACACCACCCAAACCCTTCTACCTTTAAAATGTGTGAAATTAAGAATCTAAATTTAGAAGGGCAAAACATCAGTGACCTAAGTGTGGAGAAGGCTAGAAATTAAAGAGACAGAAACTACCTATAATTTGCATATGGCATTTGCATAGGCAAGTTTGTAAGAAAGGGCTCCATAACATCTAATGCTCAGCTGTGCAAACAGAGTTTATTATCTGGCATTAAAAACAGAAAGAACAGAAAGAAAATTAACTGATGAAAAAGGGCTCTACCACACCCACAGGACTGATGACAAAGAAGACAACACAAGTCAGTCTTTGTCAGCTGCCCCACACAGAGCATGGAAAGAGAAGTAGTACATTAATACTTTCTACCACCACCATTATAATTTTTAAAATTACATCAAAGCACAGAAATGCATATGGGAATGCAATTGTTACCACACTGCAAACCTACCTCCTGTCATTACAGGCTTGGAAACCTTCTGCACCAGGAGATCTCTTTCCAGCATCCAAGATGGAAGCACTCTCTTTCTTTGAATAGATTTTGACTGTTTGCTTTCATTATCATCAGAAAGAGGAACCTGAAACATAATTTACTGTTTAGTGCCTTTATCCAGGTACTGAAGAGTGGGGGGGAACTAGACCACAGTTTGTATTCAGTTATGCCCTTCAAAAGCAGTCTGGGTAACCACCTACTTTTTACATGGGGACCATTGCTCAAATATTTGACTTTTCTAGCAGCTTCCACCCACCCAGAAAAACAACAGCTATAGGAATCCTCGTGCAGTAAAATCAAAACAAAACAAAACTTTTCAGGTCTTTGGAATAAATATCTAAAAGGCTACAAACTGAAAGATTCATAGAAAAGCTTTACCACCATCTTGCTCCAGTTTCCACACACAGATATAACAGAAAGAGCAAGTTTAACAAAAGCCTATTTGTCCAAGAAAAAGAAAAAAACAAAACCCAAACAGAAAAGTCTTTACTGCATTCCTACAATTTATTTCTCCAGAAAGTAACCAGACTCTAAATACCTGTAAAAACAGTGCAAATACATCAAAGTCACATTCATTATTTACTGAAAACGGCACCATAATTTTGAATTTCCTGAGCCAGTCCACTCCAAGGATCTCAACTACAGCAAAGTCTGACATTTCATTTGTATAGTAAACACAACACCTCCTTAACTTTCAACACGTGCTTACAAATATTGAACTTCATTAAAAACTTAAGCACCCACCACAAGTCTGGAGGCAGCATCATTATTCCTCATTTTTGCAGCTTCCTGAACCTCAGAGCTGGAACATGCTGGTTCCATTAACAATGGAATACAGGACATCTCAACAGCATCAACAGTTGGTGCTTCTTCTGCATCAGCCTCCTGTTTTTTTTCTGACAAAACAAAATCAGTTTTAGCTACTCACATGCTACAGACATAAACATGCACTTTTGATTCAAACACAAAAGTTGGTCTGAACGTTTGCCATTAACAAATGCAGTTTGAAACTGACCATCAACATCCTCTTACAAAACCCAATTACAGAGGAAATAAATGCACCTTCCTTCTACTTCACACCTAAAGGGTTTTGAACAAAAGACTCTCTAATAACTGCTGACCACCACTGTGGTGTTTTGGGGTTTAAGTACGTAATTTACACTGGTTGCTGCCATGACAAAACTTGGAGAAAGCAGAAAGGCATCTTGGAATTTGCTTTATAGTAAAACCGCACAACTCCCCAAAATCTGATCCTATTTTAGAAGTCAGGCAACGATTTTAATACGCAGTTTTTTGGATCGGATGCCAAATAAATCAGGCATTTCCCAGAAAGTTCTCACTACAGGCTACAAGCCTGCAGCACTGAGGTGACACTAGATACTCAGGTGCTAGTTTCAAAAGCCCCAGTACAGAGCCACTACATCTAAAAAGCTTTTTAGGTTATGAAAGCAGATCCAAACTGCAACTGTTTTCCTTCAACACACTGCCTTTCCACTACTCAATTCGCCAGCACAAATAATTAGGGAAAAACATGTCTAATTGCTGCAGTATTCCCTGCACAGAAGCACTGGGGAGTCTCTGCCAACCCTTCCAGAACTTTCTGCACTTCTGTCACCCTATGAAGAGAAACACCAAGGGCTAAGCTCTGCCCTCACCCCTTCAGCCCTGCATGGGCTCACAAAACCCCAGGATGGGTGAGGTTCAATGGGACCACAGTGGCTCATCCTCCCTGCTCAAGCAGGGTCATCCCGGAACACATGGCACTGGATTGCATCCCGATGGTTCCGGAATATCTCCGCTGAGGGACCCTCCACACCCTCTCTGGGCAATCTGTCCCATGTGCAGCCGCTGCACAGTAAAGTTCTCCCTTATATTCAGTCTGTGCATCACTTTCTGCCCACTGCCTCTTGTCCTATCGTTCTGTACCAGTGGGCACAGCCTGGTCCATCCTCTTGGCACTCTTCGCTTATATAAATGAATACTCTTTGCCGTCTCTTCTCGAAGCTGAACAGGCCCAGCTGCTCCATCCCTCCCTCCTACGAGGGACGCTCCACTCTCCCAACCATCCTCGTTGCCCTCCGCTGGAGCCGAGCTTTGCCCGCCCCTTCCACCCGCGGCGGAGCCGGCTCGGGGTTACAGCGCTGCCCTTTAAACCCCGCGGCTGCCGACACGAACCAGCCGGCCCTGGGGGCGGGTGTCGCTACCGCGGGCCCGCGGCTCTGCAGGGCCGGGCCTGCCTCACCTCGAGGGTGCCGGAGCCGCCGGGCCGGGGCCGGAGGTGGTGCCGGGCCCGGCAGGAGCCGCCGCCGCCTGATGACGCGGGGCCGCCCCGTGACGCGCGGCTTCCCCGGGCCGAGCGGCAGCGCCGCCTCCGTGCTCCCGAAAGTGCCGAGATTCGCCCCGAAATCCCGCAGCGGGCGCCCGGCGGGGACATGGCAGCAGGCGGGCAGCCGGCCCAGAGCGCGGCCGGCGGCGGCCGCCCGCACACGGAGAGGCCGCGGTGACGCCTCGCCAGGCCGAGGCCGCGGGCATGGACGCGGGGCGCGCTGCCGGCAGGGACAGCGCCGAGGCGGGGGGAGGAGGAGCGGGTGACTTCGTGTCCGCCCTTCCTCCCGAGATCAGCTCCCGGATTTTCAGCGGGCTGGATGTGGAGAGCTTGTGCCACGCGTCCGTGACGTGCAAGGGCTGGCACCGCGCCATCGAGGGCAACGAGCGGCTGTGGCGGCACCACTGCCTGGCCGTGCGCGCCGTCTGCCAGCGGGAGATCGACAGCGACCGGGGGAACGGCTACTCCTGGAAGGTAAATCCACCTCCAGCTGCACAACACCGGCAGTGACATAGACGAAGCTGCTAGGAGGGCCAATAGAAATGTGTAAGGAAATGACATCGGCGCGTCGCACCCGTCCTAGGGCTGTGAGGGGACCGGCTGCGGTGACAGCGTGGCTCGGTAGAGCATCCCCGGCAGACGGACATCTGGTAAAATACACTGAGAGATAAAGCAAGGCTGTCCCTTTTCCTACCTGGGACACAACCTGTCCGGCTCGGCATTAGTCCTTCTGCTTCCCCGCACTGCCTCGGCGCTGACCTTCATCGTACACAAGTCCTAACATGGGACAAAGCCCACGCTCCCGCAGATAGGGCTGGCAGGGAGAAGATAACAGAACCCCGCCAGGCAGTGTGTGCTCTCCGGTGGTATTTTGTGGAAATAGATCTGCTGGTTAGGAATGACTTCCTGAAAAATCATCCTGGATAGCGCTGTCTCAATACACCTCAAGTGACACACATCCAGGGGGAAAAGTAACGGGGAATAGAAAAGGAAACGAGGAGCCTTTATAAACTGTTTAGAAAATCTCCTGCTCTGAGGAGTTTGCAGCAGGTTCAGCTCCAGAACATGCTGAATGATCTCTCACTGTTGAATCCAGGCTGGAAGCTGAGGTAGATCAGGACCTGATCAGGTAGACTAGATAGCTGGTTCCACAGATTACTTTGGGCCAGCTAAAGGGTAATCTTCCACCTTATTTTAGCTGCTGCATTTGAGAGCAGGGGGATACTGGAGGGGTGGAAAGAGAGAAGCAGCAGCAAAAGAAACAAAAGCAGCCACTGCACTCTGACATTTCAGTAAAGTTACTGCACAGCCATGAGCAGATAATGGTTACCCTTTCAGTGTGTAGATCTTTCTACAGCAATTTTCAGAAGTCCCTGCACTGATTGTTTTATCTGGAGGGGATTTGAAATAGAAGAAACAAACACACAAGTCTGCATTTTCTTGCCCCAGAAGGCTGGCAGAAAAGAAGAATTCAGCCAGCCTCCAAACAAAAGATAAAGGTCACAACCTAAACAGAAAGTAAAAGGTGCCTCTTTTAAGGAGTAAGATGAATTCCTGGTTTGGGGTTTTAATCTTAACCACCAAAAAACTGAGGCAGGAACAGAAAAGTTGGAAGTGGAGCATACTCTGCTTCTCAGCCCCTTCCTGAGCTTAATGTATAGATATCTAAAGGCACATTTCAAATCCTTTTTCTAGCAGTACTCTTCTAGTGCTAAACTTAGTTTTATTGAATGCAGTTTAAATTGGTTCCTTTCCGAGATCTGAATATATGTTTTTCCACCAGATTACATTGTTGAGAAACTACTGGAAAAGCAAAGTGAAGCAAGAATGGCTTAGTGGGAAATACAGTAACATTCCTTCACAATTCAGCTTGCCAGAGAAAAGTATGTATCCAATGGACGTTGACACCTGGGGAGAAATCTTGGAAGCAGAACTTGAGAGATGAGAGACCGGTGCTAGTTCTTGCAACTCAAGCAACTTTTGCCAATAGCACATGCACTGTTTGGCAGTTGCAAAACTGATTTTGAATGATTTTGGACTGATAATGAATTTATGATGGAAGCTTCTCAAAAAAAAAACCAGCCATGGGTGTCTTTTTTTTTAATTGCAGTTTACTGTATTAAATTTATGTAAAATTCTAAATATTGCTAAATATTCAGTCATAATTTATATTTATAAATTTAATGTTCTACTGCACTGTCAAAAATACGCTGATTGTAATTTCAGTTTGCACTTCTTGTTTTGGAAGAGATGATTTTTATATTTAAAAAAAAAAACCAAAACCAAAAAAACCTCAAAGGTGTGTTTGACTTTTTGACATGAAGTGTATCATATCAGCAGCACATGGGAGCCCACAAAGGAAGGCTGTGGAAGGGACAAATCCAGACACTGGGAAGAAGAGGACAAGAGGTGGCAACCTCAGGATCAGCTGAACATTCCCAGTATTCATTTCAAGTGACAGAATCCTCACAAGGATCTCTGAGCTTGCACTCACAGAAGTGTTAGTGCTTGGCAGTGATGAACCTCTACTACCCAGCTGTGGCATTTTAGGATTATGACTCTCAGATCCAGGACAGGGTGGAAGCAGACTGGTAACTAACAGTTTCTCAGACATTAGCTATGCACATTAGTCTTTTGCAGGATAAGGAACAGAGCAAAATTTAACTGCTTTAAACAAAGTAACTCAGATAACTGTCTGAGATAACACAGCTTGATACATTTTCATAGGTTAAAACACAATGAGAAACTTAGTTTTTCCTATGTGCTGATCTTCCATCACACAGGCCTTGCCTTACCAGCACCGATTTTTGGCACCAACTTTAAAAACTGATGCTAGTAAAACAGGAGCTGCTCGTCATATTAGTCAATATAAAAGTGGTTATAAAATCAATTTAATACTATTCTGAATATCACCTATCCCTACCTCCTTTACACTAAAGAATAAAATAAAAGAGAAAATTCTGGGAAGATCCCCGTTGCTTGAGGCATTCCTGCTAAATTCAGTCACCAATCTGGCACAAATTTTCTATGAAAAGACTTCAACCATGCTCAAGAAACTTGATTAGACTTTAAAATCCCTTCATACAACTACTGCAAACATTGGCAGAGTACATTCTGACAGTGGAAGACACTAGATCAGGCCCTTCTAAGATGACCTTATTAGATGAGTTTACCCAAAACAGGTCCTGCCCTTACCTTTATCAGGACCCAGTAACAGTAGATTAAGCAGGGCAGTTTTTCTCTGAAAATACAGACTGTGGTCATCTGGGTTAAGATCCAGTAGCATCTTTTTTTTCAATGATGCTGACATTTAAACAAACCATTAGTTTAAACTTGCTTTCAGTTTACACTTTATTTTCTCACACTTACTTAATCATTGCAGAATACCTGGTGAAAACATCTAGCATTTCTTATTCCCCTTTATTGCAGGTGTCTGGGCTCACAGGCTTTATCTTGTAGGTGCCCACATCTACGGGTCAAGGAAGAAACACCAGCCAGGTGAAATGGGCAACTGAAGTGCTTTCAAGAACAGAAGTTTGTGTGTGCTGAGGTGCTAGCAAATGTTTCCTGCCTGCACAACTCAACTGTGCAACAAGGCCTTAAACCAGCCAGGCTTCTGTGAGGAAAAAAGGCTTGCCTCCTGCACAAAACCCTGTGAGCTGCTGCACAACTGGGTATCAAAAAGACCAGCACTTAGACCAAAAGCTCAGCATTTTATTTCTCCATCTCCAAAACCACCTGTGGTGTTTTTAATAACACCTGTTGGTGTTAGAACCTTCCTTGCAACTACTCACTGTTGCAGTGCTCCATTTTTGAAGCGACTAGCTGACAGTGTGGCTTTATTTCGTCATGGTGCAGGATGTGGCTTTGGGCCATTGCCATTAACAGACTAAATGAAAAGGCATGCATGAGGTATTTAATCACCACAGACTTTTAATCAGACCACTCAGATTTCAAAGCTAATTTTGTCAAGTGTTTCTGCCTATTGGCAGAAACATGCAGATAGTCATGTCTTTGTCCTGATCATCTTTGGAAGGTACCAAGTGACAAGGTTATCCCAACTGAAGAGAACAGTTGAGCTCAGAGCTGGGATCAGCTGTTTCAGCCCACCAGAGCTGACAGGAAGACAATAAAAGCATACAGCTGGGAGGACTGAGGTAGTGGTGGTGTTATTTTTTTTTACTTTCCCTCCAAATGAACTTGGAATGAGGTATCTTGTGTTCCCAAGGAGCATGTTGACACTTGGCACAGTTGTTTTCACCATATTGCTTGTTCAGAAAAGTCCATCTCCAAAACCATAGAAGAAATCACCTGCTGCATTTAACACCTTAAGTCAGCAGCAGCAGCTTCTTGATCAGCACAACACTGAGAACTGAGCACTGGGGACCAGAGAGGTTCAGGCCTCAGTGCTAAGGGCTAGACCTACTTCTGCTATTCTGGTAAACCAAAAAGCCCAGGCTACAGGTTGAAAGGGAAAAAGGAGGAAGGCGATGGATTGCAAAATCAGAGATCCTGGAGGAGCTAGCAAGATGAAACCCAAGAGGATATTTCTATATACTGACACAGTTTGCTGCAATCTCCCCCAGCTCATCAGAATCACCCTGCCCAGCACTGCCAACCCATGCCCAGCAACTATGGGTTTACAAAGCCAGAGGGGAATAAAACCCAGCCAGCTAGAGCATGCAAATTAGGTACAACATTAGCTGTTTTTTGACTCGTGTTTAAAAATGTTGTTTAAACTGCACATTTTGGTTTTAATGGACGGTCCTTGAAAACCCTAAGAGGCAAAAGAGCTGCTGTTTGCCAGTCCAGGGTTGCTGACTGCATGGGTGGTTTTGTTGCTGAGATCCCAGACCCTTTGAGCTGTACACAAAGGCTTCTCCAGGTGCCACAGGACATCAGTGGCCGTGAGCTAATATATCAGTCATAGCACTAAATATTGCTTTTAAACATTTCCACGGTCCCAGAATGCCAAAACCAAAAGATGCTGCCAGCTGCCTATTGGAAAATTCAGTTTGAAGACTTGAACTGAAGGTGTAGGTTGAGCAAACTGGGAACAGAGAGAGAATCAGTCAAACAAACCAGCCACCTTAAGCCTTTAATCCTTATACAGAAAAAAGGAAAAGTTGAGAAAGATAAAGTTTGGGTTTTTTTCAACAGTATCTAGCAACTAAATAAATGAAATATTACAATACGCCGTAAGAGCTTTACTTGTCTGTTCCATTGAAGAAATATTTTCAATAGTTTCCACTACTTTTCCATTCCCTTGCTAAAGAACAAGAGCACTGAACAAATATATCTGGGATACCCTAACACCTAGGTTTCACCAGGTACACTATTTAGCTGTTTAACAGCATAGCCAATGACAAAAACATGCCTAAAGTCACCTAGTGTGGCTGACCAAACTAAATTGGCTTTTCTAATGCACCTTTATTTTTGAACATAACTGGTCTGTGGACAGTTTGTTTCACTAGGTTATACTGCTCTTTAAAGTAATTTGAACATGTAGCTCATCAACATGTGTACTTAGAGATAACAACAATAGGGACCTGCTCAAACAGGGACCCAACACCCATAGAGCAACTAGATATCTGTGGACAGCTTGCAAGTGTGAGGAGATGAGAGGAAGTTATTGCTGTTTTAAGGGGGTGAGTGAAGAGCACATGGTATGTTGTAGCAATTCTAAAGTGACACTAGGCATTTAATGTTTTCTCATCCAAGATTCTGTGATGCCTAAAAGCAGAAACACAAGTGTCTTTTTGGATGTTTAGGTCAAAATAGTTATAAGAAGAAGGATGTGAGGGAAAGCTGAAGAGAAGAAAGGTAAAATTGAAAATGTAACTTGGGAAAGAAACCATTCCTTTAAGTAAAAACATTAATTAAGAGAAACCCGAATCAACAAACCAATCTTATTTTACCGGTTGTATACCAGAATTGTGAAATACTTCCTTTTAGCAAAAAACTACATAAGAGAGTTAAAAGCCTGATCTAAATAAGTCTTTCTATTATTCAAATACCTCACACATGTGCACTGGTTTTGTTACTGTGCTTTAACCATCATGTACTTGGGAAACAGCAACTTAAGCTTTCAAAAGCAGGATACCTACATACACATACAGCAGAAGCAATGGAGGACAAAAAGAGAGGGTTTCTTGATTTTCTTTCAGTATACTTTGGTGATTAAGAAAGGATTTTCAGACTTTTCCTTATGATATGGAAGCAGGTACATGAAAAGACTGATCATACACTGATTTGCATAATTGATGGCCTATTAGTCTGCAATAGGCTGTTCTAGTATATTTGATAAAGAGAGAAGGGCTAATAGCAATACTCTAAAAAGAGAGTTCTCAAAGTCCTTTTCATATCAGAGTTTGAGGATGTAGGAAGATTAGGGTGTCTAGTTGTTTTGGATTTTTTAATTAAACTAGTCAATCCCCAGGTCTATTTCTCTCCCTTGAACATTCCAGTTTATTAATATTCAATACTTAATTATTAATTCAATAATTAACTGTTTAATGGTTGCCATTACATTTAACATGAAAGGCCAATAAAGCATGAAAAGCAGCATTTTACTCAGCTTTCATACTGACTTAGTCACCCTTTTACCACACTGAAAGGAAAAAAAAATTAAGCAATCTACAAGAACCAGAAACAAAGTATGGAAAACCACAGTTTTTGTTCTAAATGCAAAGCAGGAAGTTCTATGTTCTAATCAAACTCCCCCCCCGAAACTTATTTTGAAACCAAATAAGAAGTTCTATTTCAAGAAGTCTGTTGAGTAACAACTAAAGGAGAACCCCTTGTTTTCAGAGTTCATCTTGAGCACAGAAAAACCTCTATACATCAACAAGAATATCACAGTTCACAAACAAAAAAACATGTGCACTTTTCAAAACACAAACTGAAGGCACCCACAGAAATAACCAACAGCCTGCAGAGAACTCATATCTACTCATTTTGCTTTTTCAGGTTCCTCCTATAGTCTCCTCCAGTTTTAAAAGGTACAAACTGAAAAAGAACAACCAAAAAACCCAAACCATTCCCACCCCACTGCCCTCCCACAAAAACTCCCACCCTACTTAAATGTTTCTTAAATGCCCCCGCCAAAACAATTATTTAAGGAATTTTTTTCTGGATTTCAGTGTTGCCCAAGCTTGCACTCAGAACAAACAGAGGAACAGTTCAAACAGTGAAAAGCACTAATCAAGAGCCCCGTGAAGCAAGTAGTTTAAACTTCAAATAACTTCTCAAATATTGGAGAACAAATTAGGGGGCGGGGAAATAGCTGTTTAACATTTGCAGTAAAGTGAACTCTAAGCCAAAGACAGAAGAGGTACTACTGCATTGAAGAGTTATATACAATATTGCGAGAAGAAATTATAACAAAAACTTTTCTAAAAGAGAGGATTGACAGTAAATGTGAGATACATCAGAAGCCTTAATGAGTTTTTTCATCTTTATGAACAAACATTGATTAAATATTACTAAGCAAACTGTTCTATTACTAAAACACATTTTCAGTAGACCTTTCACACTTTAATTATTCTTTCAAATAAAAAGCAAAGACAGCACACTGCAAAGAAGAGCACCAAAATAGCTATACTTATCAACAAAATTATATCACCTTACTCTTCAGAAGAAAGCTGTGGGGCTGGGAAAGTAAGCAGCTCTTTGAAAAAATTACTAGAGACATATTAAGTCCAAACTACCTCCATATGTGCTGTCTGTTGGATTATAAGAAGTACTAACACCTGTAGCTGAAAGTTTGTTGGGCTGGGGTTATTATATTTTCATCATCTGTGTTTGTGGTTTTCTTCATACCATTTTCTTTTAAACTTTATTTTAAAGTGGAAGTAGGAGCGTTGTGGCTGTGTTGGTGTTTTTATGGGTGTGTGCTTAGTCAACATTCCCAAAAATCTGACCCTGACTGTAGTAAGCACGTAGGCAGTGTTCCAGGGGAGGGAAAATTGCTCAGTGCAAGTTGTGGCAAGACAAAAATGAACTTAAGAGGATATTTATATGAGATTATATTATACAAGTCTTTCAGTAGCTGAAGACAATAAATACAATCCTTATCCATAATGGTTTGTTTATTTTGCTGTCCTTCAGACTAGTTTTTTTCATAAGTAAAAAATAAACTAATGTTAACGTAGTAATTGCTGAGGGTGTAGTAGAAGTGTGATTTAAATAGAGGGTGAAAGTTAGAGGAAGCATGACACATGTAGTTCTGCTCTTCTGTTTTCTCCCTTTTGTTTAGTCGTTCCTTGCACAAAGCTATCTCTCTTCTTTGTGCCAGTGTTCAGGATCTGTGCCTCTTCCATTCCTTCTGAGCTACTGGGCTGGCCTCATCATCTCTGATAGACATGTACTTGCTTTCCAATACTGAATTCCCTTGGATAAGGTCTTCTCACTGCTGCCAAGAAGCAGAGGCACCTACAAATCCTCGAAATGTGTCTTCTGAAGCACTAGGTATGGGGTCACAGACCCTGTTAATATAGGATGGTACAAACATAAGAGCTCTTCCATAAATACACTGACTGTCATCCTCTGCCTGAGAAAACCCCATTCATAAGTGGACAGCCGTACCTTGGACTGGGCACAAGTTTAAATGGTAAGGTCATAGACTGGTAAAACATTTTAGTTTTATTAAATTGTGGCAGTCACGTCCCTCTTTTTTTATCAGCCGGACAAGTTTCTGTTGTTTGGTTGTGTGGGGTGTTTTTTTCTCTTCCTGTGCCCTTGGGTATTTTTGGGTTAGTGAGCTCTGAAAGCAAAAATAAGCAACAAGAAGCAGCAATTATCAAGAAAGCAGACTGAGCAAACACTGGATCTTTTTACCATAAGTCTTCCTTCCTCAGAATGACATATCAGACTTCAATGATCTTGTTAGCTTGCATGAGACAGGAAATGCCTGCCAGAAGCTGATTTCTGCTGGCCAAATTAAGTGGACATGATGATGCAGTGTCTCAGCCTGCTGCTCCTGCAGGGCTGTGTTTTCTTTGGGATAAGTTATGCAAGGCAACAGGGCTTGAGGCTCATTAGCTCAGTTACAGGTATAATTAAGCACAACTGAAGAGAAGCTTTAGCTCCACATTTATTTTTAGATGGAAGAGATTCCAATCAGAATTCTTAAGGATAAGGTATCTTATTAGATCTATGAAGAGATTTTTAAAGATTTTGAAGTTTCCTTCACTCAAACTAGGAACAGCCTACATGCACAATCTGACATTAACTTGATTTTCAACTCCTTCTTAGACTTTAAGACTTAGAAGTTTGTTTGATATACAGTCAGACAAAAATACAAGGATTAATCAGGTGAACTGACCCTATCAAATAAAAACTTTTATTTCAGTTATAAGCAAAAGGTTTCTTTTATATTACTAAGGCACAGAATCAAGGACTCAGTATGTTCCTGGAGGTTAAAAAAGTAAAATCTAATTGAAACCACTTCAATCAGTAGTTCAAGTAACCAACCCTTGCCTCCTTTCCCTTCTCCTGCAAGATTCTTAATTCAAATAGTACATGACAACCCAGCATCTGCTTTGTAGACATAAATAAAGGGAAACAATGGTCCCAGGGCAGATTCTTGTGGAAAAATTTGCCAAGGCTTAAAATTGGGTGATAGGGAGTTTGAAGTGAGATTGCTTTGTGTTTGAAATACTGTGGGGAGAGACTTTTCCTCATACTGCTGTCTTGGAGTCACACTCGGTCCACATGGTGTTTCCATAGTTGTCTGCATTCTTCCTCCCCTTAATGCTGACAGATTATAAAGGAGTGGATCAGGTTTCCAAATTACTTCTTTTCCTTATATCTATGTCATTATCTGTATCAGTGAACAAGCAGCAACCTGATCTGGTAAAGAAGAAAGTGTAAAAATTGTCTGGAGAAGACTGAAATACATGAAAATCCTGAAACACGTCACAGGCTGAAGAGGGTGATTAATTGAGGTCCTCTCTGTCAGTGACATGCCTCTGTCCCCTGTTAATGGTGAGATTCCCACTATCAGCTATGGCAACAGGTACAGCCTTCTCAAGGCAGACTGATTAAGAAACACACACTATGGCATGTTCTATGTGATACTTTAGTAAAATATTACCATAACACAAGTGAAAAAATGTTAGTTTGTTAGTGCCAACTATAGGATTGAAACTTCCACCCAGTCCTCGACCCCAAAGGGCTTGTGCCCTTTGGGATGATACTGCTTTCTCTTGGTGAAATGCTAAATTCTGTTTTGAGTAACTAATTTAATTTATCTGTCTTCTTGTTGGAAGATCATCTTCATTTACCAGTCCTAGCAACTGACTGGATTGCTTTGATCCACTCTGTACGCTCTGTGGATGAGGCTGCTTGCAAGTAATAGTGGATTTCATTTGCTGTGATGATTTCAAAGAGGATGTTCTCAGCATCATACTTCTTGGCTACAGGGAAAAAATAAGAAAGTCATCTATGAGTGAAAAAACTCTTGTACTTCCAATATTTCCTCCTTTACACACTGTAAGGGGATCTCCTTTCTTTCTACAATTGAGCCTGATCAGGCCTTCACAAAGATTGGGTCCAAGAGACAAGTATCTATCTCAGAGAAACCCTCATGAATTCTGCATGTTTCACCTTCAGGAGTCTCTAGTTTGTTGGTCTCAAACCATGGAAGGATCTGCAATCCTGCAGACAGATCAAACCCTCCCATGCCTTGCCATCTATGAAAACAAGATGTTTGCATTTATGTCACATCCATCTGTTTCTTTCCTGAGGTGCCAATAAACTATCTTGCTGGATATGACAGCCAGCCTCTCTTGTGGAGAGGAGAATGCATGAAATTAATGTTTCTTGGTCCTTGCAGCAGCACCATTTCTGTTCCCACAGCTTCTAGCTTTGGGAGGGAAGAGAAGGTGGACAGTAACAATTTGTTGGCATAACCATTTCCAGCATGAAGCTTCCCTCCCAAGTTCATTAACTAAAGAGATCAAACTCAGTTTACTTTGCCTAAAGGCCAGTTGTCCTAACACAGGGTTTGTGTCACCCTTTTGACCAGCTTCCCCTAAAGTACTGACAACACACAAGATTCCCTATTGCTACCTTTACCACAGTACCCTTCCCCATTAATTCACACAGCAAGAGAGAGACCAGTTACTGGAATTACTGAATTGTTGTACATAGGTTGCTTTGGAATATAAAACACTTGTGATTTTAGGCAGATTGAAAGGAGGGGGTTGTACCAAAAGCTTATTAGAGAGCTCATTCAGTATGGTTCCTTACTGTCTGGCATATCTTCCACTGCTGTCACCACACAGCCTCTCAAGTGAATTGCCCCCAGTGGTTCTTCTCCCTAGGGAGAAGAAAATGAAATCAAAATGAGATGCAACACTTCTAAAACCAGCAGCATGTTAATTATGGCTAGATTTCCAGAACAGAGACAAAACCATTTGATTACTTAGTATGTCTCACCTGAGAGAACAGGGGATCTTCAGTCTGTGTGTGACATGGAGGGATGGGGGTAAGAGAAAGGCTTACAAATAAATAAGGAATCTCTTGTGATTTAGAATTCAGGATCTGCAGAGTATTTAGCATGGGAATGGGCCCCTTAGAAATGCACAAGAAATAGGATGCCATGTCTCAGCTTGGCACGGCAAATACTTCAAATATAAACTGAAAAAAACCACTATATTTTGTTCATTTATACTTAGGACCTAATTTGATCAAGTGAGAGTACTCATTAATTATAATTAATCACAGATAAGAGGGGAAAATACAGTTCAGTGTTACTTGTTCCCAGGTCTGGGTGGCACTTGCCACCCTGACTTGACAGCCCCAGAAACTGTCCTTCACTCTGCTTTTCCAGAGGATGGCTAGGCCATGTGAGAACAAACAGTCCCACTGTCCTGCCTGATCTTGCCTGTCACAGTCTCATGCAAATACTCCAGGTACCAGAGGCACTGGATTCAAAACAAACAGGGAAATAAACCAAATGTCTCTTACTCCAGCAGGATCATAGTAGTGAAGATATGCAGGATCATCTCTTAAAACAAACTTCCTCACTTTCCAGTTCTTCCTCCGATGTCCCTAGGAAAATTCAAAACCAGGAATGTCATGGAGCTGCTTTGCCTGCATGCAAATCTTATCCACACATGAGAGGACAGGCAAATAAAAAAGGGAAAAAGACCTGAATATTATGGATAGGAAATATTCACTGGAGTAGGACTTGAATCTGCCTTTTCTACATTCCAATCTTTTGCACAAGAGCTGGACTGTCAAAATGCTTTATGTGTCTCTTTTTTTTGTTTTTTGTTTGTTTGTTTTGTTTGTGGTTTTTTGTTTGTTTGATTGGGGTTTTTTTGTGTGTAAAGCAGAGGAGCTTCAACATGGGAGATTCCCCTAAATATATCACACAGTCTGGTAGTCATGACACTCATGTGAGATCTGTGAGAATTTGGTTTATCTGCTTGCTAGAAAAAATGGCTTGAATTATTGGCAAGGATGATTCTGTCCCTGCAAAGATAACAAAGAAAGAGCTTATCTGGCTTAAACACCCTGGAGGGCTCATGGCTGAGAAGATCAGGCAGAAATATGGGCGTGGGTGCCTTGTGGCCTGTTTTCATCACTGAAAAGAATGGGTGTGGGAGGTTTAGACCCACTGAAAGCATTTTCAGCAGAAGCAGTGACCCTTCCAAGCAATGACCCACAACTCACTGAGGGTGACCAAGTGCAGACTCACACTGGTGGAAGATTGTCATGAATCATTTCCTCTGGCATTTCAAAATGCAGGTTTCTCAATTAGCTACTGTTTGCATGGGAGCTCTTACTAATTAGGTTGATGTGAACATGACAGTCTAAAAGAGCAGCAAGGTGTGGGTCTAAATTCTTCCATTGCTTTTGAGTGAACTGATTAATCAAGAGAAGTACATATGAGCACCACCAAAAAGCTCTCAGGCCCCCAATTTTAATGGTGAAGGTTCAGACTCAATATTAGGAAACATTTTTTTAGAGAGATGATGGTCAAACACTGCAACAGGCTACCTAGAGAGGTGGTCAGTGCACCATGTCTGTCAATGTGTAAGAAGCTTTTGGACAACCCTTAACAAACCCTTAACAATGTGCTTTAACCCTTGGTCAGCCCTGAAGTGGTCAGGCTGTTGGACCAGAGGATTGTTGCTGGTCCCTTCCACCTGACCTATTTTATTCATTGAAGAATCCTGATTCTGCTTTCAGTTCACTAATATCTGCTTGCAATGGCCCTGGAAACATGACATTCACTGTATAGCTTAAAGTTTTGCTATAAAGGAAGGTATCCAGTTACCTTCTGTCTTACACATCGAACATTAGTGACTGAAATAACTCCTTGGCTCAAGCATGCTGAAAAAGTCCATGAAATCTGACAACTGAACCCAGTTGTGTGTCCAGAGGGACACAGGAGCAGCAGCTTTTTTACCTGAGTTCAGTTTTGCATTGTACCAATGACTTGTCACATCTTCTGTCTTAGGACTCTTTCCTAATTAAAGCTATTAACTGTTTTATTTTGTGGTAAGAGCAATAAACCTTGCAATATTTGTCCAGAGTCCTGCTGCCATGCTGCAGCAAGTGTTCCTTGTGCAAAGGCAAGAGGGACAGAGATGAAATCTGCCAAGTGTGGAGATGCCATAGGATAGCTTCTCTCTTACCTAAAGTTTTTAAGTGTAAAAGAGTAATCTTGCACCCATGTAACATCATCCTGGACAGGACGGAAGATGAGCAATACTGACCTGTTTCAGCAAACATCCTTGTTTGACAATTGTGCCTCTGAATTCTTCTTTTAGGACCACATCATCATCACTGGAATATCCCTCACAGAAAAATCCACTGTCTGGCTGCAAGACCACAAGAGAAATGTTACAGAAATTGCACAGCTGCTGCATGCTTATGTACATGTACCAGTCTGGCTTCTTTTGGCTTCCTTCCAGCCTGTTTTTTGCCACCCCAAAGAAAATATTATTTTTGTTCTTGTTGTTGTTGTTATGGTTACTGTTAAATAATCTAACCTTTTACTGAAGAAGCCTCCCAGTGAAGTTGAGGAGCTCTCCAAATCACCATGGACACATTTCAGTGTGCGGTGGGACTACACTTCTGTGATACCAAGTCAGACACTGACTTACTGTGGCATCCTCACACCACATTGGTATTGAATCACACTAGAAATGATCCAGAAGCAAGCAGAATACACAAAGGCTGCTACAAGAAGCATCCCAGGAGGCCACAAGGCTGCAGTGTCTCTGCTGAACTGGTAAAGTCTCCCAAACACATTCAGGAAAACAAATGAGTAGTGGGAGAGTCATTTTGCTGAAGCCAAATGATTCCATGTGGTAAATACAAATAGAATTGTAATACCAATTTACTTGTTTTCACTTTATAGAAAGCATGCTTTTCTGTTAGCCTAGGTCCATAAGCCAAATATCTTTCAAACAGTATTTGGCTGTGATATTTCAAGTTCTTCACAGAATATGAAGTAATAAATGGAGAAGGCTGGGTATGACACCCAGGACAGGTTACTGGGGGATATTAAAAAACTTTTAGTTCTTTGCTCACAGGCAAGCTGTGTGGGTGCACACTTATACTGAGCCAGATTTAATGGCTCTGCACAAAAATGGGTTTGTAGCTTCTGCCACTCTGTGATAATGATTTAGTCTCTTTTCTTCCACTGAGTCAACAGGAAAACAGATGGTTAAATCCTGGTCACCAGTACAATTACCAGGAACAAGGGCTAAGTTAAAAAGAACCCATCTTGGTCTCAGCACTCAATTCACACTTAGAAGGATGCCAGAAAAAAACCCTGTCTGGTAACAACTATTAAAGTGAGCAGGCTCATTCTGAGTATCACAGGAAAAAGACAATTAAGATAGATTTCTCTATTCCTGTACAATCTTTCCTCCAGGATTTAAGAAGCCCAACAAGAAGCATGAGAAGAGCAGAGTATCAGTAAGTCTGAGACAATAGAAAACCAGAATACAATGCTCACAAAGTAGTAGTAGGCATCACTGAGATCTAGGAAGGGGGTGTCTGACAGTCCCTCAGCAGCTGCCTTGGATGTATCCCCAGCAGGCTGTAGGTAGCCTTCGCTCAGGAGGGAAGAGGCAAGCAGGAGACCTTCTTTGCGATTTCGGATGGAGCTGCTGGACACCAGCCAGTCAATCACACAGGTGCCTGGTTATAAAGGAACAAAATGTCAGCCACAAGCCAAGACAGACATGAAGAAGCCTAAAAGCACACAGAAAACAAGCCTGCTCCATGTATTCATCGATCTCCTGAAGAAATGTTCTTAGCAACAACATGGGAAGCTAATCTAGAGAAGTTCTTGACCATCTAGTGAGGCACAGCCCTGCCAGCTGACAGCAGGGGCCAGGACAGCTCTCAAACACCATTCCTGAGGGAGAAGAGAGCTGGGAGGGGATGCAGAGAGGAGCTGGGAAGCCCCAAAAACAGGGACTGGCCAAGCCTGGAAAAGGCAGCCTTCCAGGCTGCTGTGCTACTAACATAGTGCTTCTGGAAACAGGGTGACTTACAGAATCATAGAATCACTGAAGCTGGGAAAGAGCTCCAAGATCATCAGTCCAACCATTAACCCAGCCATGTCCACCACTAAACAATGTCCTCACATGCTACATCCATGTGTTTTTGCACAAACACGGATTTCACTTGGAGAGAAGCAGGAATTACAATGGGACACCTTTCAGTGATGAAAAATTCAGAATGGAATAATTTTTCTGTAGTTAAGTGTTTCACACTACAATCTACTCAAAAGATTACTCCAATCTTTCTGACACTGGTAAAATTTCATCCTTCTCCTTTGTTTACCATGGCAATAACTGAACACTTTTCCAAGATATATCCTTTGAGCATCTCCTGGGTTAGTCAAGAAAACGTCAAACCTTTCTGTGCTCTACAGAACTTAGAGCTGTTTAATCTCTTTAGTTTTTCAACTCTGTGCTCCCTTTATTGTATGGAATAGAGGGACAGGAGCTCCTTACCTGTAAAGCAGTGATTGAACACTCTTTTATCTTTTTCCAGCTTCAACTCCTTTATTCCATTTTCAGGATCTTTCATTGAGAGGTACAAAGCACTGTGCATGAAAAGAACCACAGAAACTGTTAGCAAAAGGTTTTGCCAGTTTGTACAATAATGTCATTGTCATTCATGGGGGCTTCATGTTTTGTTGGGACATGGCTCTCTACAGGGCTGTAACACAGCGTAGTTTCATCTCCTGCATCTCCTGAAAAATTCAAGCCGCAAAGCCTGGAGGTCTCACTACATTACCTCACAGCTGTGGGAGCAGAGGGTGGAGTGCACAAAGGGCTCACCACATCTCCCTATTTTGAGAATGCAGCTATTTGTGGTGACTGTAGCGTGAAGAGAAGAACGCCCACTGCTGAGGCACTTTCACAGGGCCCCACAGCCCCAGTGGGAGAGTTCATTTCACTGCTGTGTTCTGTGTTCACCCAAAGGTTCTGGGCTGAGCAGAAAACCTCTCCCTGTGCCAGAGCCTGCATGCTCTCAGATGATCTTGGCCCTGTGCAGTTTTACTGTCTTATAAGAACACTTCAGGCTCATTTTTATCTTGGTATTTACAGCTCAGAGACAGAAAACAAGTCATCCTTGATTTTAAAAAGTACTAACAGATTGCTTCCCTTTATCTCTTCTGCCTTTGCCAGTTTCATGTTCTTTGGCAGGCACCACAGTCTCCTCACCATCCAAAAACTAGGCTAACATCAGCATTTCTTTTGAGAGGAAACTAAAGGTCTAAAATATTTTTGTAATAAATGTTTTATTATATAAAATGCTTCTCCTGGAAGAGTCACACTTTGGCTGTGTATCCTCTTTCACCACAGTATGCCCAGAAATCCTTTTATCAGCAAAAGCCTTTGATAAATAAGCATTTTTTGGTAAATGATAGTATATTTAAAAGAGCTTCCCAGTTCTGATTGCTAGCTCATTTCTGACACGTTGTACAAACTGAAATTTTTAGTCGTGCAGGAAGGGCTGTGAGAGAATCATCCATGGACAGACAGGCTCATTGTCCTTCCTGACCAAGGTTACATGTCTGACACACTGACTGCAGGTGGAAGTAAATGGGGGCGCAGAGCTGTGAGAACAAACCTCAGATTGATTGTTTCAGGCAATCTGATAGATTTTCTTGTGGATTTTCTGGCAAACCTTTGGCCTCCATCTATGCGATGAATTGCTTTCTTGATATCCCGCACCCAGGCGTCTCTCTCCTCCAGGTAGGCAGCTTGGAAAAAGTGGTCCTGCTGCTTGGCCACAGTGAGCTTGAAGACAAACTGGAATGATAAATTATGGGAGTTTTTTATTTTAAAAGTTACTTTGGTGTAGCCAGTTGGGCACAATTAAGTTAGTACCACCACAATATACAACTTACCTATGCCTAAGGACTATGGAAAGTGCCTTAGAGACACTTTAATCTTTTAATTAAAAACACTTTAAATCTTAAAATTATAGAAACTCCGAAGGAAATGAAGAACAAATACTGCACATAACTGAATGCTTTTGTTACTCCACTGACTGATCCCTGATATTGTCAGTAAGGTGTGTGGCACCAATAGAGCTGCTGATTGTAACTTTTGCTGGGAAGTTCAACACAGCTGAAAGGCTGAAGTGATTCCTTGGGATGGCTACCTGGAACAGAGCCTAGACAAGATTAAGAGAATAAAAGCAGGTATTTATTGAAGGCCTTCAATAGACACACCACGGGCAGTCAGAAGTCTCTGAGAGGCTACACCCCACGAGTTTTTCAGACAGATACAAGTTTGGTCCATTTACATATCTTAATATGTTAATCTTCCAGTTACAGCTTCAGGTAATGAAGTCTTATACCACCAGTCTGCTTCCCCACAATTCACTTTTGTTTATACTTTTGGGGCCTGAGACAGTGAGGTGTCCTTGAGCTTCAGGTCTAGAGGAATTGTTTTGTCTGATCAAAATGTGAAGACAGTAGCTAACACTCTATATGGAATTTTAGAGTTATACACTAAGGCACTACAGGATTTGAAAAATATGAAAGTTAAAATCCTAAGGCTTCAGAAGCACCCAGCCCCTGCAGGCTTACAAGGGATGTAAATTTGTTTAGAGCAATCTAAGGAGGAAAAATACCCCACACCATATTCAGCTACTGACTCACAAGGGGAAAAAAGCCATACACTGGAGAGTACCTGAGTACATTTGCAGCCTAGTAAGCCTTTAATGGCTTAGTAGGGAGATGATACATCCAACCCTTGGCTACACCTTAGAATCACCTATCTAAACACACTAGCAACAATGAAGAGACTGTTTTATTCAAAAATGAGAATAGATCCTCTAGAGGTAGCTGTAAACAGAAAAAATAACAATAACCTGGAAAACAAAGCAAAACAAAACAAAAATAAACCCACAAAACTATGCAACAAAGTTTACACTGTTTGAACTCATTTCCATCCAGTGATCTTCTGAATGGAAAATCTGGATCTAATTACTCATGTTTCCACTTCCTCTAAAATACAGTTCCCCATTAGTGACACTAATTTGTTCTGTTAGTTGTGTTATAATAAATATCACAGGTTCTGACTCAGCAGGTGTCTAAAAATGCCAAGCTAAGCCACAAGCCAACAGCATGATGTGGTGAGGGAAAGGAAAGCAAAGGCTACTGCCAAAGAGCAGCAAATTTACATCAGTGAAATCAACACACTGGCTCTGCTGAATCTCATGTTTGTAACGTTTCTGAACATCCCTTGCAAGCCTTTTTCAAACAATGGCCAACAGGAAAAATTCTGACACTCTGAAATCGTGCAGTAGTCCAACTGAATTTCATGGAAGATACATTTCAAACTTACAAAGCAATGAGTCCTCAAAAATCCATCTCAGACAGAAAAGCAACCTTTTCTTATCTGATACTGTTCATATTTCCAGCAATACTCACCTTTTCTGTTATGCAGGAAAGACCTACGTACTGAAAATCAATGTACAGTGCATGAGACAAACAAAAAGACAGATCTATCCAAATCCCAGTATTCAACAGTCAAGCTAACACTCCAGATTAACAGAATGAAACACCAAAGCATTGACAAGATTTATTACCAAAGGAAAAAATTAACCTTCTCAAAGAGCTGAGAAGCAACAGTGAAATGCTAAAGAAGAGTTTTCATTTTCAGCACATGGAGAAGACTGGCAAAGACCTTTCTTTTTAACATTTATGAAGTTAGGCCAGTAAGCTAGACAGAATTCCAAGCTTCCTCTGAAATTGGTAAAGAGGTTGAGTCTCCAGTCCTAGATGTGACCAAGCCTCCCTCTGATGATGTATATCTGGTTGTGGTTTTGAGAAAATTACAGCATTAGACTAAAGTAAATACCAACATTTTAGATAGTTTAAACTGGGAAAGACGAATCTAACCATAAGCAACCAAACACAACAATGCTATTCACAAAAAAAACATGGGGGAAATGGAAAAAGCTGAAGAATATCAAAATTTATGTCACATTAAACAATGATCGAACATCACATCAAGGACAGCAAACAGTGGTGAATGCATTTTGAAATATAATCTCAAAATATGCAGTTGCAGCCCCTTCTGAACAGCCTTTATATGTGCTTAACAAATCCAAGATTGCTTCTTTCCCCCTCAGCACCTGCATTTTGCAATTGGTGTAGTAAACCAAGCGTGTTGGTGATGTTCTCTGAGCTTTCAAACAAGGTCCTGGTGCAGATACACAAGCTGATTCAAAAATTTAACCAGAGAAATACAGAAGTTTGTCTGTGGCCCAACAGTCTCTGCTCCAAACTGGGCCCAGAGAAATGAGACTATACTTAAAACTGACCCAAGGAGAATTATCCCACTATTCACCATATTCCATATAATTACCGTATAATTAACATATAACTCCTGTCCTGAAAATACACTTTCATTTCTAGCCATGTAAACTTAAGAACCAGAATAATTCCCACAGGAGGAAAAATGTATCTTTTGACACATAACCAGTGAGAAGCCAGAACAGAATGCAGAGGCATTGAATTCAACAGTACAGTAAAGATGTAAAATGTATGATGCAAAAATAAAGATACTATGTTTCCAAGGAATACACGTAGAAACTTAGGTTTAATCATATTATACTTGTAAGAACAATCCTGGAGATAGCTTTGCTCATATGAATGAGCATGTTCAATTTTTCACTATTTGAACAATGCAAATTTTTAGAGAAAATCCATCTCCAGGGCTGGTTTATGGACTTGCAGAACAATCTCACCACCTCATATGGAGGATCTGCTCCAATGCCTGCTGAAGTAATTTTGATTGTTTCCACTGACTTCAGCAAACCCTGCAGAAAATATCATTTATGAAAAGCTATTTTGGGTGCCTCGACCCCTGGGTCTCTCTTTGTCTTTATTATCCCTCAGAAAAGACCCCAGGAAGCAAAATGAAATATAACATAAATCTCATTATGTAAACACCTAATGTAAAATGAAGCATAACATAAAACCCAGTGCAGACAAATGAATAATCTTCAGAGACTATCACCCTTCCATACAGATACTGCACCTTCTGGAGACTGGTATATCCCAAAGAAACCCTTTGGGCAGGTGAGGATCTCTCTCACTCTGCCTTCAGCAGACATCAGGTACTTCAGACCTCTATGTCTACTTTGTTGAATGCACATTTGCTGGTGAATTATTTTTCCTTTACTGTAAATGTGTTACTGACATTTTCAAGCAACTACTATGAAACAATAATGATGGCAGTGCCTTTCTGGGAGTTAAAGGAAAAAAAACAAAACCCAACACAAAACTGTTTGGAAAAGGATGTTTTGCGAGAAAAACTTAATTTCTACCATTACAATGTAGGTCTGTGATATTCTTGAACATAGTACCCTTTATACCTCATGTACAGAGTAAGGAGTGTTGTGCTGAAGCTTGTTAAAATAATCAGCACAGGATTAACAGCAATCTTTATTCTCTGTCCCATCCTTTTTCTGTCTGCCTCAAAGACAGCTTGGAAGTTAACAGGCCCTTTCTCTTGATAGATGTAACTCTGAAAATACTTAGTAAGAATCAAGGTGGGTTTTTAAATACAAAACACGTGTTTTCATATAAATATGGGTTCTGCAACAAAAAAAAAAAACAAAACCAACAAAAAATAAATACCACCCCTTCCCCCCCCCCCCAAAAAAAAGGAAAAAAGGAAAGTAGAAGAAAGAAAAGAAGGAAAAAGTAAAGCCAGAAGGTCCAAATCTGAAAATCTGAAACAAAGGATCCTGATTCCACTAACTACAAAACCTAAGGGCAGGTTTAATTATCCTCACTTTACTCACATGAAAAAGTAAAGTTCACTGTCTCAGCAGTCTCACATTTTCTATTTTTCTAATACTCTCACAGAGACTTCTATCTTTAGTCAGGCACCTGTGGAGTAAATATCTTTAAACTGTGGTTCCAGATTCTGGGGGACCCCTTTTTCAGAGGAATTCCTGGGGATGTGATACTTATTTGATGAAACTGAGTTGAATAATAGTATGATTCTTTGCTCATATGAGAAATTCTGGTTTACCAGAAATTATATTTCAGGAACCCTGTAACAAAATATGTGTGTCACAGCATTTATGTTCTTCCTGTCTGAGCAAGCCAGTTGTTCCTTGACAAAAAATAAATGCTTCTCCTGCTCACAAAATATTTTCCCACAGCTTCATTCTGTGGCAATGAGATTTATATTTAATACAGGAGTTGTTGCCATTCAGCTGCAAAATGTCTTCAGACCAATAAAATTTACTTCTGCTATCTGAGAGACTCACAAATTTAATAAAAACCGACCAACCAACCCCCAGCATGCTTTCTGAATTAGTCCTCTTGAGTTCAAATAGTACACAATTCCAAGCCTACTTGTGACCTCTCAAGGCAGGTGAGAATTGCCAATAGGATGAGCGCCAGGAATTTGCAGCCACCAGCCTTTTGCCTTTTCAGTGCTTCCAGAAGTATAAGTATACTGTCAATTCTTTTTACTAAAAAAGTACTTACCATTCTTTTGCCAAAATCTTGGCATGGGCTGTGAATAGAGCTTCCTTTTAGTGGGATCATCCCTTTGGGACTGTTGTCAGCCTTCCGCTTGTAGAATTCAATTCCGTCTTCTAAGAGCACAACCCACATTGGCTTCCAGGTATTAAACATGCTGCCCTGCCATCAATAAATCACATATTATGTTTAATGAACCACTCTTCAGGTGATACCCAAGGAAGATATGAGCTTCCAGGGAATGTCTGACTGGTGCTAAAATAACTACAGTTTGTGTTTCAAGGAGAACAAACCACAATTACACCCATCCTACTATGGAGTTAAACGTTGTTGTTATTTTTCTGATCACCATTTATTTCCCCTTGTAGATGCTCTGCCAATGGAAGCCACTGTGGATTTAAGTAAAAGTAAAGGCTTTTTCCTATGGGCTGTGCCACAAAATACTCCAGAGGAGAGCATGCTGTGGAGCAGCAACCATCTTCCCAAAGAATGCCCAACACACTGTCTCGAGGCCAAGGTGAGGTGACACCTTTAATCTCACTGTTCTTCCTTGATGTTTAACCCAATTAAGTGCAACTGAGTAGGCTGTGGCTATTTCCTGTTACCTCTTTGCCAGGATTTCACAGAATGTTTTCCTACATCTTCCCAACCTGTTCAGAGTTAGTTTTCCTCTTTCACTCAGACCAAAACTACCCACCTACCTTCTTAACCAAGTAGCCCTCCCTTATGCGCATCGGCTCTCGCTCCATGGCTTGGGCAGTCCTGCTCTCGGGTCTGTCAGTGCTGGCTGTTGAGTTCCTCTGGCAGCAAAGTCTGTGGGATGGTGTTTTTACAGTACAGCTGTGTCATTTCACAAGTTCCTCTGAGTGCTAATCGCAAGGCCATTTCCTCTTACAGAGCGAGAGATAGGGAAATGCAGAAGCACGTGTGTATTTATAGCCTGTCTCTGACAGCACAGGCAACAGCCTGACCAAACACCCCACCCTATCAAATACAGCCAGCCTCCATGGCAGAATCCTGGGAAATTAAATAAGTGCTTTAGTGTTCAGTCACAAGAAATTGGGCCTGCTCTGCAAAGACATGAACTCTAGCAAAACAACAATCAGGGCACGGTGCTGCTGCCTGCTGCATGCCAAATGATTTCAGAGACAGATTTCCAATGCATCACTGCTTTCACTTCACCCTGCCTTCCAAATCTGGCTCCCAGTGGGCAAGCATGTGGAGCCTGGCAGGAAGGTGGAGGAGCCTCACTTGGCTAAGGAGGATGCACCCTCTGCTGAGATAAGAAATTTGTTTATCAGACTTGATCAGGTTTTGGATTTTGGTGCTGAGGCTCCCCCAAAGACGTCAGCTGCCAAATAGGCACAAATGGATTAGACCTGTGCATTACATAAAGCACTGTCCACAGAATGCTTCCTACAAGCATCTCTTACTTGCTGCAGAGCTTGTTTGGCTTTATTTGGGAAAAGACAAGGCAAATCCATAGTTTTTTTATAACTACTAGAGTCACAATCCCTCTTCCCCATATGGAAGAAAGTGGGGGTATATGGGAAGCGATAAGAGGCTGCTTCATAGTATCTTGAAGCAGCCTTTTGTGTTCTTCCAAGCACAAGATTCCAGGTCACTTTTGCAGCTAAGCTCATTCAGATAAGTGATGATTGAGCCCAGGGTGACTCCATCTGTCACCTCTGAGTGACAAGTGTAAAGATCCCTAAACAAGGACTTTTTTCACAGACAGAAATTCCTGTTCTCCATATGACTCTCTGTCTCAGCCTTTACTCTGAAGGAAGTCTTACTCAGAAGACTTGTGATAGAGAACCAAAGAGTCAGAAGAGCCCTCAGAGACCTTTTCTAGACATTCCTCACTGACGCCTATTTAGGGGTATTCCCACAGATTAGACTCCACTCCTTCCTTGATTATGTGTATCAATGCTTCACACCCTCCCAACTGCTGGGTGTTTCTCCTCACTGTCTGAATGGAGATTTTCCTTTTCCATTTCCCTTTTCCTTTTTCCTTTTCCTTTTCCCTTTCTCAACTAGCTGCTGCCCAAATGACACATCTAGTCTCTCTGCAGGCAGAGCACTGTCTGTACCACCTGTCTCAGGTTAAACACTTTGTAGTGCATTCTGTCCAAAGCACACCTTTTTGTGATGATTTCATCTATCACTAAGTTGTTTGGGGTTTCTAAAACCTGCTGTCCCAGTACATTGTTCTTTTGCTCATGTAAATCATGCTGTTGTAAGGATTTTATTGCTGTTAAAGGCACTAGTTGCTGATGAAGCCAATCATCCATCAGTTTGCCAATCAAAGATTCCATATATTCTCTGGATGTGAAGCATACTTGAATTCAACAAACAGATTTAAAAATTATGACAGACAGAAACTCAAACAGAGCTAATAAAACTTCATGGCCCTTGGAACTAAAACATAAAAATTTACCACTAAAAAGTGATCAAAAGCCTTGTCTAACATTTACAGTAGAAAATTTGCCTATCAGGTCCAGGACTTGGAATGAACTGAAGATGCTCTTGATTCCCAGAGCAGAGATAATATAACTGGATTTCTGAGTTATATTTCTGTGATGGTCACATGGGTTCATCCCCCATAAGTCTTAAAAGGATGTTTGATAGACTGAGGAGCTTATAGAGTCCTCCTCTACAATGGCTTTTTTGGTCACTAATTATTTTTGCTTTAAGAAGGTAGATTGTTTCCTTCCCTTTCATTTCAGTGCTTCTATCATCAGGAAAAGATACAATTTTTTTCTTTTCTCCAATCAGATAAACCAAAAATACAGGTCACAGACAACAGTAACACTTAAAGTGTAATTTGGAAGCCAAATTATCCCTTTATTATCTGCCTTGAGGACATAATGCTTCAGAGCTTGGAGCTATGATTAAAGACCGAGAAAAGCATCACAGTTAGTTTTTTCTTCTGTCTCTATTTTGCTCCCCCACCTTGGGTCTGAGGAAAGGAAGCCCCATCCCCAGCTGGAAGGCCTTATGGGGAGCAAAGACAAAAGAACCTGCCAGAATTTTCTTCCCTGCAGGCATCCTTTCCACAGGTTTTCCTGCTTGCCTGCTCCTGCTGACTCAGTGTTTGTGCTGAATCAGGATGACAGGGCCCTGCACAATAAATTGATGTTATGAGATGACAAGGGAAATATGAAAAAAAGTGGTTTAATGAAAACAGAAAAGGATGCTGACTCCACAATTTCACAAAAGCTCCTTTTTCTCACTTACCTGCATGAAAAGTCTTAGGAGGTATGAAATGTGAATCTAAACACAGTGGCTCCTAGCCAAAGGCTCCAGAATTTACCATTACTACTTACTCTACTCAGTGTTAAAACACAAAATAACTTCCATCTAATGTTAGCTGAAGGCAACCACTTTCAGAACACTTCTCTATATTGTTTCTATTTCATCTTCAAAGCTCAGCTGGTCCTTTTGCCCTTCCATTGTACAAGTCTGGTACACTCCTTTCACGCTGAGGTTTGGTTTCATTTATCACACACCACTGCAGGGAAATCAGCAGTTCATCTCTCCCCAGACAGAAACATGCTGATGGAGCTGAATCATTCATGTGAGGCAAAATGGTCCTTAAATTCACAGTGGCTGTGTAGGTGCAAGGGAGTGTGGACTGTGGATGTGGGTCTTTTTTGTCCAGCCATTTCTGAAGGGCAGCACTGGGCATAAGAGAGAGGAAGAGCTGTATTTCTTTTACCTCTCCACAGAGGGGAGGAAGAGCTTTGTCAGAAAGAGAAGATAACCTGCAATGTGGAAACCTGCTGTAACTTACTATGTCCTCTCCATTTCTGTCTCAAGTAGGGAAAGGTGCATGGTGTCAGATGAGCAGAATTTGTCACAATATCACAATCTGCAGCAGAACTGAAAATCTTAGCTCAGTTTGCTGTTCTTGTACAGGAGAACTTACTGCAGTATTTCTTCAGAAAATTCTGCTTTATTTCCGCTGCTTCAGAATACGAGCTCCTACAAGCATTGAGAAAAGAAAAAGGTGATCAGCCACATTTATCTGAGCAAGAGATCTACCTGAGGGACTAAGAAGTGTTTATACCAAAAACTGGAAGGCAAGATTCTCAGTTACACCAGCTTCATTGCTCCACAAGCCCTTGCAGATGGTTCTAACATGTTTGCTGCACTGTAAATTCCATAAGCCCACCTGATCTGCAACAAAACACATGACCTCTCCATAAATATATGTCACTACAGCAAATCAAGCTGCATTTGCAGGGGAAATGATAACAAGTGTTGTAAATTCAAAATGATTGTCTGTATGGGAAAAATTATGCACACAAGTGATTTCCAAACAAGAGAAAAACTGTCCAGCTGATATTTCAGTAAAAAACATTTCTCACTTCTGCACAGAGGCAGAGGGCTCAAAAAAATCAAAGTTTTAAATTGAGAGCTGGCAGGTGCAAGTCTTAGCACAATTCCCTTCATACAGAATCAAACATACGGCTATTTTTAGTGCTTGAGAGATTGTAGCTTTGCATGTCCTTCTTGAAAAGAAACCCCAAACCACAACATTTCCAAATCTAGCAATGTGTTAAGGAATTAATCGAAGAGGGGCAAGCATGAAAAGGCTAATACAGGTATTACATGTCACCCTAGAATGGTTTGGCCATCTTTAATGAACCATCTTGTTCTGCCTCAAGGTACATTTTACATATGTAGTGATTGTTGAGCTTTGCACCAGGATTAATGCATTAGTGGAAAGGTCTGCATAAATGTAAATACTTAAAAGCTTATGCAGTTGAGATATTATGCTTAGAGAGATCAAATCGAGTAGATGCAATCAAGAGACCAAACACATTTCTCCAGAATGTTTTCTAGATAATTTAGACCAGCAAAAAGCATAAGTCATGGTTCATCTGCATGTTATCTCCTAGCTTTCATTGAGCACATCCACCCTCACCTCTCCCCTACAGTAGTTCCCCATCAGTGATCCATGCAGGTTATGTTGATGCAGCAGGGAAGGTCTATGTACAAGAAAAAGGTGGAGCATGTAACTTGTATGTAGCTCACATATCCTGTGAGATGTGTGAGACTTCCACAGTTTTAGGAAGAAAAAGAACTGCTGGCTACAACTCACTCACCACTCCCTTCAAAAGCACTGAGGCATTGGCCAGGTCATAGGTGAGTGCTCCAATCTTCCTACCCCAGGGGAAGGGAATTAACTTAATGTACCTTGCTGACTCCACACAACAGACTGGGAAGCTTCAGCTGCCAGGGGAATGAAAAGTAGATTTGAAGGACTGAAAAAAACAAACCAAAACACAGACCCACACACACAAAACCAAACAAATCCCCCCCAAACAAACAAACAAACAAAAAAAACAGAAGAAGAGTTTTGCAGTTTACAAAGACATTAAATATTGTAGCCCCAGCCTTCAAGTGTAGGTGTAAAGAATGAAGGAATTGACACAATTTTATCTTTTTGTTCCCAGAAGCAAACTGCTGCTGTGGCTTAGGAGAAATAGGACTTTGTCCTAAGTCTGTGAAGATTTCTTTAACTTTGAATCTTGTAAATGTCAGCATGTTTGCTCTGTTCTCCTGGAAACACCACACCAACTCCTTCTTCCTTCAGGTATTTTGCTCCCCACAGAATATCAAGCAATTAACATCAGGCAATGTAGCAGCCTGAGATCTGGGACCCATAGAAAATCCCCATGGGGACTGGAAGGGCCTGGGTTTCCCTAGCCAGGGCCCATCCCACAGCACCAAGCACCTCCATCTGGATGGGCTGAGGTCAAACCAGGTATTCAAGATGCAGAGCGAGATCAAGGGCATCCATGGCTGGATTTGTCTGTGGCACAGCTGGAGAAGAGCCGAACTAAGCTTAATTCAGGAAGGGCACAAAAACCTGGGCTGAGCTAAAACTGGGCCCAAGGGCAGCCCCAGGTGGGCAGCAACAAAACTGACCTCCCAGAAGGACTTAGCAAAGGCAACCCCTCCCCTTGATCTATACTGGTAAAGGGCATCTGGTGGGATCAGATATGTAAATGTATTAACACAAGTGAAGTTATTAGATCAATCAAAAGAAAGTAATTGCCTAAATTAAGAATTTCCTCTTCATAAATGTTCTACTCTCACCATGTTGCCCTTGCATGTGGTAAGACAGTTACTATGCATACACATTCCATAACATGATGCTTTTTTAGTTTTCTCTCGTGTTTTCCCAGTACTTGTCAGGGATGAAGTCTGAGCTGTGTCCATAGAAAGATAATCATTCAGGCAGAAATAATAAGGGAAAAAAACCCTGGCTATAGATCTGACCTCTCATGTACTTGGGAAGCTAATTGCAATCAATATCTTCAGCTACACACAATTTACTACAACATGATATGTCTGGCCCATGAAGCAAGTAAAACTGATCCCTGGCAATGGCCATTATTCTTCACACACCACTTTAAGTGACAGTATCAGATTCCCCACAGGTTAGGCCTCTGTGATTTCATACTGAATTACACTTAAACTTACAGAAGGGGGATTTACTGCGGGCAAAACTTCCTACAAGCCACAAAGTGCAGCAGTTTCTGTAGACTGCAATGCAAAATGGGATTTCTCTTGCAGTGAGGAAAAGAGATAAGGAGAAATGCACTGGGGGGGGTGTGTTTGTTTATTTTTGGTTTGTTTGTTTAGTATTTTTGCAGAGATACACCCTTCTGAGAGGCAGGGATCACATCCTGCCCCTATATTTGTGGGAACCTGAACGGCTGAACGCATTATGAAGCCTGTGTTTAGCTGGATCCCTAAACAAGGGATATCCAGTAGGATTTTTGGAGTTTGGCTTTTTTTTCTAGAGGTTTTCAGCAATACTATTTAATTAAATTTAAAAAAAAATTAAATTACTGAATAACTTGCATGCATAAGGAAATGCAGCTGGGCTTTGCTGTATCTACCATTTGGCTTAGTTTACATTACACCACCACATGTACACTCCAGCCTTAGAAAAACAAAGAACAGGTTAGGTCCAGTGCAGCATGGACCTATGGAATTCTCCTAAGAAAACCATTAACTCTGCAATAATGTCCAAGCAAAAAATGTATTTGTAGTCCAAAGCTTGTGTCAGACATAAGGATGCTGCAGTTTTAACAGCAATCAAGAACAAATAAAAAAAGAATGGAAAAGAGGCAGAAACCTGCCTGGGTTAAAAGTAATCTCTGATAGATAGGAAAGAGACAGTCTGAGACAGGTACATAGTTCAGTTTCAAAGATCTTTGTTCTTGAACAAACAGCACCAGCCATAAGTAAAGAGAAGTATCACACTTAAAGAAGTGAGATTCTGATCTTGGAGTGCAATTACAGTGTATGGGTTTTTTTTCTATTTAAATAAGAGGATTGCAATGAAGTGATTAAAATAATCCCAAGAGAAACCTTGGCCTGCTGATGTTGACTGTTGACCTCAGGGAAAAAGACAATGACCCTCAGTCCAGGCATGGTGACTCAACAAAACCTTTTGCTGCACCGGGAGAGAGAAAAGACAGAAAACCACGTCTTTGCTGTCCGCCCTCCCCTCACTCTCGGGCAGCTCTGGATCCTCCGTGCCACCACACAGATGTTTCAGCCCACCCCACAGGGCTCCATCAACCCTTGGGAGGCATTTCCCAGGTGGGGGATCGGGTTGTGATTTGTGGGGGCTCCCCGCAGGTGAGGGGATCAGGGATGATTTGGGGGCTCCCCTCGGGTGAGGGGATCAGGAGTGATTTGGGGGCTCCCCTCGGGTGAGGGGATCAGGGATGATTTGGGGGGGCTCTCTGCAGGTGAGGGGATCAGGGATGATTTGGGGGCTCCCCTCGGGTGAGGGGATCAGGGATGATTTGGGGGCTCTCTGCAGGTGAGGGGATCAGGGATGATTTGGGGGCTCCACTCGGGTGAGGGGATCAGGGGTGATTTGGGGGCTCCCCTCGGGTGAGGGGATCAGAGATGATTTGTGGGGGCTGCCCTCGGGTGAGGGGATCAGGTGTGATTTGGGGGCTCCCCTCGGGTGAGGGGATCAGGGGTGATTTGGGGGCTCCCCTCGGGTGAGGGGATCAGGGGTGATTTGGGGGCTCCCCTCGGGTGAGGGGATCAGGGGTGGTTTGGGGGCTCCCCTCGGGTGAGGGGATCAGGGGTGATTTGGGGGCTCCCCTCGGGTGAGGGGATCAGAGATGATTTGTGGGGGCTCCCCTCGGGTGAGGGGATCAGAGATGATTTGGGGGTTCCCCTCGGGTGAGGGGATCAGGGGTGATTTGGGGGCTGCCCTCGGGTGAGGGGATCAGGTGTGATTTGGGGGCTCCCCTCGGGTGAGGGGATCAGGGGTGATTTGGGGGTTCCCCGAGCCGGGACCCCGCGGAGCGCGCCCTGCCCACGCCGCTGTCCGTGGTGCTGAACGCGGCTCCCGGCCCGGGCCCCTCTCGTTTCCTCCGGACGAAACGCGGGATTACGGCTGCAGTAATCGGGGCCGGATTAACTCCCTGGAAACCGGCTGCAATCTGAGCAGCTGTAAATGTCCCCCAAACCGGGATATAGGGCGGGATGATGAAGTGGGGGGGGGGGGGGGGGGGGGGGGGGGAAGAAGAAGAGGGGGGGAAAAAAAAGACGCATCAACCGCCCAGATGCTACGCCGCGATTAGTGGGAGGGAAAATAATCAAGCATCTCATCCGCTGCTTTTGGGAAGGGCTGGGCTGGCTGGGATCCGGCAGCCCCTCCTCTTCCTTCTCCCTCCTCCTCTTCCTCTCCCTCGCTCCCGGCCAGCCGCCTTTCCTCGGAGGGGGCGAGACGCGCGCAGAGCCCGCAGGCCCCCCCGGCCGCAAGCGATGGGCGACATCCCCGGCCTCGTGAAAATCAGCGTCTCCCTCAAGATCCAGCCCAACGACGGGGCCGTGTATTTCAAGGTGGACGGGCAGCGCTTCGGCCAGAACCGCACCATCAAGCTGCTGACCGGGGCCAAATACAAGATCGAGGTGTCGCTCCGACCCGGCACCGTCCAGGCCACGTAAGTGCAGCCGTCCTCCTCAGGGCGGCTCCCCCGGGCCTCCCCTCCCTCCCCGCTGCTTTATTTTTAGACGTTTAATGTTTTTTCCTGGCAGGCTGACAGCGCGGGGGTTCCGTGATTTCTCCCTCCCCGTTTCTGGGTCCCTGGCCAGCTGTTCCCAGTGCTCCGCCTGGCCGGCTCGGGGGGGCGGCCACGCTTGGGAGTCGCTGCCTTCCCTCTCCCTCCCCACCTTCTCCCGGAGCTTTTTCAAGCCCAGCTCCTTTTCTCCCTCCTTCCCCGCGGTTTTCGCTGGAGGAAGAAACCCCTCCTACACAGTGCCCCAGCCTCGCTGCGGCGCGGCAAAGCCGAGACCAGATGGGGAACCAGCTCTGGGTGGAGGCGCAGCCCCGCAGAAGAGCTTCGACTAACCTCTCCCTATCCATTCGAAATCAGATCCCGCCTGCCTCTCCCTGCTACTCCTTCCCTGGGTGACTGCAGAGCCCTGACATATTTCAGGAGCCCCAGTGAGTCAGCAGCACAGGCAGGCCTGCTAAAATCCCTGAAGCTTTTTCCCAGCACAGAGGCTACCAGGCTTGCAAACCCACGTGCTGGCTCCAAATTGCCAAGGAAGGGGGAATTCAGGGCTGAAAGGCTGGATTCTCTCTTTCTGTAGGACCATGGGCATCGGCGGTGTCAATGTCCCACTGGAAGAAAAATCACGGGATGCACAGGTGGCCTCTTACACAGGGATCTACGACACGGAAGGGGTGCCCCATACCAAAAGTGGGGAGAGACAGCCCATCCAAGTCAACATGCAGGTATGTGGTTCTCCAAGCCTGGCACGAGAGGACAAGGGAGGGCAGCAGGGGGTTGACTCCCAGAGAGAGTGTGGTGAAATGTTCCAGGGCAAAGTCTGATCACAGCTGCTGCCTTCCTCTTTGCTTTGTGTCAGTAAGGTCACTGGCCAGAACATAGCTGGAAAATACAAGTCCTGCTGCCTTCTCTCCCAGGAAAACAACAGGGACAAGGAAGAAGGAGGAGGTTTTCTAGAGACCTCTGTCCTGGTTTAGGGGCCTGTCACCCCTGGACAACCTGCAAAACCCTTTGGGGTGCTGCAGCAGAAAGAACTGTGAGCTGAACCTCCCACCCCTTCTACAGGACATAATACATATATCAGGCAGCTCCCAGAGGTTCGTGGCCAGAAATCCAATCCCTTGGCATACAGGGACCCTCTTTTGCCTGGCAGCACCATTTCTTTTAGTGCAGAGCATGCCCCAAGCACAAGGGGTGACTGCTCTCCCCTTCCATCTGTCACCTTCAGCATGCCTGAGGACCTGCCAGAGACTAAAAGCATGCAAGAGAACAACAAGAGAAGGCTGTTTTCTCTCTTTTCCCATATGTTTCCATTATCTGCATCCACGAACCTAAGTTCATATTTAAGTCGATCCTCTCCCCAGTCATAAAGAGAGGCTCCATGGCCCCAAAGTGAGATGACAAAAGCTCCAGCCCACAAGGCAGCAGAGCTGACAGAAGAGCAGCAGGCAGATTTCCACAGGACTCTGGGTGGTATGCTCAGTTTTGGCAGTTTGTTTTCTCCTTCTCCTGACTATAGTTGTGAGAGATTCCTGCTGTTTATTCCATATCTTCTGTACCAAAAAAAGGAATCAGGGCAGTAAGCCATCTTCATCTGAAGCTTTCTTAAGAGTCTGTTCCAGCTTATGCAAGCCCACCAGATTTCAGCATTTTATGACATTTGCTTACAGCACACAAGATTTCATGCTGGTCTTCAGTATTTTTTTTCTGGAATCATAGTTTAGTATAGTAATCCCCTCCTGAGTAAGAACTGTAACATTTCCATTTGGTGTTTCTAATAATTACAGTGTGCCTGACTTAATTTTGGAGACCCACATCACATTACTATTTCATAATCTTATGTTATTAAGACTAGTATGGAGTATTACATTTATCATTTCTATATGCAACCATCTCCTTTTAACACCCAGGAAAACCAAACAGTATTATTTCACAACAAGCTGAACACAACTGCTGGATGCCACTGTTGATCGTTGTACCTTGTAATAGGAGGAGAAAGGACAACATTCCCAAAAAACCATCTGCTTTGATTAAGGCATCCTTATTTTGATGGTCACCTTTACCCTTAAGTGCAGCACTGAAGTGAACTCTGAAAACCTAGAAGTTTAACTTTTCCTTTGGAGGAAACCAAGTCAAATCACGATTGAAATGTAAGGAGAGTCTGATTTTCATTTACAAGCCCTGACATGGTTTGTTGCAGCATCAGAATGAGTAGCCACAATATTTGCCTGAAGAGTTGCTTTTACAGATCAGATCCTGAGATATTAACCATGAAGCTAAGAGGATTTTCAAGCATTAAGCAGGTCCTCAATTCCTTTTAGGAACTGATCTTGATAGATAGGTTGATCAGTAGAGACTTAGATACCCAGAATTGATAGTTTTAAGTATTAAACATAGGCATCTCAATAAGGATTTACATGTTTAACTCATCATTTAGCTGCTTAGCTAAGCAGAGCTGTAAAAGATTTAGGGAACAAGTCTCAGATACCCCAGTCTGAAAACTACTTTGAATACCTACTTTCTGAATCTTCAAAACTGAGCTCATTGCAAATAGCTTTAAATTTTCTTGCTTCCTTCAGCTATGAGGAACTTCTGCTTCCACTTCCTTTTCTAGAAAAGACAGAATCCTGATGCATCCTGCAGTGGTAAGGACAGTATTTGAGGCAGAAAAACTGACTTCACATTAGAAATAGATTGTGAGATCAGTCCTGCATTCAAAAACTAGTCTGATACTGCCCATCTAGTGTCTGAATGACTTATGGTCCATAAAGGTCCATAAGAACTTCCTTCTTATCTGCTTTGAAACTTTAAGCAGATAATTCTTTGTGTTGCTATATTAATTGGCTAGTAGACATGCCAGAGTTTATACATGTTAAACAACAATCCTGTTTCTGAATTCCAGAATCTGATTATCTGTTTCTATTACCTGACTGGTCAATCATGCACACTATCCAGAAACTGATAAACTGTCTGGCAAATGGTGTAAACTAAGTTAGAAGCCTGTTTTTGGGCCTAATTTTATTCTTGATCAGACTAGTCTAAGATTGAATAAAGAAGCTAGAACTCTATTTGCAGTAATAGCTATCAAATCATCTCAGCATGCAAATGTAGAGGGAGTGATTAAATAACTACTCCTACAGCACCAGATGACAGAGAAGAGCAGACAGGGAAATACACTTAACCTGAAGCCTGACCTGCAAAGAGTAGGGCTGTTCTTCCTCCCTGGGGATGCCCATATACAAGCTCAGTGGAGCAGCCAGGATTCAGCTGCAGGAGCCATGGGAATTCAGGGGAGCTCTGAGGATGCAGAATGTTCATCACACCACAAAGCTTCTGTGTATGCTAAGTACTGGGCTGGGGGAGGCACATGGTAGTAGAAAAGCTCTGCAATTAATTTTTTCCTTCTCCTGGAAACCCACAGCAGACAAACTTACTCAGGGTAGCTCAGCAAACTGGGTCATTGAAGGAAAACTAAATTTTCTTTCTTCATCTGTCTTTTTGAAATTCAGATCCTTCATACATTAATGAAATGAAATGCTGCTCCTATGTCATAACACCTTCTACAAATGTTATTAGAAATGCCTTTTCTTCGTTAGTTTCTACTCTGAGCATGGCTGATGCTCCCCCTCTGATGAGTTTTGTGGACTGTGTACATTAATATCCAATGTGCTTAACCTTTACTGTCATGCATTATGAGTGTATCATGTACTATCAAAGATGATTGATTAAAAATAAAATCCCTAATTAAGATTTTAGTTGCTGGGAGAGATAAAATAGCCTGTCCATCTGATTCTTTCCTAGTCAAAGGAAGTGGCAGAAGTGTTTCAGTTACTCCTTCAAGGTAACACTTGTAACTGGAGCTGAATAAAACCCCTCCACTTACAGGACACAGCAACTTCTGCTATTGTCAAGGCTAAATTTAACTTACTACAGTGGGCGGAGGGAAGGTTTAAAGTAATGTCTGCCACACACCAGAACCGTACAAACCACATCTTGTATTGAAAAAACAACAACAAATGTGTCCTTCTGAAAAATCTGAATACAGGAGACTCTGCTTGTAAATCAGGAACAATTTCTCTGTGAAAGGGCTTTCATACTGACTTTGCAAGTGTGATTATAGCAGGCAGATGATCAAAGATCAGCTCCCAGGCACATGATAGGAATGGAAAACAGTCAAGTGAAGAAGCTGTCATTAAAGTGAGTGATGGAAATACTTAAAGGAAAAAAATACAGAAGAATGGCGCCATTCAGTAGCACTAAATTCACTATTTAGTATCTTCTAACAACGTAACACAATCAACAAGCCATACTGGCTTGGGACCAATGGCAATACACACAGGCTTCACACTTGAGATTCTCTGCAATGTCTCAAGGCATAGGAACTCAAATTTTCCATTACCATTTCCATTACCAAAACTGAAATCATAAATTATGCTTGACAACCTCACTGAGGTTTTTCTGATGTTGTACAGGTGTCTAGCAGTGGCTTAAAGAAGAAAAACACCATTATTTTACAGAACATACTATAGCCATAGTCTCCTTCACTTCAAGGCTGCATGCACAGACAATTTAAAGTCAATGTCTCACTACTTCACTTCATTAGAAACTTACCTGGTAAGCACACTGATTATGTCTTTACTAGCTCCTATTACTCAGCTGCACTATCACAGTCCAACTAGCAGTTACAAATATGCACACAGAACTTCCCTTGCTTATGTCTCATTTCAAATGTGGAATAGGATCCCAGGAAAGTAGTAAGAACCACACATCTCAGTCAAGAACACTGCAGACACAAGACTCCAAAATGCAGACACATTAAATGTTTCAGACTAAGAAAAGAAGAATCTTCCCAATCCCAACTGCAGCCTCTAGGTATGGTATAAAGGTAAAGTGATGGTCTGTATCACTGCAGATCACTGGTACATGATCTGCAGTATATACAAGCTGTGTCATCTTAAGAAAGATTATGGCTTTGATTCTTGTTGTTAGTAACATTTATCTGTATGGCAATTTGAATATTTTTACTCCCTCACCTATCCCAGATGTGAGTGCAAGAGAACAGTACATGCAGAATCTGATCCTTCATGTTTTATGTATGGCTGCACATAAAAGACTTTCTGATTGCTAGAGTAGGTTTTACAGGTCTTTGATTTATTGATCTGAGGAACAATAGTCCTTATAGCAAGTGTTTTATGTTCTGCAGTTTCACAAGTGTTATTTCTCAGGATGAGAGAGAAACCAACAAAATAATCAGCTGACTAACACTGGTATTCCCTCTTCCTCACAGTTTAATGACATTGGCGTTTTTGAGACAGTCTGGCAAGTCAAATTCTACAACTACCACAAACGGGATCATTGCCAATGGGGAAACAGCTTTGGCAGTATTGAGTACGAATGCAAACCAAATGAAACACGCAGTCTCATGTGGATCAATAAAGAGACCTTCCACTGAAGAGATGGGAAACCAATACTGCTGGACAATCTCCCTAAAGAGAAATCTACCTTTTAAACCAGCAAGAAGCCTTAACCAAGGCATACTGTAACACTCCTTTGTCCATAAGATTCCAACAACTACATTGTATATACAGGTGGTGCCACTAAAATATTTGCCTATTACTGTATTTTAAGTTTACCACGGCATCTGCAACGTTCTTTATCTGTCACCCTGAGAATACTGAAAGGTTCATGGTAAAGGATATCTGATAGCTGGGTAGAAAGTCATATCATAATACTGTTGTAAGTATTTGGATTATTCTGACTAGATGTAACAACTTTTGTGAAGTGTTTTGCTTCATTGCTTAGAATTTGGATTAACATCACATTGGTGATTTCTGTATTTACATTTGTGTTTGCTTCAAAATTGGTGTGTTCCTTCATGCATTTTGTTGTACTGTCCTCCCAGTGGACACCAAAAATTAAAAATATGGTTATTTGTATGTTTAGCTAAATGGCAGCTAATGCACTGTTGGTATTGTGCTCTCATACCAAGTGATTTGGGAACTCATTCTCCCTTTTGTTAAGTGCTGTAAAATATTCTGTGAAGTTTGCTAATTTACCAAATCTCTCAAAGAGGATTCTTTTTCAAGTTTCCCAGTCTTTGAAATATCATTAGGAAATGGTATAAAACCTGATGAAGGAAGAGCAATAAACCAGTTGTGTTATCCAAGACATCTAACAACATGGCTAAGACCTATCTTAAGATCATACAGTATCCTTGAGAGATACAGCAGCTATACTTAATTTAATTCTTAGAGTAAGAGTTCTGATATTAAACTCCATTTTTATTTTAATAGCATATTGCTGGAATCATTTAAATCTTACAAATCAACATTTTCAAGCCTGACCACTGTATTAATTGACAAGATTTCTGACCAACAAACACTCAGTAGTGTGAAGGACACAGATCCCAGTGCATGTTTATACATGCACTGCACTCTTTCAAATAAAGATAAGCATGTAAGCATTTGCATAGTTATAACTAAAGGTGCTTCATAAACACTAGATCAGTGTTTAACACAAAGAGACAACACAAAACAGACATATCTGTTATTTCAGTAAAGACAGGGAAGCAAGGAAACAACTGCACTTGTCCTGTCCCCAGCTTGGGTTGAAGTAAGCTGCCAGTTCCTGCATATCTGTTATTCCCTGTGTGAATAATTTGTAAATTGTGTATGTAAATGGTAAACATGACTTTTGATCTTTGTAATAAAGGAACTAAACAATTTCTTCTCTACTATGGCCATCTAAATGAGCTGAAAACACTGTATGAAAAAAGGCAGTGGTTTTAGAGAGTCAGACAGCAGAGGGTATGTAGCCAGTGCTTTCTGAGAATACAGTCCAAAGTACCTTATGTTTTTCACTCAAAGCTACTGTTTCTAGGACACACAGATCCACTGTGCTAAAATGCAGATGGTTAATGTAGACCTTATTAACATGCAGTTAGTTCCAGTAATATAGTGTGAAAAGTAAAGATTTAGGACAGAATTGAATTAGCAAAGAAATCTTTTCTTGCACTGAATATTAATAAAAAGGATTTGAGATTGTTGAAAGTTGGAGGTTTCTACAGCCAAAAGAACTGTCAGTGACACTGATGTTATGCACCACTGGAACAGTGAGCTAGCCAGCTGCATCTCCACTCTAAGACAACATTATATGGGCAGATCTTACTGAAATGAAAATCTAGAAATAATCTTCTCCATTAACTTCTTTCCTAGACTTTTCCTAGAGAGAATTCTTCAAAATGAAAAAACTGACCAAACTGAAATCTGCATTTCAGACAGAAGTGCTGTTTACCAGCATTTTGGCAGAAGTTTCTAGATAACATGCTTTAATGATTCTAGACTTATAGTAGTGAATCAGTTCTGTCTCTACATTGCTAGAAAAGTGATTTTATTCTGCAATAATTTATCTACTTTGGTTTATTATGTTTGTACATATGAACACATATGCACACTGGCACACTGGAAGAAATACATGTGACACATAAATCCACAAACTTCTGTCCTAATAAAAAACAAGTAAGACCGACAGTGTCCTAGCTCTCCAGCATTTAAAAAAATGCTGCAATGAATAAATCCAGCTAATCCTGGCACAGGAGGGTTGTTATTCTCAGCCAGCTGGAAGCATACCCTTCCTAAGGCAAATCCTCATGCCCACATTAATGCCAAATAGGGCATGTCTTCACTTACAACCTAGAAGCTCCTGTAGCAATTCAGGTCAGAGGATGCTCAAGAAAAAGACTGCAGATGGAGCAAGATGCTTTTAAAAGGAAGGAGAGAACAGCAAGAGCAACTGTGTTGTACATGTCCCATATCCTGAGACTGAACATTGCTGCCCAGGATTGCAGCACCCCTTTTATAGACAGCAGCAGGGATAGAAAGGATGAGAATGGGTTAATCTCTTCCCTGGGGAAGGTGTAAATGGCATTTATTGGCTCTTATATCCTTCTCCCCTAGGTGAGGTTTAGGCATACAGAAATGTGATTTGAATTATTCTTAATTAGAAGATTATTCACATGATGTTGGTTGAGTATCCATACCAGCAGCTCCACACAGGTAAAGCAAAATAGTCCCATCAGCTTCCTCTTGCTCATCAAGTGCTTTGCTAACAAAGAAAACATTTGCTCCTAGTGAAGGAGACCCAAAACTTCAGCAGTTCCCTGGAAAGAAATGTTTTGAATTTTTTCATTCAGGACAACTCTGTTGAATATTCATGGAATTTGAATCACTACAAAACTGTTGCTGTGACAGTTCAATGCATTATTCAGTCAGCAGCATTTAAATCTCCAGACAAGTTTGTTCTTTACACGGCTTTTTCTAATTAATATTTCCATTTTTATACAGAACTCCATAATTCAGGACACAATACACTAGGATTAAATATATGTGTCAGAAAATGCTGACCATCCAGCTGAAACCACAAAGCACTCATAGCTGGAGGTTTTATAAATGAGAGACTTCAAGATTTTTGTCATGAAGTGTCCAGCTGTCAATTTCATAAGAAAAATGAAATTAACATTCCAAATATTTGTGTCATTTTTTCATCTATATTTAGAGGTAGCAGATAGCTCTTTGATACTGCTGAGTAACAGGACTCAAAAGCAAGTTATTAGTCATGATTATTACAGTTGTGGTCCTGCATAGGGTTTGTATTAGATCATTAGATTTTGCACAATGCTTTGTGTTTAGTGCAGCTACTACAGGCTTTGGTATCTCCTACCCTCTGACAGTATATGAAACAGAAATAATATACCTCAAGTCTCCATGCTCTACTTTCATATGGTAAAGAGGTTTTACTGGCTTCAGCTGAAGCCCTGTCCATTGGTTTGCAAATGCAGTGACCGTTACTGATTCCAGAGTAGCAAAGAATCACAAGACCTCATTTATAAAATGTATAAAAGATGTGAACAGAACTTCTGTACAATAAAAGCATAAGCTTTGTAATACAAGGCTTTTGCATGCCAGCAGAGGTTCTTTTTCACTTAGTTAAGAGCAATGCCCTCACTTGCTATGTAAAATTTTAATGTATGGGCTGTGTGTTCCATTCCTCTAAAGCCTCATGCAAAGCTTTGATTAAATAAGGATGTGGCACGTTGTAAATGCTAACCTCTTTCTGAGATCTGAAACAAACGCTATGACTTTCAAAATTCAAAGCAGCGAATGTTGCCTTAATAGCTACGTTAACCCTGAAGCACAAAGAGCAGTATAATGAGTCCTACAACATCCACGTTTTCCCTTAACTCTGCAAAGCTCCCAAGTGATGACTTGTGAAGTCCCCTTTAGTGCAGCTAATCCAGACCTTTGGCCAGGAGACACACACTCCTGCCCACAGGCCTTCCCTGCTGCATGCTTGGCACCTTTCATCAGCATTCCTTGGACTGCTTCCTTTCCCCCCTCTCCCTGATACCAGGATTTAGGGCTTCAAATCCCTATGAGCCTTGGATTTCAGCCTTAGGAAGACAAGGTGGCATCAAGTTAGGAAGAGACAAAGCAGTTCTCTCTGTGTCATTTCTCTGTCTCTGCTGGAAGGTTTTGTGAGTTCTCCCACTGCAGCCATTGGAGTCTGTAATCTTTTGACCCACAGTGAATTGCACTATGACCACATAGACACAAACACATCTCCACTGGAGACACAGCTTAAAAGCAATGACAGACAGCCTCTCCAACTATTTTTATGCTAAAAAATATTAAATAAAAAATAAATAAATTCATAGCAGCATGTCTGCATTGACCAAGTATAAGGCTCTGATATTCTGTTTGTCCTCACTCAGATAAAACTGAGTCTTGATGCTGCTATCCATGTACAAGTGCTTTGCATGCTCTCTGTAACACCTTTGTTTCCCTCCCCCAGAACAGGCATTCCTACTTCCTTTATTCCAATAGTGAGGAACAGCCTGGTATTCCATCTAGGATCTGCAGCCTTTGAACAATCCTGGGAGAAGAAATAATAAACTATCAGTGGATGATGATGAAGGCAAGAACTGTGCTGGTGGTTAAGTGGACCTTCTGCTCCTTCTCAGCACACTAAAGACAAGGTTGGGAGCCTGCTGTTACAGGAGTGACTGTGACAACACTGTCAGTAATAACCACATGAAGCTACAGTCAATGTGCTACAGGGACCAAATGTTCTCAGAAGTTTGAACTGAATCTTTATGAGTTTACTGTGAAGCCCAGAAGATCTGCAAACAAGTGGCAGTAGTGCAATATCACAACATACCCTCTCTTCTGACTGTGATGGATGGCACCCTCCTGCTCACTAAGTTGCTATGCCAACACATTCACCTAAGGCACTTCCACATTTCAGACTTTCTGAAGAGAACAAGCTGTGGCCAATTCTGTGCATAGAATATATAATCTGAGTTGGTGGCTTTTTTTTTATTTGTTGGTTGTTGGAGTTTTTTTTTAATTAACTGTATAATTTTCACTTCTGGCTTCTGAGACATCTCTGGCTCAATGCTATGCTACAGGTAAGTTGAACAAATGTAGGAAACACCAGGGTAAGAAAACGGAACTGAAGTCATCCCTGTTCAGTATGGAAACTATATGACTACTCTCCAAAAATTTAAAAAGCATTAAAACAAACAAAGAAAAAAGTTATCATGCATCTATTCTGTTCAAGTCTGGCAACATTTTGTGTATCAGGACAAGGTAATAGCCAGATATAAATGTGCTGGTTACCTGATTTTTAAATTCACAATGTTTACACTGAACTTTGCTACCCTTAAGGTAGATAAGAGGTAGATGGGTATGAAAACAGAAGTCCCAAATGCACTTCTGGTACAAAGTTCCACCAAAACACATGGAATAAACAGGAGAGACAAATTTGCCCTAATATGCTAAAATGTGAATGAACTGCCCTTGCTTAAAACAGATCTGTAAGAATTTAGACCTAACAATTTTAATACAGATTAAGTATAATTTAAAGACGTTGAGGAAACACTTCCAGGGAGCTTATTTGTTATAAATACAGTGAAAAGATTTCCTCTACAGATCATTTACCCTATCTTAGAAAATACATTTCTTTTTCTCCAGGGAGCAAGAACTAACATTTTGCACTTGGAAACAGGTACAGAATCATTTGTAGAATGAACTTACAGAGCTGAAAAATTTCTTGCAGGATTTTTTGTGGTTTTTTTTCTTTTAATAAAAGCAGCTATCAATTTTGACTTCTTTCTGCTTCAGCCCTGCAATGCCAGCAGCAGCTCTGAAACACAAATAAGCAAGCAAAGAAGGAATGCTGCCATATACTTAGCTCCAGAACCGAGAGATGTTCCAACAGCTCAAGAAAAGGAGATTATTTGCCACCTTGCAGTCTGCCCTTTATTCTTGGAGAACCACGACTAGGACAGCTAAATACACAATTTTGTCTTTATACTCCATTCTACAAATCCATGAGGAATCATGTCTTAATCTGAGACACCAGCTTCCATCCAGATGTCTAAAGGGAAAACATTGGAGGGGCATGGGCTTCGAGTCATGAAGGAGACAGAAGAATCTCAGAGTGTGCTTTTGATGCACAGGCACTGGGGGAAACAGTCACTAGGAGTCTCCATATGAAAGTGTAACAATAGCAGAGAACTCCCAAGACATCTCTTTTGGTAGTCTCCATCTCAGCCAACTTTAATGCTTCTCAGTTTTGCTAGAAAGTCTGTTCCTAACCTGAAAAATCTCCTACTGAACTCCCCATGGCTTTTATTGCTAAGTAGCTTTAAGCTTCTGGCTCGCTAAACTCAGTGTCTTTCAGTAACTTTCCACAGATTCATACAAATCTCAAACTTCTCAGGTTTCACATCCTGTCATTGCCTACCTACATCCCCTCTCTCTCATCTTTCATCTGTAATGGAGAGACAGAAAAGCCTTTCTCTTCTCTCAGCATTTGCTGTTCAATCTACTACTCGTTTTCCTTGAAAGCTCTGGAGTAAGTGGCTATTTACAAAATACAAGGCCCCCAATCATTCAGTAACTTTTAATGTAATAATCCAAGAGGGTGGGAGAAGCAGTACCATGTTAGATGGTATGGAATAAGCAAGGAAGCCCTTATACCTCCAACACAGAGGGCATAGCAACTGAGTACATCATTACTCTGTGGAGCAGCACTCCTCAAGACATCAGAGGAGGTACTCCAAGTAGAAGTTGGCACAGCTCAGCTAAGCCAAGCATGTTGCTCATGTTGCTGAACAATATTCAAGCTAGTTTTATACTACATAACAAAGAATTTCAATTGAGGAGAAAAAAGGGTGGAATCAGTTTTAGCCCATCTCCTTCTCACCTCCTGGGCTTTTATTAAAATGGAAATGAAAAATTAAACGTGACAATGGTCTTTAGGATGCAGTGAAAAAAAATTGGGTTAACTGTCAAATCTCAGACCAGCTCTGAGTTTCCTGTTGTTTATTGCAGAATTGTTGTTTAATGCAGAATTCCTGGAAGGAGGACAAGGCTTTAGTACAATCTGCAATAGGTGATGCAAACCAGTGTTTTAAGTTACTTCAAGAACATCAGAAGATGTCTCTGAAATAGTTTCAACCATAGTCTACAAGTTTTCAGACAAGATTTCATTTAAAGTGAGCAGGTACAAATTATTAGTCATTCCAGTCAAGAGTAAATGTCCAGCTCTGGTAAGTTTTCTCCTCTGTATTTTTATCATTATTTCAATTCCCACAGCTGCAGTAAAAGAAAATTAACTGCCGAGGATTCAGAGATTTACAGCCACTTCTTCCAGGTCACAGTTGCTCTGCAGAAATCACTGCCATATGAATACTAAAAACAGTAAAACTTTTATTTTACTTGTGTTCTCTTAGTGAATCATGATGAACCATGGGACTTATAAAGACTAATTTCCTGTGATTTTCTGTTGATTCCCTGGTGTTATAACATTACGGTTCAACTCATGATGCAGCCCCTCTATCATTATGGGCACTAATTTCATCCAGTGTACTGTGTTTAGATTTGTACTTTCATAAAACTAAAGCAACTCAGTAGGGGCCCTCAGCCCCTCTTTTGATTTTCATAAAAAACTTTCAATATTGGGGGTGGAGGCGTGCAGAGAAAGGAGAAGAGCAATACAAAGTGCGCTCAACATGAGCTTCAATTTCTTAAGAAACCAGACAAAAATTGCCGTAGGGAAAAAAGCAGCGATCAGAAATACTCCAGACAATCAGTAGATGGAGCTACTAACAGGAAATACAGAACCCTAGAATTGGTTTGGTTGCAAAAGACCTTTAAGATGATCGAGTCCGGTTGTTAACTGTGCCAAGTGCACCGCTGAACCAAGTGCCCAGGTGCCACATTCACACATCTTGATCCCTCCAGGCACGGTGGCTCATATGCCAGGAAGGAATTCGCAATCCCAGGAGCCATTAGTGAGCTGTAAACGACAACTAAAAGCCTCCCTATCCCCATCAGAGCTGCACAGACCACTTCTCCTCCCACACGAACACGGCTGTCTTGCAGAACCCAGAGCATGGGTTACATGCAAAAGGGACTCCCCTCTGCTATTGTTGATTTTCTTTTAATCCAAACTGGCACCTGAAGAGCAGCAGCCAGCGAGTGTTCTGTGGTGCAGAAGGAGATCAGAGAGGTCCAAGGGGGCTCACACAGCACCGATCCTCACTGATAAGGCACTTCTGCCAACATCTATCATGACCTTGACTTGAGCCTTTGTTGCATGCACAGCCTCGTGAAAATTTCTGCTTGCCCCCAAGTCCGGAATTTGCATTTCTTGACATGCACAAGCATTAGGACTGTTCACCCAAATTATAACACCTTCACAGTTCTCATAACTGAGTATAATACTACCTTAACAGAGCAACGATTCCCTGCTTCAATGATGACTCCAAACTGAAAATAAGCAGGTACACCACAACATTTCTAACTGAGAAACCAAACTTCACTTGACCATTACATAGTAATGTATGCTAATCTCATGCTTTGTAACCAAAGTTGTGCTGCTGAGTGTCACAAGCTAGAACCCAGCTATCTCTGAACAAGATGACAACTTACCATTTGGCCAATGGACAGGATGATCCCAGCATCCAATCTCAACACAGCATTTTTTTTGCGGTGGGTCAGAGTGCTCGGTGCTGTCTCAGTCATCTTTAGCTGGCAATGAATTGGAATTGGTAAAATTAAAACTCCACTGTAATAATAAAGATTCATCTCCCCCATTCCCAAAAGTGCTTCATTCTCAGGGGAATAACATTAGCATTTCTGGGAGTAAACGCCTCAGGGTTTTGTTAATGTGCTAATGAGCTGCAGCCTTCCACCTTCAGATCACAAGCATGAATCATATTCAGCTCAAAGGTAAAAAATACTGTTTCTAGCAGAAATTTGATACCACGTTCTAGTTCCAGCCCCTCCACCACAATTTCATCTTTATAATTTCTGTGCAGCTTTATTTTCCAAGTTACATGGGGCTTTGAGCTCAGCAGAGCTTTCTATCAAGGAACACCAATCACAGCAAGATTCAGAAACATTTTAATACAGATCTTCAAGATATACAGATTGTCAGACTTTTTAAAAAAAAGGAAAACAAAAAAAGGAAAAGTAAAAAAGTAAAAAAAGTAAAAGTTTTTTAAAAGTAAGCTCTACAAACTCGAATTCACACAAATTTCCAAAATACTAAGGTTTGTCAGCAAAGAGCTACAGAAAGCAAAATCTTAATAATATCAGCTGCTTTAGATCCCTTTAACACTATAGAGTTCACTGTGGCCACATTATATTATTTAAACAATCCAGTTTTACTCACAGACAACAGTTATAATTGACATACAGTTATAGATATAAGCCATACAAAATATGAAAAATTTACTTTGAGAAAAAAAATAACAGGAGCAGGGTTTTGCATTCCAGTATTTGCAAAGTCCCACCGTGCTTGTAACCCCTTTCCCTGCTAATTTAAAATCACGGTGTAATGCCCTTATGGTTGCTCCTTGTCACAGCAGAGGTTCATCTCTTCCACAGGAGGGAGCTTTTCTCTTGCTAAGATGACTCTCTCTCACACTTCTCAATTTGGAAATGTGTAGGAGCTCTAAACATGCTGGAGTGCCCCACGCCTGACAGCTTCCACACAGGATTATCAATTGAGATTCAAAAACTGGGGAAAAAAAAAATAAAAAAGCCCGTAAAATGAAAGATCAAGCATTTATAAGCTAGACCATTCTTGTACCCTTGTTTATGTCACACTATTACTATCCCCTAATGCAATTATATAGTGGAAAAAAGCTGAGCACATCAAGTGCAACACCATCAGATATATCTAATATATATAAATGGATATATATGTATATAAATGTCACTAATGTGGCTAAAGGTATCAGCTATTCAGATGGTAGTAGAAGAGGTACAACAAGTTGCAATAATATGGAGAACTTAACATCTAGCCTAACAACTGAAAATAATATTTGAATACTTGAAAATATGTAACACAAAAAGAAGGAATCCTCTCTTTGGTCAGCTATTTATTAAGCCAGTAAGTGACAGTCAGCTTTAACAAAGGTCAAACTTAATGGCTCCTTTTTCCAGAAAAACAGCTCACTTCCATCATTCAAGATTCTGTGCCACACTTGACCTAGAGTTCTGAGCTGCAATTTCCATCAAGGTAACACTGTGTGAACATCACATTTCCCAGCTGCTACTTCCACAACTGTCTCCTCAGGAAAAAAAAAAAAATCACAAAATGCAGAGGTAAATAATGCTTAAATTGTCCAGTTTTAGGGAAGAGAGAATTTCATATTCCCTGCTGTCTTAAGTTTAGTCCAATGGGTAAATCCTCCTGATGTGTATAGATAACTCCTGTCATTGACAGTGGGAATAACACATGCACACAAAGGGGACAAGAAGTCCTCGAGGTCTGTTGTAGTAGTGACTTCAAAATATCAGGGGAAACGTATTTTGCATGTGATAGGTAATAAGCCTGGCTATCATTTTCTGTGTTGAAGAGTGTATTATGGGTTTGCACACTCAGAGAACTAGAGACACCCTACTCACCCTGTTTCCAGGTTTGCAGGAACTTCAAGAAACCATTCTGCCATGAATAAGCAATTGCTATATATATACAGATCTATACACACAGATCTAATCCCAGATCAAAGCCCTGTGGAGGAAAATGAGGTAGAAAGGATCAGACAAAGTACAACTTTTGCTCTAAAGGTCTTCCATGCTGCTCAGAACCTCTTCCTCCTATTAAAGTCATAAGTGCAAAAAACATTAAAAATCTTCCTTGTCTTCAAATCCTTGCTACTATTTCAAAGCCAACTATGGTATAATCATGCAGGCTGTGTTTTGGCTTACATAAAACACCTAGGAAAAACAGATTCAGCTGCAAGCCATGATCAGCTCCACAGAAGGCTAAATGTCAAGTCAGAAAAGCCAGCTCTGACTGATAACTTTGTAGTGTTAAATTTTCATTAATTAAAGCCTTGTCTAAAATATCTCCAATCTACAGACCACATCTGATCACACTCGATGCTCAGGGTAATTTTTCAGAACAAAACTGTTCCTATTCACAAGTAATTAACCCTGAAAAATTATTGTGCTATGTGGTAAATGTAAATCTAAAAAAACAAATTAATAATGAAACAATACAGGCCAGACAGCACAGTTTGAAAAAAGACTGCAAGGCAACCAGAATCTTGTTTGTTTAACATTAATAAGTCCCAGAGGGAAAAGGGACAGCTGTGTAAAGCCACCTTAGTTGTCTCTTTTTTTTAATTGTAATTACATCTGTTGCTGATGTTTCATACAATAAGATGTCCAAAGAGTCTTTTAAAAATTCAGTATGAATACAGATAAAGCTTGGACATAGAAAGCAGATTAAAAAGCATCCTCAGTGATACATTTTGAAAGGTAGCCAAGATCATCTTGGAAAATCTCCTTAGGTCCAGTAAAAATCTTTACTGAGGGACACTGTGTTGTGTCTCACTTGACTTACTGGGAGTGCAAGGACTTAAAGTGAACTTAACATCAAGTTTCCCAGTAGGACTTGTAGTCAGTTAAAATAATGATATCATGCCTTCTATAAATTCCTTCTATGACTTCTATTTCTTTAAGTAGGGTGGTTTATTGGGGGGGTTGTTTTGGGTTTTTTTTTCTGCACTTGAAAAGAAATGATAGAGTTTTTAAAGATTCTGAAAACAATCACTGTCCTACAACTTGAAACTGCAAATGAGAAACACAAAATTCTGGAGTCAACCTTAAGATAAGAAGGCGAAGGACAGAGTATAAGGTAGCTAATTAGAACTCATCTGGAAAACAATAATTACTTGGTTTCATTCAGTTCCAGTATTATAAACTGATCCACAACGTTTTAACCAAAGCTAGATACCCAGATATATAGTCTGAATTTCAGAATTGCTAAGCATCTACCTGCTTTACTTGACTTGAAAGAAAAATGAACACTAAAAGAAACAGAAAAATTTTGGAACATTCTGAAAAAGGAAAATTGTCTCTTGTTATTTAAAGCATCACCTAATACTAAAGATCCATCTAAAATTACTTTCCAAATAAAGACTGGAAAAACACGTGCCAACTAAAACATTAACCAAAAAACATTTTCATTTTCAAGTATATCTAGTGAATTTGAAATATATACACACAAAGAGTTAACTTGAATTTTGGGATGCTTAATTTGTGTGATCTAGAAGGCAGAAATTTTGTGACAAAATTTTTTTCTGCAAAAACCTGTTTTAATTTTAAGAGCTCTGTAAGTAGTAGCTCATAACTGAGACTGTAAAAAACTAAGTAACATTATATAAACTGCTTACCTCTATCATACCTGTAAAATTGCTATGGCTCATAGACATAAGTGATAAACATCAAGTATGATTTTTTTTTTCATTCAAAGTATTACTTCCTAACAAGATGGAAGGTTAAAATAATCACTTGGCTCCCTAAGGTTTTACTGGTCTCAACCTTTTCTTATTCCAAATCAGTAAAAACAAACTGCGAAGTACAATCTTTCCTAAATCACATATCTGCTTAAACCTGAACATTAATGGGTCCCAGACCTTTTATCCTAGTATGGTTCCTTTTTGTGCTACTCTTGCATAGGAGGCTTACCAAGATTTTGACTGGAGAGCTGAACCACAGTCTCCAGAGGACATGAGTGCCTGACAAAACAAATACAAGCAGCAAGCACAGAAAAACAGAACAGTTACGAGGACTCTTCTGCTTCAGCTAGAGTTCTGTTTGAAGGTGAAAGCTGAACTTGGGCAACTACAACGCCTCCAGCTCAGAAGCGAAGTCAACACATTGTTTTGGAAGTTCACTTCCATGGAATAGGAAATACTCATATGATCCCTGGATATTATTGCAACATACATTCAGCTTTACTGAAGTCATGAAATAATTTTAAGTTTTACAACCTCAAATGGCTTTCTTTAAGGTATTTAGCCTGTGTCATAAAAGAGACTTACAACAGTCTATGTGATACACTGCCATTTCTGAGTAATTTATATCTGTGAAACAGCAATGGACACAAAGTGCTCTTACTTTCAATACTTTGAGTACAACAAATAAGAGCAGGAGACTACAAAAGTGCCTGCACCTTGGGAATTTGTGAGTAAAGTTAAGCCTGAAAAAAGGGAGTGTGTGTGGGAAGGTGTTTTAAGATCTTTTTTATTTCTCATCATCCTACTCTGATTTAATTGCTAACAAATTAAATTGATTTCCCCAAGCTGAGTCTTTTTCCCCGTGGCAGTAACTGGTGAGTGATCTCTTTCTGCCCTTATCTCAACCCATGAGCCTTTGGTTATATTTTGCTCTCCTCTGTCCAGCTGAGGAGGGTTGTAATAGAGCTTTGGTGGGCACTTGGTGTTCAGCCAGGGTAAACCCACCACAGTAAGAATGAGAATTATTTCAAATTAGTTTTCATCATGTCTATAAAGAGAAATAATACCAAAACAAAAATAGATCAGCAAAATTGACAGTAAGAAAAAGAACTGACTCCAGGTGTGAGAAGGTTTCAGATCCCACCCAGGTTCACTGAGATTTGAGAGCATACAACCCGTACTGAGTCAGGCCAAAACTCAATTACATCTCCAGTTCTAATAGTGTTCTGTGAACTTTTGCACATGTATTTCCAATACCTCACAAAGATAGTATGATCACACCCCCACAAACCAGCTTCAAAATCAACTTTCCAGAAAAGGAAAACAAAAATGTTTATAGTACTGGAAATAAAGAAATTTGGTTTCCTGCACACTAATAGTCTATATTTGATTGACTGGTCCTTAAAAAGCTGAGCATTCCAGCTGAAGCTTTTATACAAGTGGGACAATAAGGTGTTGGTCCCCTAAGGATTTTTGGTGTTTAATGAAAGATATAAACCTATCTCTTTCCTCATGTAAGGATAATACAGAAATCCTTCTCTTCTGCTCTGTGGTCTGTTTTCACACAGAAAACTTAGTAGTTTGGAGAATTTTGCTTGTCAAATGCAGCTGATCATCACTGCATACACCTTGTTATTTAAAGCTAGTTAAAAAAGGCTTTCAAAATGTCAGTGGCAGTAGTAATAGTCCTTCCCCAGCCATGATTTTCTGGGTTTTTTTAAGCTCAAAGAGTTACTGGCATCCACACCAGCAAAAATGAATCTATCTACAAGATTTTAAAACAAAAAAGGGGGTATGGGTGTGGGTATCTTACCCAGAATGGTCAAGTCATAATGAAAGCTCCAGTGCAGCTCATTTGTAGTATACTTTAACCCTCATCTGGAAGGACCACATTAACCTTTGTAGCCATTCCCTTGAACAGCAACAGGTCCTCAAGTGTTCCAACAGCATTCTTTTCATGAGCAGTGCCAGAAATTTAATGTGCATGAGGTTTTTAGGAGGCTCCTCACTCTGGCTAATAGATGAAAACCTTGCACCATTCCAACACCACATATGGACAGCTGCAGACTCCAGTTTTCTTACATCTACGTTCTTTTTAAACAGCACTCAGAACATGCACAAGTTGTTTTTATTAGAGCTGCAGTCAAGAACACATCAGCTATAATGAAACAGTAAAATTTAAATGCTGCCAAAAATATTCTGCTTTGGTCTACAGTCAATATGAGCTTTTCCCCAACATCCACTTGCTCTCCATTCCCATAGAGAGTTGCTCCTCAAATAGTCTTAAATTTATTTTGCTTTTACTGCAACTCTTCACTATGCAGCTGCGCAGTAGTAAACATGACCTTAACACTGAGTGGAAGTTTGGCAACAATTTGATTGCAAATGTAATCTACAACAGCCATGGAAGTTAGCCAAGCCAAAAGCAGAGTTACAGCTCTTAAAAACTCAGGCTATAAATGGCTATACAATATCACACTTCACACTGCAGTTTGCAAGTGTGATTAACTGCTGTGCTGTGCTACACCTGCAAATCATTTCTCTGTTTGCAAATACTGCAGAATTAATGCAGAGGCCCCGGTATCTGATTGTCTTCAAATCAGGTAACAGTTAATGAAGAGTAATAAATCAGTAGTATTGTTTGAAACACGCATTATTAAACAAGTGTTCGAGTCTTTATGGGATCAGGACCTTGGATGGTGAAGTGATGATCTAAAGTGCACTGGAAAATAAAATGAAAGTGCAATTTTAAAGGCTCAAAATGATGGCCTGGTTAATGTAGCAGATAAAAATTAAAAGCCTTCATCAAATTTTTAGGATAAATGTTTTAAAGTCTTTCTGAGTTTTAATGTCTGGGTTTCTAAAGCTTTATAATTACAAAACACATACTATTGTCATGTTTTATAAGATAGAGGGAACATCTGAAACATGAATACATCTGAGATTTACTTACAAACAGGCTACAGAAATAGCTAGTACTACCCTTGCTGCTGTCAAAATGAAAGCTGAAGTAAAAAGATGAGGTTTCTCTGACAGTAATTTTCTAGGTACAAATAAAAAGATGAAAATAAAGATATGCAATTAAGTTAACTGTAACAGAATCTCTGAAGTGAACATTCTGATACAATTCTGTCGCCAGTTGTCAGAGGTCAGCATATGGGAAGAGACATCAAAAGTCAATCCTGATAACGTCCTCCATTCTCAAAACAGCACCAAGTAGATACTTGGCTCAGGGATATACTTCCAAAGGCACAAAAAGCACTTCAAAATTAATATCAGTTAGATAATTTCCCCACTTAAACTGGCTTAACTCCTCCCAACCCAACAATTTCTCAACAATTTCAGCCACAGCATAGTCAGGCCCTAACAAGTGGCTTCCAGAGAAGCTGTGTAATCAGCTTGATTTATAGCTGTCTCTCCACACTTTTCACAATCACTCATTCCCGACTGTCGCCAGTGCCTCACTAGTGGCCATACAATCACATGCTTGAGCAGATCAGAAGGATGATTTGGTGCACACTAATTTTCAGGGAGGTTAATTTTCAGACACATTAACTCCCAGGTTTCTGCCATGCTTGCAGCCCTGGCAATACAAATAATGGCACAAGGTCAAAAAGGTGTCAACAGGGAATAGCTGTGCCTCAACAAAATGTGAAACTATTTTCATACAGAAGTTCAGGCCTTGGCTCACTACAGCATTTGCAACCCTGCTCAGCAAAGCACACTGACTTGAGGCCTCAGTTACTATGGTGACAAGCATGGAATAAATGTTTATATATAATTAGTTAAATTATTCCTTCAAGAAAGCAGTTGTCCTTTTCACATGCAGCTACTCATATTTTTTAAATTAAATAAATGTAAAAACAAATTAAAATTTTAAAACTTAAGAATCACTGCTATTCATCCACAAGTTAATGATAATTTAAATCTATAGCAAGAATTAAAAACAAACAAAAAAATAGTCAATGAGAAACCATCTCTTCTGAAAATTACACTATAAATATCCTACAAAATAAGCTAACACTTGGTTTTAAACATTTTAGAGTTTTGCTTAAGAAAAACAGGAATGATTAATAAAACTATCTTCTTGTTTAACAAAACCTAAAAAATACTTACCGAATGAAAAACTAATGTATGAGTCCTTTTCTTCCATGTGATCACTAAATTAAGTCAATTCTACTTGTAAAATATAAGCAGTATTTTCTAATTCTAAGCTTACTGCAAAAGCAATATGCTGATATAAACAAGTTAATTTAGTCAAAATGCTTAGTCCATAAACCCATGAGTAGCTTACTTCCTTTTTCAAAAGACTATGAATCAGCAATTACTGTAGAACCATCTGCCACAAAGATGAATATTCTGCTCAGGGTTTTGGGGAACCCTTTGCCACAATATTTACATGTAATTTGTTTGTTTTTTTAATTAAGAAAATACAGTCCTAAAATGTGAGCACTAATCATATTACTTAGAATATAAAATGGTCTTAAATTAAAGGAATACGAAGTTCAGATTTTCTAGGATCAATAACTATAAAAGCTAACACCAAAACTTAACCAAACACTGATTTCTTCCCTGAAGAAAAACAAATAATTGATAAAAGGCAGTAGAAATATTGCCAGCTGATGAGCTATCTCTTTCTTCCCTCTATGATACCATCTGTTGCCAGCTCTTGCCTATCCACATGTACTACACTCCTCTCTCAGCCTGACCCAGATCCAGCCCTGGTCTCAAGTGTGATGATGAAATCAAGCTTTATCCACCCAATGGGCATCAATGACTGACTGGTGGTTAGAGATGGTGTTTTGGTGACAGTGGGCAACTAAAGAGGCTTCTTGTCCCAGTCACCTAATACAGTTCTTTCCTTTGACTGAAATTTTTATTCATGTTCCAGTCTGCTAAAATAACATGTGTACTCTCTCCCCAGCCCAACTGCTTGATAAATTAACTTTAGAAAAACTTCAGCTACATTAAGTGTTTAAGCTAAGAGGGATAATATTTTAAGAACTGTGTTAGGAAGCAGACACATGCAGGTTCATACAAGCAGATCATGTGTGGGAAACTTCCAGTAAGATGGGAAAAACCAAAAGGGAAAAACCCTTTTCCTGCAGCATAGCACCTGCTATCTACCCACACAATATAACCTACTGGTAAGGAACAGCGAGTTCCTAACCCTAACAAACTCACAGAATAACATTTAGTTATCCTTTACATGTAGGCTGTAAACTCCTCCTAGGCAAACTGCTTCTTCAGTGCCCTGCACTTGTTGACACACAAAATATAAAGGGAAGATCTACAGCTGATCATGAAGAAGCAGAAAGTAATTTTGACTTGCTCTAAGAATAGGCCAAATGCCTTCCTCCAGTTTGCATGCAAATTTATTACTGAAGACAATGAAGGTATTTAAGGGAAGAAACTCGGCTTAGAATCTGATTATCTTTTCAGAAACCATCCAAATTTTAAAATATCTTCTCAAACATCAAGGTTTAAAGCTTTAGCATCTTCTATCAAGGGAGTTTTATGGGATAAACAGTTACATATTTATATAAGCTATTTTTATTTCAATTGAGTGTTTAGCTGCAGGAAGCAGTGTGCTATTGCAAAAGGCAGTAACTAGGTAATTAAGTCAAACTAAATGTCCTTTTATCATTAAAAACATGTGTTCATATTAATTCACAAAACATTCATTTACATTTACAAGATAATCCACAGCAAAGAACTAGACATCCCCAAACACAGACACTAGAGCTATTGGTTGTGCTGAGAGACAGATAAATTGACTGTTGACTAAAGCAATTTCAAAGTGTTGTTTTTTTTATCAATACCTTTAATATTTTGAGTTGTTTCCAAATTTTATGGTACACAGTTTTAAGGATCCTGTTTTCATTTAAACATGAAACAGTAAAGACAGTAAAGAGTTTAGTTGAATATCTTTACTGGAAACACTGTCAATTTAGACTGCAGCACAAAAAAAAAAAAGACAAAAAAGAAAAAAAGGAGCAGCTTTTAAGATTTGTCTTGCTTTTAATACCTGAAATTTCATTAGTGAGCTGATCTGTTTATCTCTTCTATGCAAATAAAAAAATTTATCTAACATTGATGACATTGCATTTTGAAGCTACTGGAAGTCATTAGGAATCCTTTTGTTCTTTCCATTTTTCCTCTACAAAAAAGTAGGCTGTACATGTCAAGCAAGGTTGAATTTACCACATTTTAATATTATGTATTTTTCAGTAAGTTAAATGTGTATTATTCTGTGTAAATTACAATGCACATATAAATACACAACACATTTGTGGAAGAATTTCTGAATCCTCCACCTATTGCATTTCAAAGAGGACATTTTAAAAGAGGGCCTAAAGTCTACACATCTACCTGAGATACCTACTGTGTCAGGTCAGATTGAAAATGAACGAGAAATCTGTTGTTAAAAATCCTCTATTTCAGCTCACTGGTGTAAATTGAGTATTAGTGGAGGAGTTCCCAAAATGACATCCAGAGAAGCATGCGCACTAGAACACTTGTTTTAGACATCAGGATTAACACTTACCAACCTCACTGATGCTGAAGTAATGGATTTGTTCATAGCTGTAGCAAAAAATCACTGTGGTCATGATCAAGATTTGGCATCCCAAGCTCCACAAGAAAGTAAACACTCAAGTGCTTAGTGATCCCATAAATCAGAAGAGAAATAACAGAATGCAAGCTAAACCTTGTGCAGATAACAATACCTGGACCTGTTCTCTGGCCTTCATCACAACAGCAGCAGGCCAGAGCACTTTATGACAGCTGAGGACACATTTCACCAAAGTGTGAAACCAGAACAAGACCACACACCACCTGGGGACAGTTAAGGATGCTGCAGAGCCTACACATTAGCTCTAAGGGAGTGGGCAAGAGGTGCTGCCCACAGCAAGAGTTTTCCACTGGTCTCCTCAGGGATGCAGCATGCTTCCAGCTCAGCCTCACTGCTTAGTGAAACTAGACTCATTCCCAGTGAAATTCCTGGGAAACTGGTTTTATATCTTAACTGGAAGTTACCTGCAGAGTTACCCTAGTCCAAAGTCTCTCAAAATATAAGTATCCCCAAACTGTCATGAGATATGCAAAAGAAACCTCAAAGTTGGCTACTCATGAATGTAGATTTTGAGCAAATACTTGAACTGGTTACTATGAGGCCAAGAACTGAGTACTTTAAGCTTTCATCATATTCTACAACATACATCTACACACGTATGCATTCAGTCAAAATGAACACCCACATGTTCAGAACAGGATAAACAACCATCATCACTAACAAACTAATCATTTGAGCAGTAAAGTATGTACTCTCTTACTAAAATACCAATAAACTAAAGGATTTACACTGTGAGGCTAGTTCTTCCTTAATGATTATACAAACTAGATCATAATTGAACACTGTAAAAACAAGATGTACTCTTAAAAGGGGAGTCCTGACTGCTTCAATGATAAATGTTTTTTATCCTAATACCACAAGCTTTACTGACTTTATATGTTCACTGCTCTTTTTTAGCACCTTTGGGGACCTTGATCATGTAGCAGCATTTCCTCTTTAAAAAGTCCATTTGCAGGGTCACTCAGATTTGCAGCAACTGGGAGGCTCTGAGAGCATCACAGCTCATATCTGGGGAAGTTTTTTGTTTTGTTTTTAAAACACTGCTTACTCCACTCAGCTATTTCAAAGGCTCTTATCTCCCAGGGTTTGCAACAGCTTTAGGGTACATCCAAAGGCTTTTGAGTGTTGAAAACCAGGTTATACTGAAATTTTTTTCACTGTAGAATTATTCTAAAATATGCTCTATTTATCGCACTCAGAACAGCAGTTCTTAAAAAAAGCTAACAGCCCACACAAGAAGGGCTGCAGGTTGCTCAACATTAAATGTAGATTTTCATTTACACGTGTGAGAAAACGTATATGCCAGAGAAATTCTCTCACTGTACCAGATGTGGGCATATCTGATGTGCTACCCATATAGACTGACCTGGTCAGGAGAGGCAGATTGTGTTTCACCACCAAGAGGATTACAGATTACTCCTTCACCCTAACAGCATCCCTTCTCTCTTCCCTGACCTTAAGCTAAATCCAGTGCTGACTTCTGCTGCATTTGATCAGTGAAAGACTGGGTATGCATTCCCTGATATTCGGGCATTAATTAGTCCCTTCCATCCCAGAGTACAATTACAGGATACAGACACAGAGAATGAAAGCTTTCAGCTGCTTGCTGTCTTGGTTTAAATACTGCTAGAGCTGGAGAGGTCACACCCAGAAGCACAAGAGAGTATTGATAACCTGTGTTTATTCTTTGCTACAGATGTCAGAATTGGGAAGTAGCATGTTGCCTCACTGTACCACTGATGGTGTTGCTTAGAATGGTTTCTATTTCCAAGAAGGACATAACATAAACATTTCCCAGACACATCCTACACTTTTAGCTCTGGGGAGGTAGCAAAATACTCCTGTGAGCACAAGTCAGCCAGAAAACTGCAAATTATGATGACCAAAAAGCCACTACAGTGTTGTTTCTTCTAGTCCAAAATTGGTGTGAGCTATAACAGGAAAAAGACACTGCAATTCCACTCGGAAGGTTTGTCAGAACAGCGTAGTGCCTCATCCACAGGCTGCACTTACCCTGGGCAGACTGGGTCCAGCAGGTCCAGCAGAACTGGATACAATTCAGTAAACCTTTTTCAGTTCTAACCCATGAAGTCATAGCATTACTAACATGCTTATTACAACATTGAAAAAGTTTCCATATTTTTTTTAATACTGAGATTTACATGCAGTACAAAGGTCTCATGGATGTGAGGTTCAAGTGCATACCTTACTTTCCTGGGCATTAACTCTCCTCTGCAAATTTACCAGCTGTTCCTAAATCTGCAGAAGGGGTCATATGACAACTTCAACTGAATGTGAAAAGACAAAGCAGAAGTTCTTCAAAAGATAATACACATTTTTTCAATACAGTCTCATCTCATTAGTACTATCCTGATAACTAATAATCTGCACTGTTTTTTTTTCTGACACTGTTCTCTTAAGCCTCTTTTTGGTTATTTATGCTTAAACACATGATCCAAATCACAAAATGTTCTGTTGCATTCCCAGCCAGCTGAAAAGCATTAGAATCATTACTGGTCTTATTGTTCCTGCCACAGACAAGGCTTAGAGAAGTGGGTTGTTTGAAACTAGATTTCATATTGAGGACAGCCTGGAGTATCTCTTGTTGTATAATACAGGCTGCATAAACTAGGGACAGTGCATTTAAGGATATTATCATCCAGTGGAAAATTGCTTGGGCTTCAGGAAAATTCCAGCAGTGGTATTTTACAGTACAAAATCTGAAACTGTTTCCAGTGTGCAAAGTAGGCTACAAAATAAACTGCACAATTTTCAGAGAGCAGTATTCTTCCCTATTGACTGAGGAAAGAAAAATATCACTGTATGACTAAGACACCCAAAATTTCATGGTATTTACTTAGGAACCTCGCTGTCATTATGCATACGTTTTGTCTGCAGGGAGACAGAACTGGGGGGGATTTTGATAGGAAAATAAGAGAAAATATCTTTATACTGACTTCTGAAATTTCCTCTGGAAACACTACTTTTCAGAAAAGGGAAATTTCTATTTTTTTCTTGTGGCAGAAAGAGCATGATGGAGCTGAAGCTGATGTTAAATATACTGAAGTTATAAATCAATTCCACACCATAAACTTTGGTACTTTGCCAAATAAGTAGGAGGCAGAAGCACCATGACTTAACACTGTACCAGGGTAACAAACTGCACACCATACCTGGCAAGTTCCCCTTTTAATTAGACAGTCTTCTGCAAGATGAAAGCCCAAAGACTTAAATCACTCAAAATCTTCAGATTAGCAGAGATTAACAGCAAATCCAGCCAATTTTTAATTCCTGTAATAGATTCTTTAACTTACGTGCAAAGCAGGACCTCCCAGCAGCTTTAGTGACACACACACACTGCAAAAATGTTGCAGTCTGTTACCTGCAGTCTATTACACCTCTAGGAAGGGGATGCCAGGAAGCTAAACCTATTTATGACTCCTTGAGTAACCATACTATGTTACAGGTGCAAAGTGCAAGCATAAAACTAGGAAGTCTAAAAGCTTGGGATTCAGGATCTGAACCTGCTTTATATGAAAAAAACACAGAATCCCCATCCAGCAGCTTGAGGATAATTACACTTTCTACTGAAACTTCCACACACCACTGAAGAGCTGAGGTGATTTTCTAATCCTGTGCTGCAGGTGCAAAATGCCTGAAGGCAGTATCCAATGTTGATCCAAACACCGACAGGCACTGGTTGATAAACCAGGTGCTTTGCACCTTGAGAAAACAATATTGTCTTCTCAATTCCCTAGGAAAGAAAAAAAATCCCATCCCGTGGCAAACATATCTTACTGGCATATGGAGTTATACTCCCTCAATGACAAACCACACAGTCCTCAATCTGCACTCCCAAGAGTCTCTGCATGAAACAGCAGCCCCGAGCAGAGAATTCCAGACACAAGTGACTCCCTTAGTGTGGTCTCATTGGCTCAGCTAAAGGGCTCTGAACATTTCCATTAATATACGTGATCATGCTGCATCATGTTTTCCTTGAAAGCTCTAACACAATACTTAACTTTTCATACTGCTGACTGCACTGCAAATGAAAACAGATTACATGAGCACAGAGATCATGGCAGTAAAAGCTGTAAAATAAATGCACAACTAAGCCAGATGCAATTTAACATATCACACCATAGACAGCTTTTGTTAATGCCATTGTTTTTGTCCACCATGACAACAAAGAGAAGTTAACAGACACAGAACCTTGCACTAATTAACTCCCCACAACACATACGGATATGCTAAAAGGTACTCCACAGGAAAACAAAGTATACACTGATTGGTTTTGAAAGAGTCAGGTTACAAACTGGTATTCAAAATTTGTCCCCAACTCAAACTGTTGGAGAATCAGCAACAAAGCAGCTCCCTACTTTTCTCTCTACTACAAGAAAAGACAGTGAACAAATAAAGACCCTTTGGCAATGTCTTAGGTTGCATAGTTTCAGTTCAGATTGTTGTTTTGCCACTAAATTGTTGGTCTAGTTCACTGCCTGGGTCATCACCTTCAGAATTTGCACTGGCCCAAACCTGAACTAGTCAGCTAATAAATGACCAGTGATAAAACAGTAATTCAAGAGATTGTTTTTACAGTATTGGAGTTACATACATTAAGAGCTCATTAACCTGTGAAGGCCAGTCTCTGCAGCCTTAATCAGTTACTGCAGGAAGATAAGAACTTCACAAGTCAGACTGATACACATTATCTCTAGCAGAATTAAGCAAAATAAATATGACTTTTCAAAGGTTGTAAACAGGCACATAAGTGGAAAAAAAAAATCAAACACTACTCCAGCACTTGCTTCCATTGTTGGAAGTTCTTTGAGCAGTCAGCCCACAGCTACCCAGAACAAATGTCTTTAGAAAAAAAGCAGCCAATTATACCAACCCCAGCTACAGCTGGATGCCATCAGGAATTCTTAAAAACTGCTAGGCAAACAAGATCACAACATGAAAGTATTACACTAACAGCAGAGTCTCTAGAAAAATGCAACCCTTTAGTCTCAATCTTTCTTGCCAATTGTTTCCATATTGTTCTGCAGAGTGTTATCTGGTAACGTGCTTATTATAGGCACAGGGACAAAGACAAAGAAAGCATTTTTATCCCCAGTTCATCCTAGACAGAACTGGCAGTAAGTTTAGGAAATCAGAAGGCCCCTCTTCGTAATGCATTTAAGAAAAAAACAAAAAGTGTCTTCTAATAGTTTTTCCTTTGTGGCTTCAAGTCCTTGGGGGCTGTTAATGACAAACAAGAGCTGAAAAGAAATAATCCTACTATCAGGTCATTTAATTCACAGCACCTTGGGCAGCAAGATCCACAAATCAGAAGCATTAACAAACACTGTTTCAGTAAATGCACAAATGCAAGAGACAATTGAACATCTGCACCTCTTCTAGCAATTTGAAATCCAGCATCCCACAGTGACACAAAAATAAACCAATGGGTAACTAAAACTCACCTATTACCAACAGCTTCATAAGGCTTCTGTGCCCCACAGTGTTCTTCTGGTTTTTCATTAGATCAGTTTTTTCAGCTGTGCCTCACTGGATCTGAAATGTATCATCTCCTTTTCCTCCTAAGTCTTGGCACTTCATACATGCTGTCACAAATACGTGAGAAAATAAGGACAGATTTCCTTTGATTTCTTTCAACTGAAAAGATAGATGTAGGAGTAAGAGAGATACAATGAGAGGCACATTATCCTTCCAACCATTTGTCAGTTCTAGTCAGTATTGTATCTTTCGATTTGCTTATTTTTTGCTTCTTTTATTACAGTTGAAACGATGAATCAATATGGTGCATTGGTTTTACAGATATTAACAGTTCAGGACCTGCACTAACAAGGCAATTCAAACATGCTGAGAAAGGACAGTTTTCATTTCTATCTGAAAAGACTTCCTCTTTTGCTGATAAAAGTACAGCCTCCCTTGCCCATTGTAACTGAAAGCACTTTCTCTCAAAGCCAGCTCATAACAGGTTGCTTTCCTTTCTTCCTTTTACAGAATTACAGAAGAAAAAGAGTTTATTGATTTTTGTAAAACACTACTACATACACACAGCACAAACATGCTTTAAAACAGTGTATTTTCAAGCTTTATTGCATTGTCCCAAGAGTTTACCTGCCTTGCTGGGAAAAGCTGCTTACAGCCTGTTAAGGGTCAGGACAGAAGATTATTTAATTAGGTGGCAGCCCTAACCCTGGGTTAACAGAGAGGGGAATGCTTCTTACAAATTGCATCCAGCAAGGTTTGTGAGTCAGGAATGTTTATATGAAGACTAGTGCAAGGCAAGACAAAGAAGGATCGTCTCAGGACATCAAAGACACATGCTATATTAAAACACCCTCAAAACTTTGATACAGTTAAGGCATCACAAATAGCACTTTCAAAGAAACATGCTATGAAAGAAGCTGGAGCCCAGACACATGAACAGCAGCATGGCAACTGTTTTCCAGGCATCAGGTCAAGCATTGAGCAAGCCACATCATAATGGTTAATAACACTGAAGATCACAGTTACAGAGTTTGCATATTTATTTATCTGTAGCTTAATCAGTTTCCATTTACATGGAGACTGATGTTTTTTTACAGTGAGGGTGGTAAAACCCTGGAGTAGGTGGCTAAGAGGGGTGGTGGAAGGCCCATCCCTGGGAATATTCAAGGTCAGACTGGACCAGGCCCTGAACAGCCTGGTCCAGTTGAAGATGTCCCTGCTTCTGGTGGACATAGGTGGCCCCATGGCTGGACTAAGTGGCCCTTCCAATCCAAATGATTCCATGATGTTATGATCCTAGTTTGAATGGTTGCAATTATGCTGCAGATGAACTTTACTAATAGCAGAAAATGAAAAAGCAATGTCTGAAACTTACTCTAAAAAAAAAAAATTCACATACAAATATTTGCAAAAAATATTAATCACAAGTACAGGTAAAAAAAATATGCAAGTCATGGTTTTCTTCAGACTCTTACCTACACACTAATAATCACCATCTTTAATTAATTTTTAACTTATTTTAGAAGTTAGATATAAAAGAAAAGGAACTTGGACACATTCAAAAAATGATGGGAGTTAAAAGTGCACTAGTTCTTTGAACTGCATTTAGAGGTTCAAAACAGTTAGCAGTGACATAACTGCATTATAAAATTAAAACTGTATTTTCCTAAGTTCTTGGCTCTGTCTACTCAGAGCCCAAAAATATTATGTTCCTCATTTCTGTTTATTTTAATCTCATTACATTATTCAATAGAAATTCTAGCCTCCTTCAATTTAATTTAGCTGATTTTACTCCAGATTTACCTCTGCTAGATATAGCTGTACTGACAGATGCAAGTAGCAAGACTGTTTTACATCAGAATTCCTTTTTCTCTTGGAGATCTGAAATTATTATTTTTTGGCTAGAGGCCAGTCAGTTTTAAAGCTAGTTTTTAGTGAAATCTAGGAATATTTTATTCCTAGACATCCTATCAATTAGGGTTTTTTCCCCTCAAAAGTAGAGACATTCTAACCATCTGTATCTATTAATAAAAACAGGCAGAAAATTCCTTTCCTGGACCAGATCATTTTCTGGTGTATAAACTCCCATTGTGGCCAGGCCCAGGTTCTTACTGGCCTGTTTTGCTGATTTGTTACTAACTCAAACTTTACACTCATGTTTTAGTGCTTGTTTTGTTTTCTTCTGGTGCAAATTACCACCATTCAGTTTCACTCAACACCACCACCTTCATTCAGTTACTTTTACCAGACTCTTCTGTGCAATCTCCCTGACCCACTCTTGCTTCTTCCTGCTCAAGCTTCCCCCTTGCTGCATGTCTGTTTGGGAGCAGAACATTCGTCAGTCATTAACAGTTTCTAAGAGCTGCACATTTATTGTTCTGCTTTGGTTCAGTCTTATAGAACAGAACAACTTTTGATTTATTCTTGAACTCCACAGTCACCCTTAATTTATGTAGGTCCCTGAGCAGACTTCCCTATGGGAGATTCCCATTCCTCTTAGCATTTGTGCATTTAATTTCAAGATTCCAGGTTTCTCCATGTACTCTGAAGGTAACCTTTGCTAATCTTAGATCAGCTCAGACTCCCGCTAATAGGGCAACAGTGATGAGGCAGTTCCTTTTCCAGAAGGAGATGAAGAGAGAGGTTATTACCATTTTAGACTGGAAAACTCATGCTCTCAGCTGTGGTCCTAAAAAATTAACCTGGTTTTAAAGTATTCATCCAGTCTTCCCTTCCCCCATGAATTAGCTCACCATTCACCTTGAACTTGGCAGAATTAATTTGCATTTCCCTGGCAAAGTGTCTAGCTATTGTGAGCCAAGTAACAAACGCCTTAAAAACAACATCAGGATGGTACTGAGTCTTCTCTTTGGCAGTACTAATACAACAATACGTAATTATTATGAATTTCACATCACCACCTAATTTGTTACAGTGTTATGTGCTGTGTCATGGTGCTCCAGAATAAACTCATTTAGCAGAGAAAGGGCAGAAAGGCAAAAACACCAAAGGAAATGTGGAATCACACCCTCTTTATTAACTATTTTATTTGACCCTCTACAATGGTTTTTAAACGTGTCGTCTGGCCTACTTAAAACTTCACAATATATAGAGATCACTCCCTGAGGGTCAGCCTTACTTATGCAAGCAGTTGCATTGCCCTAAATCTTGCCTCAAAGGGGTTACTGCGACTACATCTTTCATCTGAGTTTGCATTCAGCTCAGTAATTTTATTTTGTAGACTATGCAGGGTAAAAGGCTGGCATGAAACAACAAAGATACAGGAGTACACTTTGAAGGATTATCTCATCACTGCACAATTCCTTTAGTTTTGTATACCATACTCTAAAAATCTGTTAAATATGGGGATTGGACTAGATGAACTCCAGAGGCCCCTTCCAACACTAAATAATCTGTGATTCTTTACTAAGCAGCTTCAAGCCTGGATAGCCTCTTGCAATACAATATTAAAAACCTGAGGAAAATAACAGCCAGAACATAGGGAGAGCAGCCACCTTTCAAAGGCACGCTTCCAAATACATCCTTGCACAGAGCTTTCTCCCTGCATGGATTTTTTTTTTTTTCCACTTTTGCAGAATGCAGAAGTCACAAGAGGAAGCAAAAGCAGCAAGGGCTCCAGCAGCACAGCTTATAAAAATACATACATACACATAGACATATTTTATATATATATATATATATATATAAAATAACTATGTATATAATAATATATATGTGTATATATATATGTATTTATAAAATAGCTATGTATATAATATATATATACAGGTTGTAGCTGAGGAAGACAAACCTAAGCAGAGGGTGTTTGGGAACCCAAGGACAACCAGCAGCTCTGGCAGTTTTCCTGAGGGAGCCTTTCCCTGGGCAGAGGCCTGAAGGAGCAAAGATATCAACTGTTAGCACCAGTAGCTGTAGCAGCAATAAACCTTGGCTTTATTAAGGTATTTTTGTACTTACACCTACTGCACAGGTCAGGAAATCCGCATCCTTGGAGACCTTTTCAAGACTTTTCAAGCCACTCACTGCAGCCCCACAGTACACATTTAGCCAGGCTCAGCACTGAAAACGATCACACACTCATCTGTCAAATTATACAAGGGGGGGAAAAAAACTGTACGTCATCATCCTGAATCAGTCTTGGTTTAGTAGCAAAAAGGAAAAAAATGCAGTTGTGTTTCGTCATTAACAGTGAATGACGAAATACAAAAGGCCTAATAGAAGGGACCTTCCTTTTTCCCACACGTTTATGAGGAGTGGCTGAGGGACCTGGAGTAGTTTAGCCTGGACGAGGCTCAGGGGGACCTCATGGCTCTCCCCAGCTAACTGGAGTCCAGCCTCTTCTACACTGCAGTGAGAGGACCTCAAACACGGCCTCAAGCTGAGACAGGGCAGATCGAGGTTAGATAGTAGACAAAAAAGTCTTTTTCACTGGTCTGATGGTGAAACATTGGAATGAATTGCCGAAGTAATGGTGGAATCACCAACCCCGGAGGTGTTTAAGAGGCGCCTGGATTTGTGTAGCTGGGTGACGTAGCTTAGTGTTTTAGGAGTTTAGAGGTTTCGAGGTTAGAGTCACAGTGCCAATGCCACGCTGACGGTTGGACTCGATGACCTCAAAACCCTCTCCCACCCCTGACAACTCCGTAATCACCTCGCCGCCATTTTGCGCTCCCACCTCCCCACCCCGTCGATGACGTCACGGGCTTGCCCCGCCCCCCGGCGCGGCGGAGTACCCGGATGCGAGAGCCCCGCCCCCTCCGCCCCGCGCCAGCGCCGCTCGCGCCCCCTCCCTCCCTCGCTCCCTCCCTTCATCGCTCGCTCCGTGCGCGGTCAGCGGAGCCTTTGCCGCAGTGACGGGAGCGGGATCGGGATCGGGAGCGGACTGGGAGTGGCAACGGCGGCGGCGACGCCGGACAACGCACAGCGAGGCCGGGGTCGGCGGATTCATCTGCGGGGGAGACGCCTGACGCCCACCCGCCGCCATGGTGAGGACCCTCCCTCGCTTCCCCTCCCTAGCTCTTCCCACCTCCCCGCTCCCGCCCCGCCGGAATATTCCAGACCGGGCCGGGTCCCCCACCCCCGCGGCCCCACCACCGCTCCGCCTCGGCGCTGCCCTGCCCCTGACCCGGCTCCTCCCGCCCCCGGGCCGTCCACGTCCTCCCGCGGGCGAGCGCCTCTTTGGGCTTCTTTCCTGGCTCTCCCCGGCGGCGGGCGCATCCCCCGCTCTCCCCCGCCGCCCACGGAGCCCCGCTGCTCTCCGCCTCCTCCCTCCGCCGCCTTGGCAGCGCTGGTCGGGCTCGGCCCTTCCCTTCCCCAGCACCCTCTCACCTCACCCCCACCCGGCCCTCCCCGCGCTCCGGGGATTCGCGTCGCCCGGGCTGCGCCTCATCTGTTCCACAGAGGCACCATCAGCCCCCGGCGCCGTTTCCAAACCAAACTCCGGCAATTTCGGCAGCGCTGCCGTGCGGGGGTTGTTTCGCAGCTCCGCGGGGTTCTCCCCCCGCCCCCGGTGCAGCAGCAGTAGCGCTGTGCTGTTCGTGTGCGGACCGGAAAGCTGTAATGCACGTAGCCCAATGGACGGGATAATGTGCGCTGTAACTGGGCTGGGGCGGAAAGCTGACACTTCACACACCATGGGTACTCGGGGTTTGAGGCTGCGGGAGTGCCATGTGTCCAGGTGTGTGTGTGTCCGAGAGTCGCTCTGTTTTTTCAATCATGACGGGTTTAAATTTCCCTTCTTCTGCCGTAAAATTAACCTGGAGATACAGTATGGAGTCCTGTAGTATTTTACGTCGACACTAGGGGTGTCTCCTGCTTTTCACCGCTGCCAAGAAATCAACGCCCTTTTTTTAATAAACATTTATTTTAGCCTAAATTATCCAGTACCCTGGCTGCAGGAAGACCTGGCAATATTTCGGTTTTACATCTGGAGAAATACAAGTAGTTTAAATTTTTTTTTGTCTGTTTTTAACCCTTTCAGAGCGAGGCTAGCTGGTTATCACATTAGACCTCACAGGGCCTGAAAGAAACCCCAAAATGGGTTTCTTTTTGTTTTTAAGCAGGCATTACAGTCTTTCCTTTAAAAAATAAAGTTGTGGCAGAAACTAATGTGCCATGCTCAGGCTGGTTTTGTGTGTACACTTTAATAGATGTGCCTTTGAAGAAGTGCTCTGAAATGTATAAAGCTTTGGGTTTGGTTGGGGGCACATCAAGACTGTGAAGGAAAAAAAAAGTTCGTATTTTGAGAACAAGGTATTAATGAATTTGAGGCTTAAAAAATTATTATCACTTATGCCACGTTTGCAGTACCACTAATTGCTTTGACTGTATAGAGCATCATGAGCAGTGATGATTTTCCACACAGTGGTTGTGCTCATCCTGCCAGTAGTTGGGTCTTCATTGAAAATTTTGTTCTCAAAATCTGCCAGATGAGATAGACTAATATACATTAAAGGAAAGAAATATCATTGAACTTTGATGCCCACATGTGTGTCAGGGACCTTTAATGAACTTAATTTTCATGTATTATTACCTTTGATTATTTTTTACTCCATTCTGTTGTAACTGAAGCTTTCTTATAATCTTTTGATGATGTAATCATGGTGATCATTATTTCATTGATTCTTGAATAGTAGTTGTGTATGATAAATTGCATTGTGGAAATGCATACACTAGGGAAAAAAAGTGAGCTGAAATAGAGTTATCTCTACTAGTAAAGGTGCTTGTGTCCTCAAGTAAGTGGAACACCACTGTAGCTGTATCACTACACTGGTTCTGGTAGCACCTGATCTTAGGTGCCTTTTAGTCTGAAAACCAATATAAAACTATACATTAACAAAAAAACACCCCCAGCATTTCATTTAAGTTGCTTTTGTTTTTGTTGTCATTCATCAGGGATGCTTTCATTGAAAGAGTTCAGTTTAATGAAGGAGTACATAATGTTTCAAACCTTATGGTATTAGAGAGGTTATTTTTTCACAGTTTAGAACATTTCTTTTGTGTTCTTACAGGAATAGAGAGCTGACAGTTATGGTGAAAAAAGAGGTGAATGTATTGTTGTGATTGTAGTAGGTAGCTTAAGATAAAACAAAAACATCTAGTGAGTCAAAGAGTGTTCTTCTGGCTGTTTAGGTATAGCCAGTTCTAAAATAATCTGTCAGAGCATACGATGACGAGTCCATTACATAATGCCAGAAGTAATGTTGATAAGCTATTTTTGTCAGAGTTGACTTAGCAAGTTTTTCCTATGAGTAGTGTTTTCTAGGAAAAGGTAAACAGCAGAGATAAAGGTATTAAATGATCTTTGTTTTAGATAGATAAATTCTGTCTTCTTGGAATGGTCTGTGTTCTAGTTCATATCCAGTTCTTGAACTTTATAGATGTAGTAGAGAAGCCCCAGAATTGTGCAGGAATCACCCAAAATGTGTGACATCGTGCATCCATCTTAACTAGTCTCTTCTTAATTTGTTTTGACTCAATTCACTTGAATACTAGTGCCTCTGGTGCATTTTCTCCAGCCAGAACTGATCTAACACTGGCTCTAAATTACTGGAGTAAAGAACTTCTAAACAGGTTTGTTTTTTGTTTTCCTTTGCAATAAAACAAACAAAGAGAAAAGAACCCCAGAAGACCATCCTAAATAATCCTTTAATATTTAGCAGGGAAGGTGTTAAATGCTTTGGTTATTAGCTGAACAAAAAGCTAGTTATACCTAAACAGGAAGATAGAGCCTATTGGTGAAGAAGGAGAAAGAATTTTTTAAAAAGTAATTATATTTTTTCACCATTAATGTGGTAGAAGTAGAATTCTGTTTTTATATGGCTAAACTATTAATTTAACAGTAGGGAGGAATGAAAATTGAGTAGTTGAAGGGAAAATAGTTTGTGGTGGGCATACCTCAGGAGCTTCAGTATATTCATCATGTAAGGCATCTGGCTTAGCAGGTGAAAGGAAAATTTTAAAGGAGTGAGATTAATAACACCTAAATTGTGGGGTTTATTCATATCTTAAAGTAGATGGGACTGTCTTCTGTCAATCAGAGCCAGAAAAAGAGAATTCAGTAATTCTGGTATTTCCGAGGAAACGAGATGAGGCAGAAATGCACATTTTTATGCCAAACTATTTCTCTTTGTCTGCTTCTGCCTCCTCACAGAATGGGTCATGTTGGAAAGTACCACAGTGGGTCACCCGGTTCAGCCTCCCTGCTCAAGCAGGGTCATCCTGGAGCGCATTGTGCAGGATTGTGTCCAGATGGTTCTGGAATATCCCCAGTGAGGGAGACTCCACGCCCTCTCTGGGTAATCTGTTCCATGCATGGTCACTGCAGAGTAAAGTTCTTCCTCATGCTGAGGTGGAACTTCCAGTGCATCAGTTTCTGCCCATTGCTCTTGTCCTATTGCTCAGCACTAACATGGAGACCCTGATCCATCCTTTTGGAACCCTTCCTTCAGATACTGATACACACTGATTAGGTCCTGGCTCCCTCAGCCTTTCCTTCTAAGAGAGATACTCCAGTCTCTTAATCTGCATGCTGAATTGGTGCTTACCTGGCAGTGTTACAGAAGAAATTGTTTTGTTTTTTTTAATTGTAGGTGTTCTTAATAGTGTTCTTCTACTGTAATTCATAAATTAATCTTGCATAAGATTTTTCGACGTTGCTTTGATTTTTTTTTTTCTCCTAGTTTGAAGAATTTTGCTTTCCCTGTTTTTACTGCTTATTTTTAGCTGTGTTTCACTAAAGAAAATTGTATCCTCTCCTAAAACGTTTTAAATCTGAATGGTGGTTGAGCATAAAATTCTGTAGGTTGGACTCAGTGATCTCAGAGGTCTTTTCCAACCTAACTGATTCCATGATTCCAAAGACACTGGTTTAACTATATGGAATGATGACCAAAAACTGTTTTCATGGAAAAACATATTTTGTAATTTGAGCTAGTACATGAGTTCTTGATTGCAATTTGCTCTCTGTTTCCTTGCCCCTCCTCTTCCCTGCCAAATCTGTTCTCCCTTCTCTGTATAATATCATTTGTCAAGTTGTAATTGAGAGAAAAATTACACTGCACTGCTCTTTGTTCATTGGCAGCCAATTCATATAGTGACACATTTCCCAGTTTTCCGTCCTTGTTTTTTTCTGGACTGTATGTTTTTCTGTTTTCCTGAGCTTGTTTATTCCTTTATGTTCCTTACAGAAGGACCACGGGGGTAAAGGGGACTGGCTATTTCCCTTCTTCCTATATGCTATTTCTTTGCCAGAATCAGCAGGAACGGAGAAGGTGCTACTATGTGATGTCCTTGTCATGATCCAACTCTTCTGCTGCTGGAGGAGTGAGCACTGCTAGGATTGGACAGTAAAAATTGAAGTGGTGGGAAGGAATGATGACAAGCATATGTCGGCATAAAAAGAGGAGTAAAAAGTTCTTGTGCTTAAAGGTTACACAGCTGGTACCTCTGTGCAGGATACCATTAGAAAATAAGCATCTTGTTTGACTTGCAGGCCTATGTTAATTAAAATATAGGAAAGTTGGAACTCCTGAAACAGTTGGAATTTTATTGGCTGACATGATTATATAAATTACTTAAATATGTTCTTTCTTTCCCAAAGACTGTAAGAATTTAACTTGCTGTGCTCTTGTGAAGATGGTAAATACTGCCCTTGTTCTGCAAATGGAACAGGTCGAGGTCATGGCAGGGCAATAAACTTAACCACGGTCCTTGTTACTGTTTAGAAATTAGCATTAGTATGTGATACTGGAAATGTGTGTTTGTAGCTTTGAAAATAAATATGCCTAAATCAAATTAACTGTTACAAATTTAGGGATCTTGGAGTTAAAATGCAGCCACTAGAAAATTGTGCTGTGTGTTGTCCATTTGGCTTAGGGCATGTGATGGTGTTCAGTGGTCTCTGGCTGCCTTCTTCCAACATCTTTGTAGCAGTGTTTTAGACTCTTGAAGTGATTGCTTTGAGGTTTGAGCTGGGGATGGGCCTTTAATATCCTGCAAAAGCTACTCTGTTTCTTAGTTGTCAGTGGCCTAAAGTAATCCTGACACCAGCAGTGTCACAAAGATCAGCTGCAGAGGTTGTCTTAACGTCCTGAATGAAGTGGGAAAGTCTTGGACATGCACCAGCATCTTTTAATCTGTATAGGTAAATCTTTCTGTATACCAATTCAAGTATTCTGGGAAAGTCCAGGACTAGAAGCAATATATTCTACTTAGTATACGATGTAGCTAGACTTTTTTGGTCACTGGATGAAATAATATATTATTTAGTAATATATTTAGATTAGTTTAACGAGGGCTAAGCTTGAACTATATCTTGTCTTTCTGTTCAGGTCTTACATATATAATTTGTGTGGCAAAAGTCTGTGGAGAGTTGGTTTGGTTTTTTTTTTTTTTTTAATTTTCAGGTGTGTCTGAGAATAAAACCCCCATCTTTCAAGTGAAGTAATTTCTGGAGTGTCATTTATTTTTAATGTTGATGTTTTTTGTAGCTTGAAGATTTTAATTTGGTAGCTATACTTTATTAGGCTTTTTCCATATAAGACTGTGTTTTATATGTTGCTACAAGCACTTTAACTGCTTGGGCAAAACTGTGTTGATGGTACAAAACAGGCTGCAGACTATATCTGACTTGTTTGTAATTTGACAGTCATTTGGCCCTGCTATTGATACTCCCTTCCACAATTAAGGAAGAAATCTAGTGATATAAATAATCCTTAACTGCATTGAAGAAGTTTTGGAAACACGTTAACTGAGTTGGATTGAAGGCAGCATTTCTTACAAACTGCCAATAAAAATCTTGGCTTCCCAGCTGTAAACAGGTTGTGTGAGTTAGTGAATATTTGCAAAGTCTGTGTTGATGAACATTTCTAAGAAAACTTCAGGCAAAAAACTGAAGTCAGCTTAAAGTTAAAATAGTTTATAAAATTGCCTAAGTTAGGTAAGGTAGGAATTAAAAAAAATGTAGTAGGACGTTTATGGAAGCAGTTCAGTCAGAATTTGGGAGGGGCAGGAGAGGAAGGAATGGGACAACAGGAAGCCCAGAAATGAAGCCCAGGGTTGATATGTTTCTGGGAAGAAACCAAGCTACTGGAAAAGTGGATCCAGCTGTGATTCTCAGAATACAATCCTAGGATTATCTTTAAATGCTCTGGAACTTTTTCTTCCTTTGATATATTTGTGACAAAAATGGAGATTTTTTTACCCCTTATTTTCACCAGCTGGAAACCATAGGACTCTTTTTCTACTTCTTCTCTGTTGTTACCCTGTAACTCCTCTGCATACATTTATCAGATGTTTTGGGGTTTTTTGGTAATAAGTGGTAAAAGACAAAACCAGCTGTTGTTTCACTGCTTACTGTGTAGGTTCTGAATAGCATCACTGAAGATGGTCTCTTGAATTCTCTCTGCTGAATGACACTATGGCTAGCAGAGAGGACTTTAAAAGGAGTTCTTTGGTTTGGTTTGTTGTTGGGTTTCTTTTTCAGTAAACTCCATGGCTATGCTTCAGGCCTGAGCTTATGAAGGAGAGCTCATGTACTTTGTAGTCATGATGACTGAACAGCTTTTCAGTCTTGTGTGTATAAGATGTTCCCTTGGGAAGTTTAATTTAGTATTGAGCCACTGCTAACAGGCTTAGCACTGTGGTATCTGAGCAGTCATGGGTCAGTTTTGTTGATAATGCTAATGTGACACTTCACAGATTTTTTTTTAGATTAAAGCTTGATTGCATGTAGATCTGCTAACAAGTCTAGGAAAAAAACAAGTTATTATAAATAGGAGAACTTCTAAGCAGCAATAATAAAAATGTCAGATGAATGAATAGACTTGATTTCTGTATTTGACTCAAATAGACTGTCTTGGCACTCTAATAACTTTTCTTCTTAGAGGTATCAAGTAAAATACCTGTTTGCTACTTTTCCCAGTGATTCTTTAAAAAGCAGCATTAGTTTTCCTGAAATATTTTATTCAAAACACTGTTTATTTTATTAAGACTAAAGCATTTGCAGTAGGTACCACTGGTGTTAGGGTTTTGGGTTTTTTTTTGTTTTCAGACAGTGCATTGAAAAATCAGATAAATGTAATTTGTAAAATATGAAAGGTTAGTAAGTTTGAATCTTGCATACTCTTGAATGTTATGGTGCAGCACTAGCATTGGTGCAGCTGAGTTTTGCTAAAGGTCAGTTCTGAAAAATTCTCTTTTAAGAGGCCTTGAAAAAATGGGATTGTGAGTTAAAAGGTGGCCAAATGCCCTTTTGTGGTGAGAAAACAAGTCATGAGGGTAAAAGGGTCTAAAATGGAGCAGAATTAGAAGATGGTGGGTTTATAGGTAGACATTTTTATTTAATGATGTAGAAAGAATGTACTGCTCTATAGCAAGGGGCAGAACAACTAAAGATTCCAGAAAAATTGGTTTTAGAGAAAGAGGATGGGTTTTACTAGTAGTTTAATCTACTTTCTCAGAGGTATTGTGTTGCACCTGTGCAGTGCCATAAATGTTGTGTCAAGTCAATCCTTGTTACCCAGTGTTTCACAAAGAGCTGTTAAAACAGTTTAAAATGACAAGTGTTCTATGATTTGCAGTTTGTATTACAGATTGGGATGCAAATGTATATGCATTGTATACTGCCTCTAGTGCTTGCAAACTGTAAATTTTGGTATGGCACATGAAGAGATAAGATGGTGGATAGCAGAAAGAGGGTGGCCCGTGGTTCTGTGGACAGGTTGTGATTACAGGCACAATTGTCAGTCTTTGTACGGTGCCTTGGAGTGGATTCTTGATTGCCAGCAACTGGTAATTATTACGGGAAGTCGCTGTGACTCTGCAGGGCTGTATCTACAGGACTTGTTTTGGAACCTATAGACCCTATAAACAGCAGTAATTTTTCTAATGCTGCATTGTGTGTACTCTTATTTTTGCTTTTACATACATTTACAACTTTATGTACATAAGAAAATTTCTGGCTTTTCAGGACAGCTGTTTCTGGTTGTATTGTCAATTACAGCAATTAATAAGTTTTGATTTCTATAATGATTAAGCAATCTTTAGCAAGTACTGTGAATCTTTTATTTAGAGAGCTTAGAACTATTCTGGTAATGAGATTTTGGAAAATTCTTCAAACATTAGACATGAATGTTTATAAGCTACTGAAATTGGTTTGGATTTCTAATTTTATCTTTTGCGTACCCTATTATTAGTTTGTAGCAAAAGTGACAAACATCTCTGATACTCAGTATTTGCATTCCTGTATGTAAGAAATAAGCCAATTCTTGCCCTTGAGAACTTAACCTAAAATATTCTTCTAAATAGCATTTGAGTATTACTTAATATAACCAACACCTGAATGGACATCACCTCAGTGTTATGACTAAAAATAGTCAGTACTTTCTCCATGACACATGTCATAGAAAGAAAACTGTTTGAAGGTTTCAAATACTCCATAGCAGGGAAAACCTGAATTGAAAGCATTTGTGTTGTTGAGGGTTTGTTTGTTTGGGACTTTTTTAGTGTCTTACTATGTTTCATTTTGCTTTCATTTTGCTTTCATTTTATTGGGAAATCTGTGCAAATTGGAAGACTTTGAAAATTTGCAATGCATCTTCAGAAAACCGATTTCTAATTTGTGGAAAATTCTTGAGTGCTGGAAATTGTGTTCACTTCAGAATGGAACCTGGTAATGCCAAGAAGACCTGTTTAATGTTTTGTAAATTTCTTGATAATTACAATGAATTTGATCACTCGGTTTTGGATCATAGTGTTGGTAGGGCCTGTTTTCAAACCATATGATTCATTTTTATTCTTTGTGAGTCCTTGAATAGCACAAACTAAACCAGAACTTGTTAACATGTCTCCATTTATTAGCTGACAGCTGCAAGTTCTGAGTAAGTTATTGTCCTTTAATAAAAAGGATAAAGACAAACTTAGGTTAGTGTTAACTGGTTGAGAATACTAACAATCTCTATATTTCAGATTCTGTTTCTATGCAACAATTCCCCTTCTGCATAGCCTGCTTCTTCCTTTGGTTTGCACATCTTGCCCAGTTCTGCATCTTTGCCTCCTTGATTGTTTTTTGTTCGTGTCAGTTTGTGAAATCAAATCCTCATTTTGGAACTGTCTTTTCTGTTTTGAGATGTGTCATTTTCACAACTCTTCACAATGTTCTTCAGCCTCTTTTGTGGTGGATCCTGAATGACATCTTGCCTGCTTTGTGATTGTTTTTTCAATGGTGCTATTTCTTCTTTCTCTCTTCTTGTTGGGCAGCTGTAAGACGTTTATCTCCTTTCAAACTCCGATTTCCCTTTTTGATTTCCTAATTGGTATTGAACTGTTTATAAGTCTCTTACATGGGAAGAAAGGCTGGTGACAGCATCCACTTACTTAGCCTGTTTCTGTGCAGAGCTGTACACTGAGCTGTATGGCTTTCCTGACTCTGTTCCATCCCCTCATGGTAGAGCCTTTGTGAATTACTGATACTTTCTGAACTGGTACTTGCACTTCCCTGCTCTATGACTTATGTTAAAACTGGTACTAAACTGTTGTGTGCAGTTGAACTGCATAGGCTTTTTTTTTTTTTTTTTCCTCCAGACCTTTTCAGATTAATTTATAATACTTGTGCAACTGTTCCTAAAGCCCTACCCTTTGCAGTTAACACATGACTGAATGCACTGTTGAAATCTAAAAACTTAGGAAAATTGGTAGAGAAAAATGTGCAGGTCCACTTCTTCACTGTTTCTAACCTATTTCTGTGAAAAGGGAATTACTTTGAGCTGCAGTAGAGTCTTTTACATTAAGTAGCATAATACTGTTATATGATGCAGTATAATCTGTTTATGTATCTTTGCTATATTCTTTGCCCTCCATAAATGCCACTTGCAGTGAATTGCTGTCTAAACTACCTTAAATAAAGAAGCCATCTAAAGTTATTTTCTAACTGATAATGATCTTCCATTCTTTCCTTGTTCAAGTTTGTTAACAGTTTGTGGTAAGGGACCTTTGCTAGCTGCATGAGGAAGAAATACATTAATTATATAACATTAATGAATATATATAACCAGTTATATAAATATATTAACAAACATAGTAATTTGTATATTCATCACTTGTTGTCAAAGGATAACATGCTACATTTAATTTCTAGCTAAATTCTTACCTTTCATATTTGTCTAACCCTAATCAGGCACAAGGATCTGTAGCCATTTCTTGCAGAAATTAGGGAAGAGATTTGTTTACTTTGCTTGGGGTTCTGTGACTGCTGTAGCTCCTTTTCTGCTTTTTAGAAAAACCCTCAGCAAAGTGAAGTATTTTTATACTTTCTAGTGCTCACAGCATTGCTGAAGTGTAGTAGTAGGAAACTGATCTAGTGGTTATTGCTTTTTTTCCAGCCTGTAGAATTGAGGCTTTTGGACTTAAATGTCTTCTTGGTACAAGCCAATCCAGAAGTTCAGAAGCTTCTCAGAAGACTGAGCCATCCTTATATTTACTCATTTCTTGTATTTGGAGTATCACAACTCACGTTTTCAAGAGGTTATTTTTGATTCTACAGATATTGATAACCTTTGGGTTTTTAAAGATTACTCAAAAAGAAGTTTAAATTTGCAAGCATGGTAACAAGTCCTATACTTAAGTGACTATGATTTCTGCAATCTACAAAACGTGGTTGAAAAACAATGCAGAGAAAAGAAAGCCTATATTTTATACTCCTCATCAATCCAGTGGCAAGAGTGCTGGACTTGGAAGTATTACAGAGAAAATAATTCTTTGACTGTTAATTTTGGAGGGGTATTGAAATACCAGTTAACTTGGCAGTTTTTACAAGGATTAGTCTATAGAGCTGTTTGCTGAAGCTCCCTAGTTTTCTTTTTTTGGTTTTATAGTTGCTTGAAATGCTGAGAATCAAACTGGCCTGATTAAAAGCAGCTTCATGAGAATATAGATAGCAAATTATATTTCAATGTGGCTTTAGGTCAAGTGAATATCTTCCTGTAGAGTAATTGTTCTGTTCCTATTTATATGTAGGTCAGCCAGTGATGAAGTTGTTATTACTTTGTGTTGGAGTGGAAGTTTGGACTGTTTGGACTGAAGTCTGTTTTTTGGGAAAAAATTCATTTTGTCTTCAAATTGTTGTGGAGAAAGAGAAAAGCTGAAAGAGTTTTAATTACCTATTAAGTATTTTATCTGCAAAAATTGGGTGTTTTGATTGTTTTGGGTAGGTTTGTCTTTCTTCATTTGACAGGCTATGGTATGCTAAATAACAGTTTGGCTATAATATTAATTTCTGGTGGAAACTGTGGAACTCTGTAGTTCCTCCAGGTTCTTGGTGATGCTTGAATATTTTGGCCTAATGTTTTGAATGAAGTTTTGTTCCTTTGTTCTGTGTGTTACTTTACTTTTCCAAATCTGAAGTTGTTCTTTCGCATGAATATGACAAAATTTACTATTTGCATTTGCTTGTATTTTTTGTGTTCATATTCACCAACAAAGGGGGAAAAAAATCCTTCCTACTAATGAAGTGATTAAATTGGAGATCATAAGTGTCTGATATCCAGTGTATATTCATCACTGTCCCAAAAAACAAGATCAGTGTGATATGCTTTAGTTATTTTGTTTCTCTTTAATATCTTGTTAAATGCAAGTTAATGTCATTTCTTTGTTAAGATGTTGACTGTTGACTCTGAAAATCCCAGAACACCTGAGTTACTTGATAAGTCTTCAGTTGCATTTTATGCTTTCTCCCATACTCTTTGGATAAGCTTTTGCACTATATGCTTCCAAAGCTTCTTTGAAATGTTCTCTAAAGCTCTTCAGCTCTATTTTTGTTATGCGTAAAGATTTGTGGTTTGTTTAAGGTTTGTGGGGTTTTTTTTGTATCCTGTCATTCATGTGTCTGTTGTCTTGCAGTCATTTGTATTTTCTATCTTGTTTTGTACTTGGGATTACAAATGTTCTGGACAGTATGGGCTTGGTTTCATTTTTACTAGTGTGGGTTAGTCCATGTAACAGCACAGTCATGGGGGGGATGATTGAGAAACTTTGCTGCAATTGTCTTTAAAGCTGAAAGGGTTAGCTGCCATGGTCCCCTCTTTTAGCTAAGGGAATTGAATAAACTTCAGTTTGAGCTGTAAACCTAGAAAGAAATATTGTAGGTGAAGCTGATATATTGACCTAAGTGGAACAAATAAGTTATTATCTTGCAAAATTTTTTGTGACTTCTTCAGAAGCAGTGGAGGAACAACCTGTTAATCCCAAAGACTTCCCATTAATTGCATCACAACTTTAATTTAATGGTGGCAGAATTTTATTGTTCCCCTAGTAAAGGTTGTGTTGCTTCGGAATGCTTCTGGGAAACTCCTTTCCTTGGCTTTTTGAGAGTTCATTATTCATTTATGCTCTTAAAATTACAGGGTTCTGAGAATTTTTGAGAGTGATGCAAGCTTTAGAAATGTGAGCTTTGAAGTGACTGGATAAGCAGATTGGGTTGTTGCTGCTAGAGTAGCAGCTGGGAACTGCCAAAAATGAAATTGTGAAATGTACCATAGCTCATAAAGTTAACACTTTTGTTCCTGTCACCGGTTTTCTCTCAGGTTTTATTTACAGATTGCAGTGTTTTTGCAGGTTTTTACAATGAGAGCTCTTTTTGTTTTCTGTGGTTTTTCATACATAGGGGATTTTGCTTTTCTCCTTCAAATAACAAGATTAATTTGTTAGTTTTCTAAATGTGGCACAATCTGTTCTCTGCCTTACCTAGTTTTAAAAACTCACTATGTTTGTTTTTAGCACTGTTTATTATCTGTCTGTCTGACATGCTGCAAGCTCTGTTAGGGAGAGCATAAAATTCAACAGAAAATGTGAATAGTCTCACATATTACAGATGGAACAATTGAGTTAAGTTTATAGTAATCTAGTTATCCTTTAGGTTTTTATTATGTCTACATCAAACTTGTGTGAGATGATTTGGGGAAGTATGTACATACCTAGTAAATGATATTATCAGTGTACATTCTGACCTCATTACTTCTTTTTTCTCTAAATTCAGGAAAAGGACTTTGCGGTCAAACTGCTTTTATCTTTGGTCATTCTTCTTAAGCAATTTAACAAACTGCTCTTCGTTGTTTCTGCTGGGTCTGTATGTCTCATTCTGTCTTGGGTGACTTTTTTTTTTTCTGGGAGACGCTGCAGGTGAGTAATTAGTGTTTGTGCCTGCATGTACAGATCCATGATTAAACCAAGTACTTAATCATACCTTCAAGATCATGCAAGTCTAGATTTTTGCTGGAAGATGAGCAAGTGTAACTGAGTTCAGATAGGGAATACTATGGGATTGATGTATATGGATATATATATATAATCATACTGTACCTGCTGTAAGTGGACAGACTTTATAGATTGCTTTTCAGTCCTGATCACTTGAAATTCAAAAGACTAAAATTTAAAATAAGTGTTTTTGTCCCATTTGAACAGATGCACTTTTTATTAATGAAGCCAAATGGTGTTATTAAAGGCTGAATCCTCCTATAAATTACACTCTTGATTCCTTTAGTTTTTCTGTCTGGTAGAGGCTTTGGCAACAGGAGCCATCTCTAGTTTCGGGTTTGCTTTGTGCTTCACTGGTTTAGGGCTTCCCTGTGATATCCTAGAATAGTTACTTGACTGTGATGGCCTTAAGCCATTAATATCTCACATTGGAGGAGACCCGTGGACAGTGAAGGATTTAAATAAAGCATAGCATAAGTTACTGGCCAACTGCCAGCCAGGGGACAAGTGGATTCCCTTAAAATGACTGATGAAGCTTGAGCAGAGACATGACTGGATTAGATAGTGACTAAGGAGTAAACTGTGGGCTTTTCCTAAGACTTGGACAGTCTTTCTTACCTCCTATATCCAGAAAGGGGATGTAGTAGAACCTGACATGTATGCAAGAGGGGAGAGTCTTCTAAGGAAGCATGATTTACTTCATTATGAGCAAATTGAGTAAATGTATCCAAAATAAGTTTGTTTGTTTGTTTTGTTTTTTTTTTATAAGACTCTCCTTTCTTTTTTTTAATGTGGCAAAGGGAATTATAACACTTGGCATACTTGAAAGAAGCAATGCCAGAGTGCTGTAACAGCTTTAACCTGACTTGATCTCTGCTGTAATCCCAAATCCACCAATCCCCTTTGCCTTGGTTCATTATCTCTGATGTCTGCAATTTAAATATGTTGAAGAATTAGGTATTAATATTTTTTTGCGTTCCTTCAGTACTGAAGGTCACAGAGTATTTTCTTTAGAGGCAGGATTAAAAGTTTAGGCTGCTTTGGGGGTAACATATATAAAACTTGCAATCTTCTTCTTTCAAAGGTAAGTTAAAATAAGCTGTGTTTGGTTTTGTGGTTTTATGATTTTTTTTTCCCCCTGAAGTGCCCTCTTTTCTCTATATAAAATGCTTACAGCCTTCCTTGATGTTTGCTGTTGATTAGCATTCAGGTGAGGTACTGAGTTAGAATAGTTAACAGCAGCTGTATGACCTATCTTTTGTACTTTTATGGTTTCACTTTTAAGATCATACATAAAAACTGAGCACTGATACAAGTTCAGTTTATCAGATTTCTGGTAAACTTTACAAGAAATGTAACTCAAAGTGTCCACAAAAAGTTACTATAAAATTTCAAGGTCTGATGATTGACAGATGTAGGGGAGAACATAGTTTTGCTGTAGTGTCGAAATGGAAGTTCTATCCAACACCAAGGTGGAATGGAAGAGTACGTTGGCTGGCTTACATCACTGGATTTAAACTGCTGAGTGGAATTGTAACAGAGATGCTAGGGAGCTGTGGATGTAGTGTGCTAGATCATTGCAGCCTCTTGGAAATTGTGCCTGACAGAAAATGGAAAATTCCTCTTCCTATTCAAAGGAAACCTTAAATTGATTGGACAGCAATGTGTGAACTAAATGTAATTGTAAGATTTCTTTTTAATCCCAGATGAAATGTGTATGCTTTTCCAGCTCTTCTAGATTATTTTTTTCAAAGAGAAAAGATTATTAGACTTCTAAAGCTTTTGATACTTTGTTTATTACATTATCTGAGCCATTAAAAATGTGCTTCTTGGTCTTTCAACTTCTGTACAACCAACTTTGGAATAATACTTGTATTTGTGTTTATATCCCCTTTATCCCTGTATTCTTAGGGAACTGTTAACAGCTCAAAGGAAGGTATTGAGGTAAAAATAATCAAAGAATTATTAAGGTTGGAAAAGAACTCCAAGATCATCAAGTCCAATTTGAGTGATTACTATCATGCCCACTAAACTGGAAAAGAGGCATGTCAACTTATTTTTTTTAACACTTCCTGAGTTGGTGACTCCACCACAGCCCCAGGCAGCCTGTTCCAATATTTAACCACTTTTGGTGAAGAAATTTTTCCGACATGAACCACCTTGGTGCAACTTGAGGTGGTTTCCCTTCTCCTTTTCATAGCAGAGCCTGAACCCCACCCTGGCTACAGCCTCCTTTCAGGGAGTTGTAGTGAGATAAAGTCCCCTCTGAATCCCCTTTTTCCTCTGCTAAATATCCCCAGCTCCCTCAGCTGCTTCTCATGGGACTTACGTTCCAAACCTTCTCTGAACTTGCTCCAGCACCTCAATGTAGTTTTTGAAATGAGGGGCCCAGAACTGGATAGAGGTTTTGAGGTGTCACCAGTGCCAAGCACAGGGGAAGAATGTCATTCCTGGTCCTGCTGGCCACACTATTCCTGATGCTGCCAGGATGTCCTTGGCCTTCTTGGCCACCTGGGCACACACTGGCTTGTGTTCAGCTGCTGTCAGTCAACACCACTGTGTCATTTTCCTTTGGGTCACTTTCCAGCTACTTTTCCCACAGCCTGTGGTGCTGTCTGGGATTGTGACCCAAGGACAGGACCCCACTTCACCTTGTTGAACTCATACCATTGGCCTTGACCCATTGATCCAACCTGTCCAGATCCCTCTTGCAGAGTCTTCCTACCCTCCAGCAGAACAAAACTCCCATAGTGTCATCTGCAGAATGACTAAGAGCACCCTGGATCCTCCTGTCCAGATCATTGATAGAGTATTAAATATGACCTGCCCCAAAACTGAGCCCTGGGGAGCTGGTGACAGGCCTCCAGCTGAGCACAGCTCCATTCACCACCACTCTTGGCTTGGCCATCCAGGGAGTTTTTTTACCCAATGGACTCCTGGCCCATCTGAGCCATGTGGAGACAGTTCCTCCAAGAGGATGCTGTGGGAGACAAATGTCAAAGGCTTTCCTAAAGTGCAGGTAAATTACATCCACAGCCTTTCCTTCATCTGCTAAGTGGGACACTGCCATAGAAGGAGTTGACGTTGGCCAAGCAGGGCCTGCCTTGCATGAACCCAGGCTTACTGGGACTGATAGATGCACTAATTGCTCTGGTTGTTATGCATGCAGTGTGTGATTGCACCCAGGATAACCTAAATACCAACATTTAAGGTCAGTTCATAAATTTCATAGTTTGCTTTTGCAGCTATGTCTTCAGGGGTCCAGGAGAAAATAATTATAATGTATTACTACAATATGCATCTTGTTGCTGGTTGATTAAAGAATTAAATAAACAAGTGGTGGATATTCTTCCATAAAAATACTGTTCATTCTTTTGCATATAGACCATTGGAGGATTTATTTGGTAAGGAAATACCAAAACAGATTTCTTTCATTACTTGTGTCATCCTGTGAATTCAATATATATTGCTGGTTCTAGCTGTTAAGAGTTGTATTCATAATAAGAGTTACTGATTTTAATGGCAAGTTTTACTTGAAGAAGCGTAGATAATTATAACTCTTACCTACCAGTGAAATGCCTGAGTCCTTCACTGTCACACTTGTGGTCTGTGCTACTTACCTGGTAACATTATGGCTGCTTCTCTGTTATCTTATCTTTTTTTTTACTTTAATCCTTGACTTTCCTGTATAACCTATAAGAATTTGCTGCTCATTTGTGTCCTCTTTAATTCCTTCTGTTTCACATGTGGATGACTTGGAGGCTTGTCGTCCTGAAAACTCAGTTTTTTGATCTTGACATAGTTTCTAAAGACTTTCCCAAGACAGTAACTGTAAACATAGATATGTATACATTATTTCTGATACACATCTTTCAATGGACATCTCTCACAGCCAGTGTGGTTAGGAAAGTGTTATCCTGACTATCCAATCCCTGGCCATGGTCAGAAACCTATAAATTCTGAGAGAAATAATAATGTTTTCTTCTTCCTTCACCACACCTTGAGAGCTGTGTCCGTGTGACTCATTTTGTGTCCAGCAGCAACAAAGGCTCCCACCATAGGGTAGCAAGGTGCCCAGATTTGACAGTCCAGTGCCAGAAAATATATTGGATTTTTGGATAGCCAAGGTAATGGTCATGGAAATGGATAGCCATGAAAATGTCATGGACTTTGGTTACAACAGTGAACAGAACGAACATAAACAGAGCTGAGGTGGTGAAAATTGTGGTGTAGTCATGAAGGCTCAATAAATTGTCATTTGAGCTGAATTCAGCTTGGAAGTTGTGGATCTTAAATTGTTGTCATATTGTCCTAGCTTCAGGATAGACTGGATTTGTTGTTGACCTGAAAACATAATGCATGATTGGTGACTGTGGACTAGCTTACTGCTAGGAGATATTTAATTTTTGAACTTACTGAATGTGAGGTGGGTGTCCCCTCACATGAATTTTTATGTATTTCTTTAATTCCTTCTTTAGCACATGATCTTAGAAAACAGGCTGAGAATGTGGGCTCAGCAGTGAAACTGTCACTGCTCTCAGGGTGAACTTCCACAAACCTTCCTATTCAATGTCTTCTAATTTCTTGGCTTCACTTAATTTTGCATCACAAAATCTACCTCAACGTTAGTACCAGTGTAAGCACCTCAGAGATAGATTTCTTTTCTTTGAGTAGAAGTCTTGTGTTAGAGAACTGCTAATTGGAGGAGGAAGGATTTAGGAGAGTTGCACTCTCTCTGCCTGGAATACTTTTAAGCAAAGCCAAGTACTTAGTAGTTGCTGTGCATAAAACAATACAGAAGTCACCAACGTTTTAAATGTTACTTGCTAAATTTTGTCAGCTAGTTCACACTATTACCAGTTCTTCAGTTAAGTTTTGTTTTCAGGTAATTATGTTTGGATATTCAAATTTTAGGCAGATTTATTTACTGCCTGCAATAAAAAGCCTAAAAGGTGACTTAATTACTCCCAAGTCAAAACACAGATGCCAAATTCCATGGTGATCTTATCTATAACATTTCCTTTACAAGTTTCCTTTTTCTGTATATAAATTGAATATTTCTGTTAAATAGAAGATAATCAGTGACATACTTTTCTTGATTCATAGACTCCTCTTGGACTGATACAGCATTCCTGTGTTGAGTAGTTTGTTCAAGGGTTTTTGAATTTTTTTTTCTTTTTGTTACTGAATTTTGTTACTGAATTTAACAAAAAAGGCAAAGTATAAGTATATTCATACTCTTTATGAAGATTAAAGTATTTTTCTTGCTGCTTTTTTTTGACTGAAATCTCGTTCTTGCTTTTGTTGTTTTAAGCCGTATTTTTTGTGGTGTCTACAGAAACTTTGTATGTCTTTCATCTGCTCTCTGGTAAACTCCTTTTACTGTTTTAATTCTCTGGTAAATTCCCTATAAAATGTATAAATTACAATAGGTGAGATCTTGTATATTTTTGTGACCAACATTTAATTCAGAAATTCAAATATTAAAGCGGCTTAAAGCTTCCTGGGCTTTGTGTGAAATTTATTTTAAACACTGTAGATGTGTCTGTGTGGCATGTCCTATTCATGCAGAAATTTCTAGAGCCATGAAAACGCATACCATCATTTTTAGTTTGCCTATTTGCTTGCTGTTTTTTAGTGAGGAATACCAACCTCTGACAGCCAAAGCTCTAGTAATTTGTTAAACAATGATCGTTAAAAAAAACCCAACCAAATCAAACTTCTTTTCACCAAGGAGTTCTTCATTGTTTAAAGCTTTATGAAAGCGACAATACATGGAAAATGAGCTCGAAGGAGGAGGAAGAATTCTCTGCAACAGGTAATTGTCATCAATCATTAATTCTGGTGGTAGGGAGAAGAATGAGGAAAGACAGAGAAACATTTTGTGTGTTTGTGGAACAGGGAGGAGGGTCTTGTGGACTCTCCGTAGAAGTGAGCTGCTAGCTGTTTCCATCTTTCATTTTAATACTCCCATTATTTTGTGTTGTAGTAAGGGATAATGGAAAACAGCGTTTTTGTAACTTAAGAATTGAAGTTGGCTATCTTGATAATGCCTAGTTCTGGTCCCCAGCTGACATGACTTGGATTGTTTCACTGCCTGCTGAAGTTTCTTGCTTTTGCTGACAGTGGTAATAAGTAGTGTAGAAGGTATAGAAGCAGATGCAAGAAGCACAACATACAGTGTGTTGCCAACACCCCAAGAGGTGCCCTTGCATTAAAAACACAAATGCAGGAGCATCTAGGACAGAGGTGGAACAGCCAGTGCTGTGACAAGGCAGTTGTCAAATTTAAGGCAATTTACAAGGATGAACATCTTGCGTTGCTTTTGTGTGCTGCTGGAGAAAGTAGTAAATCTTGGTCAACTACTCCTGTACATGAACTAAAGAGGTCAGGAGACCAGTCTTGCTCCTTGTTGAATTTACTGCCTGGCTGTGGAAACAAATCAGAATCTTTGAAAGAACCTAATGTTTTAGACTGTCCAGGAATTAATTTTCATTTGTAGTGACTCACACACCCTCCCACCCCCTTTGGAGGGCTAAATTTCAGATTAGTCCTAAGGTGAAATTGTGGTTTGCTGACATTTAAACACATTTTCTGCTTTTATAAAAAAAAAAAAAAAAAAAAAAAAGGCAAAAAAGAAAACTAATTGAGGGTTAAAGCTGTGATTTATCTCTCTGAACTATTTTCAGAAAAATGCACATCATGCAGAAAAGAAATGCATAATCAGACCTAGAAACAGTGTTCTACTAATATATGCTGAAGAACTGCTTTGCAGTGTGATGTCTGTGTACAAGCCGTTTTGTATAAACAACTGCAGCTAAGAATTGAAATTATGTTACTAATTTTGCTAATTGCTAATTTCCTTTTTTATTTTCTATCCATAGATCTTCATGTCTTTCACTAACAGGAAACTTGTCAAGATAATTGCCTTAACTATTGTACCTTGGAGCAGCATGTATAAAACTGATCTTAAGAAGAGTGATTAGTATTTGAAATAACTGCCAGGGGAAAAAAAAATCAACAAAGACTTTTTTATTTATAATTTACAGAAGGTATAATAACTAAAGTCCATTAAGAGGTTATTCTTACCTAGTAAAAAGGCACAGCTGCTGAAAGGAGAAAAGAATACTTAGTAGAAAATTGCAAAACCTACTTTTGTTCTTAAAGGAACACATTATGTGTCACGTCAGCTCCTTTTGTGATGTGTTTTGACTTCTCTCTAGGAAACTGGTATTTCTGCAATACTCAGAACTGGGTCAGCCTTCCATTAGTAGATTTTGGACTTTTCCCTTATCTGTAATTATTTCTGTCAACAAGTTGTGATTTTTGTGTCTGTTTAACTGGGAATTAACTCACAGGCTTCTAACAGCATTTAAGAAAATTTCAAGACTAGTCTAAAAGAATAAGGGTATTCAAAGTATCTGTAGTATCTCGGCTGCTTTTTCTACTGATGCAGCTTGGGAGAGAGTGGAGTTCCAGCAGTCTGGTTGGGATACCCAGATGCAGCTGAGGAAGGCATGTTCTACACTGGGCGTAGGTGCCAAGTAAATCTCTTGTGGAGCGTTGACTCTGTAAAAGCTGCATTTCTTCAACAAACCACGTGTCACTGGTTTCTGAATGTGCTGAAATAGTGTATATGAGCAGATACTCTTACTTTTTGTGAGGTATGATAAAGATATATCTGTCAGGAAACACTAATATTATAATGAGGTTTTAAAATTGACAATTTAGGGCTGTGTCAGAACCTTGTGACTCAGATGCATTTGTATAAATGAACTTTTATATTGGAGATGAAATTACAGCTTTGGAGTTTTACACTGGCTTTGGTCTTTATAGATTAGTATAATTTAAAACTATAAAATAAAGTGTAAATGCAGTGTTACTTTAATGAATAAGGTGTATAATTATAGTGATCATTTGCAGTAACTCAAATTTTCTGTTAGTGCACTCAATCACAAAGAATATTTTTCAGCGTTCTTTAGAATGCTTCCTTATCTGGTGCTAAAATTTGGTAATTGTTTGCATTAAAACTGTACAGATAAAAATGTGTATCCAGTTTCTTTCCTTTTACTTAGAGGGTCTGTTTGATACTTACTGATGTCTTATAGCTGTGCTTCCCTCCCTACTTTTTTTCTGAACACCTGAATGTGGATATGACTCTAGACCTTCCATTTTACTTAACTGCCTGTCTATTCTTAAACAGTCCTTGCTTCTTAAGCAACCAGAATATTCAGCCAGCTTAGTGCTTGTGTTACAAGGTTTATCTCCTGTCTCAGAGCATATACACTTCCTGATTGTATTTGGGGGCAAGTAAGCAACCGTCTTGTACTGCTGCTGATGGAATAGGATAAAAATGCCTGCTCCGGAAACCAAATCATTCCTCTTAATCTCTGAAGATCAAGGCTTTGGTATAGAGCACCATCTTTGTGTTTGTCCAGGTCACAGCAGTATAAACAGGAATTTTGGCATGAGTAGTTCAGATGTTTATTTGTACCACACACACTCCCCACCTCCCATCAACCTCCTATTGAATCTTACAAGAATTTTGGATTCTCCTGTGAAGATGAATATTCAACACATCAATAGCAGGTAACTACTTTTTAAAATACTTTGCTTAAATACTATGTGGAAAATGTTGAATAATCATGTAATTTTTACATTGTAATTTACTAGATTTTTCTACCTTTTTAGATATTCAAGATCCAGTCCTGGATAGGTAAGTATTCTGAACACTTTTTTTTTAGCCATAGCCGTTTCAAAGAAAAGCTAAGCTGAAGTTTATTCACTTTTTTCTCTGATCTCCAAATACGTTTTTTAGGCTACTCCGTTTAGATAACTAGCTTATGACTTAGCATGTGCATCTAAATGTATAGTAAGGCTCCTTATAAACATTACACTTACTCATTTCATGAACTGGAAACAGTTATTCTCAATTTTTCATTTTGTCCTGCTCAGTTTTCAGAAGCATTTTATGTGTTTATAGGCAGCCCGTACCAGAAATTAATTTTCTCCCAAGACCTGAACAAGGATGTAAATGCCCAAAAGAGCAGTAGTAGTTAAGATTGTATATTTGTGTGCATGTGCATAAATGCACTGGTTTTAATTCAACTTTCTCCTTTAATTTGCAGCCTTCCAGTCTGGTGTTTTTCTTGCCTCTTCATGACCTCGTGTCTTGAGCAGCCTAGCTGGATCCCCTGGTTCCTGTTTCTTCTTGTCTCAAAATTCTGCTTTCTCCCGTTTTAGATTCCCTACCCTTTTATAGTCATATGCATACACTAGCCTTTTGCTACCTGTTTTAGTCTTTGCTGTTTATCCTAAGACTTTGGTTGGGTTCCGTGCAATATTTCCACGTGGCACTGCTCTCCTGGATTGCCTGCCACAGTTCAATTAGTTTGTCTGAAGAACATCCCTGCTGAGCTTCTGAGGTTTTTGTGGCCTGATGGTCCTCATCTACATTTCTGTTCTGCCACTTTGTCTTGTTCTAAGTAGACATTGGAGAAGACATTAAGGCTGTACCTTTTGCTGCCCTACTTAGAAAGCAAATGCATGAACATTTTTTAAAGAAGCAAGAGTGCCTGTGGATTGTGGGGGATAAGCAAAGTGAAAGCGTTTCTGAGATGAAAAAATGCAAACAATTCCCCTCAACAACAACACCACCACCACGTCTCCTCTTGGACATGTTTAGATTCATGAGATGTTTGTTCTGCCCCTTTTTGCTCTAATTAGGAAGTGCAGTCACATTTAACTTCTAGGCTAAAAGTAATTCTTCCCCCTGCCTTCTGTCAAGTAATCTCTCTGTATCTGTTCAGTTTTATATTATTTTGACGAGCCTTTCTTTGCAAGTGCTCAGCTGTGGAATCCCTTGTACTCCACACTATAAGAGAATTACTGCTGAATAGATTGTCTTAGACACATCTGAAATACGTTTTGTTTTCTTATGTAACACACTCCCTTAAAAACATTAGTTTTGAAAGTGGTTATGAATCTCTTCAGTTATCTGGCTGCACCTTTGCTAATGGATTTAGAAAAGTCATTAAGCATGTGTGTGTTGTGATCTTTGGCTCAAAGTGAGGCATTTGGAGGAAAATACAAACTCTGTGGGTTTTTTGCGTTCATATTGCAGTAGTTAATGCTAATTTCCATGTGTACAAATTTAGTGTTTATACCCTCAAAGTTTTAAGTTTTTTGTGCTATTACTGTGTTGTTGTGTAGCAGGGATTTAAAGTCTTAGTTTGACTTTCCGTTCAGTTATAAAGCAGGAACATATTAACATAGTACATTACAAAAATATTTAAATGTAAAGCTGTTATGTCTGAGTTTGTGGTCATGTAAAGCTCTTCTTTTGCTTGATTCTTGCTGTGTGAATCCTTTTTGGGGGGAATGGGCAGGTTGTTCAGGGAAGAAAACTTGATACAGTTTTCTTAAGCAAATTGATAAGATTTGTCATCGGAATTCGTAAGGACGCGTCTGCTTCTGCATATGAAATAAAACGGTAAAGCAGGTTTTGTGAAGTTTTGAAATTAAATGTTTTTAACTTGAAAAGTAGCATTTGCTCAATATATAAGTAGTGAGTTTGTTTTTCTGAGTTTAGAATATGGGATTGAAGTTCTTGTTATAATTATGTGAACTGACATTTTCATGGGAATTCTCATTTAAGGAGACCTCTTAATGGTTTTATATTTTTTTTTGTTTTGGTAACATAGATCTATCCAAATAAAACACTGTTTATGACTGTTGGGTCTGAAATACATATTTTTGAATAACAATGTAACTTGTATTGCCTGAGATTTTTGCAATGCTGAAATGTAAACAGTTCCTCAAAGCTAATTTGGGAGTAATTGCAACTTTGCTCTTTTTTTCTTGTTGTGTTTCAGGGAAATGAGGCAAGCTACCCTTTGGAAATGTGCTCGCACTGTAAGTTTTTTTAATTGCTACACTGTATTGTTACAGAAGTGAATTTTGTTTGGGGCTTGATATGTACAGTTTCCATGTATGGTATGCAGTTTATATACTAACCAAAATAATTAAATTAAAAGGTTAAAAATTACCTTTGGAAATAATACAGTTTTTGCTGTTAGATTGTAAAATCAAAAATCAGTCCATCTTTAAAACAAAAATCACTTCAAGTTTTGAGGGTTTTCTTTGAGTCTTCCATTAGAATATAAAAAAAACTTATGATAGTCTTGATGTCTGTAGGGTGAAGTGTAGTTCAGCCAGTGGGGCTTTTCCATCAGTCCTGGTGCCAGTTCCTCAGGGATATGGAGCAGCTCATGGTGCAGTCTGTGATGTGTTAGGAGCGAAGTATATTGCATTAACTGGCTTTGTGCCCTCAGAGGAAGGAGAAGTTGAGACCAAATGAGCTTTGTTTTTCTCCTGTGTGTGCTTGCAGCCAAGCAGTTAGGTGAGAACCCACTTGGTGTTACTTGCTTTTGGCCATGTGAGAATAAAATTTGTTGCTCCATCTCATGGGGTTAGTCTACCCTGTAAAAATGACAAAGTATTTTTTGCTGAAAGCTGACCAAAGAAAGGGTTTTCTTGTGTAATGTTCTTGTGGTGTTGTGCTAAGTGTACCTATTCTTAGTTGCCTTTCCTATGGAATGATTTTCTTCAGCCCTGAAGTGTATGTAGATATGTGTATGTGTCTTCTGAACCACTTCATAAAATTCCTTACCTTGGGTGAATCAGATCTTGTTTTTAAACAGGGTAGCTCTTAAAGAGAGAGACTGTTTTCTGGATTTCTTTCACAATGCTTGTCATGTGCTTGTGCTGGCCTTTGGCTCTCATAACTCAAACTGTAATAGAAAGCAGATAGTCATGTAGAAGTCTTTGTCTAAATGTGGGGTTTTTTTCAGACATGAGGCTTTAGCTGGTAATTTGCAAGTCCTGTGTGCCTAATAGGGGCATCTACCTGAATTCTAATTTGAGTCATAAGTTTGCAAACACTTGAGAATATCATCCACAGCAGTGCATAGCTGTGTAATGCTCTCAGTATATTTTGTTAAATGCAAGTATCTGGTTGGAGTTTTGTATTTGATGAAGACTTCAGTAGTGTTTTCCTGAATAGTATACATATATATCTCAATCTTACATTACTGCTGTATTGGTCAGTGTTTTGTTAGAGACAAACTGGTTTCTGAAGAATGATTTTTTTTTAGTTAGCCATGTCAATGTCAGAGTTGTAAGCATCTCCATCCTTAACTTCTGATTCTTAGGACAAGCTATATTCATTGGTAGCAATGGGCAGCCTAAAGGTTTATTACTGAGCTTGTTTGCCCATTTTGATTGCAGAGAAGGTGAGGATTTTCACATTACATTCTGTGGTTAAACCATATGTTGAGGCTGTTGTTGTTTAAATGTGAAGTTTTGCATGATTAAAGTTTCTTCTGCTCTGATGGCCTTTCTCACAGCAAAAGTTCAGCTGTATCCCTGGGCAACATAACTATACACACCAGGAAAATGGAGTTATCACTGTCCCTTTGCTTGGGTGGGCCAGCCACTGCAGTGATAGGGCTGTGCTTAAAGCTCCTGTGTGCCTCAATGTTCTAAAACTGGGGGTTTTGAGCACAGATGTGCACAGCTGTATGTCTGGAAGCAGGTCCACGAAGTAGACATTCACATCATTTTTCAAATGTTAAATGTTCCTGCTGCTTCCCAGAAATTGTTACTGATAGATCTAAAGCTTTCAAGGCAAGACCAGATGATGTTTTTGAAGGTCATCTGATAGGAATTTTGAATTTTCATCTTTTGAAGATTGCCAATTAGTAAAAATGTATTAATGCTGTTTGCATGGAGGCATTGGGTCATAACCTCTGCTTGGTGCTACAGTTGCTACTTTAGTGTCTCATAAGAATAACTTTGTGTTAAAGTTGGCAGTTATGTGAAGCAAATTCAGGATACTGAATGAAGGAGAGGATGCACACCATTAAATAGTCAAGCATATTCTTTTGACCTTTCATTTTAGAACACTGGTTCTTCTCACTGGGTGATTTAGTGTTGTTGGATTCCTTAAAGTGGTTTGGTTTTGTTTCTTAGCTATGCTGTACCAGAAGTTACTGAAAACCTACCACTGCTTTCCCTGGTGAAGAATTGATGTCAGCCAGAATCTGTCAAATTATCTGTAAGAAAATTTTATTATAGCAAAAAGATACAGAAAAAACTATTTTGTTATCCAGTAAAGAATAGTTTATGGTGTAGTATTTTTAATATAAACATTCTTTTGTAGAGTGTTTAGATTTTAGGATAAGAAGGACTAGTATCTAACTTAGGAAATTGTAATTGACACATCTGAAGTCATGAAAAGGATTAGGCCAGCTGTGTGTAAGCATATACAAGACAAGTGGTTGAATGTGTTCTCAAGGGCGTCATCTTTTTGAAATGTGATCTCCAAAACTGAAATGGCTGACTTAGTTGCTACTCTGAAACGTTATATTTGTGAATCAGATGAGACCGTAGGTAGAGGTGCAAGTTTTGCTGAAGCTCTGTTTTATTTTGAGATCTCTGCAATACATTCTTCTGGGGGAAGGTTAGTCTGGAAACATTTAAAATTAATTTCAGAACATGTTTGATTTTAAAATTTCTCCTAATACCTTAGCAATATTCTTGTCCATAATGATTTCATATTTGAAAAATCAGTGGAAATGGGGCTCTCTGTGACCACACTCTGATCTGGCTTTTATTAGTTAAATCTTTGCACCAATATTCTAAGAGTTTCTGAAAAGCCAGCCTTTTAAATACAGGGGTAAACATTATGGATTTCAGAAGTGCTCAGCACCTAATTGCTGAGAGATGTACAGCTTTTCTAAGGTCTGTACTTTTTGCAGATGTCTGTGTGTATATTATGTGCTCTGCAGCAATGGATGTACCATGCTTCTTAATACATAAGCAATTATCCTCTTAAAGCATCACTGAGTGTAGTGGATTTCAGAAACCTGTAGTTTTAGGGCATTCTTTACTTCTGGCTCTTACATTAATAGAAAGCTATGTACCTTTATGTTAACTGGAAAAAATAGTATTAAATTCTTTTCTGAAATTACAGTTTTCAAGATAGAGCACAGTGGAATTGGCTTCTAATAAAGCTTTTTGAGTTGCCACTTTAATAGTTTTTACAGTCTTATCTGAGATTGTTGGGTGCATAACAATTTGAAACAGAGTTGTTTTAAAATCTGATGGATCATCCTCTACTGCTGTGCTGGGGGAAGAAGTTGAGGAGCTCAGTGGTGTGGATCAGCATATTAGAAAATGAGCAACTGGGAGATAAGGCTCCTGCACTAAAATGGGAGTGAGGGGAAGCATTTGCATGTAGTTTCTTGGAAGCATTTTAACCTGATTCATCATATTTTTAGATGTATGCAAACAAATTCAAGAGATGAAGCAGGTGTTGGCCCTAAGAATTTTAATACTTGGATAGAAGAGGAATCTTTTGAAAGTACTGATAGTTCTTTAACAAAAACCCCAGAACTATTTAACACCCACCTTATGTTAATTACAAGGGGAACAAGATTCAAAATGTATTATGAAATAAACATAAATAATTCTACGTGGTTTAGAACAGTGCAGAATTTGGTGTTTTACATGGCTGCCAAGAGAGGGTTTTAAAGAAAAGCACTTAGCAGTTATTATTTCCAGCCAGTTAGTAAGTTTGTAAGCTCAGGCATCAGAGCCAAGCTGATGGGATAGTGTCAGATTCTGGTGGAAGGCATAGGAAGCACAAAGCCCCCTGTGAGCTGGGGAGCACAACACAAAAATGGCTAATTCAGATCTGAGGGAGAGGAATGCTCAGGGTTGTTCATTGTGGTGATGAGTCACAGGCAAACTCTGCCTCAAACAGTGTAAACAAAGCTCAGTCCTCCTGGTTTGCCTCAGTGGTGTTACTGCCTTTTTACACTACTGTGGACGTGGAGTTCCTAGTGTTTCTATCTGTCCTGGTCTCCTGAGCTGGTCTTCTTAAATTCTGTCTGCTACTGCCACCGTCAGTCCTCTCAGCTCAGCTTTCCCTTGATCTGAACTAGCTTGTGCCTTGCATTTCCAGCAGAACTTAAGAGAGTTTGTGTGGGCACAAAGTCATATTTTTTGTTCAGACTAAAAATTTAATTCAATGCTCTGTTCTTCAGTGAGAACTATGTGGAATTTTAAGAAAGTCTGTTGATAAGGACAAGGAAAATAAAGGCCTTGTAAAAAAGGGGAGCATCCATCTTGGATAGGAACTGTTGTATATGTTCATTCTGGGAGATAATATCAACAAAAAATGAATAAGGTATTACTGAAATCTGCTGTTCCACATAAATGTATGCTGTTTTCCTTTAAAAAATCCAAAGGAGAATGAAGAAACAAGCATTAATCCCCAGAAGACCTACATAGTTGTTAGGTAAACTCAGCATAGGCAGGGAGAGTCACCAGAAATGAAGACTCTGAACTGAAGAAAGAATAGACAGAAGGTATGCAAATCTAAGGCATATTATACTGTGATGTATTCATCCCTAATTTTATATTTGCATTCTTATATCTTAAAGCTGTTCTATGAAGACAAAGATGCTACTGAAATATAATTTTTTTTCAAGTGCATAAGCTTTTTAAAATTCAGCTTGTGGAAAGGATTTAACGGGAGATGAGGTGCCTGCAATATATTTAAGGAAAAATAATGAGGTTCTGATACTAAATTCTGGTAAAAGTCAGTTATGAACACAGTGATGTCATGTTTATCCAGATACATCCATTAGGAACAGACATTTATGTGCTCATGAACTATTAAAGAAAATTTTCTTAGTCCGGCATTTACTTTGCTTTTTCATTATTTCCTCCTGCAAGTACTGTCATTCATGGTGTGTCAATTGCCAGAAACAGAACATTGGAAGAGTTTACTATTTGGTCAGCTTTTGGCAGAGATGCTAATTTTTTTCAGTACTGTTTTTTGACCTTTTTTGGTTTTTTGCCCCTTAAGAAAAGAACCTTTCTCAGATCTCCAGTGCAGGCAAACCCTTTGCTTGAATGTTTCAAGGTTTAGAATGAGAAATTTGTAATCCCATTTCTAGTAGGAACTGTTTCCAGATGTTTGTACCTGGACTGTGCATTGAAGTTGAGCTGGTATGAGCTATGAAATTGGATGTGTGTATATGTGGAGAAAGAGTAATTAACATTTTTCAAGTATCCTTAATTTCATTATTGCGGCAGCTGTTGCTTTGTTACAGTTCAGCAAAACACGAACATTCTTGAGCCCTACAAGCCTCTGCAACCTCCTCCCCTTCCTGTGATCTGATTCTTATCTTTGTCATCCATAATCTTGACCTCCTTGCCTACAATCTTTAAAACAAAACAAAATTTCTTCTCTTACACTTGCTAGCTTTTGAATTTAAGGACCTTGTTAACTGCAAATGCGAGGCTGGTTAACCCAACAGTGGTTCTTGTGCCCAGCACATGATGGCAGAGCAGCATTGCTTGTTAATACTGTGTTCTGTGAAATAGTTTCTGAATGCCACAAGAAAACATTTTTTGTAGTATTGGTAGTTCCTGCTGGAGATACATTAACTCGAGATAAAATACCTTTGTGACAACAGTTTGTTTTCTTAGCATGTCTTTCTGCAATGGCAAAGTTGGGCTTGTCTGTCTTTTGTGCCAGCTTGTGCCAGTTTAAGCTGTGCAGCCGTGTGTGAGTGACTTGTATGTGTGCTAATTAGCTCCACTTCATAGCAGACCATTGACAGAACTCTGGGTGTCACTTCCAGTCTTTGCTCTTATATTTGTGAGGAAAAATGGCATGGACTTGAGCTCCCAAAGCAGGAAATGGAACAGAAGTAATGAAATAAGACTTTCTTTAGTGTGAACTCTGGGTTGTGAGAAAATGGTGTTACCCAGGCAGCTCTGTGTTTCCATCCTAATTTGTGAAATGAAATGCTGTATTTTGGTTCTTAGGAGTTTATGTGTTACTTGGAAATGTTACAGAACTTGCAATTCATTAACTCATTAGTTTTTGTGGCAAGGGAGAAGAGATCCAGCTGTGTTAATGCTTCTGTCATTTTTCTCCATTGTGATTTTGTGAAATTGCAGAACTATGAAGGTGTTTAGGTTGCTTAGGAGGCTTTAGAATGACCATATGGAAAGATTAGTTTTTCTGTTAATACTGGAAGTGAGATTCCACTACTCTGGTAAGAAACTGACAGTATATACACCATAGACAATACTTCGAGTTTGCTGTTTAGTTGTTCTAAAGTGAAGTAATAAGGGTATAAATTATGTCTATTCCTACACTTACTTTACAAGGTAGTAAAACACATAGGTACTGTGATAAGCCACCCTTAATATTTTTATGCTTTTTCAAATGCTTTTGCTGTGAGGATTTTTTGAGGGTATCAACTCTTTCTATGTGAGTTGCAAGTAGAGCTTGCACTAAAAATGAAGTTCCCACATTTGCAGCTTTCCAAGGTGCTGTCTTTGCATTAAGATGGGGTGGGCCCAGTAGTTGTCCAGTTGGTAGGACTGGGATCAAGGATGAATGGAAGCAAAAGAGTTTCTGTGTACAGAGGCAAAAGTTGGAAAATACCTTCAGTGTATTGATGGGAAGCAGCATTTTGTGCTGATGGAGCTCCTAAAATTGCCTGTGGAGCTCTGCTTTGCCATTCCTCTTTAATACTGTATTTTAGTCACATGATGATGTTCTACATCCAGGTTACTATATGGTACTCTATCTCCTTCTGTGTCCTCTAGAGAGGTTCCTGGGTAGCTGTGCAATGTGCTGCTGCCCCTGCTGTGGCGTTGCACTGTCCAGGGTACACCTCCAGTCACGTTCAAGGCTTCTGCACAAACCGGGGTAAAAGGAATATTTCAGAGCAGTCGAGAGGTTAATTGTGTGAAATACCACACTGCTTACTAGAAACCGAGGGAAGCAAATTATGTTTAGTCTTGCTTTTATAGCCCTAGAGGCAGAATCAGGTCTGTCACTTTCTGGCAGAGGAAAGAGAAGATTATTCTGGGACTGTACACTGGTTTTTACCCTTTGTCTCTGCAGTTGCAAGCAGTAACTGAGACTGACTGCAGAGCGTCAGAAAAATCATCTTGTGCCTCTGGACTTCTCTCAGGCTCTCTCTCATTCTGAAATAATACAGTGAGGACTCTATTTGTGTCTCATTGGTTTTTAGACAAAAAAAACAATGGAAGGTTTTGAGGAAGGAATTGAATTGGAAGTTGGTTACTGTTGGTAGAGGATCACGATTTTGAGTTGGCTGCAGTTTCAGAACATGAAGCTCTGCAGACTGGCTGACCTTATGTATTGAAAGGACTCAGAGCTGTTTGGTTTATGCTGCACTTTTACAAAAGCCTAAGAATGTGCAAATGTGATGTGAAATGGATCAGGTGGAGGTATGTGCCTTGTGGAAGATAGGATACAATTTTTGTTACTATTACAGTAAACACACTACTAAATGGAGCTAAGAAATACTGAAGGAATTGCTCAGGTTAAGGAGGAGGTTGGTAGGGGGAGTTTGCAGCCTTAGGTTCTGCAAGGTCTGTTTGCTGTAGTTTGCTCTATGCTGAGCTTCTTCTAGGATTCCTGAGAACCCCAGTTTCTCCTTTATAGCCAAAAATGGTGAGCAACATGTGAACAGACTGGGATATTGTAAATGGAGCTGCTGACAGGATATTATCAGGTTGTTCTGGGGAAATTTTTTCAAGCCTTTCGGCAGTAGCAACGTACAAGATTGCATTTAATTGTGTTTATGGATTCACAGGTTTAGTCTATCCTTGGCATAATGAGATGTGTAAAATAGGGTACTAGGTGTATGCTTTAATTGAGATTCTCTATAAATTTGAAGAGATTAGATGAAGACATGCTGCTGCACAACCTGAATCTACTTTAATTTCTGGGACAAAAAAAAGCTGTGTGCAGGTTGTGGCTACAGGTGTATCTGTTTCCTGTCTGGAAATGGAGAGGAAAAATTATTTTAGGTCAGTCAGAGGGATGTTTTGAGTAGGTGAGAGATAACTGGTCAACAGTAGGACAGTTAACCTGCTTAACTTGACACTTATCCCAGGAGATCTCATGTTCAGTGTGCTGAAGAAACACTAGTTTTGCTAATAAGTTGAATATAATTTAATATAATTATCTTTTGTCATTGTCCTAACATATTCTGTTAGTCTAGTGTAAACATAATGCTAGCTCCTTCAGAGAACACTTGGTCTCTTCCTTGATTTCTTCATAAATGGTATTTGTAAGAGCTGACTAAGAACTAACTAGCTAAGCATCCTCAATCCTTCAAAATGTTGTGTCAGCATGTGGTATTCAGTGAGTCACAAGGCTAATAGCTGTATTATGGCAGGTGCAGGGAGAAAAAAAGGTAAGTCTTATTTAAAATAAAACTGTCTTTGCTTCAGAATTTCATGGTACCTTTATAGGGGTTTAATAGTTACAGTAAAGTAGGAGAGAATTTTGCAGGAAATTAATGAAATGTGCCTTGTGTTTAACTGCAAAGGGTTTACTTGAAGCCTTTCTAAGTATGGGGTTGTTTTTCATTTCAGTTGATGCTGATGAGATAAAACGACTAGGAAAGAGATTCAAGAAGCTTGATTTGGACAACTCTGGTTCTCTGAGCGTGGAGGAGTTCATGTCTTTACCTGAATTGCAACAGAACCCATTAGTACAGCGAGTAATAGATATATTTGACACAGATGGCAATGGAGAAGTGGATTTCAAAGGTAAGGCACAGTGTTCTGTGACAGGTGGTGGTACTTCAGAATTCCTAGAGCTTTCATGTTTTTCTTCATCTGAGAGAGGAGAGATGAGGAAAATTTGCTAAAATAACGTACTAAATCCTAGTGAAAGTAAATATCAGTAAAACTAGTTTCTCTGCATTAGGGAACTTTGGAGTGAAATGTTAAAAAGAGCAGATTGTTTAGTAATTGCCTTTAAGGTCTTGCTGACTGAGGACTACTCATTAAATATCTCTTAAAGTACACCAATTTAGATTCTTAATTTTAATGCTGAGGAGAAGAAGGAAGTGTGTTAGGCTAAGTGGTGTGTTGCTGCATAAGTTGTATTTATCTAAATATCCAAATGAAATCTGTCCTTTGGAGTATTTAGAAAATAGAAAGGAGCCCAGGTTTTTCTGTTGATACTTCTTATATGGGATGCTTTTTAGATAGATCTTAGATTGACACTTGAAGGAAAAAAAATATTCAGACAACCCAGAAGATTTGATTTAGAACATTTCTCAAAATTTTAGACTTATTTTAAATGTTCATCTTTAAAAGGGTTAGCAAGCTATAATCTTCATCACTAGTTTATCTTAAAACACTGTCTGACCTTTAGAAGTGATAATGTTTGTAACTTCTGTCCAAGGTAATAATTAGTATTTCTTGTTGCTTATGGCTGGAGAAGGTTAATCAGTCTTGCATTTTTTTTTAAATTGGAGTAAGTACTTAAATCTTATTTATACTGACAGACTGACATTTTAAATAATGTATTAATATACAAGAGTTGCTAACCTTTGCAAAACCCCATAAATATCTACAGAGATAGCTGAAGTGTAGCCAGAATGTTTTGATTGGAAGCAGTAATTGTTGCATGGAACTATTTAAAATTCCTTTCTTAAAAATAGATAGTCATGAACAATGATGATCATGTTGTCTGTGACATTGAGCTGTGATTAATACAGTTATCAAGAGTTGTTCCTCTTGGGTGGGAGCAGGAAGTTGGCAAAAATCTATTTTTTTAGAGAAAAATATTACTTTAGTAATTCTTCAAAAGCAGTTTTCAGTTTCAATGTAATTCTTTACATTAAGAAACCAGTATTGAGAGGAGTTGTACAATTAGTCTCAATTGGAGTAGCTTTAGTAAAGATCTTAGAGTTTTCTGTCAGGTTCTTGTGAAGGTCCAGCAACAAAATTCCTTAAATCCTGGTTTGACCAAGTCTGTTTAGTGAGTGCTGCATTTGATTTGGGGTTCCTCCACTGAAGAGCATTAAATATAAAAGTATGCAGACATTTAGGTGTCACAAGGTAGACAATATTTTAGAATTTAGAATTTTAAAGATTAGATTGGCTTTACAGTTTCTAAAATTTTCTGAATACTGACTTGTTTATTAAAAAATAACACTTTTTATACGTGTTTTCCTTGTATTACTTAGAATTTATAGAAGGAGTCTCCCAGTTCAGTGTCAAAGGAGATAAGGAACAGAAGTTGAGGTGTAAGTATTTTGATTTTCCTTAACAAAACTTTTCTGATCCTCAGAAATACACTTTTGTAAGTTAAGATTAAGAAACTGGCAAATCCAAATTGTTGTAAAGAGTGCAAAATCATGAAAGTAGATTGTAAGCTTTTTGCACATTTTGTCCTTTATTTGTGTGAAGCTTTGTTAGCACCCTTTTCTGCAGAGAAGGTTGAAGGAGGTTGGTTGCTTTCTGAAAAATTTTGGTTGCTTTCTGTTTTTAAAAAAAAAAATTCACTTAAGAACAGCTTGCTGTATAGTTCTGTGAACTTACAGGATCTGAGAATAATTCTCAATTAATTCTTTGCTTTTAGAGTAGGGAAGCATTAATTCTTGTTTCAGAAGTGCATCTCCAGACCCAGGCTTTTAGGAGTAGAAAAGAGACAGGTTCAGTTACGGATGTTGCTTCCAATAAATAAGATTGAAATGTTTAAAAATAAATTCAGTCTTGATGCCAAGTTGTTTGCAGCAGATGGGATTTTGAGAGATCTGTTTCCTGGAAGGTTGTAATTTTTTTTTGCTGCCTGGGTGCTTTACTTGTGATGGGGAAGATTTTCTTTTTTGGTGTTCATACAATGCTTTTACTTCTGGTGCTAAAACAATTTCAGGTGTTTTCCAAAGTGAGTATGTATTATTTTCCATCCACAGTTGCTACCAAATGGTTGGTTGATTTATTTTTGATCACTGTTTTTTACTTCTGCAGTTGCTTTTCGCATTTATGATATGGACAAAGATGGCTATATCTCAAATGGAGAGCTCTTCCAGGTGCTGAAGATGATGGTTGGGAACAATCTCAAAGACACTCAGTTACAGCAAATTGTAGATAAAACCATAATTAATGCAGATAAGGATGGTGATGGAAGAATATCCTTTGAAGAATTCTGTGCTGTAAGTAACTTCTAAAGAAAACTTGGGTCATTTACAGAGAGAAATAAAACCTCTCAAGTGCTGCTCTGGAAAAAGAGTAAACAGTTGAAAGGTTCATTTTAAAAACTTAGAGGTTTACTGATCAGAATACTTAAATGTAGCATTTAGTGCTTGAAGGGGTTGATTTCAACCCATGTGGTATATTTATTTAATTACCTGACAGCAAGTTTTAAATTAGTTTCTCAAAAAAAGTCAATGACACGTTGAATCTTGATCCTTTGAAAATTGCAGTAATGAGTGTTTACACATTGATTTTAAATGGTATTAATGAAGATACACTTGATGGCATGGTTTGGGCATTGCTTTTTGTCCTCATCTTCGAATTTACAACTTCAGTTCAAACATAACTTGTTCATAACTCAAAAAATATGTGAGTTCTAAAAAAAAGAAGGGGAGGGGGGTGGTGGAAATCTGCCATCCCCACTTTTCATAAAGTGAAAAGGTTCTCTTGTTTGCATTTTGGGGATTCTTAAAAAATTTTAATTATTTTTGTGACATCATGTAAAAAACATTTTGTCTGCAAAGAAGTTAGAGCTGCAGCCTGCAAATGCCTGGATTAGTGCATTGCTTATTTTATTTCTTGCACTGGGCTGTTGTCTTCCAGCCATCCATCAAATGTGATGTTGCCTCTTCTTTTGTCTTTGGGCTTCTGCCCAGGCTTCTGGCCTTGTGCTACTGATGGACTTTTCTCTTCCTTACTTTTAATTTCTTCAGTTTTTGTTGACCTCCTGACAAGACACTATTCTGTTCTACAACCTCTTATTCTTTTTGAGTTTTATCCTCTCTGAATCTGGCGCTGCGTTTCTACAAAAATGCCTCTTCATTTGTTGTCTTTGGCACATACCATTAGGCCTTTGAATTTTGTTCCTGCATTATAAAATGTTCCTCTGACATAGCACCTTTTCTTTTCCTTCTGTTCTGCATGGATCACACACCTGTGAACACTGGTAATTCTTTCCTGGGTGTGTGCAGTCCTGTCAGAAATCCTGCAGCTGTTCCTAAGGCCCTTTCCTTTTCCTAGGAAGTGTGTTCTAGAAGTTCTTCAGGGTGTTCTAGAAGTCACCATTTTACTTAACACACACAAAAATACTACAAGGTTGTAGTATGAGATGGAGAGGAATGCCTAATGGTGTTATTTGCAATGGTTTTCAGGCCCTTGAGCGTGTAAATTGTACTAATATTGAACTACCTTGGTTTGTACGTAATTAATTTAATCTCTCACAGTACTTGTAAAATGTAAATCAGTTTGGAGAGGCCAGGAGGTACTACCTTTATTGACCTCAATGCATCTATTGAATGTGTTCTTTGCACCTTGCTAACTTTCAGTGCTCATCTTTCTGAACCTTATTTTTCTCCCAGGTTGTAGGAGGCCTAGATATCCACAAAAAGATGGTCGTAGATGTGTGACTCTGTAGGGCACCACCCAACACTTTTGCTTTCTTCTCCATCTCTGAAGATCTGCTCCAGACGTCCAGCAATGCTCTCTGTGTATTTAAATGGAAGTATTTTTCTCTGTGAAGCCACATTTTCCAACATGAGCCTCATGAAGCCAACTAAGTGTTATTGAACTTTTATTCTCTCAATAACTCAGTGTAGCACTTTAAAGTCTGAAGGACAGCAAAGATGGAAAGAGCATATCAGTGTGGCGGAGAAAGGGAAGGGGTTGGCTTTTTAATTTATTTTTCTTCATCTTTTATAACAAGGAAATATCTATCTATATATATATATGTGTGTATTTATATATAGATATATATGTAGCTTTCTATATGTAGTAGCTAGGTGGGCTTTAATTTAATATACTTGATTCAGAAACAAACCTAGAGTACAAAGTGCCAAGCAGAATATTAACAGTTCAATATATGGATATACATCCTTACTTTTATTTCACACAGTTTTATATATATAGTAGAAGAATGTAAAATTTTAACTTGGGTCTTAGGTCAACTCTTTCCTGTGACTGTTCAGATGTTTCTATATATTGAATGGCTGACAAAGCATTGCTTCTTATTAAATCACCTTAATTACTTTTTTTTTTTTTGTAACACGGGAGACTAAGTTTATTTATACCTGTTAATGTATTACCAGGGACTGTGTCTCTTTGCTAAATAACTTAGTACAGTTCAACTTAATATGAGAATATAGTTTAATGCTACTGCCAAGAACTAGTCCTCGTGTGCATATAGTGACTGCAGAATGCTTTGATGGCTGTTAGATTTCGTCACCCAGGAACTGGGAGCAGTTACAGCTGTCCTGAAGCCAAGACAACTCTTCTGTTCTGGGTTCAGTTTAGATACAGCTGCTTAAGGTGGTAGATGCATTCATGATTTTCTCTTGTGCTTAGCTTAATGAAATTAGGATCAACATAACTGTGCAGGATTCCCATCTACTTATTTTATACAGTACTTAGATTATAAAATGTTCTTGCCACTTAAATTCTGTTGTTTCACCCATGATAGTTTTCCCCCTTGCATTTAAAAAATACTACAGGTAGCTAAATAACTGGTAATATTTTATATATATATATGTATATATGATTCATACAGGTGGGAAATCTTGTTAACCTATGCCATAGAGGAGGAAAACTTCACACTATCTAAATTTATACCTCTTGCAGTTCTCCAGTCCTTTTCCTGGAGAATTTTTTTTTTTTTTCTAGATTTGTCCATATCATAATTTGTAATGGAAGGTAACTTGATCTATTTGTGTGATATAAAAGTAGCGAGCCATGTTTTACAACTTTATATCATCCCTTCCCTTTTCTGCAGTGGTACTATTGGCTGGAAGAAAAACATTTGCTAGATTTTTTAGGACAGTACATCTTTCCTGTATAGTAGTTTTTCTATTTAAAAAAAATTGTTTTATAATGAGCAGTGGAAAGTGCAGGTTGTCTGAACCTCTTCAATCGAGCACCTGTCTGCCATAGCTGTTCCTTCAACTGAGTGCTGCACATCATGGGCTCTGTCTGTGAGAGAGAAATCCAGGTGCTTAGTGTCCTTGCATGACATGAAGTTTTGCATGTAGATCGATTTGAAATGTTCCTCTTGTTTACATAATTTGCATAATTAAAAAAGATAATGTTGCCAAACTTTGGTAAATGTTAATGTTCAAAACAAAAATCTCCACTACATGTAACTTTTTTCTTCCTCTGGATCAGTACGTGGTTTATAATCCCAGCCAGTGGTTGTATCTGTTCCAGTGTCAACTGCCATGTGCTCTGCTTCAAGGGGGAATTAGTCTTTTGTGAATTTTTTGTACATAAGTATTTGTTACAAACATTTTAGCAAATGCTTTCAGTTTTTCTTGCTTGTGCATATCTTGGCTGGCATTATAGAAATTAGCGCTAATGTTATTTCTTTAGGGGGACTGGAAGGGGAGGGATGAGGGGTTTTTTTTCAGTTTGTGTGGGGAAAAATGATTTATGTTGAATGTTTAGTTTTTCCTCTGCATGCTACATCATATATTGTGGGAACTATAAGAACCTTCATACTGTATGAATACAAAATAAAATATTTGAACCTTGGCTGGGGCGCTCAGTACCTTTCTTGTTCACCTTAAATCAGCTCTGCACCTTGCTCTGAAACTTGTATATATTTTTTTGTCCACTCCTCGATTAAGATTTACTGAAAAATTCCACAAGGTGCAGTCTGCTGAACACCTCCAGGGTTCATTTCAGTGTTTCAAGACATGTTGAGGTTGTTTAAAGGCACATCTGGTTCTCTTTGCTAAATGTTCGAAGTGGGTAACATTATGTGTTTGAAATCCTTGCAGAAAGTGGTTTAAAAAACAAACTGTCCCACCCTAACATGAACATAGGTGGAGAATGGAGTTCCTGTCTCAGAAAAAGTCTGAGCTTTGTGCTGGTGATGCTGGCCTCCTTGCAAAGGTATGCCCTTCCCAGCAGCTCTGTGCTGTGCTCTTTGGGGTGCAGGTGTTTGGACCTTTCTGCTGTTTTGGGTTAGTGTCAGTATGCACCTCATTTAGGATAAACATTAATTTTGTGTGCTCTTGCCTCACTCTTTTATCTTTCAAGCTAATTGAAATAAATGACATAAGCAGCCAACGAAGAGAAAACACAGTGACCAGGTATGTGCACTGGGAGCTGCTCGGAATGTGTACGCTGTCTACATCTACATATAGCTCAGACTGCTAAATTCTGTGTGTTAAGAGGTAACTCCAGAAAGGCTTAAATTTGCAGGCAACTGAAGGACTGAATCAGTTTGGCTGTAGTGATAATCCCATACTGTGAAGTGCTATTCTGGAAATTTGGACATTGACCTAAATGTTTACTCAATTTCCTTGTGCGTTTAATCATCTCATTTCAGTTTATTTTCATTCCCAAGCCTGAGCTGAATCATTTTTTTTGCAAAACACTTTGCAGAAGGTTGCCTGGCACCTTAGAAGAGGGTCCATTTTAAAGTCATACTGGGACTGGTCACTCCAATTTCTCCCCCTACTTTTGCTGCATTATGCTACTTATGTAATATTTTAAGGAGGAGACACACGGGACCTTAGTTGTTGGTGCTCTGGTACACTGGAAAGTGCTTAACCTGGTAGCTCTTGGCTTCACTAGGCTGTCCTTGCAGATCATTTTTAGGAATTAAGAAATCTATGCCCATTCTAATGCCCATTCAGGATTCAGTTCAAATGTGTTATTTACCTCTTCATCTTACTCTTTACTGTGCATTGTTCCAGCAGCAGCGACAGAGGACAGCCTGTGCCAGTGAACTCTGTGTTCCAGTTGTCTCCTTTTTTCAGGAAGATACTAAACCATGATGTGTGGTTATAAATGTTTAACGCTGCTAATCCCTTTAGGCTCAAAACATTATTCACCAAGGTTTTCTGAAGAAGCAGCCTCTTAAGTCTGATGTTCAGAAAATCTGTAATGAAGCAGGTTTTTGTTTCAGGCCGTTCAAGTAAAATCATTTTTGGATATGGACTTTTGAAATAGACACAATTTAAAATATCTTTTAATGACTACACAGAAACATTAAGCTCAAATCAGACCACATGTCCAAAGGCAATCAGACTGCACAAACTGTCCCGGTTTTCTTCTGAGCTTCCAAATCCAGCAGAAAACTGATGGCTTCTGTAGCTCTCAGCTTCTCATGTGTCCAGGAGCCTGCACTTCCAGCCCCAGTCCTTGGTGGTGCAACTCAGAACCTCTCAGCTGCTCTGCTGACCACTGCCCTAATATTGCCATAGACTTTGGATGGAGGACTTCCTGCAGAAGAAGGCACAAATCCAGTCAGAAAACAAGGTAATCTATCACAAAAATGGATGTGTTTTGCTCACACCTGTGTTAAAAGTGGAGAACTAAACCAAAGGGTGAGAAGGCTGGTCCAGGTCAGTCACCCTGTCTTACTGCAAGTGTAGAGCTCAACTGCTTTCAGAGTGGGTTGCTCCCTTTGGCTTTTGAGACCCCTTAGGGAATGCTGCAGCTAAATCAAAAGCCAGCTATTTGCTCCAAATGTTGGTGTGGACAGGATAAGGAAAAGGGTGAGAGCTACAAAGCAGTTTCTCAAATTGTAGGATCTCTATAGAGTGAAGATTAGATAAGAGGACTTACCTAAAATTAGATTGCAAATTGCTGTTCTTGCCATTTTAATGTTCTGAAAAGATCCCAAAATATGAATTTTCCTGTAAAAAGCAAAGTAGCAGTAGTTAATGGAAAGTAACTTAGGAGATTACACATTTAATAGAGAACAGGAGGTTAGAGATAGGTGTGGAGTTTTCTCTCGGGGAACTAGTTTCTTTTCTACAAAAAAGACAAAAAAAACCCCAACCAAAACCTACGGTATAAGACCTGTGATCTTCTAAATATTTTTAAAATAGATTTTACTATTTGCAAATTTAAAAGTGTAGCAGCTTCAGGAGGAAAGCATTGCTGTGCTGGTGAGTTCAACTTTATTCGTAAGAAGGAGTTCTTACACTGTGGGGAATGACTGAATTCTCTGTGTGCTGGTGACACTGTCATTCTCATAACAAAACGCCAAATAGCTTGTGTTCATTAAAATATTCTCTTAAATATTTTTTCTTATTACTACTCATAAATTTTAAGTTATCTTTGTTCCCGGCAGAGGACATGGATTAGCTGAGGGGTTGTGCTCTGCCTGGGAGGAAGTCAGGCTGTACTTACGCGTCAGCAAGAACGATGCGTGTCCTGGTCACGTTTTCTATGGTGAATTTGGTTTTTCCACCTTTCCCTGCTATTCTCCCTATTGCTCTCGACAGATGATCTCCTTTCAAAGGTTTGACTGAAATGAGAATAGCATGCCCAGGGTAACAGCAGTGGTGTGTATTCCTGTTATGTTTCTTTTGGTCAAGTTGCTGGAAACAACTCATGCCAAGTACCATGAAAGCAGCTTCACTGGTCAACACAGATCCATCTGGATTTCAGCTTTTTTTTGACTAGTAGTGCACACTGCATCCAATGCTGACACAGGGTTTTTGGCATGCAAAAGTCTCCTTCAGAACTGCAGAGGAAGGCACTGCACCTCATGTTGAGGAAATGGAGTCAAAGTGCACCAAGATAACACTAGTAGAATTAAGTAGATCAGGTTCAGCTCCTGCTCTACAGGGGACTCCAAGGTGTGCCAGTGCTACATAAAATTAGATGTTTCTGGCTTTCCTGATCCTTGAGGGCAAGTGATACAAGTGGAGCAGGGGGAGAGAAAAAACAAACCCATACTAGCAGGATGCACACATGACTTCTTGAATGCTGCAGCAGAAAGTACTCACCATCTGTAACTTCAAATGACTCTAGAAAAAGATCATCTAATCTGATGAGAGCAAGGGCATCCTAAAAGAGCAGGAAATCTGTTATCAGCACTTATTTTGTTCTAGTACCACAGTTAAAAGCTGCTATCCTCTTTATACACATAACCTAGCAAATAATAGCTAGAATTAAATCCACTTTTTTCAACAGCAATACAAATATTTCCATCTAGAGAACCCCACACAGGCTTAGATGCCCCTGCATTCAGCCCTGCCTTCCCTGTTCTAGTGAATCCAGTACAGGTCTAGAGGAAGGAGCAACCCCTCCAACAGTGAAAAAAAAGTGGGTTTTGTTTTCTCCAACAGGCCCCGTCCTACTTAGTATCTGCTGATGATCTGGATGAGGGGATTGAGTCCATTTTTAGTAAATTTGCAGACGACACCAAGCTGCAAGTGCAAGTGTTGATCTGCTGGAGGGTAGGAGGGCTCTGCAGAGGGACCTGGACAGGCTGGATTGATGGGCCAAATCCATTGATACAGGGTTTAGTGAGTCCATGTGCTGTGTCCTGCACTTCAGCCCCAACAATCCCCTGCAGTGCTACAGGCTGAGGACAGAGTGGCTGGACAGTGGCCAGGCAGAAAGGGATCTGGGGGTACTGGTGACAGCCAGCTGAACATGAGCCAGCAGTGTGCCCAGGTGGCCAAGGAAGCAAACAGCATCCTGACCTCTATCAGAACAGTGTGGCCAGCAGGAGCAGGGAAGCCATTCTTCCCCTGTACCTGGCACTGGTCAGGCCACACCTTGAGTCCTGTGTTCAGTTCTGGGTGCCCCAATTTGGGAAGGATGTTGAGGTGCTCTCCAGAGAAGGGCAGCAAGGCTGATGAAGGGTCTGGAACAAAAGTCCTGTGAGGAGCAGCTGATGGAGCTGGGGTTGTTTAGCCTGGAGAAAAGGAGGCTCAGGGGAGACCTCATCACTCGCTACAACTGCCTGAAAGGAGGGTGTAGCCAGATGGGGACTGGTCTCTTGTCCCAGGCAACCAGCAACAGGAGGAGAGGACACAGTCTCAAGCTGCACCAGGAAAGTTTAGGCCCGATATTAGGAAGAAGTTCTTCACTGAAAGAGTGACTGGGCACTGCAATGGGCTTTCCAGGGAGCTGGTGAAGTCACCATCCTTGGAAGTTTTTAAAAAAGGACTGGATGTGGCACTCAGTGCCAGGGTCTGGTTGATAAAGTCATATGTTGGACTTGATCTCAAAGGTCTTTTTCGACCTAGTTAATTCTGTGATTCTGTGAGTTTTGCACAGACTGAAGGTTATTGGCTTGGGCTTAGGAAAAATGAACAGTCTCGACCTGTGCAGAGCAACTCAGAGACAGATTATTGCTTTATGCTTGTCTCATATAATCTATGTCCTCTGTTTACTTGCTGTTCAAAGGCTACTTTTTAATCTGGCATTATCTTAAGAAACTGGATGTCTACTCTAGTCACAATTTCTAGAAAACATTTATTTCTAGAAAACCAACTATGGATTTTTTCTTTATTTCTTACTGTAACTTGCAGAGAGGCCAGGGACAGACGAGAAAACTAGAGCAATCTCACCATCTGGTTGTTGGGAGACTCACCTCTACTTGAAACCCAAGTATAAAGGCCTTCACAAAATCAGCTGCTTTCGTCAGAGCACTGAGATCCTTTGTCTCTTGACAAGTCTGCAAGACAAGAAGTTATGTTTGCAAATTAAGACCAGGCAACTTAGGAGCAGAACTTAAAAGTTATCAGCCTGTGCTTGGAGGGGAGAGAAAAGCTGCTGAAAATCCACACCACCACTGACTGAGGAGAACCCTTTCAGTGGAGAAAACCCAAAACCAATGCAAACTAAACTGCAGCAGTGAACAGCAAAAAAAAGAGAAGGATGGTGATGCCAGGAGAGTTATTCTAATGACAGTATTCTAAAGATGCCTTAGCAGATGAATGAAACGCATTTCAAAGTTTTACAGTCATGATGGATATGGGCAAAATTAAATCAGCATGATTAAGAACAAAACTACTCTGCATATCAAAAAGTGGTGTTAAAATCACAGGGTTTTCTCCTGCACAGTTACTGAGTGAAACTGCAGGAGTTCCTGCTCCTCCCCTACCTTTCCCCTAAAGTTATTTCTAGGAAGTGTAAATAAGAGAAAACTCTTGTCACCTTTCCTCCAGTTCCTGCCATCAAACTTGTGATAACATTTCATGGCTAGAAAGCAGAATTCCTGTTGTTGTCTGTATTTTCAGTGTTACATTAAAAGATCTCATGTCATTGTTGCTAATAACAGTGAGTTGTATGTCAAAACTTCAGATATGCCCTTAAAATCTCCTAGTGTGAACACTCCTTAGGAGGAATAAGGATAAAGAATGAGCATCTACAAGATTTACAGGTTTATACTGGTGTCTGTGCCCTAAAGTATTCTAGGGCAATCCATTAAAAAAAAATCACATGCTATTAAACTATGGGCCCTTATCATCTGCCACAAGCAAAGGCACTAGTAGATTCAGTGTCCCTTAAAAGATACTGTTTATTGTCAGGTAATTATTTGGTAGCCTTAAATAGCTGGAAAACATTGAATTACAAAATTGTATCTAAGGCATGGATGAAAATTTTTCCTTAATGCTATAGTACATAACTTTCTCCTACAAAAATTGAACACTCCCCCAGCTTCTACAGGCTCCTTCCGGAACAAACTTGTATTTTTGGATTTTACTTGCAGTAACTAATTTTTCTAAGCAATAATTGCTCGATTTGATCCCCGGGGAGGTGACACCACACAGTCCCCATTTTTCCAAGCATTATATAGGATTTACGACTTTTCTAGTCCTTAATCTGTGGACCAAAAACACCCATGAGGAGAGGCCGTGCTTTTCAGGAGGCAGAATCATAGAATGGAAAGGCGTTGCAGTGGACCACGAGATCATCTAGTCCCATCTCCCCGACCATGGGCAGGGACACCTGGCACTAAACCAGGCTGCTCAAGGCCTTATCCAACCCGGCATTGACTGCCAGGCTTGGGGCAGCCCTGGGAAACCTGTTCCAGTGTCTCACCACTCTCGCGGTAAAAAAAAATTATTCCCAACATCCAAACTAAACTTCCCCTCTTTCAATTTGTACCCGCAACTCCTTCTCCTATCACTGCAGCTCCTGACAAAGCGCTCCTCTCCGGCTTCCTTCGAGGCCCCTTCAGTCACTGGAAGGTTCTGGGAGGTCCGCACACAACCCCTTCTCTTCAGCTTACCGGGGAAGGCAGAAGAAGATGCTCCCTTACCTTGATCTCAACATTTCTCGTTTTCAAGTTGAACCTGATCTGAAGCTGCAGATGCTCCACGATGGGCGTGAATATCTTCATCCAGTTCTCCTTAAGCGGCGTGTACCTGTTGGCCGGCACAGGGATCTTCCTCAGCTCCCCTTTCCCGACCTGCCGAGGGCGAGAGGCAGCAGCAGGCCGTGAGGCGGGGGGACAGCAGAGAACCGGGGGGTGCATTTCCCCAGCGCCCCACCTACCCCGAGCGCCTCGGCGGCCACGGGCGGGAACGCCGGCCGCTTGCTGGGCCGCGGCTCCGCCGTGTCCATGGCAACTCCGGCCGCCGGCTCCTCGCCGCCCGCCCGCCGCTTCCTCCGCCTCCGCCGGGACAGGACGCTGGTGAAGCCGCCAGCTGCCGAAGCCGCCGCCTCGCCCTCCATGTCGGCCGCAGCACACGCGTGGTGCCCCCGCCGCCGGAAGGGGCTGGCGGCCGCTGCCGCCGCATCCGCCGGGGCGGGGCGGGCCGGGCCGGTATGTCGGCGGCGCTGGGGCCGGAGCGGCCGCAGGTGGTGGCGCACGCCCAGCAGGCGCTGAGCTACACCGTGTTCGATTGCAAGTGGGTGCCCCGCAGCGCCCGCCTGCTGTGCCTGGGCAGCGCCGCCCGCGGCACCGGCGTGGTGCAGCTGTACGAGCTGCACGGAGCCCGTCTGGAGCTGCTGCGGGAGGTGAGCGCGGGGCCCTCGGGAACGGCTGTCCAGAGCCGGGGATAAAAACCAGGAGCTGGTTTCCGTGTTAAATGTGCCGATTCAGCGGTACCCTGTCGTTTCTTGATCCGGGGTAACTTTATCGCTCTCCACAACTCCTCGAAAGGCTGTAGAGTCTGTCTCTTCTCCCGGGCAACCAGGGACAGAACAAGGAGACATAGACTTAAGCTGCTGAGGTTTAGATTCCACATCAGGAAGAATTTCCTCACAGAAAGGGTCATTAGACATTGGAATGGGCTGCCCGGAGAGGTGGTGGGGTCCCCGTCCCTGGAGATGTTTAAGGGAAGACTGAATATGGCACTCGGTGCCATGGTTTAATGGACAAGGTGGTGGCCGGTCACAGGTTGGACTCGACGATCCCAGAAGCCTTTTTTCAATCTAACTAAGGCTGTGATTCTCTGATTTTGTTTTGCCGTGTTTTTCATGCGTTACGGGTTTCTGCTTTCTGTCTGTGTTTGGCTTTTTCTGAGCGTTTTCTCGTTTGTTTGTTTTGTGTTTTTTGTTGTTTGCACTTTTGCTTGATAGGTTGTTTTTTGATTGGTTTTTGGGTTGTTTTTTTGCTGCTTGGTTGGTTATTAGCATTTTGTTCGGTTGGTTTTTTCCTCTCAGATTGATCTTTGCGTGTTTGCTGCTTCTGAGGCGTAGCAGTTCCTCAGGTGCATAAGGCCCCACTAGGCCACAAGCAGAATGTTTTTCTTCATGACCAGTAAACTTGACCCTCTGCTTTTCTGTGCACAAGGACTAAACTCAAAGTGTAGCCTGCCTTCGATTGCATTTTGATAGCATTTTGCACCATCTATCCCATGTGTGTTTCGCTGGCACTTGCCCCTGTGCACTCCCGAGAACTGCGTGGGCTGTGGGTGATTTTGCCTATTCCATGTGCTGACAAAGACATTTCCTTTCTTTAAAAGATCGAAAAGCCTAAACCTATAAAATGTGGGACCTTTGGTGCTACATCTCTGCAGCAAAGATACTTAGCTACAGGAGATTTTGATGGAACCCTTAACATATGGTAAGCACAGATATTCTCTGGAAGCGTTTTCACTTAATGTTGTTCACATCTGTCTGAACAGAGGTTTCTCTTTGTGGCTTTTGCATGAGATGCTCTCCGTGCTGCCCGTGGTTGGGACCCAGTGCAAGCTTTGCTGGCTACTGTATTTGGGCCATGCCTGTTTTGTAGAAACAACACAGAATTCTGCACTGTGTTTAATTCAGTGCTGCTTCACTCCCCTCTTCTGTGTGCAGCTGCAAAAACCTGTTGAAGTTCTGTGAGCTTGTCCTCTAAAAAGAGGCTTTGAATGGATACAAACAAGATTGTAATGTATAGATTAAATATATATTTTATATATTTTTAATATTTTTAATCTTGAAATTTCAAATGTTTCCTCTAGGTCTCTGAATTATTTGTGTAACTGATGTCTAGGTAAATTTATGATCAAATAAAGTAGTGTCAAAAGGAGATTGTTTATTGTCATTATTATTATATTGCCCTGTATCAAGGAACTACTGGTTCTTGTTGGAATTGCAAGAATTACATGGAACAGTTACTAGTTGAAATGTGAAATAAAATTCTGTAGGATTCTCGAAGAATGGGAATCAGTGGGAAAGAACCATGAAACTCATGGCTGGATACAATATTCACCTGAAGTTAAAGAGCAGTAATCAGAGCTAGGTGGGGATCAACAAATCAAGTTATTTTATAGACCTACTGAAAGCAAAGCTAATTGGAGTGTTTCAGTCTGTAGTGTGATTGACTTTTGAGCCCAGTGTAAAAACTGGGTTTGAGCAGTTGCTATGGTGGATCCCACAACTGCCTTTACAAACAGGGAGATCCAGAACAGAGCAAAACCTTTCGGAGCAGTCAGTCCAAAGCAGTAGCCAAAGAAGGAATCAAAGACTCCAGTTGCTAGTGGTGATATCCATATTTGTTCTCACCGTTAATCTGAGCTTTTATGATTTGTACTCAAGTTTCCTTTCATTTTTATACAAATCCTGAGTGTCAAGGAAAAATGCCATGTTTTCTGTTCTTTTTCTTTCTTGCCTAGGAATTTAGAAGCTCCTGAAATACCAGTGTATTCTGTGAAAGGTCATAAGGAAATCATAAACAGTATAGATGGTGTAGGTGGCTTAGGAATTGGGGAAGGTGCACCAGAAATTGTGACTGGCAGTCGAGATGGTGAGTTAGTGAACTCTGCAAGTCTTTCCAGTTCCTCTGAGCCTGCAAGCTCTTGATGGCAGGGCACAGTCTGCCATCCGAACTAGTTACAAACTGTTGCAACTAGTTCTTTGTACACTGTCTTTTGGATCTTGCTTGGGGCCCATTTTCTCTAATTCTTCTAGAAGCCACAGATAAGGAAAAGGTATTGTTGTCACTGGGCATGAGATAGAAGGAACACAAGCCAGAATAAATGAAAAATATCAGCTAGAGAAAATACACCCTTAACAAATGCTTTCACTCTGTTTTTGTTTTTGTGGTTCTTTCTTATATCCACAAAACACAGTGAGGCTTTCTAGAATTGAAGGAGTTGCTCCTGTCTTTTGAATTATTAGGATGAAAAGCAAAAGGCTTTCCTGGGAAGGTGAACACAGTATGACAGTGTATTCCTAACACAAAATCTATTGTCTTTCTTTCCCAGGAACTGTGAAGGTGTGGGACCCGAGGCAGAATGACACTCCTGTGGCTAATATGGAACCTGTACAGGGGGAGAGCAAAAGAGACTGCTGGACTGTGGCATTTGGTAATTGATCAGATTATGACCATTCCTCCCTCTCATATGATTGTGCTTTGATGATTATCCATGTATTTCAGGATGCTGTGGAAAACTTTGTTTTAAATAAATGCATAAGTAGCAGGTTTTCCTTTTCTACACTGTTAAATTTATGTGTGTGGCTTTTTTCTTCAAAATAAACCAGTTTTGTGGGTTTGTGATAGGTTGTGGACTCATTCTCTAATCACTTTTGGTCACCATTTGTAGTTGGACTTGATCATCTTGAAGGTCTTTTCCACATAAATGGTTTGATGATTCTTTGGTTTCACAGATGAGCTGTGCAAGCTTTATTTATGTGCCTGGGAATGTAAAAACAGTATATCCAGCTGTATGGGCCTAAAGGAGTGTAAATGTTGCCATGTACAGGGAACCCATCATGGTTGCAGTGTAGTTCCAGCTACCAAGCATTAAGGAGTTAATTAAAGAGAAGACCCTTGAAGCTTAAGAGCTAATTAAAGAAAACAGCAATGCTTGATGTGAGCTCTGCATTTTTCTTTGGAAAGAGCAAAGCTGCTTGTGTCCTACACAAGATTTTTCTAGACCCTTCAGGTTTGAAAACCATCCAGTTCACCACATCTTAGTATCCCAACAGTAACTTCTTGTTGTTGTTGTTGTTGTTGTATAAATGAAAGTTGAACTGCAGGCCTGGGACTTCTAAAATTTACAGGCTAAAGAGGTTTTGTGTTTTCTGCTTAATTCTCTCTCTGCATTCAGGCAATGCTTACAATCAAGAGGAACGTGTCGTATGTGCTGGATATGACAATGGTGACATTAAATTGTTTGACTTAAAAACCATGTCACTACGATGGGAGACCAACATTAAGAATGGGGTAAGAAAATCATAAAAGTATTTTTCATTCCAGCTTCTATGTAAGATGGAAAAATTAAAAGTACTCTGTCTGTGTGAAACTTACCCAGAAGATGTTTCTGCTAAGATTGCACCAAAGAATAATCTTCTTTAGGGTCAGCAAGTTGTATCCCTCACATTCTTGATCAGGACAGGATGGGGTATTTTTCAGTGGATTCATGTTTTCAGATGAACTTGTTTATTTCCTATTTGGTGATGATATTATTGTGGAAATAACCAATGATTAATACATATTTACAAATCACAAAGCACCCATTTTTTTTTTTTCACAGTGGCTGAATTACACAACTGAATTTATCTTGTTCTATATCCAGGTTTGCAGTGTGGAGTTTGACAGAAAAGATATAAATATGAATAAGCTTGTGGCCACATCACTTGAGGGAAAATTCCATGTTTTTGATATGAGAACTCAGCATCCAACCAAAGGTTTTGCTTCTGTTTCAGAAAAGGTATGGGGAGACTGAGAATTTCTTAATAAGAGAAAAAAACTTTCTAAATTCATGCTGTCAAATTATTACAGGTAATTAGTACAAGTAAATAAGAAATGCCTAGGCTGCTTTATAAAACTTTCTTTTGTTGTTTGGTTTGGTTTGGTTTGGGTTTTTTTTTAGTGAACAAAATCTGGTGATAATTCAAGAAAATGCACTTTTGTGGTGAAGTTCTTTAGGACTTCCTTTTTTTAGAAAAGGCTGAGTTTCAACTCAGTATCTCTTGGTATTTTCCGTACTATCATTCAAAGCAGATAAGGTGTTAGAGGTACTTTATTCTGAATCAAAGAAGTTTTTTACAGGATAAAACAATAAATTTAATTTATTTATTTATAAATAATTTTGCAATGAAATGTGAAAATATAATTTTATTGTTCATTTAGTGCATTCAAGCTGTTCCTTGTGGACGTTTGCAGACAGATATGCATTAAGTCAGAGGAGGTGTTGGGGTTTTTCCCTAAGTGATTTCTGTTGTTACGTGATCTCAGTGCCCTGGTTGAGGTTTGAGTTGTTGACTATGTGTTGTGTTTGCACAGTGTTTGTAATATATTACCTTCCAGTAATAATTTTAAGAGATACCATACAGTGAAATTAACCATCACTATGGCAAGGCTGGCCCTCTTCATACAAGTGATCTCTGTTTTAAGATTCTGTGTTCGTTCTGATTAAGTTCATCCCCAAATGACTTCTGTACAATGCTGATTTCTTTTTATTAGGCACAAAAATCTACCATTTGGCAGGTTCGACACCTGCCACAGAACAGAGATATATTTATGACAAGTGGAGGATCAGGGAGCCTTCATCTGTGGAAATAGTAAGTGATCACTTCTCCAGCCAGGAGTAAGAAACCAACCATTTAATGATTTAAGAAAGAATCTTTCTGAAAATGCTGAGTGGGGTCCTGCTTCCAACTTCAGAATATCTGGTTGAAATTACTGCTTACAAATGCAGTAGAAAGGGTGATTTCAGTGTCAGTACATGATCTGGAATCTTGAATTAATCCATGAGAGACTGTGACAGCACAGGTGAATCTTGCCCTTGTTGTCTTAACGTAATGAAGATCTGATTAAATCCTTGGTTAACAAGATGATAAATGGAAAAAAATGGGTTTCTTAAAATTCTCATATGGTAGCAATTACATCTGAGAAGAATATTGAAAGCCTTGACTTAATGATTCTTATATTTCTATTTTCTTACATTACATGGAAAATTAATTTAATTGTCCTAAATGCAATGAAGTTGGTGCATTAAGTTTCAGAAGCATAATTTTGCTGGAATTTTTCTGCCCGTGGTAAAAGCCAACCAGTTAAAAAATGAAGAGCTATAGGAGAGGGCTGTCAGGATTCACAATTTCCTACCTCCGTTTTTCTTCCATGAAAGGTCTACTAAATTATGCAGTGTAGATATAGCTGGGTATGATTATTCATTTCTTTTAAGACATTTATTTTCCTTATCTGTAGAGGAGGAAATAAAGAGGATGATGATGTGGTTGTATTAATAAATTTCTAAGTAGTTGCTTTTGTTTCACTTTTCTCGTTGGCAGTGAGTACCCAGCCCAGCGCTCCAAGAAGGATTCGGAAGGATCTGAGATGGGGGTGGCAGGATCTGTTAGTCTCTTGCAGAATGTGACTCTGTCAACACAGCCCATCTCTAGCCTGGACTGGAGCCCTGACAAAAAGGGACTGTGTGTCTGTGGGGCTTTCGACCAAACTGTGAGGGTGCTGATAGTTACAAAGCTTAACAAAATTTGACAAGAAAACTAGAATTTCTGATGAGAAAGCAATATAGTTTGCAGTCTGTAAATATGGGAGGAGGAGCCCTTCTATTTCTAATTTAATTTTTTTCCTTAATAAAACTGGATTAAAGAAATAGAAGCCAGATTTTTCTAATGAAAGTTCAGATACATGCAGTTATAGTTGTTTGGCTGATTATGCTGTTATGACTTGAAGTTGCCTGGGCACAAAATTTAACCTTCTAGAAATGTGAATTTACACTTAAAATAAAATGTGCCTTTGTGTTAACACAGCTCTGTAATTTCAGAGTTCACTTGGGTCTGTGTTCGGTTTATTCACAGTGCAAATCTCTTCACACTTGTTAACTGGTTTGGCTTTATTATATGTGGTATTGTCCATGTGCATTCATGCAGTGGGAACTACTACAGAAACTCAGTGTGTTATTGGATTTATTAATTAGAATGTTTGTTAAAGTGACTTAGGATTCTTTGATACAGTAGAGAAATGATAAAAAAGGCTAAAATATTCAGGTTTAATGGAGTAAGGTTTTTATTGATGATCATACTGAAATTAAGCTATAGAGCAAAGTGCACTGTTTTATTATTTTAGTTGGGTTTCCTATTTAGTTTATATGTTCAGTTGTTTTTGTATCTGTTTTCAACTTGGTATTCTACAAATAAAATTATATATAGTGTTTTCTTAATATGAACAAAGTATATTATTCAAATATCCTGAGATTTAGAGAAGTAATGTCCAGAAAACCTCACAGGCTGTTAAACCCTAGACTTTGTGGAGTGGAGAAATCCTTCATGCCTGTGTAGCAGAGGGTGGGCAGGAGGAGCATTTCAGTAGCCCATAAACACAGTGTGTCTCTGGAAGTCCTAGGTTTAAGCAGGTTACTGATACTCTCCTCTATCTTGTCTATAAACTTAGGTTCTTGTATCTCAGATTTAACAAGGGCCAGCAGGGATGAAAACACAGGGAATTTAGGCTAAATGTTTTGTGGAAGACAAAAATTTGAGATTCAGCTGTCTTCCCTAAGACTTGATGGCTTGCTTTCAGTGTAGTATTTTGTATATGAATTTTTTTTGACCCTAGTAATCCCATCTCCTTTTGAGCATGGTGCAATGTTGAGAGCATATTCTGAAATTATTTTAAATGTCCTTCTTAGGGTGCATTCCAGCAGGAGGAAATAGGGGAAACTATTACTCCACAGTCTTGGTTATGGCTTGCTTTGGGAGAATTCAGGTGCAAAATTCACTGTTCAAAGATGGCTTCCATTAGCTTTGTGCTGTAAATAAAATATACTCACGGAAAAGTGTGAAAGGCAGTGGAAATAGGTGGAAATATGTCTTTAACAGTAACTCTCAAGCACAGACTAAGGGAAGAAAAAGCTCTCAGTGTAGGTACCTGCAAGAGAAAACAAAAATCTCCTGAGCACAGGACTGGGCTCTTGGTGCTATTTTTATGTACTTGTCCTGCAGCAAAAATGTCCCTTCTTTAGTCGAACAACTCCAGGGGGGATCTCCTAGTGGGATACAACTTAGAGCAGGAACAACAATTCTTAAAGCTCCACGGGCCTCAAAAATATGAAATATGTGTTACCTTTGTACACTTTATTTTGAGATTCATTTTACTTCTTGTTTTGAAAATGAAGAAATGTGTTCCCCTTGTGAGTAGGTGGTTTCATGAAAACATGACAGTTTGCATATCAGAAGCTTGCAAAAAACTGAGAGCTGTAGGAAAGCACAGATGGAAGGTGCTGTGTCTTTGTTCCTTAAAGGTAAGTAGCTGTACCTGTGTACCTACAAAATGAAAGTTACTGGCTGGAGAGAAGAGCTGTTGCTTGCGCTTGTACTGTGCTTTATCTCCTCAGCAGATTGGATTTCTGCTTCTTCGAGGCTAAACCAGAAACTTAAGAAGACCAAAAGCTGGCTGTGGCAGCCCAGCCTGCTCTATTTATAGTCCTTCCCCCTCTTGCTGAAGACTGGCACCTTGCCTCTGCAGCCTGCAGAGCTGAAGTGTGTTCTAAATAAAATCATAATGTATCTGGGATGTCATGCCCAGACCAAATGCTCTCTGACGCAGCACTGAGGAGCGCTCTGGAAAACCCCTGCCTCTCCCAAGCCTGGGAAATGGAATGTGCTACCCAATTTGGAGTGACTACATTTAACAAGTGTATCTCCCTGGCAGCTATTGCTTGTTTCCTGTGCAAACCATCCCTGTGTGCTCATGGAAGAAAATAATCTGTTTATGGGCACGACTGCAGCCTGTATACAGGGACATCACATGTTTTTTGGGATTTTGCTTTGTGTTTTTTTAACAAGATGCTGCCCAAATCCACAACTATCAGGTTTGGGTTTTCTGTATCACACCAGTGTAGTTATTTTGAGTTTCACCATTTGTACAAGTCCTTGGAGATTACAACTTTCCAAGGTTTCGGTGTGTGGAGTCATACAATATATAGGGTTTTTTTTGTCATGAAAAGAAAAAGGTAATTTACAGTTTAGGCATGACTTGGACTGAATTTTAAGCAATGTAAAGCAAGTTGTAACTCTGTGGGAAGCTACAATGCTGTGCTCTCACCTCTTCACAGCAACTGATTCTGCTAGGGCCATCATGGAATTGGTACAAAGAAGGAAGATGGGGAATTGCACAGAAAAAGAAAGACATCTGCTCTTCAGTGATTCCTTCAGAGACAGCAGACACAGTTTGTCAGTACTGTTCAGCTCACCTTCCCCAAATTATTCCTTTCCAATAGATTTGATAGCAGAGAGGGATTGTTTGGTTAAGCTGACTGATTTGTAAGTAAGAGGTTTGTGGCCTTCATATTCAACTCGGTAATGAAGTTGTCTAAAGTTGGTATTGACAAAGTGCCAGGAAAATACATTGATTTACTGCTTTTTTTACCCCATTATTAATCCTTCATTTTCTTGCTCATGATGCTGTTACTGTCAAGTTTTCAGAAGCATGCACTCTAAACAGAACTGCCTGCTCCTCAAAAACATTCAGACCACAGTCTGTATGTCTACCATGTATTTAAAGCCTTCATATATGCGAAATACTTTGCAGTGGCAAACCCAAGTCCCAGTACTTTGTGCAAGGGCGGCTGTTGACTCGGGCAGGAGCCAAGAGCTGTATCACTCGGAGTGCACTGCGAAGCACAGCCATGGGACTGCCTCTGGCAGTGCAGGTTCAGCCCAGAGGAATGACCAGATGGGATTTCTGTGGATCTGGGCCAGAGCTACTCGATGACTTGGTGGGGGTGACCAGTTCTAGCCTGGTCTTGGCTGTGAAATGTTTCCATTACCTGCTGGCCTTTTTGGGAGGACCTGCTTCCCACAGCACAGCCTGCCTTTGGAGCTGCACAACGCTGTCCCACAGAGGACACTGGAAGTGGATTAGTGTTTCTGAAGGCTGCAAGAGTATCCAGGGTCTCAAGGGCAGTGAGTAGCTGCCCCACATTCTGGGCTGTCTCCTCCTCAGCCACCAAAAAGGCAATTGTCACAGCAGTTTTGCAGGATCCTGCAGGAAAGGTGATCACAGCAAGACATCTCTTCCCAATAGTATTATTCAGTATTATATTCTGAAATGGTTGATCTGGACCAGCTGGCCCAATGCTTTGCTGGTGTGATTCAGGACTGGAGCATGAGCAGGAGCTGCTTCTAATAGGTAATATGTGTGTGGCAGCCTTGCTTTGGAGACTAGCTCAATTTAACAGTATGGTCCCACATTTTATCAATCTCTGAGCCAAAGAATGAGCCCACTGCTGTTTAGCTTAGTACAACTACACTCTCTCCTCTGGGATTTTTCTTCAATGAGTACTTTCCTTTCTTTCCAAGAGATCTCCCCCTCTCCTGCCTGTACTCCCCTGCCTCTGCAGTCTTAGTTAAATCTTCTGTCACCATCTCCATGTATGGGGATGTGCAGAGGGAGCTGAGGTGCAGAACCATGTGAAGGCACCTCTAAGTTCCCTCTTCTCTTATGCCTGGCAGTAAAAATAACCTGTGCAGAATGTAGGGACTGGGGTTCCCTTTCCAGGACAATGGCTCTTTCCGCTCTTGCAAGAGTGCAAGAGGCCACCCAAGGCTGACAGTCTCTACTTCACACCCTGACTTCCTTCTGGGGTAGCTATGTATATTAAAGAGTGTTTTGATTGTCTAGAGCTTAGTGATGGTGACAGAAGGGTTGAGCCTTTATGGGTAAAAATCAGGGGGGCAGGCCAACAAGTCAGATACCCTGATGGGAATCTATTAGAGATCATCCATCCAAGGTGAGGAGGCAGATTAAAGGCTCTATAAGCAGCTGGGAATTTCACAATTGCTAGTCTTTGTTCTTGTGGGGGACCAGATGTCTGCTAGAAATACAGCAGAGAGGAAACTGTTGAGAAGGTTCCTAAAATGTGCAGCTGAACAGAGAGTGTTGGCTGTAACTCAGGGAAAAAAGAGAGTTTCTGACCTCTGGAAGAAGGGGCAGGCAACTCAGAAGGAGAAGAATGTCATGAAGTTTTATGGAGGGAGAAAATTAGAAGGGCCAAAGCCCAGGTAGAACTTAACCTGTCTTATTCTTAAATACATTAGCAACAAATGGAGGGCTAAGGAGAATCTCCTTTACTGGATGCCAGAGGAAACAGTGACAAAGCCTTTTTTGCCTCAGTCTTTACTAGAAGACCAGAGTCTTAAAAGGAGCAGCTGAAGAAGCTGGGGTTGTTTAGCCTGGAGAAAAGAGGGCCCAAGGGACACCTTATTGTTCTGAAATGAGGTTGTAGCCAGATGAGGGTTGGCCTCTTCTAGGTAGGTAACAAGCAACAGGATGAAGAAATGGCCTCATTTTGTGCCAGGGAAGGCTCAGACTGGATATTTGGAAAAATTTCACTGTGGTGAAGACACGGTAATGAAGCTTTGGAAAAGGCTGCCCAGGGAAGTGGTGAAGTCACCATCCCTAGTGGTATTTAAAAGGACTTAAGAGACATGGTTTAGTGGTGGGTTAACTTGATGATCTTTTCTAAAGATTCCTTTCTAAACAATAGTATGATTATATGGTTCTTAAGCATGGAAGTGAAGCTGAATATTTTTCATCACTGTGAAAAGTTTATTGGCAGCATAAATTAGCACAGAGAAGCTCTCCTAGGTTGCTTGTGATTTTAAGGTTATGAAACACTGAAAACATTCTCTGGAGCTAGAGGACATGTGGCTTGCAGAAAAGCAGTAAAGCCCACAGAACTGCACAGCAGTTGAGACATGATGGGACCTTTTCATGTGACAGCGGATCAGAATTAGTAGCTCGGCCTGTTTACCAGATTGCACTGTATCAGTTGCTCACTATTAGACTGACTGTTACAGCTGAAATTACCCTTTCCATCAAGTAAATTCCTAGTTAACTCCCTAAGTCTCAGCTGCTTTTGGAGTGTCTATTTACAGTAAAACCCACCACTAGAAAAATTCAGGAAGATGCAGCTAATGAAACCAGTTCCTCCCAGGCCAAACCTTTCATTTTTAGGTCATCAGTCCTCCTGCAGAGGTGACAGAAATCCTCCTTGTTTCTTTCTATCACAGCTTGAGGAGGCAGAATTCTGTGGCCTGTTCAGCAGATGTGAGGGACAGACAACTCCTGCCTTGCAGAAGTGTGTTATGGCACAGGCCTGTGGCATCTTTATATCCAGGAGTGTTTTCCCTTCTTGACATTTTCATTCCCTTCCTCCCACATCCTGCTGTTTCAGAGTGCATAAGAAATGCAACAGCAGCCACACTGGGTTAGGCCAAAGACTTCTATCCTGCTTCTTCAGGGGGCATGATAAGATAAATAAATATTATAAAACATTTTAAAATGACAACTACAATTTGGGTCCTAAGTTTAATTTACTCCTAAAGTTGTCTTAGGCTTTCTGCTAAAACAGAGTATAAAATATATGATTCTATTGAATTTAGGCACAGAAGCTAACAAGTGAGACAGGTGGAATGCCAATGCATTTAAAAATAAACCTCAGTTTCTAATACAATTTACTTCCGCAATCTTAGTAAAAGAGAGATAGCTGTAAAAAAATTACAGCTTCACATACTAATTGGAAGAGATGCAATCTTAGAATACTATCAGGACAAATACTCTATACATGATAAATTGCTTTCAATTTATTTCTACAGTTTCCATATATAAATGTATTTAGCCTAATAGATATATATACATTCAGTAAATAAGGCTTTGTATGTAAAGTAACCCAGTCCTTCACCACATCCTGTCATTTAATCTAACTGGCATGAACACAAGCTCTTTGATCTGTACCAACTATCACTATCTCAGTGTAGATCTCATACTCCCTATCTGTTATGTTAAAAAAGCTTTAATTAGAGGGCTTAAGCTAATCTTATTGAATTATATTATTTTTCCTCCCTAAATCAAAGATACATCAATCTCAGTTTCCATCTTTCCATGTACTTTTGCATCTGTATTTTGATTAGAAATCTTATGTTTTCAAAAGAGAAAAGGGTCTGTGTTTAGTAGGTTTAAATCCACTCTAATTTAATCTGAGTGCAGACAAAAAGGCATTTCCAGAGCATTTTAACTGAAAGGTGAGTCTAAGTTCACTTGGGCTTAGCCTGCCACGTACACTGCCCGAGTTCAGCAAACTGTAACAGAACATGGAAAATTTTGGAGGTTACATTTCTTTTTCACTGTGATAATGTCACTACCATAGGATTTTTAGTTGCTGAAAATGTGGGTTAGCCTCACGACTCTCTTCCCCTTCTTACCCCATCTAGCAAGTAAGAAAAACAAAACTGGCAGCCAAATAGATACCTTAGTCTCTCTTCTTGCTCTCACCATCTGCATTGCAATAAATCATTGTAAAACCTCTATCCCTGCCCTCCCTCCCTGCATACATCTGGTCTCAGCAGAATTCAGGCACAGACATAAATTCCCATAATCAGGGCATCGAGCCAGGCAACTGCCTGTCACTGTCCTTTTAGGAATGTTTGTCTCCTGATGTACCAGAGGAAACATTGGGTACTTGCCTTTCTTTCACCAAGGAGCAAGTGCATGTCGGGTGATACTGGCAAGCAGATGGAAGTTGGTGCTGCAGTTTATTCCTGCTACACCCTCTTCTGGTAACTTGCTGGTCTGCCCACACAGGGGATTGTAGATTCATTAGATTACACTGCAAAGAAATTAGATTGCAAATTCATTAGATTACACTGCCAAGAAGTGGGCCTCTCAAAAACAAAATGCCTATTCCAAAGAGCCCAAGGTGCCCTTCAGACACACCTGTACTACACACACAAACGTCTCCCAGACTGGTCTGCTTGCCAGATTTTTTGGTCTGATTTTAGAGTCTATTTTTATCCTGCCAATGGTTTATTAACCCTTTTGTTACAAGCAGCTTCTAGTAATTTTTGTTACATTCACACCAGACTCACAGCAGAAGAATCTAGGCTATATTTTTTCATTTCCATTGTCTTCTGCATGACATCTCCCAAAGGTTTTTCAGTGGTGTTGATTCAGGGAGATGGAGGTGCCCGGGCTGGTCTGTATGTCAGGCTGTGGTGCTTTGCATGGCCCAGGCTGTATAATGATTCCAGTGAGGCCAAGACTACAGGGTTTGGCTTCCACATTTGCTCCACAAAGCACATTGACTTTGCAGGAATCCTTATGTTGTATGTACAGTGGATGAGATGCATCATAACAATGCAGTAATTGTGTTAAAGATGCCTGTCACTTTAACTATTTTGGCAAAAAAATTCAGGATTCTTTTCTCTTGTTTTGGGAATGATAGAAAAAAATCAATAATCCTTCATAGGCCTCTCAAATGAAATTGTTTCCATTAAGTACCAGATGCCAATACAGCTTTTCATGGATAGACTTGTCTATAGACATCCATACATAAAATAATAATATATTTTCAGAGTGGCACCAGCATAAACCATTTGAATTATATGAGCTGTATCTCAATCAGATTTTGGCTGGGCTAACTGTGAATTCTTAACTCATCACTCACTGCTCTTGAAAACCATACAGGCAGTGCAGCCACTTTTAAGCAGAAAATGAATATTTTTATACCTAATAATCTCCTGAGTGAATTGGCTCAAGAAATTCCAAGACTTGGCACTCAGTGTAGGAACTCCAGTTAACAGAACAAAAGTATAAATCTGTAGTAGTACAGAGCCAGTAGGAGCAAATCTGTAACAAATGTAAACCAGTAGAAGGAGACAGAGCCACACTGTATGATCAGGGAATAAAGAGCACAATCTGTACTGCATTAATGCTCTACATGGGTACAATCTTCTACAAACAGAGTTGGCTGAATCTGAACATTGATCAGCACGTGTTGCATTTTCCTTTGATCTTGTAATTGAAACAAAATATTAGGTTTAGGAAATAAGACTCTGGCAACAATTTCTATCTAACATTTGGTAAATCAATTAGTCTATCAATCAAATCCCCTCTCTGTATTTCCCGGTCTGTGACATGTGAATACTGAGGTAAGAATGAACTAAACATATGTTAAGTGTTCTGACCTCCTTGTAGACATTTGGCATACTAGAACTACAAAGTATTATTCTACTTAGGAGTGCAGCTCTTGCTAATTATCTGCTACCCTTCAGACTGTTCCATTTCTGAACACTTTGAAAAGAAAACTCTCCTAAATTCCCTTTTATTTACAGTGCATAATTCCGTAGGTGTACCAGTAAAAATGAACATGATGCAATAATTCTGTGTTTTTTGAAATAAGAAATGGCTAAGAAAATGCAGTGAAAAATTGTATTATTACACTAAAATATTAGGACACAAAAGGGATACCATTCCCTACTCCAGTGATTCCACCACCTTTGTGTGTCCCACACATAGCTGAAAGACTCTTAAATAATCCCTCTGTTTGCTACATTTATAATCCTCATAAAACCCAAGCTTTTATTCATTTGCAGCCACTTTTGGTTGAAAGTGCAAAGTTAAACCTCCAAATCTCCTGTAGGAAAAGGAGACAAAATGTAAACAAGTAATGATGACATCTGAAGATCTTTAGATATGCTTCCAACTGGGACTAGGGAGAAAGACTCATTTGCAGTACACACTGATTTAATTAGAATTGACATAGTATAGCACTTAGATGATGTAAACCAACTTATTAAAAGGAACTTATTAAAAGGAAAAATAATACCACTTTTGTGGTATTTTCAAAAGCATTGAAGGTGCAGGGAGGTGCACTGAAGCTAGGTAAGATCCCCAACTTCCACTCCTGTTTCCCTTAGAGATGTAACTCTACTTTCCCCAGCCTTGAACTTGTCCTTCTCCAGACAGGACCTGCTTTTCTCTTCCTCTAGAAACTCTGTCGCTGAGCAAGCAGGCTCAGCACATTCCCTTCAGGCAACCAGCCACTGTTTAGTCAGCCACATATAGACTCCTGGTAACCTGTAGTTGAGAGGAGTTCCTCTTCAACTATGATGGACTCCAGTGATCTTATCTTGATCTGCCTGAGAGGGGATAGGCTGCAAAGCCAGAGTTACAATAAACTTCAGATGAGATTGTGAACAGGAGGCAAAAAGAAGCCTTTGGTAAGTAATGCCAATACTTTTGATGCAGATACTGACTTCTGCTTTACTCCTTATCAGAATGTAAAATCCTGTAAAATGTGTCTTTTATCTTTGGGAGCCACAGATGTGTTGGTACAATCTTATGGTCATTGAGCTCTTGCAGTGGAGAAATATTAATCCACTGCATTTTGAACCCAGATTTATTTGCTGAAGTCTTATAGAATCCTGGAATGACTTGGGTTGGAAGGGACCTTAAAGATCCTCCAGTTCTAATCCCCTGCCATGGGCAGGAGCACCTTCTATTAGTCCAGGTTGCTCAGAGCCCCATCCAGCCTGGCCATGAACATTTCCAGAGATGGGGCATTCACTTCTCTGGACAACCTGCTCCAGGGCCTCACTACCTTCACAGTCAAGAAGTTTTTTCCCAATACCCAATCTAAAACTGCTCAGTTTGGATCCATTCCCCCTCGTCCTGTCATCACATGCCCTTGTAAAAAGTTCCTCTCTATCTTTCCTGTGGGCTCCCTTCAGGCACTGGAAGCCACAGATCACCCCTAAGCCACTTCTTTTCCAGGCTGAACAACCAGTTCCCTTGTAGAAGAGGTGCTCTGTCTCTCCAATCATTGTGGTAGCCTCCTCTGGACTTGTGGAGAAACACAGTGGAAAACACAGCCAATAACACAATCAGAAACCAACTTTCACGTGAGGGTGAGGCAAAGATGTGCAGTGTCAGGCAGGAGCCAGTGCAAACCCTCTAGGATGACTCCATGCAATCTCTGGCTTTAGGAGTCCTTCTCTACACACAGTTTGTGCCTCCCTTTTTCCAGAAAGCAACTGCAAGGGCTTGGGAACAGCTGGAGATATGTCATGCCAGCTGTTTATCTTCTCCACTCAGAGGAGCCAGTGGCTGGAAAGCATGTTCCTGCTTTAAAAGAGCATCTTCCTCCCCACTGCAGAATCCCAGAAGGGCCCAGTATGTGTCTCAAGCACTGATAACTGGATGGCTGTGGAGCCAATGAATCGGACAAGAATTCTTGGTAATAGCAGGAGTACTAACATTAAACACTATTTTATTTATTATTTATTAACACACTGTGAGGAAGAACAAGTTGTGACTGGAGAAGGGGGCTACGAGGAGGTAGGACACCACTTTTCTTGGACAAATATCCTGGCTGAAGTTCTTGGAGATAAGCACAACACACACAGTGCAAGGACAGGAATGAGGCCAAGAAGTGGGCATGGGCTGTAGGGGGGACCAAGACCACTCAGGACCCTTGATAAAATAGATTGTGCATGAGAACTGATTTATACAGAGAGAGAAAAACGCGTCTTTGGGGCAGGGAAACCTATACATAAAAAGGTATCCCTTTCCTTCCCTTTCCCCCTTTCTCCTTTCTCCTTTTCCTTTTCCCTTTATCTCTTTCCTTTCCCCTTTTCCCTTCCGTTTCCTTTCTTTTCTTCTTTAGTTTCCTCTTTCCTTTCTCTTTTTCTTTCCTTTTTCAATTCCCTCTCCTCTCCCTCTCCCTCTCTTTCCCCCCCTTTAACTCATCTCTTCTTTTCTCTCTTCTTTTCCCCCTTCCCCTTTACCCAAAGCCCGCCAGGGACTGCCTCACGGAACCTTCTCCGCCGAGAGTTCGATTCCGGGCCGCACCGGCCCCTCACGGAACCGGAATGCTTTGAGGCCGCCCGGCCCGGCCGCCGCTTCCGCCTCCCGCTCGGGCCCGTGACGCGGCCCAGGGCCCGCCCCGCTGCCGCCCGATCCCCGGGCCGTGCTCGCCCGCCCGCCCGCAGGTAAGAGCGGCCGGCCCCCGGCTGTCCCCCCTCGCCCGGGGGTTTGCTGTGGCTTTGGGGCTTTCCCGAGGCCTCGGGGAGCGGGGAGGTGCGGCTGTCGGGAGGCAGCTGCTGGCGCTGCTCGGTGAGCGCGGTGAGCGCGGTGTGTGCAATGGCAGCGTGGCGTGGGTTGGCAGGGGCTTCAGAGGCCGCGTCGTTCCAAACCCCCTGCTATGGACGGGGACGCCTTCCACTCGGCCAGGCTGCTTAGAGCTCCGTCCGGCCTGGCCTTGAATGTTTAACGTAGGCGCTTTTTTATTATTATTATTTTATATTTTTTTTTATTTTTAGGATGGATGTTCTGTAGGCAGTAAACGGTTTCATTCCTGTTAAAAATTAGCAAAATGGTGTTGCAACTTTTGAGGAGCCTTGAGAACTTAGCAAAGTTTTCCAAAGGGAAGGCACAGTGTGCATAATATTTAGGCCTTAAAAAAGAGTTAGTTTCTGCCAACAGAAAGGCAGGGGGTACTTGAAGTTATGAGCACCTTGTAATGAAACATCGGTGTCTCTCATGTTGCTGCAAAGGTCAAAATCTCCCCTTCCTTACTCTTTGTCACAGCTTTCTGACCACAAGCTTAGGTGCTGCCAGCAACGTGGAATGGACTTTTGACTAGAAAATGTTAAAGTTTTTAAAAAACTTCAGATGTTGCCAATTAAAAGACCTAATTTTTGGGACTGAAATTGAAGAACTGGACCTTAAAATCAACATTGAAAGGTGTCAAGCTTAATTTATTGGTTTTAAAAGTATTAAAAAACCGCTTCAAATCTGAAATACCTGGATGTTGCTAATCCTGTGGCAGTATGACCATTGGTAAAGAAATGAGAAAACACTCAACCCAAGGCTCTTCTCCAGAGTGTGAGAAACTTGAAAGCAATTGGTAGAATTTTCAGGCTTTATACCAGAAAAGCAATGCCCAGGTCACACAAATCTTTCTGATAAGTGCCTTTCTCTTTGAAGTGATTTAAGGTTTTTAGCATTGCTTTTTCATCTGTGGTCTGCTTTTCCTCTAAATAAATAAACAGTACACGGGAATGGACTGGCCACTATAGCTTCAGGTAGATGTTTTTTCCTGCATCAATAAAACTGATGCTAAGAACACAAACATCCCATAGTTACTGCATTATATTGAACCAAAAAATGGGTAAAGACGCTTCTAAACAGTGAACAGCCAAATAAAAACCAGCCAAAAATATACGTGGACTACTGTTCAAAATGGTACAGAGAGGCACTGCATGAATTGCAAATACAGAAAATTGCATTTTGGTAAAGGGAAGTGCTTTTTCAGTTTAAAAGGATTGAAAAGACCTCTTGGCTTTAATTCTGGATATTCATGGTGTTGATACCACCATGAGAGTGGAGAGTGACAGTAGGTTTTAGAAGTAGCAAACTCTCCATAGTTTACAAGTATACAGGGGGTGAAAACTGCAGACATATAATTTTCTGTTTGCTGCAAATTTGGTAGGACAGAAGTATTCAATACTGATTGTCGTCCCCACTGTGTGTAAACTGATTTGTCCAAGGAGACAGTCTTCTGCTGCACAAGAAGTTCCTGGTAGGTTCAGTGCCAATAAAAGTGTGTGTTTTAAAGACCAGTTTAGAGACCCAAATTAAGTATCACTTTAGAGTGAATTTGAGCTGAAGTGTGACAGCATATCTGAGTGTGGGAGCTTTTATGAAAACATTTCTCAAAGAAATGTTCTGCACACACCTGAAGAAAGCTGTCTTTATTATTATATTTATGCTGGGTGTACTGATGGATTGCAGCTGAACAAGAGCCAGGTTATACTGGATTTGTTCAGGAGAGGAAACCACTATGTCATCAAAGATGTGGAATTTGGGATAGTTGATTACAGAGAGTAAAAGTGCTTTGTGAATCATGCAGACGGAGTTGAAGGTTTACATCAGTGGATATAGATGGGGCTGTGGTGAATGAGGGATGTTTAATCCAAGCTGAGATAACTGTTTTCCCGTGGGGTATCCACCATTGGCTGAAGTGTAAATGAGCCTTTAATATTACTCCCACCCTTAAAATTTTAATCTCCTTTTAAAACAGATGAGAATAAACTTTGCAAATCCTTTGAAGCTCAAGTGACTCAGTGGCATCAGCAAGAGACTGTTTTGTAGGATGGCTCTGTGCAGGCTTTTGTGGTGGCTGGAGCCTGGCTTTGAAGGCAGGGATTTCTTGGCTGTTTCCCAGTTGTAATATAGCGCAAATTATGCCCTGCTTAACTACCATGGCTTGAGTTGGGATATTTTTAAGGGGATCAAGATAAGCCTACTGGTGTATACCTGATATTTCACTATAGGCTTTTTCACTTTTGCAATGGAAATCTTTCTTGCAAACAGGATTGTGAGTTGGCATTGCAAGAGCGCTCTAATTGTACCAGATTTGCTTTCCAGCTGTCCCAAGCAGGCTTGAAAGGACAAAGCAAAGCAGGCCTGTGGACACAGTGATGACTAGAGGGCAAGTAATTCTTTATTATCAGCAATAATATGTGTCTGTCACAGATTAGAGCCTTTTGTACTCAGAACTTCGCAAACATGGATTTCTCTGCCCTAAGGAGGTTTGTGGCCAAAGAACTTAATACTCATCTCTGGTTGCTTTAAATTTAGGATGCTGGTTGTTCTGTTGCCCTACAGCCACAGCAGTGAAGTACAATGTTAGGGCAGAAGCTAAACGTGGCTGCACTTGCACATCATCTGCATTCACTGCAGGTTGTGAGTCAGAGCTCACAAGAGGGAGGACAGTGCTAGGTTTCAGGAGCTGACATAGATGGTTTGTCGTATTGATGATTTCATGTGTTTATTTTGAATTTGAGAGCAGTTTTATGTGCCCTGACCAAAAGGTTTTGGGTTTGTTGTGTTTTCTCTAATATGTTTTTTTTTCCTCTATGCAATCTGTAAATATCCATGAAAAGAAGAAATAATCTAATTACCTAGTCTGTTTTTATTAGGTGAATAATCTGAAAACAACAACAGAAAAATCTGAGCTAAGTATGAAGAAAAGGCCTTTTAGTGCTTAAGGAATATGTAGAATTAACATGATTAATGAATTGCAGTGTTTAGCAGAATGCTAAATTGCTTCTTGCCTTCTGTTTACATGTTTCAAATATTTCAAACACACCATTTTTATCCCGAACTTGAAGTTTGAATTCCAGTTGAAAACCACATGCATGATGCGAGCACTGAGCATTTTTCATTTCTGTCTTAAGTGGTTTCCTATTGCCATGTTGACAGATGCATGTAGCTTCCACTACTCTCACAATGTATCTTCAGCAAAATCTCTCACAGAGGTACTTGTGGCCTAATTAGAGTTTATATCTTTCAGTACTACAAGGTTTTGCTGGGAGCAGGTGGGGGGGCGTGAGCAGGAAGAGAAGTTCGGCTTTGCTTTTTAAGCCAGCTGGCAATTGCTTTCTAAGGCTGGTGTTAAATCACCTAGGTATATTAAATCATCTAGGTATATTAAAAGATTATTCATAAAAGCCACCTGAAAACTGATTGCAGTTTCTCTTTTTCTTGGGTGTTCTTTTCTTAAAAGGGGTCTGTAGTTCTCTTCCTTCTCCTGGAAGATAAATATAGCTAATTTTGCTAGTAGTACTGTGCACAACCATCTGTATTTTGTTTGTTTTGATTTAAAATACCTTAATATGGCATTTAACTTGGTTATATCTTAGATCAATAATTGTTAACACTACAGCAAACTGCTTTGATTGTCACTTGTGTAGTTGTTTTTATAGAGTCTGTGGAAGATGACATATTTTCTCTTTCTCCTTTCTATATTTGTGTCTTTTCCGTGGTTCATTAATATTCTGGTATTTCCCTCCCTTTTTGCAGTTTGTATTACCTACTTTGGTTTATAGTATATTGATATGTTGACTACAAAGAGAACAAGGTGTTCCTTGTATTCTGAGCAGAAGTTTACATAAAGGTAGTCATCTTTCTGAATAAATGAGAATTTATTCAGAGTTTTTCAGAAATTTCAGAATATTTAGAAATTTTCCACCTATGGAAGCTAATCAACATTGTTTAAACAGACCTAAATGCAATGCTTAGATTTCCTCATGAAAATGGTTTACTTTTGCAATCTAAAGTACTTTTCTTCCTCAAATACATATTCTTTTTTTTTTTTTTCCCCAAAACTACATGGCAGCTCAGGGTCATTGAAAGGGAAATTTGTTTCTGGTAAGTTGATGTTATGAAGTTGTACAACGTTTTTCATCACCTTTTTTTTTGCCTCAGTGTCCTTAATCAAAGTAATCAATTTCTTTTGTATTTTATGTTTATGGGTTGTGAACTTTACTTTGCATTCTCAAAATTAAAGATCTTTTAAAGTGTTACCATTGTAACACAACCACAGGTTGTGTGTTGTGCATCACAATAGGTCTTACTGCTTGGTAAGAAAAATTCTGTTTTATTTCCTTTAGAATTCCCCATTGTTCACATGACTTACCTAGCTAGAATTTTTCATTACTTCTCTTACCTGAATATTTCTACTATCCTTAATTTTTGAATAGTAATTTTTGAAGTGAGAACTCAGTGCCAAATAAAATCTGGTTGAAAGTCAGTAAATTCAAATCAGAAAATCTGTCTAATAAACATTGTCTTCAGGCACTGACTTAAGTTTTTGCTTGCTCAAAATGCAAAAAGAAACACTTGAAGAACTTTCAGGAAAAATTATGTGTTGTTTAATAACTGAAACATTAGTCCTGAGGCCAGTATAGCTTTTGGGTATGTTTAGAGAGTCATGGAGTTCCTCTCGTCTTTGGCTTTGCCATTCTGCAGGTTGTGAGTACACAACCCCTGTGTTGATTTTGGCAGAAACAAATTTGTGGAGTTTCTGTTGTAGATGTTTTCTGATGTAGTTTGCTCTTGTTAATGTTACCAAAATTATTTTAGGCTGTTGGCTGCTGCCTCACTGCTGGCATGTGCCAACACTGTGACATAGCCTGCTTACAGATTAGTTATGCTGAAACAACAGTGTAATGAAAAGAGAGAGGTCCCTACACAGCAGGAATAGGAACTTGCTAGTTCCTGTCGAAATGAACAGAAAAACACAAGTTTAATAATTTCTTCCTGCTCCACAGGCAGAAGCAGCAGACTTGTCACTGGAGGGTTCTGTACACAGGCTAAAGGGCTGCCTTCTTCCATTGAAGTGAGATTGTTGGAGGTTAAGACTTCTCCTTTTTTTTCCTTTCTCTCATGGAATTTTGTCCCATTTGTTGTAAGAGACAGTAACAACCGGTACTTATGAGAGACAAAAGAAATGGCCAAGGTGGGGGAAGGTGCAGCTGGCTACTCTCTCACCTGAAGGGCTTTTTCTTGGGAAGGGCAGAGATAGAAAGGGTGGGGACCTTTAGCGTGGTTGGCATTGTGATTCTGTACTCAGTGTGAAAACCAGCTCTGACCAGGATAAGCAGTCATGCAGCTGAGTAGGATTATAATTCTTAACTATGCAAACAATAGCAGTGAAACTGGGCTTGTTAACTGGCTGATCATGTTTCTGGAATCACACTGGTGTGGTTAAAACTGAAGTTGCAAACAAGTTTGAGTAGCTTCATGCTTTTTTTTTTTTTTTTCCCTCCCAGTCGTCTTCTCCAAGAGACAATTTAAATTAAAAGAAGCCTCTCTCACACATCCCATGCTTTTGCCAGGGAAAGATGAAATTGTTATCTAAAACAAACTCTGGTGATGTGACAGCTCTTTGCTGTTTGTACTGACTGTGTGGCTTGGTGTTCATAGATAAAGTGCAGTCTCTCTGTTTCTGTACTCAGCATCCAGAGAGTGGGATTATCACACTGATTCTAAGAAGAAAAGTCGGCAGTGATCCAGGTGCTCCCACTGTTCTTGCTGCAGCTCACCAAACAGGCAGGAAAGTTATGTATTTCTTCTCTTCTTTCCTTAAAACATTGGAAAAGTTGTTGCTCAGTAGAAGTTGTAGAAAATAACATAGCTTTGAGTAACATTAGCTCCCTATGATAATACACTATTTATGATTCGAGAGGAATTAAAGATACAGATTATAACCAGCAGCCAGATGCCTTGGCAGTAGCCATACCATGGTACTATGAATTCTGAGAACAAAAATGGAGTGCTTTGGCATTTTTCACATCTTATTTCCCAGTTGCTGTGCACTGATGGGTTGACAGGATTTCAAGAGTATTCTGAAATCCCAAAAACAGCTCAGCTTTGTTACAGGTAGAGTTAGATCGGGGATTCTAATACCCCATAGGGACTCCAGAAAACTGGATACAGGGTTCACAAGAAGAATTTTTTTGACATACTCCTAAATGAACTGACCATGACATAACCAGTGCTGAAGTAATGTCTAATCCTAGGAAAGACTGAAGCTTTATCCCCATTGGTTTGCTTTGTGATTTGTTTTTCTTTTTGGTTAGGTAGTTAGTTGTTTTGTTTTGTTTTGTTTTGTTTTGTTTTGTTTTTTTCCCTGGTGTCCTGCCTGCTGCTTGGTGTAGCTCTATAAAGAGCACTTTTTTAAAACACGCAAATAATTTCCTTCTATCACAGATCATAAAAGCTAAATACTACTTTAGGACCGTTGTAAGAATAGGTACTAAAGTCATGTAAATTGTAATGCTTCTTCATGCCATTTTGCACAGGAGTTAGGAGATATCCCTGAAATTACAGGACCTTTAACTGTGTTGCTGCTGACATTGCCTGCTGGAACTCTTCACATGTAGGCATTTCTTCTAATGTTTAATGAAAGAATGCTAGTGCTTTGTTTTGTAAGTTAGTCTTTTTGACTCTGTAGGTACTTAATGAAAATCATTATTGTTTCTGTTTCTACTTTCCAGATGGAAATGTCAGAAGATGATAGTAACATGGAAGAATACCCCACTGAAATTCATGATTATCTCACAGCATTTGAAAAGTCTCTTGGTTCTGTAGATGAGATGCTGAAGACAATGATGTCAGTTTCTAGGAGTGAGCTTTTGCAAAAGGTAAGTTATCTTCCTTTTGAAAACGTTATTAATATGCAAATACTTGAGAGCTTAAACTGAAATAAAAGGTTCTGTTAGGCCAGCCACTGCACTGAGGAATAACAAAAATGACACTCCTACACTTGACACCTATTGTTAGATTCTTACATTTCTAAGAAATCCAGATGGTCTTACAAGCTCAACAGTGAAACACCTACTCTTCCAAGCTGGTATGTGATAATCTTACCAGTGAGTCATTTAGCTCGAGGACATTACAGTTTATTCCTGACCTTCCTTAACATGCTCTGCCTTAATGGAGAGATCATTCACATTTTTGACTGAGGCTTCTTTACAAACAAACTGAATGGAACTGGTGTACCCAGCAGGATGTGAAGGTGAACTGGCAGAAGTGAGAGCTGATCTGATTACAGAAGTCTAGACTTGCAGAGCCTGAGCTGTCTCCTCAAGCTGTGCTGTAAGCATAAGTCTGTAAAATGTGGCTTTTTATCAGGGCAAGGTAGTGCCTGAGAGTTTCATATAAGCATCTCAGTCTTGTAACAAATTAAAGCCTAATGTGTAATTTCTTTCTGTAGGGCAAGAAAAAGGCAGCACATGAGGGAACTTCTTTATCCTGTGAGGATTTCTTACACAAATAAATTATGAAGAAAACAGTCTTGACAACACAGATGTTTTGACAGTATCCATGTTAGAACTAGTGAGCTGTACAATGATGTTATCAGAGTTTCTGGAAGCTGTGTAGGACTAAAATAATAAATTGACTTTGACAGTCAAGGGAAACAAAAACCCCTTCATTACCTTTATTCTTCCTTTGCTTTATATCCCTAAGTATTCCAGCATGCATTGAACACAGTCTGTCATGTGTACTGTTAACATTCATTGATCGTATATTGACATTTCAGCAACTTTTAAACTTTTTTTTTGCCCTTCCATTGATAGCAACAACTATTTTGAATTAAGTTTCTGTGGAAAAACAGGGACTTATTTCTGACTGTGGGAGCAGTAGTCCAAGAGCTAAATGCTAAGGGATTATGCTTTTGTTTTTGTGGGGAGTGTGGCATTTAACTTCAGACTGGGAGAATTACATGAATACTTTGAGAAGAGAGAATGAATGGTCCTGTGATGGCATGGAAATAAGGCATAAACATAGTCTCGGTGAATTTGTGATGCAAAATTGTGCTCCTTCAGTGTGTATTCTTTTATTAATACATTTGCAGTTATAAAATGTGCACATTACTACAATCTGTGCATATCTTGCTTAAAAATCTTCGAACATGATTTTATTTTTTTTTTCATTCTAGTTAGATCCTCTTGAGCAAGCAAAGCTGGATTTGGTTTCGGTGTACACATTAAATTCTATGTTCTGGAGTAAGTATGTGGTAAAAGGAAAACAGTATTTGTGATTGCCATTTGAACACCTAGACAGCCACAAACACTAATAATCATATTTCATAGCCAAATAATGATAAACTCATAATTACCCTGGGGACCCACATTATTACCATCCGTAGGGTAAGTGATGTTGAAACTGAATCAAAAATCTATATTTAGAAAAGCTAATTTTGTACATGCATGGGTATGTTTCTGGTTTCTTTGTGGCAACCATTTCTGTCCTTTAAGGGACCAAAGGTTTTAACCATTTTAGTTGTTTGGTGGGGGTATTTTAGCTGCAATATTTGATAATAATAGTTTGTCAGATACTGAATGACACAGTTAATAATTCTTCTTAATGATTTTGTGTGGAAGCTTTGGTCTTCCTGTGTGACTGCTTGATAGGGTCCTCAGTCACAGACAGCCTTCAGTTTCAAAAAAATCTTGTTTTTTTCTTTGTGTTTTCCAAGTATACTTGGCTACCCAGGGAATCAATGCAAAGGAACATCCAGTGAAACAAGAACTGGTGAGTTGCTTGCACTGCATGCATCCTACTTGAACAGGATGGTTAGCCCAAATAGAAGTTTAAAAATGTTTATATCTACATTTAAAACTGATACATTGCCATATTAGCATGCATATGCTACATGGTGTTATAAAACTATTTATATGCCCTGCTGGGCTCTCTAAATTAAGAAAGTATTTTTTTTTTACTTTTAAATAGTACTGTTTAAAGTAAAGTTGGAGAGTCTGCTGAAATAATAAAAGGATGATGAATGATATCATCTTATCTTTTCCTTTTTTCTACCTTTGGTTGAGAATTGGATTCTGTACAGAGCAGCTTTTCACTTGTATCTGCTAAATGGAAAAATGTTACATGCCTGATAATGATTTACAACTTCCAGTATGGCATTTCTTTTTCTTATAAATACTTGGAATCATGTTAATCTCTGAGGCTGCCTTTTCTTACTTTTGTATGACTCTGAAAGTACAGTGTGGTTGATTTACTAGCAAAGACGGGAACGTGCCCCCCTCCCACTTCCAAGCCCTCCATTAATTCATTTTCTCAGCAGTAAAGAATCCAGTTCAGCAACAAAGCTAAAAGCTTTTTTGGCACCAGTTGTATGTGTATTGTCCAGTAATTCTGCATTAGTGACATATTTACGACCGATAATAAATCTTTAGTTTTGTCTTTATATTCCATTTAGATGCATGGCTACAGTATGGAAGGCCAGCTATCTTGAAAATTCTGCTGACTTAAAAAACCAAATCATTTAGCCTGAAACAAAAACAGAAATCAAAACTTCTCACTATTCATTTTAATTCCTGAATAAATGAAAATATTAAATCTCAGCAGATATAAAATAGTTAGCTTAAATGTAGTCCTTACATAACCAGTGGAATGGAAGAGAGGACTAAAAAATGTGGAAAGCTAGCCTGAATAACAAGAATACTTCTATTTTTAATTTTGTGAGCTTTTCAGTAGTCTAGACTATATCATATTAAAAAATGCATCAGTTAATGTTTCATGAGCTTTCTGTCAGTTTTTTGTTCCTCCTGTATTATATAGTGTCTGAATATTGTGTTAATTTAGTGATACTAAAAGCTTTTATCTCTTCTGTTGTGGATATTTTATGTTCATATTTTACTTCACAACTGTCGTTTTAACTCTGAAGGAGGAGTGAATATTTTCATAGCCTAGATTGTTACTCAGATCTCTTTTCCTTTTGCAAGTATCAAGGTTGAATGAATGCACATTTCTTCCTTCCAAAGGCATTGTGATGTTCTTATTCATGTGGAAAGGGAATTATAAAAGACTGTTCTGTCACGATTATTTTGTTTTTAGAATTGCTCTCCATGTGTACATACAGGTATTCAAACTGTATTAATAAAACTTACACTCAAGCTATCAGAATTCATTTCTTTTGTCAAGTTGACATTTTCCAGCTCCTTTTTCCCATGTTAATTCACCATGTAGGTTTGCCATCTGTTCTCATTAGCCATCTCAGTCACCAAAGAAATACTACGGCCGATCATGATTTCAGACCCTGTAAAGCTCTCCTTGTTAAAGCTGTTGTTTTTAATGCAGAAAGAGTGGCCAAGTTTTTGACAGCTGGTTATAGTGATCACTGAAGAGTTGAAAATCGGTTCTGTAGTGTAAGTCTTGTAACTTTTGTTACAGATTCAAAGAGGTGGCAATGGCTGTGTGAGAAATGTGTGGGTTAATATCAAAATTTATTTTAGCAGTATCCACACGTGTTCTGTTAATCCACATTTATAATTCAGATATCAGGTAGAGCACTACATATATGTGTGTATATATATATATATGTGTGTGTGTGTGTGTGTGTGTTACTGTTGGTATGAGCCAAAGGCCCTACAGTTAAAGGCCATATTAGGCTAAATATATAGACCTGAAATCTGTAAACTAAATTGTTAAATATTTTGCAGAGTTGCTGTCAATGTACTCCATAGTCAGTGAAGAGAGAAGCAGACACATCAGAGGGGAATTCCCATCTTTAATGCTGCTTAGTACCCCCTCAAAGTAATTTTATTTATTTGTTGCAGGAGCAGATGAGGATGAATAGGCACATAAATGAGATTGTTAAACTGGGAGGGTATACTTCTGTGGGGCTGAGTCCAAGTCATGGTTTGGTCAAAAAAAGTGCCCATAAACACTAAATAACTTTGTTAGGCTAGGATACATCAAGAAAACATACCCTTTTCCCTGGAAACAGGCTTGTATTGTTATTTATGGCCATAAAATGAACTTCTGATATGGCTGGAAATTCATCAGGCTGCCCTAAATAAGTTCTTTGATAATCCCCCTTGACCATTTCAGGAACTTAACCTCTAGACTTGTGAGTAGTTGCATGTGTAATGCTTGTACCATCTTTGGTTTTGTGTAAGATGCTTTTTAAGCTTTGCTTGGACTTGATGATTTGTATTTTTTAATTTTTTTTTTTTTTTACATTAGTCAAGCAGTATAATTCATCCATAAATGTGTCAAATACCTAAACATTATTTTGGCATTGTTATGTAGGTCAAACATCAAATTGAGTTCAGTATTTTCTAACTTTGCTTGCAAGAGCAGTTCCCATATCTCTGCAAATAAGATGCAGAGTCTGCATCTCTGTAGGACTTTGTGTTCCTGTTATAGCGGGTGTTGTGCAGATGGTATGGTAGGTACCTGTGATGGAAAATATCCTAAAGGGAAGCCTCAAGTTTGCAAAGGGCCTGGTATATTTATTTAAATAATACTATTCTTTTAGGTATTGTAGTTCTAGAAGTGTGCAGTGTGGAGAACTTCTACTCATTGATTCATTTTATCAGTGATCTTGGGAGAATGGTTTGAAATACTTTTCCTTTTTTTTTCTCCCTAGGAGAGAATAAGGACATACATGAACAAGGTCAAAGAAATAACAGACAAGAAAAAGGCATCAAAACTGGATAAAGGAGCTGCTTCTAGATTTGTAAAAAATGCACTCTGGGAACCAAATGCAGAAAATGAACATACTTCCAAAACTCCTACTAAAGGAAAAAAGCGACAGAGGGACTAAATCATTTTTTCCCCCTCGTATCAGTAGCAGACTTAACTTGGAAATGTTTTTTCATACTGGATGTGTCTCACAGAAGTGCTGTATAACAGATTAAATTATACTTACAAACTTTACAGGATTGTATTTTGTCCAGAACACTTGTCACTGAGGTGATCACATTTAAAGTGTATATAAATGCCATTTGGTGCACATTTGACATTTCATTGCTCAAATGATTATAACCTGTCATATACTTGCTGGTAATAAATACTAGTTGTGTTTTGTTTATTATGCCTATTAATTCAATTTTTTTTAATGATTTTTTGACACTTTTTTATATGTCCTCCATCTCCTCAATATTAAAAAGTTTCAAACACTGCTATCCAGGCTGTGGTGTTCATGAAAGAGCATTGAGTGAAATTTGTAGAGTTTTGTAAGGTTTATTCACTGTGTTAAATTATTTTTAGCCTTTCAACTTGAATGTGTGCAATTTTTCCTTACTTCTGTTGCCTCTGAGAAAGCAGGGCTTCAAGAGCCACAGTCACACATCCTGGATTCCACTTTAAGCCCCTGTGTCTAGTCAGTAGAAAAGTTAGATATCCCCTCAGGGCAGTTTGTAGGGTCCAAAAAAAGGAGCAGGCTGGGGATGGCTATTAGGAAGCAGCACATGGAGGAACTTGATGGAATTTTGGCTGCAGTGCTCATCCCTTAGTGCTGATGCTCGGGGAAATGTGCTCTGGGGTGGTAGGAACGTGGCCGTCTGTTGGTGTTTCTCAAATCTTCATTAGGGAAAGCATCCTCTGGTACAATGAAAACTACTGCTCCATCTTGCAAATACTCTCTTTTTCCTCAAAATGTGAAGTTTAGTTATTTAGGAAAGGAGGGGGTGTTAGGTGGGTGCAGTTTTCAATATGCTACAATGCAAAGCTCAATTATCTGCCCCAAAACTATTGAAAAATTAGCAAGGAATTAACAATTATGAAGGAAAAATAGATGATTTAGCTCACAAAAGTGCAGTTTGAGTAGCAGTCCATACAAGTGTTTGGGAAATGTTAGTGTGAAAGACTAAATGACAAGAACAGAGGGATGCAGTACAGCTCTAGTACTGCAAGCTGAATGATGTTCAGTGGATGGTTACTGTCCTTGGCAATGTACTGCAGCAGGCAATGCAGAGTGTGAGCTAAATTGAATTAGGTATTAAAATGAAGGTGTTTATTATCTAGAAATACATATTTGGAAGTAAAAATTCAATGCATTGACAAGTTTATTAAACTCATTACATGTCCAGAAGCTTTTTTAATGGTATGAATTTACATATTTTTGTTTACAATAAACTCTTCAGGTAAATAGCAATGCCTTCAATCCATCTAACAAGAGAACTGTTTTGCTGCCTCATATCCACAGGACTGCTTATGTGAGTATACATGTCAAAGGCCCATAAAAAGCTAAAATTACAATGCTTTATTTCTTCAGTTTAATGTCACCATTGTGTCAAATGAAGGAGCTGTTGCACTCGGGAGGGGTTTTTTTTTGTTTAATTTTGTTTAATTAATTTAAAAAAAATCAAAGACCCAAAGTGTGTTCTTGACCAAAAGTAGCACATTTGTGTAAAGCAGTTCTTCTAAATAGGTTTGGATGATGTTTGTTTGGAAGTCTGTGTGCCTTGTCTCATATCCCTTTCAACCTGATACTGCAGATGGCAGTGTTAGACTGTTATAAATAGACTTCTGGACTAGGTGTGAATGCTGAGGTCTGCATGTACAAAGCACGGGATTCAGAATGTTAATCTCAGACTCACTGGTGTGAAAAAAAAGAAAATAGGTCAGGTGTTCTTTCACTAGTGGGGAAGATGGTTGGGTAGAAGTGGCCTGAAGTAGCACAAACCAGAGCACTTTAATATAGAAATTTTCTGGGAGATAACATCTTTGAGAGGCATTGTCTTGAGGAAATGACTAGCTCAGCTTGTACTTATGCACAGTGCTGTTAATTAAAAGGGGGTTGGAGGACATTTCCATTACATGATTTTCCTCCTAAGCTTCAATTACAGGTTTTGTTTTAAAAGGATAATTTCTGAAAAGGATCATAATTCACTGTGCAGTAAAATACACAGGTTTCATTGGTAAATATTTAAACAAGAGTAATGCAAGGCTATTAGCTAAGACTCGCTGAGATAGAAGTCCATCTGGCATAATTAATCATATGCAGGTATTTGACATTTTTAATAGGGCAGTTTAAATAGATAGAGCATATGCAATTTTGTGAATTTTTTTTTTAAGGCTTGCATCATTCAGTATGGCTGTCAGTAGTGTGGTTGTGGCTTTGGTTTTCTGACACAACACAACCCAGACAAATACACCACAACCTCACCCTGTGCTTATTATGCACTAACAGCCCTATTAGAAAGAAGCTTGAAATCATGATTGTGAATGCTAAATGGTTTTTGCATCATTGAAGTGATTTTTGTTAAAAATTTTGTTTTGATTCAGACATTTTATGAGTTGAAACTTTTCTTGCTTTCCACTCTTTGCACCAAGGAAGTGGTGAGGTTGGTGAGAGCACGTGAAGTTGGCAGCTGGGACTAGAATTTGGTATGAGGTTGCATGGTGAATTTTCCAAGTTCACAAAAATATATTTCATAAGAGAAATTAAACTGCAGCTCAGGATGTTAAATCCCATTCGTGTTAGTGGCAAATAACTACATAAAAAAAGCAATTTGGCATTAACTGTCCTAGCCATATAAGGAGATTTTTACTGTAACACCATGATTATCTGACATGAGAAACTAGGTATTCTCTGAGCTGTGTGAAGTTTCCATAGATCTATTCCTAGAAAACATTTCTCTGACAGAGAGTTTACTGTGGCTGTAAACAAAGAGGGAGTTTTCCTAGGGCTTAAATTTCCAGCCTTAAAAATGCTACCCATATGACTTGGGAAGTCAACATATCAGTGAGGCTCATTTCTACTCCTTCAGTATTTTTATTACTGGAGAACTGCATTCCTAAGAGTTTGTTTTTTATTAAGTCATCTTATTTTCCCTGGCCTTGAAAATCAGTGCTAGCATAGAGCTTTGTCAAAAACTGTCAGTGTTGCAGTTACACTGAAAATCTCCTCAGACATATTTATCTGGAATAGTAAAAGCTAAGCAAACAAAATTCTCTCAGGATTAAGAATTTTCTCGGGTTTAAGAAACTGAGACTGATACTCAGTTTTTAACTGCAGGGCTGGGACCATTACAGATGTCAAGGGAAATCCTGGTTTTCATAGTAAATGCCACACATTACCCAGGAAGTGATGGTGACCTGTTTCTGCAGCTCTAGAAGGAGAGACCTTGGTTACCTAGATCAAGATTTGTACCAGCTCAGCCCCAGAAAGCTTTTGGGAGCCATGAGCAGCAAATTCCAGATGTGTGGAGTTACATTGGTGGAAGTGGCAGCTGTGACACAGGGTTTCCAACTTAGAAGTCCCAAAATAATTGAAAGTGGTTGCTTCCCAAATGTGTACCAAAGGCTATGAGTTTCTTGTAAATTGAGATGTAAAGATGTCAAAACAGCATTATTAGTGTATGTTATTATTTACGTTTCTTAGACATTCACTTGCCAGTGATTAAAAAAGGGTTTTAAGCTACACCCCTTATAGAAAATAAATACAGTTTGTCATTTTAGAATTACACATGATACGTTTTTGTTAAAAAAATGCATTTAAGTTCTGCAGTGGAACAGTATAATTTTCTTTTTCCTAATCTGCTTTGAGTAGTGCTTCTTACACAAAGTTTCAGAAAGTCTGCATGAATGCTTTTGTTTTGCAGAGCACTCTTAGCACCTTAGCATTAGTGGTAGTTTGGTTTTTTTCCCCTTCAATTTCTGCTTTCCAGTGGGGATACACTTGTGATATTTTATTGATAAAACCAACCGTTTATCTTTTTGCTGACTTTTAACCTTCCCTGTAGCAGAAGATTACAGATCTATGGAATATTTAGTGTTGGTGATCTAAGAAGCAGACCTTGAACTGCACTGTTTTCATCAGCTGTACCAAAGGGGAAAGAGCAAAAGCTTGTTTTTACTACTAAGCTGAGTGAATATGGCATGGAAATCTTGTAATGGCAAGGTATCAATTTGTAAAGTGATATATTTCAGAGGGGATACTAAATTTGACTGTGAATAAAAAGCTTTATAAATGGAACATTTAAGAGGCTATCTTTTACTTTTCAGTGTAGGGTTGCCTTGACATGCATCATTACAATTTGGCAGCCCCTGCAAATTGATGGAAGCAGTTCAGTATGATAATTCAGTATTGCCAAGAGGCTTCTTCTGAGTCTAGTGTGGACATGTTCCACGGACAAATTTAAAGCCTAAGTGATAGAAAATGGATTTAACCCAGCTCTGTACTGTTCCAACTTTACATCGAGAGACAGTCTTGGTATCAAAGGTACCTAGAGAGCATATCCAAAGAGTACATGAACCACAAACTAATTTTCAAGAGAAGGATCACCTCCAATTTCTGGTGATACATCTTGGATAACAATGTTCCAGAACAGACAGAAAAGAAGTAAAACTGAAATGTGGTTGCAAATGGACTTCAATAAAGTACTGATTCTAGGGCTAAATCCTTAGCTACTGTTTACCTGCAGAGTCTGTTAAGGTAAATGAGCAGCTGCTGAGTTCTGCAAGGGAAAAAGGGGTCTGTGATATTCTCTCATATGATATAGATATTTCCATGAATATGGTGTAGCATTTTTTTATTTGTAGATTGCTTCTTTTTCATTGCCACCTGAGTGGTTTTTGCCCCCATAGGAACAAATGATTTCATTGTTTAAAGTAACAAGGTCCCTGTGCCCATTATGGAAAGGTGAGAAGAAGAAATGCCTAGTAACAAACACAAGTTGGAGAGCATAAACAGTCTTTTTCATTTGTTGCCCTGGGCTGACAGACCTACTCCTCACCTCACACACAAGACAAAACACATTTTCTCCTGTGAAGTTTCCATGGAGAGGGCGATTCCTTAAGGCAGTTAATCGCATGGGGTGCTGCCTGTGGATGTACACATTACACATCCACCTGTGTGTTACAGATCTCCAGGCTGTCAGGAAGTTCGGTGTTTAACAGAATACAAAGTGCATATTACTGAAATCCTATTGTTGGAGACTCACTATAACATCAGAAGCTTAATTCTCTTTGCTTTAAGTCAGTTTAACTCTTGATTTCATTGAGGTCACAGTGGCAAAAATCCAGTATAAAAGAACTGAGAATTTGACTTTATGTAGGTATGAATGTCTCTATGTAACAAAACCAGCACTGAAATACTTACTTCCAGTGAAATTTATTAGTCTGTTAAAGTCTACTTCCTCCCTGCTTTGAGAGTATTTGTTAAGCTTTGTTTACTTTTTATTACATACAGGGCTTACTATTCATACTTCCATACAGTGCCTCAACTTCTTACGGTAACATGGTCCCAGATGTTTGTAATTTTGCCAGCTTTTAGCTACTTGTATTGAACTTTTTCGTGTTTGGTCTCTTCCATGAGTGAATTCTCCAAAACCCAGAAAAGTTGAGTAGTTCTTAGAGTGGTTGAAGAACATGGTGTGTGAGGTATAGGCCACATTGGAATGTCAGCTTAAAATTTCCAACTATGGTTTTCTAAAGGTTGTAACTCTCCTTCACTGAGGTAAAAATTTGAAACACATTGTTAGGAGATTAAAAAGAAAAATTATCTCAGTGAACATTTATCCAGGTACCTCACAAAGTGCTTGGTAGGTGGTGGCCCTTACTCTGCTCGTGTTCTGGTTTTGCCATGCATGGGAAGCTCCCAGCACAGTTCTGAAGACACAAATTGGTTAGGGAGGAATATGGGCTTGCAAATTAAAGTTCAGTTTGTCTCAGGTGATGACAGGGCTCTTTAACATACTATATTTGAAGAATTTCAGATGTAGTACAGCTTTTCCATTTTTAACAGTGTTGTTTTAATGTAGATTTTTATTAATTTCAGATTTTTAAATACCTAAGGTAGACCACAGATGCTCTTACATGTATCTGATTCATTTACATTGTGATCACACTGGGATTGAGTTTTGTACCAGTTAAACAAAAATGGAATTAACTCACATGTGACATCTCCCTAAGTGGTAACTCCAGTGTAAGGGTGCCTCTTTTCACTGTTTAAGTATATTGGATGTATTAAAAATCTGAAACTTTGATTTTGTCTCACCTCAAAGCAGAAAGAAGGGTTACAGTTGTCATACTGAGTTCGTTTGTTTTGTAAAAGGAGGTGCATTTATTTTTTTAAGCTGTGGGGTCTGCTCTTTGCTTGAGCTGGTAAAATGAAGTCTGGTCCATTTCACATATTCTTTTTAATAGCTGTTCTTGTGGTGTGTCAAATGAAGTATCCTGTTTTTTTGGAAGATAGATCATTAAAGACTAAGAATTCGACCTCATCCCTTATATATAGAATTACACAGAAGACTTTTGGTAGGTAAATGAGTAATTTCTGGGCATAGATTAGTATTTCTAGATGTACCTGTGCTTTTGGTCCAAACCAGGGCAAACTGCCCAGACTGAGACTTATGTACCTTGTACACTTTATACCTACTTACACGATTTAACAGGAAAAAAATAAGCTTCAAAAAAACTTCTTGTTTGGTTTGTTTTTTGCCACCTGGGTGAGGTTGTACTATCAGAAAAAATTAAGGGTCAGATTTTGCCCATGGATTTTCTTGCACAAGTTTTCAGAATGCAAAAGGCCAGATTCTGGTATTGGCTACAGGGATTTCTGACTTGCAGAATTATCTGAAGCCGTGATTCCCATGGCAAAAAGGCAAGATATAATTGAGCCAAGCCTTCAGTTAATGCATAATGGTAAGTTCATCTGGCCCAAAGGGAATCTGAGGTTCTAAGTCATTTAAGACAAAGCCTACACTGGGTAGCTGGCTGGCCTCAGTAGTCAGTACCTCAGCTGGCAAGATAGTAATGATTTACTCAAGCATCCCACCAACAACAGGGGGGAAAAAAAACACCTGAAAAAAATCTGAAAGCTGATTTTCAGGTGGCATTACCTGCAGTGACTTTGCTGGCAGTGTGTGTGTGTTAGCACATTTGGGACCCCCATGTTGCTAAAATATCTGAATATTTCTTTGCTGTAACTGCACAGACAGAGCTTGGGTTTTGAAAAGCACCTGGAAAATGAACCAGTCAACCATGAGCTTAGAAGTTTGTAATTCTTCTCTATTTAGTGTTTCTTGTATTTCTTTATTTTAACAGTTTAGCTTACTTGTGTAAGTATTAAGTTTTGGGTTTTTTTTTTCAGTTTGATTACACAGCACAACACAGAAGGTGGGCAAATTCTCGTGTTTAATTACATTAGTGTTTGAAGGCCATTTAATCTCTTTTTCAGTCTTTCAGCTGCCTTTCCTATGTTCACCTTCAACGTAATTCAGCTGTGTGGCTCTGCTTCTGCCTCTGAAATTAGATTAAATGAAAGAAATACTGCCGGAAATTCTTCAGGGCTCCTCACGACTCTGTGCTCCTTGAGCACATGTGTGTGATATTGCCTAAAAGACAATAATTGCTACAAAAACGATGAATTAAAATGGGGAGAATATCTTACAGTACATTAAAATGGTTTAAATTAAAAGCAAAAGTGAACAGTATAAACAACCCTGAAAACCAATATGAACTGTTGGGCTCCTCGGGAGCATCTTCACCCGAGTGTCTCCCTCAGCACTCAGTGCCCTCCAGTATGGGCAGCATTCCTGCCCCAAAATCACCTGCTCACAACGCAATGGGAGTTTGTTCCTTTCACCATTTCATAAATCTCATCAACAAAATTAGTGGTGCTGCCTTAGGGGCACCTCCCCTCAACTGAGCAGGCCTGTCACATGCTGTGTTTGCTTCCCAGCACATGTTGAGCTGTACTTCGCTTCCTCTACAAGGAAAAAATGGACTTTTCCTTGTGTTTCTATCTGTATTAAGCACACCCGTGTCCCTCAGCGGAGGAGCAGCAGCTCGGCAGGGCAGCAAAGCGGGGACGTGTTACTGAGAAAATGCATTTAATGCCTGAGGAGCCCCTTCCTTACGGTGCCTGTCAGATGTGGCATTGTGTATTTATTATTTGGACAGTCTCTTCTCACGTTTTCCCAGTTTCTCCTATGAATGGAGTGCTGTGGAGGGGCGGCATTGCTGGGGGTGACCCTGGGGGTGACAGTGTCACCTCCCCATCCCTGCAGGTGACCCCGGGGGAGGAGGGGATGGCTTGGGAAGGTGGGAAAGCAGACTGAGACGAGGCCTTTGGTGTCAGCTCCAGGAGCTTTGGGCACATTTTTGCCGCCCTGTATCTTTGCCACGTGGTGGCAGCAAAGGAGCATCGAAGAGAGAAAAGAAAAAAGAAGAGAGAGAAGAGGGAAGGGGGAAGGTAGAAGGGAAGAGTAGATAAAACGAAGAGACGAGAAGAGAAGAGAAGAGAAGAGAAGAGAAGAGAAGAGAAGAGAAGAGAAGAGAAGAGAAGAGAAGAGAAGAGAAGAGAAGAGAAGAGAAGAGAAGAGAAGAGAAGAGAAGAGAAGAGAAGAGAAGAGAAGAGAAGAGAAGAGAAGAGAAGAGAAGAGAAGAGAAGAGAAGAGAGAAGAAGAGAAGAGGAGAACTGGGCAAGAAGAGCTTTAGTCTTAGAAATCTGCTCCTGAGGTTCTATGGGGGAAAAAACGACCCCATACAGACATCCCTCCCCCCCCCCAAAAAAACCCCAAATCCCAAAACAAACAAAACCAAACCAACCAAACAAACAAAACACCCCCCCCACAAAAACCAATCAAAAAACCCACCAAAAACAAACAGGCAAACAAAAAACCCCAACTCCAGAAACCAAGCTCTCAAAGTCTTTAAAAATGCAAAAATACTGCATTTCTGAGACAAGTAAAACTGCTGCTACATGCATCAGGTAGTCTAGTTAAAAATGATGCTTTTTTTTTACCTTACCTCTTTTTAACAAGCCCATGTAGCAGACTCCACCATGGGAGTAGACAGACTCCACCATGTCTTTTGGCTTTGGCAGATTTTAGCAGCTTTTTATGAGCAACCAGTTAAATTTCCATATGTTCTGCTTGGTTTCTGTCTGATTTCCTGGAGAGGTTTTAAAAATGGTGTGTGTATACGTGTGTGTTTATGTACACAAGTAATGTAATGTAATCTCTGCAAAATTGGAAAGTAATACACTGCCTTCTAAATTCAGCTGAGTTTATGGACCTGTTTCTACTCTCACACCTGTTTTATACTCATGGAAGGCTGCTAACGTGGATAGCTTTGCTCCTGATTTACAGTGGTGTAAGCAAGAAGCAGATTAGGTCCTTTATTCTCAGGATCCTGATAGGTGGCAAATATTGAGTGGAAAAGGGCAGCATTTCTCCTCTGCAGACTGGAGGACAGGACCCCAGCTGATGCTCTGTGGGCTCTAAAGGCTTTGCATTTCTTTGGGAATTAATGATTTTACCAGAAGGGCTAAGCAGGTGTTGCCTTGTGTTCTGTGGTCACTGCTGGCCTGGTGTGTCACACCTTGTCTGGGGTGAGCACATCTGTGCAGTGCCCTGTCCAGATTAGAGTTGTGTCCTTCCCACTGTGTGGGGAAAGATGATCAAGAGCTGCAGCCTTGGCCAGCAAAAGTAGATGTTCTTCTCTTAATGGAATGATGTTGAGTTTCACCAGCACAGGATGGCAGCAACAAATACCCTTTTTTTTTTTTTTTAATGACTTTATCTGGGAAAGTTTTTTTGAGTCAAAGTCTAATTTTCATGGGGTTTATTCTCTGCTTAGCATCTGGTCACTAATTATTTTCATGCCTGTGCTTAAATGAGCAAATAAGCATGTCACAGGTCCAAGAAACTCTTATGTTAATCTTGCTTTAACTTATACCTCTGTAAATCCTGGGTAGCTTAACTGATTCCTGTGGATTTACACCACAAAAAAAAATCAAGATATTAGTAAGGACTTATTTAAAGAGTCTCCTTAGACCTAAAATTTGATTCTGTTTTTTAATACGCCAGGTATGACTCTAATGAAATCACTGGTGCTCTGTGGTTGTGAAATCCTGATGGGGGCAATAGAGCTTGAGAGTTCTGCTTTACATTCCATGAGTAAACCTTTTGGTGAGTCACCTCCCCTGGACAAGTTTGCCCACTGAATTTAGGAGGAATGCAAAATCCAGCCTTTGGGTTCAGTCACAGCCCACTGACCCATCTAGTTACTTGCATATTGGTTGTTCTTTTTTTTTCTGTCTAGAATTTCAGCAGTTGGAGTCTCTTTGAAGATTTTGCTCCTGAATCAACCCATTGGTATAAAATTACCCTGGCTGAATCCCAAGATGAGTTCCCTGTTTGAATCTTGGAAAGTGAATGCAGAATACTCAGCTTCCAGAAGAAACCCTGAAAAGAATGAATCTGGTTTTAACCCTTTAGCCCATTTTTTTAAAATTTCTTTTTAGAGGGAAAACTTATATCCATTGAGAAAAAAAGAACTTATACCCTTTCTCCTCTTCCCTTTTCTTCTTAAATGACGTGTCTAGACTTGTTCTGCTTCTTATAACACTCCTGAGTAACTCTATAAAGGACATCAGTGTAACAATTAAGATGGATTTTAAGACAGGGAAATTAGGCAACCATGGTTTCTGCACTTCATTAGAATTGCCTAGTTCTGTTAAAAAATCCTGTCAACATTCCTAATTAGGTTTATTGGCCCCCAAAAACTTGTTCCATAACTGTATTCTTGTATTTAAGCAGTTGGTTTAGTGACAACTTTCTTATTTCAAACCAAAATATGGAACTTACAAGCCATTTGTTCCTGTGTCTAAGTACTGCTTTAGTTTAAATGGAAAGCCCAGTTTTGCTCCAGCTGAAGTGACTTTTTCTGGTTTTGATCCATTACAATCTTTATTATTCATAGGTTTGCTTTGTAATGGAGGGAGTGGGATTACAACTGGTAGAAACTGTCTGTAGGTGCTGAAAATACAATACTAACACTCTGATCTCAAGTCCCAAGCAAATTTCCCTAATTTGGCTTAGGTTTTGCCATCATAAATTCAAAGTCCTTCTGTCTTCTGGATCTGGAGGTGAATCTTTGCCCTGAATGCAGAACTTAATTTACCTTTCTACTAGTGAGTGCTTCTAATAGTGGGTGCTATTTTCTAGTAAAATAAATAATTGGTCTTTTCAAGCTCAGCAGGAGGCCCAAAACTTCAGTCAACACTGTGCCCATCGTCATGAGTGATTGGAAGAAAGGAGGATATTAAAGATTAAATTTTTCTTTGTTTTTTTTTTTATTTCTATAATGATTCAAATTTCCAAAGGGGAATAGCAGTTTCCATCTCGTGACTTTACGATGTTCTTTACGGGTACAGAGACCTAACCCTCTTTAACTCCTCAAACCCTCCTCAAACAGCAGCAAGCAAACCTCCCAGGCTTTTATTCCAGCCAGTGGCAGAGAAAATAGAACTGGGAAGAGAATATGTCATCTCTTCTCACTGCTTTTCCCTGAAAGGACAGGTAAGCTCAGTTCTGCCCTGTGAGGATAAGTGCCCCCACAGCTCCCCAGCAGCAGCTGGTACACAGAGCACTTAGCCATGGGGGAAAAGAGGTTGGGTGTTTTTTCCCCACAGTCCCCATGAATCCATTGTTATTATTATTGTTGTCTACTGTAGACAGGCATGGAATTTTTTTCTTTTAAATTTTATTAAATTAAATCCATTAAGGAAAGATTGGCAGAATCATTTGAATTGATATAATTTTGATTATAAGTTTATTATGCCTTGATGATGGATGAGTCAAGGAAACAGACATTTTTCATGACAGAATCAGGTTAACTTGCTGGTTATAGTGAAATATAATTTTCTAGCTGTCTTTATGGCAGTGAGGCCTTTAAGTTTGGAGCTGTAAGTGCTCTTCACATGGCTACTGGCTGAAGGAGCATTATTTTGAGTTATGCCAACTGCAGATGTGGACCTTCATGTGTGGGGCCATGTTGCAGATGGAACAATCTTGAAAGGCAAAGTTATGGTTTTCAGCAGCATTCCTTCAGCATTTTAGCCAAATTTTAGCTGAAAAGATAAAGCACTTTCAAGGGCTTCTCCCCTTCCCTGTGTACAAGTGTGATGTGTTTTCTTTTTGACAGAGTGAGAGCTGTTTGTCATTGCTTCAGCTTTGTTCAAGGACTGTCAAAGCGTGTGGGAGAAGAGGTGAGAGAAGGCAATGCTTGCATGTTCACAGACCACCTAGAGTTGTCTTCTGTGTGCTCTTGCCTCCCCTGCTCTGTGCCTCACGCCAGACCTGGCCTTCTGTACTGCCTGTGGGTATTGTTTCATTGTCTGAGGGTTCATCCTCTCCCTGCTGTCACCAGACCATCATCTCTGTAAAACTGAAAGCTGTAAAGAAGTTCTTTGTGGCCCTCTTGGCCCTGACGTTTTGCTTCCCCTCTACAAAGGCATCTTGCTCTGTTGTGCTCTTGCTTGTCATTTAAAAACCAGCAGTAAACTGTTTCCTTTTCTGTTGGCTTTGGCCAGTGTGTATAGAAAGCATTTCACTTCTACAAGTGTCATTTTCAGGCTCTTGAGGGCAGGGATGTTCACCAGACTAGGGTCTTGAAACAGAATATGTTGTCCCTGATTTGAAGAGGGTAAGGCTTATTTTGTATGCAAATAACAGAGTATTTTTCATAACTTTTAATAATTTGGCTGCTCAGAGTGAGCTACAGAGGTTCTTATTGTCACTCACAGAGGGGGCAGGATTGCTGGGTCAGGTCATTCCAATCCACATGTCATTTTGTCTGTGTGTCATAAGAGAAAATTGTGGACTTGTGGTTAGACTGGGAGATTTATCACTTTTAATATATTTTTCCCCTCTTCCCTTTTGTTTCCTTTTGTTCTTATTAACAAATACAAACTCAAGATCCTAACAAGAAAATCTGGCTGGTGTTTTGAGAGGATGAAAGGCAGCAATCCTATTTTTAAGTAGTCACTAGAGATGAGGAGGTTCAGCCAGAGCTCCTCAATGACTCCCTTGTAAAGGCAGGATCCCACTGCAGGGCAAATAGTCACAGTTTCACTGAGGCTGATTTCAGACAAAGAGTCATTGGGCTTCTCCAGGTGTTTGTCCAGATTCTTCTCCAGATTCAACCAGTTACTCTTTTTCTGTTTAAAACTGACAGGTAAAACTATTTAAAAGGGCTCCCTTTTGTAGATTATTGCCTGAAGATCACAAAAGATACTAATAAGAACGTTAAGAATAAGAAAGTAAAAAATCAGGCAAGAGCTACAAAGGAATGGAATGCATAACCCCTCTTTCTCCTCAGTATTTACCTTGGAGTGTTCCCCTCAGAGATCATCCTATAATGTCAGCTCTGTTTACTCCTTGAGTAAATGTCTGGTGTCACTTTAATAAATCAGATGAACTCTGCTCAGAGAGATATGAAGCCTGTCATTTGATCATTAAGATTATTTACTGTAGGGCATGTAGCTGAAATACAATAGTAATACAGACACACACAAACCTAAACTCCTAAACAGAACAAAATTAATGGATGAAGCCTGACATAGTATGTTTTAAGGTAAAAGGACATAAATCAATCAATACCTAGTTTAGATCATTGTGATGGTGTTTGATGCAGAACCTTCTGAGCCAATCCAAAATAGTACAGCCTGTTTTAAGTAAATCAGCACAATACATAAGACTAATTTTTATGGGCCATCTGTACATAACAGACTGCTTTCAGATATTTTTTTCCAAATGCTATGAGATGTAACTTGCAGCTCACAGAGCAATGTAGGCAGTATGAGTCTTAGGTGTAGGTGTATTTACAATTGCAAAGCTGTGCACCAAACCCATGGAGCTGGCTTTCCTTAGGGAAGAGCAACATGATGTTGACATATTATCACCTGCATTTCTCTGTTTCTGTACCCTAGAAACAGGTTGTTTACATTTTGTCAAATTAATTTGTGTCTTCAAAATCAGAGTGCTCACAAGAGAAATATGTCCTCAGCTGGCCCCAGAGGTTGTGGTTAGGGAATATTAAAATTTTGTTTGCTCCTTGCTTTCAAGATGCAAATAGCTTTTCATTACAGTTATAAGTGTTGCCAGAATGATTCCTTGAGAAGCCAACAGACACCGACAGAGACCTGGCAGCTCTCTGACTTTGCAGCTCATGCAGCTTAATCCTGACTGAATTCCCCTGTGGCTGAGCAAGGCCCAGAGCAAGGGGCAGGCTCTGATATCTGGATGTGAAGTGAGATGGCATGGAGGGCCAGCCTGTGCTCTGTGGGAGGAACTACAGGTGCTTGCTGACAGTGTTCTGTATCAGCTGTGATCTGATGTGCAGCTGGATATCATTCAGAAGGGACAGCTGAACTGTGAAGGGTTGTGGTGCTCCCAATGACTTCTTCAGGATAAGCTTGAGTGGAGATTGATGGACTGGCGTGTCCACATTAAGAGCCAGACTCCTTTCTCTTGCTCCAGGCATTTCTGCTTCTGGCTAAGCAAAAGGGAGACCTCCTGTTTATTACAAGTGTTTCCCCACACCAGGAGTGCCCCAGGACTATCACTCTCTGATCCTCAGGTGCTGGAGGAATAATTGTAGGACTGGGGTGAATGCTGTCTTCCTCCCTAGGTTTTTGTGAGGCCAGTGGGGTGCAGTTAATGCCCTCAGGAGATGAATTTCACCCGGATCTGCTGCCTGCAGAACCTTGCACACTCGTGGGATCCGATTGCAGGCCATGGTCTAAGCTGTATTAAGTTTCAGGAGGGAGTCTGGCTCAAAGTCACGAGCCTTTGTGTAGCAGAGCCAATAAAGATGTGCTCAGCTTTGTGAGTAACCCCCACCTCTCACCTCTCCTTCCACGAGGGCAGTGAGAAGTGCAATCACTCAGGACAGCAGAAGTCACAGTGAGCAAAACACGGACATGTGTTCTACAAAGAGCTGTTTTATAATCCCTTCTCTGTGGGCAGCACAGACTGCTGTCCTCCTACACCCACACAATTCAAATGGGCTTTGGTTGTTGTAACTCAGCCAAAACAGACTGGAGTGGGGGGGGGGGGGGGGGGAGAAAGAATTTTATTTGGAAAGAAAGCACCTGAGCTGTTATATCCCATGTTCTTCTGTTGACATTTTCATGTTTGTAAAACCTCACAGTTTGATTTGTTGATCCCATGAAATCATCAAGGGACTGAAATACCTGGAAAGACTGTTTGCCATGAAAGCAGATAGTGAGAAGTGTACTGAACTAGTCACTTGAAACAGTAAAAAAATTAAATAAATATGAGAGAGAGAGGGGAAATGACAAAACAAGCAGTGGGAGATACCATTCTAAGTTTGTGTGGCCTAGGATCTCTAATGATAGATTTTTTTAATCCCATTTACATCTAATTGACATCCCATTTTTATCCCATTACATCTAATTGACATAGAACTTTATCATTAACAAATTGAGAAGTATTTGCTCCCTGAAATATTTGGGACATTTTAGTGACTTTCTATTCATGATAGACTGCTGAAAGGAGTATTATGGCTTGGCTGACATGTAACCTGGGAAAGTCATCCAGCAGCCTTCAAAGTTAACAAAATGTCATTTGTCATAGGCTTTGCAGGTGTGACTCTGTTTCTATGTTATAATACATGATGGAGTAATAGCTGGATTGCAGGCCTGTTGCCAAGCATGATGCACATTCTGTGAGTGTCACTGGTGCAGAATTGCATAAATCTTACTGATAGTGAGAAGTCTTGAAATGCATGAACTTTCTCCTCTAAGGTCAAGCAAGAGTACACCATAACTTAATTTTAGCCTTGCTGTCTCTGCAATCAAAATGGTAACATTCAACATTGGCTGTCCAGTGTCTTCCTCTGATGGGTTAATTTTATTTTATTTTATTTTATTTTATTTTATTTTATTTTATTTTATTTTATTTTATTTTATTTTATTTTATTTTATTTTATTTTATTTTAATTTTATTTTAATTTTATTTTACTTTATTTTACATTTTATTTTATTTTATATTTTATTTTATTTTTTATATTTTATTTTATTTAATATTTTATTTTATTTTATTTTATTTTATTTAATATTTTATTTAATATTTTATTTTATTTTATTTAATATTTTATTTTATTTTATTTTATTTTATTTTTTTTTCTTGTTTCACTCTCCTCCTTCCCCATCCCCAGCCAAGAATGGCATGAGCAAACTGGCTCTGGAAGAGTGTTTTGTAAGGAATTTTTTGGTTCACTCCCAGGCCTTTGCACCATGTCAGAGCAGAAGAGATGGCATTTTTTCTAACTTCATGACTGAGGATGTGAAAACTTCTCAGATGGCTCCCAGCAGCTTTAGCAGGACTATTGGTGGGTTACTGCAAAGGCTGAGATCCAAAAGCTGCTGAAGTAACTTTCTTACAGGAATGTGCTGTTGGCTAGAGCTCTAATTACAACAAATAGTGCTATTTTCTTTTTCAGTGCCAGATGTTTAGTTGGGGTAAATCACTTGATAGGGTTGAGTGAAAATATTGGAGAAATTCAAAAGGGAAAAACAATACCCAACCCCCTTCAGTTTATCTTGTTAAAGATCTAGTCTGTTATTTCTTGAAAATTATGTAAACGTGGTTACTCTTTAGATATTTTATTTGCACTTGCTCTCCCTGAGCAAGAAAGCAGAACAATGGAGAAGGGAAGGTTTGATTCTTTGCTGATATGCAAAGCTGATACCCCTGTGCACCATTTTCTGAATTGTTTAGTCAATCATACACAAACCTTAAAATCTTCCGAGTTTGAAGTGCCCAACACATTTGCTTAAACCTTAAATCTGAGGTACCTGGAACAAGCCAGCTCATAGAGAAACCTGGAAATGCTCTTTGTGCTTTTGCATATTCCTGCTCATGCACATTTCTGTCCCTCTCTATGATGCTGGCCCTCACAGCATCACAGCTTGAAAAACCCCTTTTGAAAGGGGCAGGCAAATTACAGGTCTTCTTCTGCACCCCCTCTTAAAAAAACCAATAATAATAATAATAATAATAATAATAATAACAATAATAATAATTGCAGTATTGCACAGAAGGTGAGGCCTGTCATCACTTCTCTAGGCTCTCATATTCAGAGAAGTTTAGTTTTGCTGGAAGCCTAGAGACTAATCTTTACCCATGTGAGTACAGCACCACCCTGTTGCACGCACTTTACCTTCCAAGTAATCTTTCTAGGATGAAACTGCCTGCATGGCACCCTTAGTGCTAAATACTGAAGGACAAGGATAGGTTTTGTTGGTATGCTTAGCAGAATCAGGTGTTGTGTTGAAATTTAGTTCTTAAATTATATTGTTGCTTTGGTCACATTAAAAAGAATAATTTTTTAATGATAGTTACTTGTATAGGTTTATAAATTCTTTTATGGTTCATGAAGGCTGTGGATTCTGTTGGCCTGAATTTTATTTGCCTTTAGAGGAACTGAAAGAATCTTCTAGGTCTGTGTGGGTAACGTGGCTTGAATGAGTCATGGAGATACACCTCACTATGTAGCCTTATCCCAGCTTGTAAACTCCATGAACCTAATTTATATTTTTTAGAAGACTGAAGCTGTTGCAATCAGCTCCTAAGTAATATGGTGTGTGCCTTACAGGAAGACTAGTGAAAACAAAATACTCTTTTTTTTTCTTTTTTTTCTTTTTTTTTTCTCAAAATATGTCCCCTGTGGCCCCTCACCTTCCTCCCTCATTGGTACTGAGATTGAATTTCAAAAGAATTCTAGAAGCATATTGAATTTCAGGTTTTGTTTTCCCATAGCAGTGATTCTGGCCAAAAAGCTTTTTAATCAAAAGGACCAACTGTAACCTTGTTAATAACTAAGAAAACAATGGCCAAAGGGAAAAGACCTGCCAAAAGCTACAAGTCATTCCTGTTGGCAGAATAATTGGTAGATCGTTATTTTGGTTGAAAACAATGTGATTTGTATTTCTAATTTTGTAAAATTACTTAATTAATAACACATGGCCAGCAATGTTGATTGCAGAGTGACTCTTGACAGAGGACACTTTTAAAGAAATGTTATGGGGGCAAAGGTAGGATTACGCAAGAGCTGAGCAAATAAGGCCATGACTGCTGTTCAGCAGTTGATTCTTCCCTTCTTGGGAAGGCATAAATTATTGTGACAGTGAAAACACAAGACACTGTAAAGAGGACAGAAGCATGCAGTCGTGGCCATGGGGTCATCACTAGATGCAAACTGGGTTAATTCCACAATCCAAGAATTGCCTCCTCCTTGTTAGAGGAGAATGCTACTTCGTGGCTGTGCAAGGGAACTTTTGGCTACTGAGAAAATACCTGGGGGGGAACTGTATACCCACAAAAAGGAAGCCTAGGGATTGTTGCTGTTTCTGCAGGAGCAGTGGTGTTCAAGTGTTTTTGGGCTCCAGTATTTAAGTGTGTCCATGTTTGTGAGCAGAGAATGTGGGAGCATTAAGGGAAAGTGTGGAGTTACAGCCCTGGCCTGTAAGGAGCCCACGGTTCACAAGACAAAAAAAAAAATCCAAATCCTTTGTTACAACATAAAAATGGAAATTCCTTTTGTTTCCCAGCACATGCTTTTCTCACTTTGGTTACTGGCTGCCATCAGACTGGACTTAAAGCACAACTTTCTGCTTCCTTGCTTCTTTTGTGCAGTCTGTGTTCCTTCCCCTGAGCAAACCAGCTCGCAGTGTGTGTGGAGGGGAAAGGGTGGGAGAGAGGAAGCAGAATACAGGAGTTTTACTTCTGCCAAAACCATACAACCACCAAGACACTTGCTGCAATTATCCAGAACACTGTGGCTCTTGGGATGCCTGCAAGTGCTTGTCTGCTATGTTATGTACAGTACTTGATTAGCTATTGTTTCATGCTGATGAAAGAGGTTGTTCTCTCCATCACTGAGATCTTCACAACCTCTTTTCTGTAAACCTTGTCTTTCTTCATTATACGATGCTAATTATTTCCTTTTTGTAGAGTGCGTAGCCTAACACCTATGTACCTTGAGTGCCAGGGTTTGAAACAATAATAAGGCAAATGCTCACCTTTGAAGCCATTATTCCAGTCATTACAACACAGTTTATTCCTCTAGAGGACATTAACATTTGAAAATGTGTCAGCTAGAGTATGAAATTTATCATGATCATGAATCACCTGCCATCTCATTAGAATATAACATTCTGATTTCCTGTACTCCAGTATTAATCTGATGCTTTGCAGCCATATATATTTTTAAGTCATTTTAGTTTCTATCAAGTTGTTTTTGAAGGCCAAAGCAGTATGTTCTGATGTGGGAGAGATCAAGCAAAGAGCCAAAGGTGCTCAGTCAGCAATACAAGAAATGGCAAAACCACTGGACAGGGGGCAAAAAGGAGAGGAAGAGATATTAAACATTTCTTTATATAATTAAGGAGTAGCTTTAAAGTGTCCAGTCTCTAACAAAAGAACATATTGGAACTATTCTGCAATAATAGAAATGTGTTAAAGCTGAGAAGAGTTTCAGAGTATCACCTTGCTAGAAGTCTGAAAATTCCCGGTAACTTTTCCTGTAAGTGAGGGCTCATACATCAGCTCAAGGTGTAATATAGCAGTTGGTGGTTCTGCCTATTTTTTCAGCAAAACATTTCTTGTAACAGTAATAGTTCTGCTATTGGAATGTCAAGCTTTTTCAGGATTTGAATAAAAGGCGTGTATGCAAATGGCTGAAGCACGTGATGACTTTTACTGGCTAAATCAGGCTCCCTGAAGATAATCTTGCTTTTGTTAGTTCCTGAAGATCCACTCAACAGATGATGTTGCAAAATCATGCCTTTTAGGGTGTTTCAGATTATTAAAATAAGTTATGTGATGTTACAAGGCTGAGAGAAAGTGTTCCTCAGTTTGAAGTTGGAATTTACATCTCAGCTCAATCCTCTTCCCCCACCTTGCAATGGCCAAACGATTTTGCTATTTGATTTACCTCACTTGTCAGTGTGCCAAAGGGCTTTATATGAGAGAAACATTTGCAGAGAGGTGTATTAAATCCCGAGTGGTTAATTATTTGCTGTAATTGTGATCTTAGCTGTATGCTTTGCTTTTCCTTCACGGTAATTTCTAGTTAAAAAAAAAAAAAAAAAGGAGTAATAAATATGCATAGTGCTAGGATGAAAATGAATATTTGGTCTTGGCAATCAGTAGGTCTCCTCCAAGGAGTTAAAATAAGTCTTAGGCAGATAGCTTCGAACTGATGCTTAAGGAGCTGCATGATCCCAGAACTGGTGCTTTTCTGTTGACTTCAGTTCAAATCTGGTTTTCTCCAGAATACTTTTTTGATTCTTCAGGAAGAGAGAAAGATTGAGAGAATAGTTAATGCAAATGAACAGTCACAGCTGTGCAGAAGAGTTCATGGAAAAGCAGTGCTATGAAGAAAGGGGAGAGGGGGAAAAGAATTCCTTTCTTCGCCGTGTGAAAAGGTAAACCTTTAAAACCTCTGCCTAGAAAAAAGGGATCGTGATTCGGAATAGCTTCGTAAACAGAACTTTGTAATAAAACCTTGATTTGTAAAGTCTGACCAGATGCTGTGTGTGTGTTAGGGATGTGAGTACATACATGGTGGAAGAGGTAGCCTTGCACTCCTTGGCACCATCGGAGACGTGAGCTGCAAGTGTTCCAGGTGGTGCAGCTGGTGGCCTGAAGGCCAGCTCCAAGCTCCTGCTCTCATCCATCCAGCCCCCCAAGCTTCTTCCCTGGACAACAGCTCTGTGAGCTACAACATTCCAGCAGCTGAACTTGTCCTCCAACACAGAGCCAAAATGCTGTTGCTGTTGACAGGAGGTGTGTGTTTTTGGGGCAGAATTAGTTGCCACCGAGGGGCAGAGGTCCAAGGGGCTCAGCACCCACGGTGTCTGTGGCAGTGCCTCATTGCTGCTGCTGTGTGGAAGGTCTCCAGGCACTGCTGCCCTGGGTTTGGGAAGGGAGAAGCAGGATGTGCTGAGCAAGGTGGGAGGGGAAATTGTGAACCTGAGTACAGCCCCTGTAGCTGCTGAGGCTGGACCACCCTGCGCTACCTGCAACAGCAGGGCTCAGTCAGGAGTGTGTCTGCACCCACCAGGCATCCATCAGAGATGCTGTGTCTTTGCATTCTCTGAGAAACAGCAGGTCTGGCTGGCAGGAGCAGGATGTTGTCCTTGTCCTCAGAAGAGCTGTCCTGGCTGCCTCTTACAAGAGACGAGTGTGCGCTGCCGCCGCTGGTTCAGGAGCCCTGGCCCCTCCTTATGAGAGCTAGTGGCCCACTGAATTCCAGAAAAACAGGATTTGGAGAATCTCAGGTGGGAACCATGGAGAAATGGGTGCCTCAGCAGGGAGGTGAGGCCAGGAGGAGAAACTTCTGCCCAGTCTTCCTGTTAATATATGTAAATCAACAATAACCCAGCCTTATGAAGGGTGTGTGAGGAAGTACAATGATGTGTTGCCATGAGAATAAACAGCAGCCAAAACTCAGGACAGGCTTGGAAGTAAAAAGTCCAAGGTGTAATTTTTTTATTCCTTGCTTTGTATGTCCATATTTGGACACACAGGGAACAGAATAGAAGAGAAAATCCTTTTCCCTGAGTCCCACAAAGGAATATGCACCTGACAGTGCAGGAAATTGTGACTTGTCCAGGGGTTTTACTGGCCACTATTTCTTCTTCCCCCAGGGGTGTCACAATGCCAATGGAGTGATGAAACCATGAGTATAAACACAATATGACTCACATCTGCTTTAGGATATGTCTATATTACTACCAATTTATTTTTTGCTAATTATTACATTTGAGTTCGTTCTCTGCTCATCACCAGACATAGTTTTGCAGCCTGCCACTCTGATGGTGCCAAGTTTGGAGCCTGCCACCTCAGTTTTGCAGCAGATAACACATGTCTGGATTCAGCCTCCTTGCAAGCACGGTGAAGATGCCATCTATCCCAGCAGCAGTGAAAAGATGAGGTGGCAATGCATGATTTTGCCCTCAACTGTCCTGCTGTGAACTAGAGCTAATCCCCTGGAGAAGTTATGCCTGCAGTATAAGCTGTGTGTGGGCTGTGAGGATCTCATCTGTTGTACCTTACAGTTTGTGGAGCAGTTTCTTGTTCCCTTGATTTGGAAGGGGAGAAGGAATCCTGTGGTTAATGACTGCTGTCTGAGCCCTACTAAATTACAGCTACTTATCTAAGTACAGCAGGAAGGCTTCGTTCTTGGCTGGTGCAGTCACTGGAAATGAATGATCCAGGCTGCCTGTGCTTATTTGCAAGGCCACTTACCTTTGTATAAAAAGCCTTCTGCTAGATCCAAACCCCTTTTTCCCCTCAATACTATTGTAGAACAGATTCTGATTTTCTCCTTACCTGGTACCATATGCAAGCCACTAGCAAGGGAAGTGAAGCTCAGTACTAGGTGTACTTCTCAAAAGTGCACAACAATTCAGTGGAAGTGCTGAAGTCATGGCCAAAACAACTTGCTCTGTTTTTGAGGGACTTTTTTTCCATGGCTTGCCCAATTCTGTGACAGCTTAGGGTATGTAAAATTAAAGTGGGTGATGCCTGAAGTTCACAACATGTCGGGTAGTATCAGTGCTGATATTTCTTGTCTGAGTTTATGCAGAGCACATTGGTCTATAGCTACCAGATGGTATTCTCAGGAATTAATGTAAAGCACTTCATGTACCACATACAACTGCATAAACAGGTTTACAAACTAACCCTGTAAACACCGAACTGGCAGAGATCTGTGTTGGTATCACTCACTACTTGCAGCACCACCACTGAGCTCTCCTGGCTTCATCCCAGTTGAAGGAACTCAGTCAAACAGAAGAACCCCACCAAAGCATCTGGAAGGGACTTTTGACGTGATTTTTTCACTGCTGCAAAGGCTGTTTGGGGTGTGTGGAAAATGTCTTCAGCTCTGAAGAATGGCACAGTGTAATGTGATAACAAACACTGTGAAGGTTATCAGTGATACAATCAAATCTATCTGTGGGACAAAGACACTCACTGTACAGCTAATTAAAACTTGTTTCTTCTCTGCCTGCTCTCATTCACTGGCCATTATTTAGAACTGAGCTGCAAGGCACTGGAGCGGAAAGTTAACTCAATATTTTAAGACTAGCTCTGTCCAAAACCTTGTCTTGAAAGAAACCACATATTCTTTTTTCTTGTGCATGAATGGCAGATCATGAAGCCATTTTTGGGAAATTTTTCTTTGCTTGTAAGGTCAGTTATAAGACAAGCACCTGGAAAAAACCCAATACAATTGAACAAAAAAAAAAACCTCAAAGAAACAAACAACCCCCAAACCAAACCACCTAAAAAGCACCACCAGACTCCAAAACTTTTTGCCCCTTTAAAATTTCTTCCAGCTGGTCACATTATTGCAGTGGCAATATATAAATATATAAAATGTTTTGGGACTTGTTGAGGGCTTTCCCATTCCTTCCATGAGGCGGGCATATGTGGGTTGCATCTGCTAATTCCTGGTTTGTACCTCAGGGATGGATTCCCTGCCACTTCTCAAAGGTGATGGTGTTGTTGAGTGTCTCCTTCCTCCTTCACTGTGTAAATTCAGGGAGTGACATAAGGACATCCTTTCTCCCCAGCTGAAAAGAAGGGATTGTGGGATACTTTTTTTTTTTTTTTGTTGATGGTACCTTTCTGTTGTCTAGCTTGTTCTTAGTAGTTATGTGATCTTTATGAGATAAAGTAGCTGAGATAAAAGGTTGGAATTTGGAAGTTTGCTCTTGACTCAGTCAAAATCTGAAGAGTTTGACATTGAGTATGACCAGACTGTGAAATATGAGTAGTGATTCTTGCAAGTGGCCTGTGACTCTGGTGCACAGAATCTCTGCCTTTTTAGGCAGACATTTAGCTCTATTTCAGTGCCTTCAGGAGCTGGAGAAGTCTCTGAGTCTCTGTGTAGCACTGCTGGAACTCTAATGGCCTACTTTCCCTTTTTAGAAATGGTCACCCTTCACGTCTGGCTTTGGCTCCTGGCCATGAGGTCTTGTCATGCCTTTTCCACTAGAGTAATGAGACCTTTAGTACCAGAAATATTCCCCTTGTAAGCATTGATCATATCTTCTGATAAATTTAATAGAGTTCAGTTCCATTTTCTTGCCACAGTTCAGACTCCCTGGCTTAAGTCACTGTGACTTCCAGCAGTCTGCATCTCCATCCTTGCTTTTCAAGGTGTGGATAATGATAGTCAGGGTTTTGTCTTCCTGTTTTCCATCATGTGGTTTTTTGCAAGCTGTTTTATGCCAGGGACATTTTCCTTACGATAGCTTTGCAGAGTTTCTGGCCTGTGAGTTCTTGACCTGGGCTGGGAATCTAAGGTGGTTACTTGTTATATCAGTAACAAAATTAAAATAAATACATTCAAACTCAGAGCTTGCTATGTTCCCCTCCAAGTTTTAATACTTGCTCAATTAAGAAAATAGCACATTCCCATGCTGCTACTCAACTTGAATTAAAATATCATAATGTAAATCAAATCATACTTTATTAATTTTTTAATTACTAGGAAACACATTAGGGAAAAGCCTTTCAGGTAAGGTTCCAAATTTGCAATAGTGATGATCTGAGAGGAAGTGATTGTTTGCCATGAAGTAAATTATGCATTAGAGGAGCCTTTTAATATTCTTATTTAACATCCAATACTGATATATTTATTGGTCTACAGAAGCTGCAGTACTGTAATATGCAAATCAATTAAATCTGTAATTAAAGTGAACAATAGGTACATGCACCAGGACTTGTGACAAAATGTATGTGTATATATATATATACTCTTCAGTTCCCTTGTATCTCCACTCTGCAGTGACTGATGCTATTCTAAGAACAAAAGAAACCTCTCTGGGCACAGAAGTTGCAGTAAACAGAGTAATTTGGCTGTTAGCCTGTGCGAGCTGCAGATGATGCATCGCTTCCATTTGCTCTTTTTAAATACGTCTGTTTATGCTTTGGCCAAGCCCACACAGAAGAGCTTGGAAGAAAGGGCAATCTTCACACCAGTCACATTCTCTGGCAAAATGAGAACCACGTGGTGACAACTGAGAAAATAGGTGGCAGTGCCATGCAGGACCCAGGCAGCTGGATTTCCATCAGTGACCAAGAGGCAGCAGTTTCCAATGAATGTTTGGCTCTCTGTGTTTGCTGTGTGCCATTTGCAGCAGTATTTTTCAAGCAGGCAAAAGCCAAGAATTCCCTTGCTCAAAAAGCCAGTACCAGCTAGAATTCCTGGGTGCTGAAAGTTGTGGAGGTTTTTCCCCTTTCCTGAGGTACCTAAATAGGAGCCATCCACCAGAGAATACTGCCCTTCCTTTCCTGTTGAAGAAGCAGCTGGATCCTTATATCTGCTCTCTACAATGGCAGGTCAAAGAAAGTTAAGTCTTTCCCAGTGGCTTGGAACAAAGTGGCAAAGTGACTCTGACTTCTTCAGAACCACAGAAGTAAAGTCTGACACAGATGCCCTGCATGATGCTGTTAGCACAGAAGGTCTCTGTGCTGGCTGTCATCCTGGAAACACCCAGAAGGAAAAGCAGGAAACTGCTCCCTGTGCTACAGCCCCTTGGGTAGAGAACCCTGGTACACCCTTTCCCTGGGTCTGGCAGGGAGCAGGTTCCATGATTTTCCACAGAGTACATCGTGTACCAGTGGACATAGCAAAACTACACCCAGCCTTCCTTGCCATTCCCAGAATTTAGGAGAATATCTGTAGCTGTCCATCTCCAGCATCATATAACTCTTGATGAGCTCTCACTGTGTGGGCTGCTACTTCATATTTTTTTCTCTTTTCCATTGGTCTGTTGTAAATGGAGGAAAACCAGACAAGTGCAGGCAATCCCAAGTTTGTCATCAGGAGTAATTTGGTATGGGTTTTAATATGGTGTAGAGGAGGGATAGAAAGACAATATTTTTCTGGCTTCTTGTGCTTTAAGCTGGGAAATCAGAACAGTAATCCTAGGACATTCTGAACCTGGTTTGTCTCACAGCAGCCCCAGGGATATCCCAGGGATATGTGGCAGATTCTGCCTGCATTCTGCTTTGGCAGACTTCAAGAGATCTCTGCTTTTGGTTCTTGGTTCAAGTGTAGTATTTATGGCTGGGTTTGCTTGTAAAAAGAGTCTTTGAAGGTTATTTTGGGGACTTTCCCCCTGAAGTAGAGATATTACAAAAGTATCTTGGACAATTTATTTTTCAAACTTGGTTGATTGTAAAGCAAACAGTGAGTTTGAATCCAAGTGATACTTTTCAGATTGTATCTGAATTGAGACCAATTCATATTCATATAACTGAGCTACCTCAGTCAAATTAAATCAGATTCCTTTCTTGCCCTAACTTATTTTATAAAGAAATGAGATAAAAAAACCCAAGTAAAGTAAAATCAGAAAGAAAACAATGTCTTTGTCACAATGTTTGCCCAGAGTTCAGGTTCACTTGAGATACTACTTAATCTCTAAACTAGAATATTCATTCACAAGTAGACAGTTAGGTGGAATTTCCTGTAATTTGTAATTTTTTGTTAGTTATTCATGCTATTTACAGGTTGCACAGAGTACAGTATCATCCCTAGGGTCCTGTTTTATGAGTTTACTAAAATTAAGTTTAGAGAGTTTTCCAGCCAGAAAGAACACAATAAAATAAGTAGGGAAGGATATCCTTTCATCTCCAACTTACATTTCTAATCCATGTAATTTTTTATTTTTTTTTTTTAATTTTCTTTCCTCAAACATACCTATTTCCCTCCTCCTTCCCCCTGTACACCTACATGAGCCCTGGTTTGAAGTCATCCATGTGAACAACAGCCCACAGCTGCTCTTCCAGATGCACCATGCCTGTGATTCAGATTTTGTGGTGGTGGAAGAAAGAGGGAAACAAACCAAAACCCAGCAGTGTTGGAAAGCAGTTTTCCTGCTTACCTTCTTTGTGGCTGCCTAACACACCCTCAATAAACAAGACAAGGGAAGGGTGTCCCTTGCATTTAAGGTATGTTGGGAACTCCATGCTAAGTGATATCTTCAGCAACCACTGTGCTGGGAAATCTTTGTTTTCAGGCTTACATTTTGAAGGTCACTTGTAGGCTGAGGATCCTAGTGGATCAGGGCTGAGAGTTCAACAGTGGAGTGGCTATAGGATGTAAAACCACTGTTTCTTGTTAGCTTGCTGGTTTTGTTTTCTGATTTGCTGGGATTTCATCCTGGTGGGTGTACTTGTTGGCTTTTGCCTGCATGCTTGTCTTCTTCAAAAAAAATGAAAACTCTTTTGTGCAAAGAATGTTATTATATAAAAGACTTTTTGTATGGGAAGCTTTCTGCTATCTTTTAGTGGGAGGATTGATTCATAAATTTAAAGAATGAAGATGGAATTTTGGATAGGTGGTGAGATGAATCATCGTATGGGAGAGAGATTAAAAAATGCCATGGGATTTTTGAGTACAATTTCCAATGGAAGTTTCTCTACTTCTGTGTTATTATGAGAAGTTTAAACTTGTAATTTCAGTCTTCTGGCCCCAGAGCACTCCAGGCTGTGATGAGATCTGTTTCCAGAAGCAGAAGGTGGTGGTAGAAGCGATGAGTACTTTCCCCAGTCCTTGAGTGATACTTGGAGCTGTTAGCTGGCTCGTTTTCGCCTTGGAGACCATAATGTGCACTCCTGGTATTGCTGTTTGGTTCTGTTCTCTGAAAAGGGGATGGTAGTGGAAGCACAGAGGGAAAATGAGGGTCTAGAGACCCTCTACTCCTGTAGAACAGCTGGGTAAGGAACAGATGTTTGTCTGTGGGCAGGTGCAGCTGAAATCTCTTCTGCCCTACAGCACTGATAGGGAAGGAGCAATTCATTAAAAAAGAGTGGGCAAATCCACCAGTATAGGACAGAAAACTCTTCAGTGTAGTATTAGTTCATAATGTAGGATAGATTTTCTTTTGCAGTATTTCTTTTCAGATTGTCTTTCTAGAACAAAATGAAAATTTCCTGGGGTTTGAGTATCTTCTGTCTGTAAAACATGATTTTTTGATCTTGGTTTTACTTACTGGATGTTTCTTTGCTATCTTTTGTGATATCTTCCCAGTAGATGGTAAGCTTTGTGGTATGGAAATAATAACTGAAATGCACTTTATCCTTGAATTCAGTATTTCTGGGGCAGCACGTTTTCATGTGCAGAAAGGAAGGCTGACTTAAACATGGCTCAAGAAGTGGAAAACAGAGGTATATCATACTCTTGTCAAAATCTGAAGGAAAAATAAGCATTCTCTCACAGAAGTCTTACATACTTATGGAACCTGGGTGTTTTGTTTGGGCTTTTAGATGTGTTTTTGAGATTTTTTTTGGAGTGGCACACATTTTCTTTCCTCATCTAGCCTTTTATTAACACTATTTTTATCATGAATGCCATATGACTGCATATCCTGGTTAATCTTCCCAACAACTTTGTAAGGTCACCTGGGGCATTCTCTGCACTACTTTAAAATAATAAATTACTTTCTTAGTGCTATGCTGCAGTGACCATCTCAAAAAAATGAGAGAACTTAGTGGAACACAAAGTGAAAATCCACTCTATTGAAACAAAATCCCCTAAAGAAATATCATGACATCTGGGGGATGGATTGGAATTCTTCTCATGAAATGACTCATGACCACAGCTAAAACACCTAATTTAGTATCCCATTAAGTTCTGTTCATTGCAAAATTTTCAGATTTTTAAATTTTAGGACTAGCATTGTATGCTACAACTAAATTTCACTGCTCTCCAGGATTCTGGGTCAGCACAGACTCTTTTGGCTGGAGGAAAATGATTTTCTTCTGAACTTCTCTGCTTCTGAATAGCTTAGAACTCACAGCTCTGCTTTCCTAATGAGTTTGTCTTAGTTCATGAGGGTAAAGGTTATACATTCCAAGCAAGGCTTTATATTATTCCCAGCTATGAAATGAACTTGTTTGAGAGGAACCTGAATTATGGAAGGAAGAAGGATGTAAAAATTAGATTCTTGGTCCAGTTTCAAGGTCTTTGTTTATAACTTCATGGGCTATTGAGATTTTTATTGTTAGCAATATGGATGCCATTTCATGTAAGTGTTTATTTTGATTTATAGTGCACCCTGGATTGTCAATTAGAATAAGACATGCCAAAATTAAAAAATAAATTATATAGGAGTAAAGAAGTGTCTTGATCCTCACACAGCAATATCCATGTTAGAGTTGTTAATATCAAACTATGATTAACAAATCAAATAAAGTCCATGCTGGCAAGAGAAGAGAGTATGCTCATCTTGGTAAGTAGGACTGCACCTATTAATTGTGTGATGCCAAGCTGCAGGATTTGTCCTATGTCTTCTTCCAAAGTATGCACCAGCACTATCTAAATTTTACTTCTGTGAAGCTGGTCTGTTAATCTATGGAAGCAATGAAAAATTCTGGTTGTTTTTGTAGCAAAAATGCTTTTTTAAGAATAAAATTAAGAATGTAATTTTTTGCAGATTAGGCCTTCTGTTGTACTCTTCAAGGAATATTTTTCTACTTTTGCTACAGGAAAGAGTTGATTATTAGACTACAGATGTCTGAATTGCTTCAAAAGCATAAATATATTTGTTGCCTTTTATGTCTGTTACAACTGTTTGGGTTTTGTTTTTTCTTGAAAAGAAAATTCTTATGAAGATGTGTAAATAAAAGGAAGAATGCTGATGGGATATTCATGAACTGCTCTGCCTGGAGAACTTTGAATCAACTGTGTTACCTCATAGCAAAGTGAAAATATTTCAAATACTGAAAAGGCTCAGAAAATAATTCTGCAGTGATTTCAAACTTGGTATTTTTTTTAAAAAGAGTTTTCTAATATTGGTCCTTGAAAACTCCTATGCATTATGCAGGTAGTAAGAATATAATATTTTCATGTGTGAATCAATAGTATTTCCTACAAAAGTAAAAAGAGATAAAAATTCTCCTGGAGAGCAACAGCTGATCCATAAAAGATAAACAAGCGTGTGGGTTTTGTAAATCTTTTGAGAAGAGAATTGATGTTCCTCTCTAACCTAAATACAATGACAAGAAGAAAATGTAGTCCAAATATGTTCTACAGCCAAGCCTGGCACTCTGGAGAGCAAAGGCAGAGGAAATATATGGGCAGCAACATGTGCTTCCACGAGCTATCACTGCACTCAGATGAACATGGATGTGTTTTATTTACACAGTGAGGAAAGGAGAGCATATAGACTGCTAGCTGGGAGGATTTTTTCTTTTTCCCCTTCATTTAACACCATGAGATGCACCTAAATATTTCAGTACCTGATTTATACCTTAATCCCTGGGACTGTGTTTTACCCCAAGCCTTCACTTTAAGGAGGTGACACATTTTCAGGACTGGGTGTGAGGGGGGAAGTGAGAAGACCTGCTTTCTGTTCTTCACTCTGTCATGGAGCTGTTTGGTGCACTTGGAGCAGTTGTTTAATTTCCTTGTGCTTGTGAGAAACTCAGTGGAAAATCTTGTATGTTAGGGATGTGTAATCCCTACTTAATATTTATGGATGCAAATTTACCCAGAGTTGCCATCTGCTTGTATGCACAGGACCTAAAGAACTTTATGCAGTAAAACACTGGGGTTTGGGTGTGTTTAATGCTGACATTCTGAACTTGTGTAAATCTTTGCAAGGAATTTTAGCTGGAACTGCTCTTATGCAATAAATGAGTCTTATCCCATCGATTTAGTAGTACTTACAGAGCAGTTTAGGGAAAACAGTTAAGAAAGTACTGATCTGAAATGAGAGCAGGATGTAAACTCATATGCTTAGATTTAGCTTTGATGCCAACAGTCAGGCAGCTCTCTTGAGAGTGGAAGTGGATCCCAAGGATCCCTGTGAGTCAGGAATTTGATTTGGACTCTCTTGGAAAAGACAGTGTCTGAGCATCTCCTGCCATTCTTTTGATGCTCTGATCAGAAGAAAGCTCCATGTACAGAACAAATGACCCTCTTCCCCCAACAGCCCCATGCCTGTTTTCTCAGCTGACACTTGACCAGACCTGAACCAGTGTAGATTGTGAGCTTTGGAGAGATAAAAGGACAAATAATGCTGTAGGGAGGGGAAGCAGGTCAGATTTTTTTAACTCTAACATTGCTGTTACTTCACTGGTTTTGAAATCTTAGCCTAATGTAAGATAAAGAAATCATTGTAGAGCTGAGGCAAAAGAAGGGATTTACAGCCCAATATGAATCAAGTGCAAACCACAGGGAACTTCAGCACAAAATCTGCCAGAAAGATCTGTTTCCAAGGCATGGGGTATTTTTTTTTTTTTTTTAATGCATTTCCTATGTCCATTTGACTGGACAGGAAATCAAATGAAAATCACATGTAGTAGTAACAGCTCAAGAGGTAGATCACTGATGAAAAAAATATTGGAGAAAATTATTACTTTCACAAGATTTATGCATCTTCTCCCTTCCCATTCTGCCTCCCAACTATGCCCACTCTTTAATCTGCTTAGATGATTAAAACCAAGAGACAGACAGATTGCAAGGCCTGCTAAATCCAGGGGAAAAAAGGGATGGAATGAAAAATAGCAAAAAAACCCAAACCAAAACAACAACAAAAATTAAAATAAAACAAAACCAAAAAAAACAAAAAACCAACAAACCAAAACAAAACAAAAAAAACCCCCAAGTCATCACGAATGGCAACCCATGCAAAAAGCCAACACTTTTGCCTCTGGAGGTGAGACAGTTTCTGTGAGTTTTTCCCCTTCCTTAAACTAAACAAATAAATAAGTACTTTAATGAGTCTTGTTCACAAGGAAGCTGGTGGTTGTAATAATATCTCCCCTTCACCCAGAGCAGAGGTTCTATCCTGTTTCCTTTCACATACGTGGCAAAGGTCAGCTATTGAGCACGACTTGTCTTTGCTACTGTGGGATTCTGTGTCTCTCTGCTACTGGCTACTACTGTTTCAGTCCCAAGTGTTTATTATTTTTTTTTTTTAAGGCTTCAGGATTCCAAGATTATTGGGAGAGGAAATATATCAAAAAAAAGGAGCCCACAAACAAGGTTAAAAGCACGAATGAAGATGAAGAGAGAAATGGAAAGGGGAGGAGAAAAAAATGGGAGGGGGGATCAGTCCAATTTTCTTTGGAGAGGTATTGCATTGTTGGGGCTGTCTGGCAGTGTTCCAGGGCTTCAATTGAAAGTGAATTTCTTTTATTGAATTCCATCCAGAGATATCATAACCTCAAAAGGCTACTATTACCCAGAGGGTTTCAGATGAAACCATCTGAGCGTGACTTTCGAAATGCAAGAAGTCACAATTGTTGTTTGACAGCATGGGACCTGTCAAGGACCCTCTTTCCAGACAATTGTTTACATAATCCTTTCACCCACCCTATTGAGGTGAAAACACTTCCATTGCAGGCCTTTTTACCTCAGAAGGTGCAGAGCGAAAAAAAAAAGAAAAAAAAGGTCAAAAAGGCATGGTGAGCTTCACAAAACCATCCCATGCCTTGACAAGCAATATTTAACCATTGGCTTTTTAAATGTGCATTGGAAGGCAGTGAAAGAATTCTAGGTTTCAATTAACCAAGTTACTCCTCTTGTAGTGATAATTATAATAAAACAGAATGGCAAGTAAAACAATTGTTTGAAAAAGACATTAAAAAAAATGCGGCCACAAACCTTAGCAAAACCAGCACGCAGAAGGTGATTGGGAAGCTGATGAGACACATCACGGACCCTCAGCTTTCCCTGATGATGGAAGAGTGAAACACAACCACTGCTGGTGGGAACAGCTGTCATGTAAGCTCTCACTGGGTGAGGTGATGGGGCTGAGAAAACTTGAAGGTGAGTGGCATCCTTCCTTCAGCTTCTGGAGAGCAACACTCCAGGAATCTTACTAGAGACATCCAGAGTTAATTGCTGGTTTGGAAGTTTTGGCTGGTCTCCATAGATGCTGTGATAGTGTGTGTGTGTATGAGTGCACATTTTCAACAGATCTTGGGGTTTTGGCTGCTGATAGACTGACTGTAGAGCCCAAAGTGGAGCTGTAATGATCCTCCCACACTTACTAGGAGGTTTTGATGCAAGAGGAATCAATGTATGGGGTGTGTAGCGCCTGTCTTTTACTGAGGACAAAAGAAAGCAGCAGAAAGATTAGTTGGTTGTGTTTTGATACAGGCTCCACTCCCAGACTGTCTGTCAAGAGGGCAGAGAAGTGTACAGTGAAAAGGGGAGGAAGCCATAAAGCATGCAGTAGGCAGGCTGCATAAAACACTTGGGGGAGGCAGATGGAAATAAATTTGACAAAGATCTGGTAAGAAGAAAAATACATAAAAGTGGCATGTGGGAGAAAGTGATGGAAAGCCCAAAGGAAGTACAATGTTTTCCTTGTGTACAGTCACAACACAGCGTGGTTCTAGGTGTGGGGGGAGCTCTGGTTGACAGTGATGCAGCAGTGGACAAGCTACTTCAGAAATCTTTTGGGAGCAGTTTGGTGACCAAAAGACAAGCTGCACATCAACTGCACTATGTGGGTGAGAAGATAAATGTCTTATGATTCACTGCTCAGCAAAATCCCTGGTGGAGCTGAAAATACCTTTAAAAATTTCCTTCAGTGTCAAGCCTTTCTAGGAGGAAAAAAAAGAAAAGGAGAGTAAATGAAACATTTTTCTTTCGTCTTCAAGCAGGAGAGACAAGATGTAGGTGTGACATTGATCCATTTGAATTCCTCAATACACCCACAAGCACTTGTAAGTTTTGTTTAACAGAGTGTGAGATCAAGATAAGAAGTTTGATGAACTGTTGATGAACAGTTCGTGGAGCAAAGTGTTTCAGACCACATTTAGGACAGACTGGTGAGTGTCAGATGAATGTAGATATGTGGTGGAATAATGGATGTTGTGTGGAAAACAGCATTAACATGATAACATCCCTAAGTCCCCAAAAATCAAAATAATTTTTTTTTTTAATGTGCAAAGCAGAAAACAAAACTGAGGAGTAACTTTACTAGACAGGGAATATGTGAACAAAAGGACAGTTCAAAAAGGAGAACATGTGTACATTTACCTGTCTGCAGAGAATCTTAATTTATAGAACTACTGCATGCTGAAAGGCATTCTTTATATAAAACTTTCAACTCCACTCCTTGAAACTTTTTGAGTACAAGAAATTATGCTGGCAAACCAGAAAGGCTGAAGAAAATGGAAGATAAAAAGCGACGAATACTCCGGTTATTTGCCAGATTAAAAAGAGAAACTTGTAAAGGAACATAAGAAGTTTGGGAAATGTAATGAGACTTTCCTATAAGGTCAGAAAAAAACTCAAGGGAAGTTATAAAAATTATTTACTTTGAGGTTCTGGTGGCAATCTCTCGCCAGTATTATATTCTCTATCTAGACACTGATAATTTATCAGTCTGCTTAGGACTGGCTATTTGCTCCAGGTCATTCAGATGCAGCAAAAAGGAAACAGGGAAGAATGTTATGCAGGGAAAATATGCCCTTAAAGAGTTACAGATTATTGATGGTAAAATGCCCCATATTTTAGGACTGCATTTGGAAACTTTGGAACAGACCATTGCAGACAAAAGCACAGCAATGCAAAGACTGTGACAGTGTACAGAACTGCACAGAGAGAGGTTTCTTGGGACAAAAAGCTTGTATTTCTTAATGCTGAGTAGGGTTTTGAATTCTAAGTGGAGAAACATATTGATGAGCACTCAAACAGCACTGTAGTAAACTCTGCAAAATCCAGTTCTATTGGAAGTTAGTCAATATACAAGATACAATAGCATATGGAACAGATGCTGGAGTTCTGCTGCAAGAAGAATACTAATTCTGGATATGTGCCTGATCCAGATGTCCTTTCATAAAAACAAGAGTTGCAGTTATCATCTTGGAAGCTACAGTAAATCCATAAATATAATAACACTCAGCAAGAGCAGGAAATGTACCAGTGGCAAATTTGCAAGGCATTTGTTGCTCTTTAACTCCCTATTTAAGTGGGCATAATTTTGTTGATCGCGCCTTTACTTCTGTCAGGAGAGGACTTTAGCATTGCTAATCTCTTCTAATTAATGAAAACAATCATATCTCAGTTGCAGTGAACTGTATGAGCTGGGTAATGAAAGTGTGAGAAATCTGAGAGGGTGAGTTTGTGCAAGAGAGAGCTGCTGCTAACTGTACCAGCCTCTCAGTAGGGAAAACCATTATTTTCCTGTGGTAATCTGGAGTATGAAGATCAGTGGTTTTATTTTTTGTGAAGTGTCTCCTCATCAACAATAGGAAAAATTATTATGGCAGAGAATGGGTCAATTGATTTCACTGACTGGTGCAGGTTTTCTGCTGAGGGCTGGGAGCCTACAGGTGTTAGTCCCACTGAGGCATTGTCTTGTCTTCCTACAGTTGTTGGAAGTTATAAATACAATATTCCTTTGTGATATACTTCCTCCCTCAGTACATTAGGTCAGGCTGTAATAATGAAACATGATCTGTAAACATATTTTTCAACAAAAGGATTCCTGGCAGAAGAAAAGTGGTAATTTTGTGTTATGTTAATTGTTATCAGTATACTAATTCATATATTAATATATTTCCCAAGCCAGTACATGTTACATGTGTGATCTGTCAGTGGTGGCATAGCTGAAAACTGGAATGCCATGAGGCACTGCAGTATTTCAGATGAACTCAAATAAGTACATCTCCATTGGAACTGGATAGTTTTGTTTTTAGTCTCCTAAGAGGAAGAAATGAGATTTTTTTTGAATGGAAATGTTTTTCCTGAAACTACTTGTTTCACTTGAAGACCTTTCCCACTTAGACAATCCCAACCCATGAGTGCAATTACGATTAAATCTTGCCCTCAGTGTTAGTGAAGCTAGTAGAGTTTGTTGTGATTTTTACTTCATGTTACAAAATAACATCTGTAGCATTTCAGCAGGTGCTTGCTGTAGTTCTAGCTCGGCTGTACTCTAGTTCAGGTGCTCTCTGCAGGAAGTGTCTGGGAACAGGAATGAGAAAGAAAAATCATCACAGGTCACTAATTGGAATGAACCTGGATGTTTATTCCTTGTCTGGCAGTGCTGACTGTGGAGCTTCTTGGTGGCTGAGTCCTGGCTAAATGAGTGTAGCTGCTCCTGGTAGCAGCAGTGCATTTGTGTAATTTCTCCCCTTCAGGTTTTATAAACCAATTTTTTTTTTCCCAGAGTGGAGAACAAAACTCCTAATTTCAGAATTTATAAAACTAAGAAAGAACACACTGATTTGTGGCTATCCTTACAAACCTTTCATCAGTAAGCCTGTATATTTCTTGATACCTTTCCATGCTATAATTTTGGGGAAGACTGTGCACAGAAACACTCTTCTGTATCTCAGGATAAAATATTTCAGAGTCACTGAATTGAGAACAGTAAGAATTTTTTCCACTGTGTTGATTCTGTACAGAATAACTCCTATTTAGTAAAGTATTTCACAGGACTAAAGGAAATACATATGGGAGATTCCCACATTTCTGCCTGAATCTATCTGGGCACTTCAGTTCCTGAGCAAAGAGTTTAGAGACCCAGTAGAGGAAATATAATTTGAAACTGATGTTTTTGCTTATACAAGAACCTCTCATCTGCTGGACTACAGGGATTTACTCACCCTTGGGTATTATCACAGCAGGTGTCAGCCTTCAAAAGTGAGAGAGGACTGGAGGACTGATGCTTTGAAATACTGGCATTTAATTTTTTTTCTGTTGAGCTGATGTATTTTGATCTCTGTCAGAGCCTCTTTGCTATAAATGGTTCGGTTGCAGCAAAATGCAAAGGAGGGAGGTAAATCTCATGGCTGGTGTGCTGGTACTCCCTCTGGTAGAGACAGCCTGGCCCTGTCTTAGCAAAATGACAAACCAGTTTCATTCATTCCTTTTCATCACCACTGAGCTTCAAATCATCAGGGAAATGTGATTTGGTTTCTGGCTTTAATTTTGTTTTTAAAAAAATAGACAGCAACACATCTCTATGCCTGCCATCAAAAAAGAGTGTGCGATAGTGCAGTGACAAAAGATATCTGAAAATGTTGCATTAATTCTTCTTGTCTATACTGGGGCAATCTTCAGGTAAAAGAATTCAGTAGGAAGGGTTGTCCTCAGGATGAAAAGGGCACTTTTAATCCCTGGCCTGCATGAGCCATCAAGTAGAGCCAGGAGACATGGCTTCTCACTGGGTAACACATGTTGAGACCTGAGAAAACAGGACGCATGGAGTTTCATGGCAGCAGGTTACTCTGCTCATTTGATCATAATTCAAACCATTTGTGTGACTAATGATGCTCTCAGATGTTTGGCAGAATAAACTAATCAGCTGTTTAACAGCAGCACAGCTTCTCTGTGGCTGACATGGATACAACAGATTCTGCTTCAGTCAAGGAAGCAGCTCCTCTCTCTGCATCTTCCTTAACGGCGTAGTTCAGCAGCCTTTCAGCAGACCTGTCTCTAAAACAAGTAGTTCAACAGGAAGAGAGAAACAGGCTTGGGAAAAGGCTCTCTCGATCAGTTGCTGCACATCTGGTTTAAAGTCTTAAGGCTGAGGCTGTGTACCAAGTCAGCATGTGTCCTGCTGAATCTGAAATGGTGTGAATCAAATGGTGTCCTAGATGAATGCCTTGTTGTGTGGTTTGTAGGTGTCTCTCACGCTAATCCAAGCCCACTTCAGGTTAAAAATCACACACAAATTGCCTGAAAGATGAATCAGATGATATAGTCATAGTAGTTGAGTTTTAGATTTTACATTTCAATCTCTCTTTTTTTTTTTTTAATTTTTTTTATTCTTTTTTTTCTTAAGGGAGGACTGATGAGACCTACTGGCCCCAAACAGCAAGGTGTTATAGCCCAGACCCTCTGCTGTTACTAAAGGTGCAGCTCCATGGTTATTAGTGCAGCTGCACTAGTTCATATTAGTAAGGAATATAGTTGCCTGATGCATTTATCAACCAGATTTCCTCCTGTATTTAGGGAAAAGCTAAGCCTGAGAAACATTTATTCTATCTCTCTATTTGAAAGCAAACCAATGGGAGTCAGAACTCCAGTTTAATTGGAAAATTAAAATAAAGGCAATAGTACTGGCTTAAACTGAAAGAGTCAGAATATGACCTGACACGTTGTTGGTCAGGGTGATGGCAGCAGTCTGATTAAATGGTGCCTACAGTCCCACTGGAGTGATGGATGTGGTTCTGGAGTGGGGGGAAACCCACCAATTGCTACAAAGGGCACAATCCTCTTGATAAACTACTGAGCATGTTGGCAGGGTTTCAGGAAACAGGCCATTATAGAGAAGTTGGCATTTTGTTTTTTCACATCTATGTTGTAGGGCCCTGAAAATATTTACAGCAAAGTTGCTAATACCACCAAGTTCCACAACTCCAAAACCATAATATTAGTGCTGTGCAGGTATGCACATTGCCACAATGTATTACTGTGTCCCTGGAACAGAAACCACAGTTAATGATGACTCTGGATGAGAGCAGTTTAAAGAGGAAGAAATAGATAAGTTAGCCAGATGATTTATTTGCCAAGGAAGCAGATTTATCCATTTATGGGATAGATTTTCTTATTTTCAGGTTTTAAAGTTTCATTAAAGTTTTAGTGCAATATATTTGATAGAAAAAGAGGAGTGTGTTTCCAATAGAATTACTACCCCTAAAGGTTTCTTTTTGCCTGCTGTTTCTGCTGAAAACAGAGGCTAGGATTATTTATTTATCCTTTTGTTTGGTCTCTGATACCCTTTTCAAGGAATGGCTGGCTGCAGAACCTGGGTATAGTTTGCATACTAATCATTTTTGTAATTGATCTTTTCAGCTTTCTTCAGTCACTGTGGAAGGTTGTCAGCTGCTTCTTTGAAGTTAACTAATGATCATACAAGCAGGGAATCTGCAGTAGGAGCCAGGATCTCCCTGGTGCTGTAGCAGCAGAGCTTCCTCCTGCTGGCACTCTCCTGTCTCCTTTCGTGGTTTACTCAAGTGAGCTTGGAGTTAGAAAGGTTTGATTGCTGTATATATTATATATTATATAATATAGATATGTTACAGTATGTATCTTGGGGATCAGGCTAGTGCAGAGGTATTTCCTCAAATGGAGGAAAAAACAAAAAGGCAAACACAATCTTCTTTTCTCCTTTGTGTCAGAAGCTGGCATTCCTCTACATAATTTACACCATAAGGGTTATAAAGTCTAAAATAGACTTTAAAATCCTTTTTCTCACTTGAACATTCACAGACATGTTTATGTAACTGAAAACTGTGTACAGGAGAGGCTGGGCTGGCATCTGTGAGAATTCTTCTGCTGACCTGGCTGGAGTTTTGGATTAGCTCTTAGAGTCAGCCTATACAGTCAGATAATTATTGTACAGGATGAGTCTTTTTCCCACTTGTTTTCTTTCCTCTCACTCTGACAGTATGTTTCTAATAAAACGCTCATATGCCAGCTTTTGAAATGATCAGTCTGTCTTTATTTCTTCTTTATTTTCCCTTTTTATCTCTGTTTCTCTGCTCTTGTCTGTGACTACTACAGCAGAGCTCTTCTCTCTGCTCTAGTCACCCTTAACCCATAAAATAAACTACTTTTAAAAGGGCAGGGAACAAACTATAATAGATGGTCTAATAAAAGATACTGTCTCTCTCTACAAGCCTTCTCTCACTTCAAAACAATACAGGAATGTGATAAAATAAACTGATGTTGCCATATGTTTTGCTGAAGAACCCCTCCCCCTCTCCCAAGTGGTGACAGAGTCACAGTTGTGTTGAATTTGGTATAGCTGAAGGCTGACCTTTAGAGCTCTTAGTTTGGAAAATGATCATTCTGGGGTGCTACTGTAAGTATTCTTTACTGACAGCCAAGATAATGTCAGTGAAAAAAGAGAAGAAAAAATAATTAAAAAAAATATATATATAGGTACACATATATACAGCTATATATACATATATATGTATACATGCACCCTGTTATTTTTACTCATGTCATCAACAAAACACTGTTGTGGTCTTGCTTGTTTTTCCCTTACTCATCTGGAATAGGTCTTGCTGAAGCAACAGGCTGTGGGAGGACATTTGAGAGGAAAAAGTGTTGTGTGGTTTCCTTGTCACTCTTGCTGTTAAGCTGAAGCTGTGCTTGCATCTGTTTTGTACTTAATATGCCTCATGTGAGAGCAGCACCTTCATGGAGCTTGATTTGATTCTAGAGCCAGCATTGTGTAGCATGCTGGGATTTTTTCTTCCTTTTCTTCTCCCCTCTTTCTAAGAATATACTTAAGTCTGGGAAAACAGTGTTTTTGGGTTTTTTAAAAATTTATTCTTAGTTATGTATTCATAGCAGGTAAGAAATCTGTTTAACAATCACAGCAGGAGCAGGGCTTGCAATTTTAATATCTGTTAGCATCCATGGTACAGTCTCTGCATTTGTCAGTCAGTGTTTATCTAGATGTGCTACCATGTACTGAATTCCTGTTCTCTGTTATATCTCAGTTCTGGTGTATTAAATAACAGTTGATTAAAAGTATATTTTCAGAGGGATTACTTTCTAAATCAATAAGCTACCTGGGAACATTGGTTACTTTTAATCCTAGTTCATCCTGCTACCACTGAAGGTCAGAGAAAACATCTGTAAACTCTCTAGGCTACGACATTCTGCCCTAGAGTTTGACAGGGTGCTCCTGTACTGATGTGACTAGCAGGGGTGTCTTTGTGTTGATACCAGCATAAAGGCTTCATACTTGTAATCCCAGAGGAAGGATTTAAACTGAAAAATGAAATTGCACACTTATTTTTATCATTCATTTGCATATTGCAAATATTTCACATATTCCTGTTTTTGTTAGTGACACTTGGGGCTGGGGAGCATCATCTGTGACAGTAGAGATGTCCATTGTGCCTTGTGAAAACTGTAACTTGTCTAAACTTGAATACTTTATCCCTTTTCTTCCTTCTGCAGATCTGAAAGAAAGGATTTTTTTTCTTTAGGAAACAGGCTTTTTTTTATCAGGGCAAAATAATATCTATTCTTCAGTCTATCTATTCTGCAGGAAGCCAACTAACTGCCTCCCTTGCATAGTTGTATTGCCTTAAGCCTGATGATAGACATGGAGCTGTACAAACCTCTGTCATCAATGCAATCAGTTCCTAAAAAGTTGTATGGTGAGAGTCACTATTTTCAAAAGAGAAAAACATCTGTTCCCATATAAGAAACAAACAAACTTACACGTGTCTTTGAATTGACTGCACCCAACTCTGAAGTTGCTAGATATTTACTAAGCAGTCTATCATGGCCAATGTGGAGCATTTTCATAGCACATCCATCATTATTGCTGAATGTAAAAGTTATGAGGTGGCTGAGAGAAAAGCCACAGACTAGATTTGGAACACGCATGGGTCACCACGAATATGATCATTTGGGGCTTTCTTCCCTTTTCCTGTCATTAGCCAATTTGTTGCTTCTGCTTCCTATTTTACTTCTTATATAGTACTTTTTATTTTCTGTTTTTCCCTGTTTGCATTGGGATTTTCTTCCTCTTCCTTCCATCCAGCATGATGCTGCTGAGACTGGCTCGTGGTGATTCTGGGCTTTTCTGGCACTGCTCACTGAGATAAAAAGTGACAGCCCAGGAGCCCCCTCGTGTGCTCCACTGCTTTCAGCCTGTAGCACAGAGAAGTGTATCAAACATCAGCAGGCCAGCTCCTTTTTGTTGCATTAGCCAGTCAAGCATTTTGTGCTGCTGAATGTCATCTTATTTAACATTTTGTTAAACAGCTTCTAAAGGTCTTAACAATATGACAGATGGGCTATTGAATGGATGCTTTAATGGCTAAGCATTAGTTTGTTTTCGTTTCATAGTGTTTATTGTTAGTTAAGTACTGTTTAAATAAATCAAGCTTTTCCCTCTCTCTTTTACAATGCAGACACATTCAAGAGAGGGTTTTATTCTTCTTGTGATGGCTGTGTGTTTCATTCTGTCAGGCAGACCTGATATATGGTGCTCTCGTTTCCAGTCAGCCCCTGCCTCATAGGATATGAACCCAAAGTCTAGGTCAGATCTCTAAAGGTTAAAGTGTGACTTGAGTATTCTGCCTAGATGGCAAAGTAAAATTTTAAATGACATTTTTTTTGGTAACCTTCTTTCAAGTTACAACCTTCACTGCCACCTGTCCTGTCCTGTCTCTGAACTTAATTTCCGTAACCCTTAACCCTTAAGCCTGACTGCTGTTAGAGTTGAGTCCATGTGAAGGCAGCAGACTGGGGGAACCATATTCCTTCCAAAGGTGAGAAATCACATATGCATGCAGGCTTTCCCTTTGGCACACGTGGAAAAACTTCCTTTTGGCAAGAAACAGCTGCCTGAAATCTCCATGTGCCGTGCTGTATTTCCTTCCCCAGTTCTGTATGTAAATGATGAATGGGATGATGAATGACCCATGAAATGAAGAATAGATATGCCACCAGAGACAGCAAAGGGAATAAGAGAGGGATGAGCTTTGTTTACTGAAACTAGAATTTGGTTGAAACACCAGGAACAGATATTACCTGTAAAGTTGGACCTCTAATGACCATCACAGATGGAAATTTTTATCACAGACAAAAATTCACAATTTTCTCAAGGGAACACGAAGCATTTTCTTACTTTGGAATCTACAATCAGCTCAGTATTCCCCAGAAGTCCAAAGCCTGATGAGTCAGGACTGAGCGTATCTCCAAAGCAGGTGTGTGGAGAGGCAGTGGTGGCTGGCAGGCAGAGCATGCTGTACCTGGATCTAATCTAGAGACTTTTCCCAGATATTGTCACTGATTTCTGCTACCAAGGTATTAAAGGTGCCTTTTGCTTTTGGTAACGCTGGACTGCTGGATTTAAAAATTATGTATGTTAGATTTCAGGAAGTTTCTGGAAGTGTTCTCTTACATTCTACGGTTAAGTCAGAGACAGGATTTCTTGGCAGTGTGAGAATTTTGTTTTATCAAGACTGAAGGACTACTGCTGGGATGGGGTGAAACAGGAAATAAAATATTTGGAGAGTCAAAGAGAAGCCATCTCCTCCCTGCAGCAGGTGGGAGGTTGGAAAGCAGAGGAGTAGCATTTCCCATCCCTGAGAGTGTTCAAGGCCAGGCTGGATGGACCCCCACAGCAAATTAATCTAGTGAAAGGTGTCCCTGCCCATGGCAGGAGGGTTGAAACAAGATGTTGTACATATGTTATTACATAGATGTAAAACATTCTGTGATTCTTTGATAAGTAACTGCTATCCCTGCAGCATCTTCTGTAGCAGAGTCCAGTTGGGCCTGAGTTCATGGGCTGCAGAACTATGGCTATTTTGCAGCTTGCAGAAGTCTGATGTAGTTAAAGTTACTGATGTTTCTTCTGCAGAGAGCCTGCACTAGCAGTAGAAGTTTTCAAGACTTTGGGATGAGTCCCCAAGATACAAAATACAAGCAGCGTGCCTCCTCCTCTTTTTCTGACAGCACGTGTTTGTGTCAAGTACCTGTCAGGATTAGTCCTTGGCTTGAGTACAGCTATTGCAGTCTATTTCCAGAATCTTGAAAACATGACACAAGATCTAAGAGTTAGGAATTTAGTGTGGCTATTGATTCTTAGCTTATTTTGGACTTCTGGGGAATACTGAGCTGATTGTAGATTCCAAAGTAAGAAAATGCTTCGTGTTCCCTTGAGAAAATTGTGAATTTTTGTCTGTGATAAAAATTTCCATCTGTGATGGTCATTAGAGGTCCAACTTTACAGGTAATATCTGTTCCTGGTGTTTCAACCAAATTCTAGTTTCAGTAAACAAAGCTCATCCCTCTCTTATTCCCTTTGCTGTCTCTGGTGGCATATCTATTCTTCATTTCATGGGTCATTCATCATCCCATTCATCATTTACATACAGAACTGGGGAAGGAAATACAGGTCTGTTTCTGAGGCAGTGGCCTTAGGTGATGCCATGTGCCCATAATTTTTGAGCATCAATTCCTCACTGGGAATATGGGAGCAAATTTACTTATTTATTTTGTGAGATGGTATCTGACTTATTAACTGTTGTTGGGGGTTGAGTGTCTACACCATTTGTAATTTAACGTTGTCTGGATCTCACTTTAACTGTTCATGCATCTTTGAGAGACAAATAGCAGTAATACATTTGCTTTCATTAATTTGCAGACTGGCTTTTTTCATTGTCCCTTTTCTTTTTTTCTTTTTTTTTTTAATAACTCCATCCCCCAAACTTTCAAAACACTCATCTGAAATAACAAAGTGTTACAGATGAGGTCTTCTGATTATTGCCCTTTAAAGCTTTTTTCACATGGCCAGGCTTCACAAAAACCTATTTTACTCAAAGAAATTAGGTTTCTGGTTAGCAGGAGCCCTAAATAGACATGAATTACAGGAACGTCCTTTGAAATCCCACACAGTACTTGTTTCATTAAATCCCATGAAGCGACCTTAATTTAGTGGAACACTGGATAGGTTGCTCTTTTAACCTATTAGCACTTTGGCCAGTCCCATAAACCATATTCATGGATGATTCCATCAAGAAGGACAACAGTGGGATTAATATTATTTCAGGATACAGTAAATGCCACAATGATGAAGCTGTTTAAGATCTGGTGCTCACTGTGTCACACTGAATGCATTGACATTTACTCTGCCATCACTTCATTTCCAATATTCTTTCCAAATCAGCCGATGCTAATGTTTCAGTGTGTGTGCGGAATACAATTCCATCAAGGCTAGGGACGAGGAGAAATGAGCTTAAAGCAAGTCCTTCTCCCCTGTTCCCTTGGCACCCTGCTGTTCTACTCCCACCCCAGCATGGCAGATGGCTTATCTGCTGTGACTTTGGACATGGCTAGGAAACAGCAAACACACAGGTGGTAGTGGGACAAAATCAGGGCTTTGTGTTGTGTGGAGCCAGCATGGGTCAGGCACAGGTGTAGTTCAATGGTGTGTTTACAGGCCCAAGAGCACAAGGGAAGAGCCCTTTTGCTCGCCATGTGGCAAAGGGGCAGCGTGAAAAAGAGCTGGCTTTTTCACAGGACAAAGATGCCACCCACTGCCTCACTTTGCCTTCCCCACATCTGCCTTTGGAAGGGCAAGAAAAGCTGCCTAGTTACACACCCCTGCACCACCATAACTGAGCTTGAGCAGGCTTTAATATCTTTCCTCCTCAGCAGCTTTGGGGAGTCAGCACAGTGCCTTATGCTGTTTTGCAGGCTTAGGACTCAAAGGGGATTTCAGCTGTGACTCAGTGGAGAGAAACATGCTCTTCTAGAGAGATTCCAAACCGCTCTCATTCAACTTGTGTAGGAGCCTCTATCTTTGCCAAAAAAAGGATCCCAAATTTCCTTGCTGATTTTAACACAGGAAACCAGCTGCAGAAGAGAGGCTGAACTCAAGTTTCCCTAGCCTCAGTCTATCCAGGAGACATTCCTTGATGTGTCTGAGAGGTAGCAGGAGGAATGAGGAGAGAGTTGTCCTAGGGCACGACCGATGTGGCTGGGCTGCTATCAGCTATGCTGGGTGGCATTGAAAGCCTGCTCAAGTTCATCTGTCATGTTCAGTTGCAATGCAGGGGAGAAGATTACACAGCTGGTTTCATTAGTCACTACTACTCTGGTAAGCTGTGAGAAGCAGGAATGATCTGGGTCCTCTGTAAGCCAAAACTCTTGAAGCTGGGAGAATGAGGTAGGAAACTAGTTATGTCTTGGTCTCATATTCATATCCTCCAGTAGTGTGGATGCTAAATGCAAATAATAAGGGAACAGAGCCTGTGTGAAACTAAGTCACAGGCTTCTCATTCTGGCCTGAGAAAGCATGAGAAAGAATCCAAACAGTCCTTGGTAAAGGACAACAATCTTTGCAAGTGGTGTTTAAGAAAACAGTCAGGGGTGATGTTACACTTAACCAATGATGGTGATGTGTTGCTTTAATGACCAATGTGAGTTTTACCTCTCAACTTTCTTGAACATGTTTATAAAAGAAGATCAAGAATGATAAACTTTGCTCTCCTGTTCAATGCACAAGAGAGCCTGTGTCGTTCTTCTTGCTGTTCCCAACAGAGCGACTTTTCTGTTGGTCACTGCTGGAGGTGGTGGGAGTTGGTTATCTGCTCTGACTTGGTGTGATCATTCTTGTGCTAAGGAAAGACCAAATAAACTACTCCTACAGTGAAGAAAATGAGCATATTGAGCAGAAAACAAGGAGCTGAGGAGAACTGGGGCAGCCATTGAGACTTTGGATTTACTGGATGTGTGCAGGAGGACCATTGGTTAAGCAGGTCTATCCAGATTTGGGTTTAGATTATTGTACTGCAGGGAAAGAGCTACACAGTCTATTTGGTCTAGGTTAGGCAAACTATTATGTTATAGTCAAGGCAATGACTATACTTGTACTTGCATAAATAGAAAATGTGCTGGATTGTGCTCTGCATGGTGGAAATGAATGTGCCTATCTGGGTAATCTTTCTTTTGACTGGTTATTTTTCATGACTCAGTGAAGGTAACTGGATACTTGACTGCCTTACTTGTTTATGATGGCACACAGTGTGTTGAGAACTTCAACCTTGATTTTGTACGGTGTCCACTGGAATCCTCCATAAGAACTTGTGTCATTTTATTGTATCACCACAAAACCTTATTATATTATATCCTGTGACTGGTGCTGTTAACACCTTTGTGCTCCATTTGGAAAAAGATGGCATCTTCCATTTGGAAGGCCTCGTTGCACCTGGAGAACTCAAAAAAATCAGATACTATTAGCAAGAAGTGTTAAAATGATAAATTATAAAGCCAGACAGACCCATTCTTCATGGAACAGAAATCTACCTTTGAAACATATTGAACTGCATTGGTCCTCAGTATTTTGATGAAGAGTCTATCCCCCCTTCATAAAAGAGCTATTCAGCTAACTGGAGAAAGTGAATAAATTCCAGAGTCTATGTAAACTGAAATCCATGAATTTGGCCTACACTTTACCTAAGCATTTGGAGCCCATAAGCTCTCTTTCCTCTGTTAGAGCTGAGCCTTAACAGGTCTTCAAGGGCTGCATTACAGCTGTTTTGGAAGGGAAGATGGTATTTGATTTGGTTCTTGTGTCAGGAGTCTGTGTCAGAATTTTGGTGGAGTGGTGAGTGAAGAAAAGGGCTAGGTCCTGGAGAGAAGCCAGAAGATAGGAAAGGTGGCATCTTTTAACCCTGTTGTCTGTGGTGTTACACTTGCACAAGATTTTGAGCTGCCTGCAAGAGTACCAGCAGTTCTAAGCTATTGTTAAGCTGCAAGATGAAATATGATTCTTCTGCCAAAATCTCAGATTATGTGCCATTTTGCATGGGTTTGGATGCTGAAAGATGGCACACATGCATATTTTAAGATATCCGATTTCAAAGTGCAAAAATTATATTAGACTGCATGAAAAGCATTTCCCTGTGATGGTTTCATAGCCTTTCTTACTGCAAGAATGTGAATGCTTCAGAACAAACACATACTTTGAAAAAATAGACAGATCTATTCCTCCTTGCTTTATAATAGTGGGTGAAAAAATTTTAGATCTAACAGACTACAGAGGCCTCATGGTGTAACGAAGCCAGGTGTCTGCAGGGGATTGTTGATAAACAAGGCCCTGGAAGTGAGGTGTGCCTGTGGCTTTTGGCCCTTTTCTTAGTCCCTCTGACTCAGTTTCCTCATCTGCAAAGCAAACCTCAGAGAACCCTCTGTGAGCGCCATCAGCAAAGTCAACAATTATACACAGTTATTTCCTTGTTTAAGTAGGAAGATGGTTAGACTTTTGAACTGCCACCATGTGGTTCCTTCTTACAAGTCTTTCAACTTTCATTTTTATCAATTCCTGCTTTTCCCAACACATTTAGCATTGAAAGCTCTACCGTGTCCTTTGTTGTGCAAGGTCATTGCTTTTACCAACACTGTTTTACAGTGGATTTGATTTATTGTTTCATCAAAAGATCCAGCTTCAATCACGTGCCATATTTTCTGTGTTATCAGGTCAACTTTGAGTGATTTGATAGGAACAGTTTGCTGGAATCTCAGTGATAATGTTTTGTGGAAACCCTGTGGAATTTGGCAGGAATAGGATTATCCTATGGAGGTGTCTGACATTTGTCGGTAAAACTAATCAAGTAAATTTTCGGAGTGATCGCTGTTCAAGGTTACATTTTGGTCAGCTGTATGGGGCATCAATTGGATATCTTTGGTGTGTAACCACAAATTTTCAATACCTGATTTCAATATAACTTCTAAAATAGAAGGGGAATGGGTGGAAGGGAATTGCTTAATCTTGAAAGGATGGGCCCTGGCAAAGAGTCTTCTTTTTTTTTGTTTAAAAAAAGTGATATTCCTGGTTTAAGGGAATCTTGCAAGCTTGACCATTTTAGGAACATATACTATGTTCATAGTATATATGTAATATATAGTATATTATATATACTATATATATATATATAATATATATACACACATATATATACACATAGTATATATATAATATAAATACTATCAAGAATTTATCGACTTCTTTTAGTTCTATATTGTGTAGTGATATCTTCATTGCTTTACCATAGTATTAGATTCCTTGGTGACCTATTAATTCAAATTTGAGGTTAAGACAGCCTTTTTAAAAAATAAAAAAATAGTGAGTTGAAAGCATCAGGAAAAGTCAGTGGGCTAAAAAGAAGTAACATTTTTAAAGGCTAGAAGTCCTTGAGTGTCAGCATTTAATGTTAGTTCCTTCCTTTAAGTGTCTGTGTCACACAGCACAGACAAAAGACAGTCAAAGGACTCCATGGGCACTTTTATAAGGTCACTCCAACATAGAGGTGCTGAAAAATAGTTTTAAATCAAAACAAAATCTTTGCTGTCTTTTCAAGAGCTTGAAAGACAGCCAGGGATATTTCAGCAAAGCAGCATGTCACTGTATTAACACCAGACAAATAATTGTGTTGATTGCAACAGGGAAGTCTGTGTAGGGTGTGTTCCAGAGACCAACTCTTTTCCAACAGGGTTGTTAGACACCTTGAAAGTTGATTCACTTTTTTTTTTTCTGGGAATAAACTAATTTCTGTTATGTTTTGCTGGATATTCTACTGGATAAAATTACTTCCTCCTCTGTTGCTGATGTAAACTTTGTGCAAGATCTTTGGGCTGTCACAGCTGCTCATAAAAATAGCAACCATTGCTGGGAGCTGTGTTTCTGTCTGCTTCCTTACAAATAGGCTTGCTTCATGGATTGTAGGACAAGACTGGAAAGCAGATCAGCTAAAGGGGGTTGCAGAAGACATGTGATCAAATTGCAGCTTGGCATTACTGTAAAGTGCAACAACTTGCCTGTGTCCCAAACAAAGGATGAGGTACATCTGCACTGCTTATTTCTTGAGGCAAAAGAGAGAAGAAATGTTGCAGCTGGCAGAAATTTGCTTTTGGGGAGAGAATATCCAAGTGCTAGCTCTTGTCCTGGAATCAGTCCTCTTGCTTATTGAGAACAATTGAGAGCTTCCTGCTAATTTTGGGGGGGCTTATGCTCAGAGCAGCTATAGTGCAGTTGTCTACAATGAAAAACATTTGAGCCTTCTGCATGCACCTGACTTATGTTTTCTGATTATTTTATCACCACTCTAGATACTGCATTTTTTGTTTAGGTCTTGCCAATTTTAGGCATCTTCAACTTGGCCCCAGTTGTCATGGGTAGAACACTGATGTCAGTGTGGTTCTTAGCCCTAGTAGGAACTGCTTCAAAGACCTCTTGGGTGTGGCTTTTTCCACATTGTCCAACCAAATTTCTCCTCTTCAGAAGGTCAGCTGACTCTATCATCTCATTTCTGCTAACCAGTAGCGCAGCTGGCCGTCCTGGATCCCTTCCTTGTTCCAACCACGCTCTGTCAGTCAGTCCATACAGCTCTTCTGCTGATTACATCGTATTTAGCTGCAGAGGTGCACAACAACACTCTTTCCCTTAAAATGGGAATGCTTTATTTTACAGAGAGGAAGCAGGATGATTTCTTGTGTGAGACTCGCTGAGGATTAATGGGTCTGTCAAGATCCGTAATCGGCGGCTTAGCAGGGCTGACACATGAAAGGACTGCAGTGCTGTGTGTGAACCACCTTCAGGCTTAAAACTATTTCTGTAGTTCAGTCCCAGAGAGCTGAATGAACATGAACTCAGAATTCAATTACTTCCTCACAGCCCCAATAGAGATCCATTTACATGCCAGGAGAAACCATTGCTGAGCAAGGACATAATGCTGCTCTTGCTGGGACCCCATAAGCAGGATAGCTGTCCTCCAAATCCAGCATGTTTGGCTGGAAGTCTTCAAGGATGGCTGTTTACCACACGACAAACCTGTACTTTTCACCAGTATGTCACACAGTATTTTTGAAAGCTCTTCTCACTTTCTAGAGACTTTAGGGCACATTCTGGTCCCCCATAGACTGACAAAAGGAATTTCTCTTTAGTAGGCCAGAAGCAGACCCTAGGGGATTTTCAGGGTGAAAAGACAAAGGGTAAAGCAGAATGGATATTGCTAAGTTTTTACTTTCAAGGACTACTGTCTTGAGGGTAAAATCTTAGTCTCTATTTCCTATTTACCAGTCTTAGGATGGAAGAGAAAAAAAAATTCCAAGAAAATGATCTACAGATGCATAATAGCCTTTTCTGCAATGACTCTGTATCTTTCAGTTTACCCATTGAAGGAAAAGCTGAAGACTGCCTTTGTAGCATTGGAAGAGATTAATAATGTCTATGTCATTCTTTTGGCTGTAGCATATAGTGAGCAGAGGTAGTGGAAGTTTATTTTGCAGCTGTAACGCTTTGGTAAGCTGCAGGAAAGAGAGAGGTATCCTGCTTCTGAATTTTGCTCTATAAATGCTATATCTCTGACTTCTCCAGTATGGTAAACTGAAGCAAAAGTCTTTCAGTGAACAGGAATCTTCTATATATTGTGAATGTTTAATGTTATTTCATTTAAGCAGTATCCTTCCTCTGATTCTTTTGCTTGATTCATTCCCTTTTGTGCATCATTCCTTGGCTTCCCTGTCTGTATGAAAGCTCAGGCAGCTTGTCTTTTTTGGGAGACTTGCCAGGGAAAATCTATAAGCCAGTGGTTTGTACAGTGCGACTCCAGTGTGGGTATGTCTTTCCCAGTGGCACTGCAAGACTGAAGAATACTGGCACAGTGAAACCTACCCAGCCTGTTCCTTCCAGTCTGGGATGTGATTTACCTTGTCAGCCCCTCAGGTTCCACCCCATCTTTTGGCTGCAGATACCTCCTATGGCTTTCAGTTGGAATTAGCATACAACAGGACCTCAAAAATTTGTCGGTAATCATTTTCCCATGAACATTTTAAATGAAACCGCAGTCCAGCTTGTAAAGGTTTCTGTTTCCCTGAGATGGGCTATTGAGCCTGAAAGGTACTGCTTTGGATCTGTTTCTGACTATCCTTTCACCCTGAATTTTACTTGTATTTCTCCCTGCGGTGCTGACAGGATAATAATATTGTAACATTGTCACATCTGGTTAGGGAGAGGGGAAGGAGGAGGAGGAAATGAGGAACTCTCTCCTGAACTAACCTAAGCACTATTCTATAAACAAATGAACACAGGAAACTCTGGTGAGTGGGCCACAGCCTCCCACAGCTGCAGAGGGATGTGTCTTGCCTTTTTCTGTGCACCCAGTGCTCTCATTAACTTCAGTGAACCCCAGAGACCCTGACATATGAAGATTTAGAAAGTCGGTGCTAATGCAACCTTTCATCTACTGTCTTTTTTCCCTCCAAAGTCCGTGGGGGACTTGGATGTTCAAGAACATCTGTTCATTTCTAAACATTGGGGTATTTACCTTTTCTAATATCTCAGGTTGCTCATTTGTACCCCAGCAGGTTCCTAGGAGCTCACTAGATGACCTCTGGGACTTGGATTCTAGGCCTAAAATAAGCAAGATGGAACAGCAATTTTTAATTTTTATTTTGCTTAAATAAAAAAAATAAATATCTGTGAGCAATGATTAAATTGTTGAGACTTATCACTAATTATTATTTTCCACATGCTAAATCAACTTTGAAAATGACACAGAAGTTTACAAACTACCAAAGCAAAGCCTCAGGTTTTGTGGTAATTGCCCAGGCATTGTAAATGGGATACCCTTTACTTTCAATGCTGCAAAAGAAGCATCAGAGTGAAAAACTTTTATCTTCCTGACAACAAAAAGAATAAGCAGAAAGTATCAGAATCCTTTTTCCCACTCTTTCCCATTTTAGGACTCAAAATCTATTGCCTGCTTCTATGACCTTTTTGCTCTGCAGTTGGGTAAGACTCTTCCATGAAGTGTAGTGTGATTCCAAGCCTATTTTTGGTCCCACTAATCTTGAAAATGCGGATTCATGACACAGAGCCCAAGCTTGCTTGCCAGATCTGTGCTTTTGCTGGCAGTCCAAATTCAGTCCCTCTGAGCTCTGTTGCCAGGCTCCCTTTTAGGCAGGTACCAGTGCAGGCTGTGTAATGTTTGCAGCAAGACTCCCTACCTGAGAGGCGCTTCATCTTCTTGATAGATCTTTTTTTCGTGTGTGCACGTGTGTTCATATCAAGCATGAGTGCAGCAGACCTGCTTTTATTGCTTTTCCCCTCTTCTTCACCCCCCAGCTCCTCTTCTGCTATGGTTGGAACCCCTTTATGGCAGCTCCTTTGTCTTTGCAGATGTAGTAGGGTTATGCAGTAAGATGAAATGCTTCTGTTGTCAGGCAGCCAGCCCAGCTGGGTAGGATCAGGTGTGAAAATGTGCTGCTTATGTCGTCTCCTCAGGCTGAAGAATTACATTCAGGTGTTACACACCACTTTTGAATAAATAGGAGAGCATAGTGAGAAAGAACTGTAAAGTATCTGGTGTCCACTGTTCTCCTCTGTTTTCTGCTTCTTGAGTTTTTTATTCCCCCCTTTCCCCCCCTACTCCATGTTTCATTCTGTTGTGAGGCTGAATTGTATGCCTGAAGTCTGAGGAGGTGAAGAGGAGTCCTGAAGGTAGTGAGAGGGTGTCTCTTCTTTTAATACTTTTATTCTCTTTTTTCCTAAGGACTTTTCCTGTAGCCCCCGAAGAGTGGGACTGTGGTGATAAGGCACACAATCCTTACAAGTTGCTGTTGAATCTCTCCTGGGCAAGCCAAATACTTGGCCTGGGTGCCAGCTGAGTCTTGAGGAGTGGAGTTATGCTAGGCTGTCAGTGGGAACTTAAAGGAGAACATGAGGAGTAGTGTAAGGGAGCAAGGTTTCTGCATATGCCTACTAAAGAGTAATGAAGATCTGAGGAATCCAAAGAGCTATGAGCCCAAAGCTTTTTCAGAAGGATGGAAACATTTCTCCTCTGAACAGAAACTTAAAGATTTGCAGGGGGAATGATAGAGGCTGCTCCCACATTTCATTCTTTCAAATTGTTTTTTTTTTCCTCCATCTTCAGATTTTTTTTTTTGCCTACTCAGATTCTTTCTGTCAGGTTGTGAACTACAAATTATGTAGTTTAAAACAGCAACCAAAACATCTATTCAAGAGATAAGGTTCTGTATACCAAGAGATTTTTAGAACATAGCCAGTTCAGCCTGTAACATCAAGGAGGCTGAGACTCATCTGTACTCTTAGACACATTCCATACATACTCCTAGGTGAAAGTACCATGATAGTAACATATGGCACCATGTGGGCCTCCAGCTCTGGGCAAGGGAACCACTGTGACTTCTTCTGACACCTGGAGAGGTGAGTTGTCTGCTGGGTTCTTTGATTTAGGGATGGAATATTCCTTGTGAGGACCAGAGTTCTTAGGACTTTAGATTGAAAAAAAATATATGAAAATCTGGATAGTATTTCAAGTGTTACTGTGCACTAGGCAAAGATTGTGATCCTGGCACAGAATCATCGCTGCAGAGCTATGGCTTTTTCAACCCTATTGCTAGTTAATAAACTTGGGAGATCATGGATACTTTTAAAGTCTTGGCCATTAAGGAGGCCTTTTTACATGTAATACTGTGTAGTCACTAAAACTGGGGAGTAAATCATGAGTACTATTGGAAGCATGGTGTGTTGAGGCTGCTTTATTGCCCTCACTTTCCTGTGGGGTGTGGGCTATTACCCTGACAACTTAAGTTAAAAGCCGTCAGATCCAGCCATGTCCTCTGGCAACTGCAGTGGAAATTATGTGAACCACTAATTCAGTGGTGAGGTACAATTTCTGACAGCATAACAGAGAATCAGAATGTTTAAAATAGTTTTGGCTATGACTTTTGTATTTTGAATGTTCCTGGGGAAATCTTTTCTTTTAGGTTTGCTTTTTACCTGGGGGATTTTTTTCACATGCTTAATTTATTTTAAAAGAAGTATGAATATGTAGGGTCTACTTTGCCTCCTTGCTGTTGGTGCAGTACTGATCCTGAATGCCAAGTGCAAAGACATTAAATATTATATTTGCTAAACAAAACTGACACATTCCTACTTTTACACAAGGAAGCAGCGACACTTCCCATGCTCCTGAGAGTTTAAAATGATCCATTTTATTGAGCGAAATAATGACAGCACTAGCTGAGCAGAACAGTAATTATTATCTCTAGGAGACCCAGGAGAACAGTGTTTTAAAAGGAAAAATACTGTTTTTCATGTATTTCTTTAAATTCTGGTATCAGCAGTTCAAGATTTGTCAGGCGTAACTAAAAATAGAGATTGTAGCCAGATGTGTTTCAGGGGACAGATTGTGTGGATGCCTCTTGGAGTCAATGGGGTGGGATAAAGCCCAGAATTTGTCTGTCCACTGGCTCCACTGCACTAGGAAACCTGGCACAGCTCAGCATGATGAAAATCAAGTAGAAGGGACTGTGTTTAACTTGCATTCAGGCTGTTTGAAGTGGGGGTAGGAAGCTGAGTGGACTCCATTTCCCCCCTCTAGGATTTTTGTCAGCACAGGTGGTCTGACTGCTGCTTGCTCGTGGTCTGTCTGTATGACAGTGTAAGATGTGAAAGAAGAAGTTAAAAAAACTTGAGATGCTGCAAATTTCTTGGAGTGTGTACTGATTTACAATAGGAGGAAGGTGTGTAAGCTTTGATTAGAAGGACTAATCTTCAATATTTTGTGATGCTGACAAAGTAACAAGTGCAGACAAAATAGTAGCAACTACGAGAGTAGACAAGGCCAGTAATCTCTTTTCTTGTAATTGTAAACAAACAAAATAAAAAATATGAGCTGTGATAAGGTCAGACTTGAGTTCATCCTTTATCTTAGAGGCATTGCAGCATGTCCAAGGTTTTCTTCTTTCTGACTACGTTGTGAGCATCCTCACAGAGGGTACTACAGAGCTGGCTGTGTAATCTTTCTCAATGCTGTTGGATCACAGGCATATTTATTATATAAATAGATGCTAAATTTGGTATTTTTCTGGGAATATGAGGTCCCTTTAAGACCTTGTGTGAGTAGAATGTGACATAATGAGTGAACTTCCACATTATTTTCTCAACTGAAAAGCCAAAAATGCCTAGAAAATTATATCGGTCAGATCCTCAGCTTATGTAATGGGCCTTCTGAATGAGTTTTCCTAGAAAGGAATCTGTTCACTGTAAGTTCACTTGGCTTGGTATTAGCATGGCCTGTGTAACTCAGACATTCTTTCCTAAATTCAGCCAGTTGGCATTCTGCCCATTGCGGTTATTTTTGCCTTTTGTCCCTAAAGACTTTTCTGAGAGCCGAGGTCCAGGTGTATTCTTGGGTGTCAGTTGCGCGTCAGATCTTAGGGCAGCATTAAATTCCAAACAGGACAAATGGAGTGCTGGCTGCTCCCTTCCCACTATAGAATATTCTACTCGATGACACAATTCCTTCATCCCCTAGATTTACACTTCATTAGAAACCCAAACCTGCTCCCAGGTTTTCAAGAACTTGTTAGCTCTCAAAGCACCAAGAGTGCTGCCTAATTTGCAAGTGGGAAGGCTTGGGGAAGGCAGTATGACATGAATTTTCTTTGATCCAGCTTTTCAACTTGTCATGGTTTGATACTGGCCAAATGCCAGGTATCCATGAAAGCCGTTCTCTTACCCTCTCCTGCAACAGTTGGGCAAAGGAGGGGGAAAGAAAATTAACGAAGGGCTCATGAGTTGAGATAAGGATGGGGAGAAAAACACTCTAAGGGCAAAACTGGTTTAAATTCAAAGGTATAAAGTAAATTTATTATGAACAGAGTCAGAGGAGGATAATGAGAAGTAAAATAAGCCTTTAGAAAAAACACTTTTTCCCCCAGCCCCTCCCTCTTTCCCACTGACAGTGCAGGGAGACAGGGAGTGGGGGTCTTGGTCAGTTCATCACTCAAGATCTTCCTCTGTTTCCTCAGGGAGAGGAGTCTTTTCTCTGCTATGCCATGGGGCTCCTCCCATGGGCAGTCTTCCCAAAACTGTTGCGGTGTGGGTCACTTTTCCATGGGGTACAGTCCTCTAAGGTTCTGCTTTGAAAGGAAGGGCCTTCTCTCTCTCTATTCGGTTCTCCCACTGGACCATAGCTTTCTCTGGCATCTACTCACTCTGGTGTGAGCACTTTGCCCACGGGCTGTGAGCGGATTTTGGATCTGCCGTGGACTTCACGCATCACAAGGGGACAGTCGGTTTCACCATAATCCTCACCACAGCTTGCAGAGGAATCTTGGCTCCTACCTCACCCCTCTCTTTTCCACTGACCTTGGTGCTGCCATGTTGTTTTCCCTCTCATGTCCTCACTTCCTCCTCTTCTCTGACTGGAAGAGAAACTGCTGCTTGTACATCCATTGCCAACAAGTTCCACAAATTCAAAGATTTCCCATAGAGAAGTTTATGGTTCCTTGCTGGGGAATTGCTTGTCATGCTTCCCCTGCTGGTCAGTCAGCCCTGCCGCAATTGTGCAGGCAGTGGTGGCCACTTTGGCACCAGAGCTGTTTAACTCTTGTCAGGTGGGGTGCTGGGAAGGGGAAACCACTGCCCCAGCCCTTTTCACCCTCAGTGTGGCTGGCTAGGGGTAGCCAGGCAGGCAAGGCTCACTTACAAAGATGGTGGTGGCCACAGTGGCGCATTGTGGCGTGCCACGCTGGGGATGGCCCCCAAAGGGCTGCACTTTGCCTGTCCTGGAAAAAAAACTCTGCGTGCTGTTTTGATTTTCTTCTTAAATATGTCATCACAGAGGTGTTACCAACCTTTCTAATTGGGTCTGCAGCATGGGTGTCTTCAGGGCCATCAGGAATTGGCTCTGTCGGACATGGTGGAAGCTTCTTCTCACAGAAGCTACCTCTGTGGCCCCCCCGCCACCAAAAACCAGTCTGTGTCAAACCAACACACAAGTGAAGGTAAATAATGTGACCAGGACTTCAGGAGGAAAAATTAAAATAAGGAAAAAGAAGGCATTGGCATAGAAATACAATTTCAGTAAATAGCAGTGGTGCTGATTTCTGGAAAAACAGAGTTAAGTCAGTATGGAAACAATTAATGCTGTCTGCTGTACCCATGAAACAGAAGTAAAGATAGCTGATGCTTCAGGATAAAGTTCTTCATCAATCACTGGTTTATTTTATTAGCATTCATAGTGCTGTGTGGTGTGATTACTTCTGATGTCTTGTGACAAGCATAATGAGAAATTTCAGGGCCAAACGCAGACCTGGCACTGGACCCACACACACAGCTCTGAATTTGGACTCTAATGTAACACATATGAAGGCATAAACCTTTCCTGAAGGAACAGACTCCACCTCAACCCCTGGCCCTCACTGAGGTTATTGCCTACATTCAGATTTATTGATAAAGCATTGCTGAAACTTTGTCTCCTCTTTTAGAAATTGCCCTACAAATGATATGTTGAAAAATTGGAGGTTCCCATATTGTCTGGACTGCTCTTTATTGTGTGAACATCCTGGTTTTGCTAACTAAATGACCAAATGCTTTGTAGCCAGATGGTATTGATTCCTTACAGTTGTGTTCACATATCAGATGTAGATATTGTATTCCACTTCCCATTACATCTGAAAATGACTGAGTCTGATTGACAATATGGCATTCACATTGAGATGTTTGCTTTGTGAAAACTGACTGCTGCTCAGAATTATTTTGTATTATTAACTCTTTTACATTGCCCCTGCTGTTTGATCAGTTTGTTTCTCTTTGTTCTAAGCCATATGTGTTTTCAAAATTAATACTTACACACCTTTCAAGGCCTTTGATTGCTGTACAAAAGATGATGAATCTCTAGGGGATCTAACTATGTCCTGGAGCATACAACCTAATGAGAAAAATAAGTTCAAAATACCAAAGTATGGTGCTCTGATATTCTATCTCAAGTATGGTGCTCTGATATTCTATCTCCTAGCTTTCAAATTCAAATGAAAAACGAAAAGGATCTGCTGTGATGAAGCATTAGCTGCATGAATAGCAAGTCTAACTCCAATATTCCCAAGAGACACTGTATTTAACAGTGCACTGCCATTGCTTCTGGATTTCTCATCAGTTCTTTGTACACTTTCTGTAGATGGTAAATACTCCGTTTTGTTTATGAGAGGAGAAAGAATGTTGTTTCAAGGCCTTTTTTTGAGGCTTTTTTTTTTAAGGTTCTCAAAAGCTTTTTGAATGCTGTCTCTGTGGAAGAATTAGGGGGAAGGAACAATTATTTTTGAGTTGTGAATAATGCTGGATTTGCACAAGAGTGAATATACCCCAGATTCTTTTGAACCTTGCCATAGCTATGATGTAGGGGATGACTTAAGGGTAGAAAAAGGAGACAATCTGTGTGTGACTTGAAAAATTGCTATTTCCTCCCTTCCCTAAGTCTCCAGCATATCTGGAAATGAATATAGCAGTATATCTCTGTGCCTTTTACTTTTGCTCCTGTGCCATCTGAGTCACCAAATGGTAGCTAGCCTCAAGTGTAAAGGTACAGCCATAGGAGGAACAAGGTAAGGACACCATCACCAAAATTACAGCATCAAGGATAAACTTTTCTGTCAGTTGCTTGGAAATACAGAGTGTAGGTCTAGGAGGATGTAGTAAGCTGGGTCTTTCTGTGGCATCAGCAGGAAGCTGCTTTAGCCAAGGGAAAAAGGATGAAAGCCTTGCTTCTGTTCAGAGTAGAGGTGCTTCATCTCACTGTTCCTCATTGGCTTTTAATCCTCTTCCCCAAGATGAAGCACAAAATGATGCCTCTCTTGACAAGGGGACAGTTGAATAATGAGGGCAAGAAGTTACTCCATTCATGTTCGAAATGACTGTAAGAGCTTCCCTTCCCTGAAAAGTGACCAATGTTTCTTTTTGCTATTTTTGGGTGACTTTTTGTTGTTGTTTTAGCCAGCTGCACTAGTTTTAGTCTATCATAGATTCTGTTTGGTTCAGTGCCTTGATATCATGGCCCAACTAGACGTGATAAATATTCACAAGTTCATGAACAGTACACAGAAGAAGCTCAGGCTTGACTTTTTTTTCTGTAAAGCTACAGAATATCAACTCTCTGTGCAGGTACTACAGCTTTTTTAGGAAAATGTGGTATGAAAATTGACCAACAAGATACAGTTTTCTTGTCCATTGTGAACCAAGAAAAAGCACTTAATGCAGATCTGGTAAATATGTTAAATCTGATACAAAAGGCTTTCCTGACACAGGTAAAAAAAATATTTCAGTGGTGCATTTGTGTGCAAGCTGCATGCATGTGATGTTTTTTATTTAGAAACTTTTTCTGCACAAAGGATTTTGTAACAGTGCAATAAAACAATCATGCCCAGCCATCTTGAGCCAGAAAATGATATTTAATTTTTGTTGGTGGCAATGACCACTGTTTTAAACTTCCAGCTTAAAGCAGTTTGGGGTTCTGAGTGAAGTTCTGAATGAGTAGCAGTGAACCTTGGTTACTCCTACATGTGCAGATGCCAGCTGGGAAATAAATAACTTCTAGGCACTCTTAGTGCCTAAGATGAGTACCTTCTGTCCTTCAATATATTTATCCTCACCCCTCTGAAAGGATATATCCCCACTTGTGCAATTTCAGAAAAGCCGAGTAATACACAGCTGAGTAACAAGTCTTTATGGGAAATGCCAGTTAAACTTGTTTCTTCAGGGCCCTGAGCTACCTCTGCAGTCAGGCCTGTCCAAATCACTAGAGATCAAAACCCAAACCTGATTAAAAGATAATAGGGCAGTGCTTAGCATCTTTGGCATTAAGAAGTTCCAACTATGCCCAGTGGCTGCAAAAATACGTTAACTGGATAGTTACATTGCAAAAGAGATTACCCCCCAATTTAAGAAATGCAGGGAATGCCAGATCCCTTTTTCCAGGGCTAGCCATAATCAAATTCCTTTCTTTACTGTTTTTTGTAATCCCACTAATTGAGATCACCCAAAATGTTACCATGAGCTGAAGTCAGTGTCAATTAAAAATCCCATTTATATTCCCTGTGAAAACACATGGCCTTCAAAAGTGTTTGATTTTCATTGGACCTTCTCATCTGTTTGTCATTTAAAGTTCAGGCCATTTTCCATATTTCTATCAAATGCTGCCTCAGATGGAAGTCTGGCAAATGAGTTTGCAAAGTAACTTATTTGAAGTTATAAATAATCTAATGCTTGCCTAAAGTTGACCTCTCTGTACAATAATATACAAATTAATGTCTGAAGCTGAGGGACAGACAGTTCTCTAGAGCTGCCTTGTTAAAGGCAGGGTTGCACTTGTACCCTTACAACACTTGTGGTTATTGCCGCTGGTGCAGATCAGGCCATGAGGTAGGAAGGATTTGGAGGAGGAAGCAAGGCCGAATCTGTAACACTGGCAGCTCTTTTAGGCACAGGAATTGACTCTGCCATCACTCCCAAGTACCCTCTTGTTTATCAATTTAAAAATCTCTGGTGAGTAGGCAAATTTGTTTTGCTGTCACATTTGTTCCTTCAATGTCTATTCAAATTAAAGTCTTGTCTCTCTTACATTTCCTGTTGTGATGGGGAATTGTTTGGGAACCTACTGGTTTGTGGGTGGTTGGAGGATGCACAGGGGGCTCATAGGGTGCCAGGGCCACCCCTGAGACTTCAAAATTGTTTTGGAGAGATTCAGCTGTCAAGGTGCTATTCATCCAGTGAATTAGCAGGCACAGACAAATTCTTGTATGCTTTTTCATTTCTTTGGGTGGAGAGAATGAATCAGCCTTAGCCATTCTGCATCTCTCTAACAAGGCAATCCCTGTCTGATTTATGCTTCCCTGCCACTCATCTGTGACTCAGACTTTTGCAATGGGAGGTTCAGCAAGTTGTAGCAACAATTTTTGACTCTTTTTACCCTGCCTGAAAAATGAGGATGGTCCTACACAGCCCCTGCTGGTTTCCTTAGTATCTTATTCTGTAGAGTATTCTGTAGTGTATACTTAATTTTGGTGTTAGCAGTTAGCTTTATACTGCAGAAGTGCCTTTGAGACTGGCTTGGGGTCAGACTCAAACCATCCCATCCACATAATTGATTCCTTAAGTAGGGCTGGTTTGTTGTTATTGCACTGGTAAACCTGACAGATGGGAGCCTAGGCTGACTCCTGTGCTTCTGGAGCAGCTCTGCTGAGCCAACTTGCCCAGTTAGAGCTACAAATTTGTTGAAGTTCCTTGGGTGCCCCATCATCCCATTCCTCTAGTCTGCCAAGGGACCACATTTCATCAGCAGCATGGGCAGGTGAGCTTGAAATTGGGGTAGAATTTCAAAGTGCTTATCAGTAAGTTCTGGACATTAGCTGTAAGATAATTGGAGCTCTTTGGATGTCAGGTCACTCCCAGAACTGACCAGCTGAGATACACCAAAGATGTAACAAACAGGAGTGTTAGAGTGGAAAGATGCTGCTCATTTTTCAACAGAGCTGCAAAATCTTGTTCCTGAAATCTTTCCATGTGAATTCTTATCAGTGTGACACTACACTTGGTTGAGCTCCTTTTGCTCTTAGGCACCTGTCTCATGCTGATTACATTTTTAACATATTAGTTAAAGGACCTAAACATTTTTGGAGGTTATTGGCACCTGAAATTAAAGTGTATTGTTATCTCCTCTCTCAGAAAGAGAGGACTGCTAATGTGAAGCTCTTGAGCAGAGTTTTATTTTTCCTTTTCTTCTAATCAACTTCAGATATAAAGTACTGTCAGTGAATGACCATATTTGCTAATTAAATTGAGACTTGAATGACCAGGGTAGCACTCCAGTTATCATTATGCTTCCACTTGATGGATTATATTTCAAGTTATTCTAGAGCTTTTCTTAATGGCAATCAGGTTAGTGGAACCTTGATCTTACCACTGTGTATCATTTTGCTTAACTCAAGTAGGTGCCCAAATGGAGTCCAGAAAACCTTTCCTTATTGTCTTTTTGTTGTTTTTGTTTTCACACAGCAAGCATTTAGAGGAGTGGGAGAAACTCCATATCATGTAAGGTAAAATGCCAATATCCTGGTTCCCAAGAGCGGACACTAATATTTCATATGCTAAGAGAACCAGAGTCTATTCACATCAAGAAAAATGTCCTTTCCTGTTGTGAGAGCTCTTTTTTCTTTTTTTAATACACCTTAAGACTAAGTAAGTTTTCTAACTTCTTGGGGAACAGATCTGTGCATGTAATTCAGCATTTCATGTTGTGCACGACAACAAAGATACTAAAAGATTAGTATCTTTTCTAAATTTGTATATGCAAAGCTACAGGTGGTCTCCAAACACAGTGTTGTACATTTGGGAAGATTTATATGAAGATTTTGCATAACCATGTTGAGGTTTAGGAGTTCTCCTTCTATTTATTTCTGTTAGAGAATTTTCTCCATACTTTGTTGGTAAGAGACAATAACGGCAGGGTACTTAGGAGAGACAAAAGAAGTTTCCCTGGGAAGGATGCGGCTTGCTACCCTCTTAGCTGGGGGGGTTTTTCATGGAGGGGCAGAGAGAATGTGAGAACTGGGCTGGGGAAAAGGGGTTGGGGCAGCTCCTGGCTCTCTCTTGCTCTCTGGGCATTCTGAGGGGAAGGAGGCTGCGGTCGCTGTGGGGAGAATTCCCCACCACTGCGGGGTTCTGTTTTCTGCTGCCTTCTCCTACCATGAGTGGAGCTCTGCTCCTAAGAGCTGCCAATGCACTGCGACCTTTCTAACACCCAACCTCACCAAACAAAGCACCCTTCACCATCTGCTGGGGTGTCTCAGGGGAAATCCCAGGATCCTGGAGCCCCTTTTCCCTCCCAGGGAGCCTCTCCCTGCCTTGTCTGGGAGCTGCCACTGCCCAGCCCTGTGGCTTCTCTGCCGCTGTTTGCTACAGGGTGGCCTGCCCACCCTGCCTGCTGGAACAGCCTGAGGTTCCAGCTACAGCTGCAGAGTTTCTGATACGTTTTGTTTACTACTCCAGGATCTGCTGGTCCCTGCCGTTCTATCTTGCTGTTTCCAAGGTTCCTGCTGCAGCTCATTTCACCACCTGGAAGGGCACCGGGACCGGCTGTCCCTGGGTTTTTGCAAAGGAAGCTCCTTTTCCATCGCTTCCGCCGGCCCTCCCGCCATTCCCGTGTGAGGGGAACGCGGCCGAGCTGGCGGCACAGCGCCCCCTGGCGGCGCGGGGGAACCATCGCACCCGCCCTGCCCGGCCGGGAGCCACCAGCGCCCCTGGCGGCTGCGAGCGGAACTGCAGCCAGGGGAAAGCGCCCGCGGCCGGGAGAGCCTGGGACTGCGTTTGTGGTTCTGCTTGTTGGTGCTGCTGGCACTGCTTGTCTGCCTTGTTAGATATATATTCATACTCTATAAAGGAGTGTTATTCCTTTTCCCATATCTTTGCCTGCGAGCCCCTTAATTTCAAAGTTATAATAATTGGGAGGGAAGGGGGTCACATTTTCCATTCCAAGGGAGGCTCCTGCTTTCCTTAGCAGACACCTGTCTTTCAAACCAAGACACCCCAAAATACAAAAAGTTATAATTTGATATTTACAAATATTACATCTACATTTTGGTTATTAGTTTTCATGTTAGTCTCTGAAATAGTTTAGACGTTATTTGATCTTCTGTAAATTTAAATATAATCACAAAACCTCCAAGACTGGAGTTTTACAAAATAGCAACCAATATTCAAGCTTTGTAATAATAAACACAAGAATTGACAACAATTGCTTTCCTTAACCCAGTGAGAATAATGTAAAGCCACGTCTCTGTAACACAGGTAAGTCCCAAATAGGTAGGTGAGCAGGCAGAGAAGTTTCTCAGCTCTTTGTCAGCCTCCTGGTATTCTGAGGATCTTGGCTGATAAACACAGCCTTCCCCATCTGTAGATGGAGAGTTATAATTAATTACCATGACATTGATAAATTTCTTTTATGATCTTCTCTTAATCCAGTGGTGCATCTGCATCAAGTCCTCTGTTCACTCTTCCGACATGAAGAGTCTATTTATAGGCTTAGATTCATGTTTCATTTGAAAAAAAGGATGGTTCCCAGGAAAATGTGAGCTCTAGCTCTGCGTTTGCACTGGGCTTTGTCAGACATTACATAAGAGCTTTGCTCATATTGGCCTCCTGCTCCTGGCTTTTTAGATCATTCTTTGTATTATGTTTCCAGTGCATGTAGATAATTTAATTTAACATTTTTCTAAATGCCAACATGCAGGAAGGCTGACCTTATAAGATCATAATTAGAATTATTTATATACTGAAAAAATGTAACTGATTTGGAATTACTGGAAAATGTGAGATTTTAATTTTTTTAAGAATTAGTTTTGCTGGAATGGAATTAAGTTAAAGCCTTAATTATTTTTCAACTTTTACCTTATGCTAACCTTCTCCTTCTTGATCATGTCATTTCTTTGACTATATGTAAAGTTCCCTTTGGCAGCAATGGCTATCCTCTTTATTGCTTTGTTTCACTAAGCCTCTAAGTTCTAATAAATTATGTTAACAGGCTTAAAAACTTGTGTGAATAATGTCTTCAGGTTACTGAAGCTAATGTAGATTTGTGTCTTGGTAGCTATGAAATAAACAGAGCCTCCATCCTTGTTGTACTAGATACCATTTATACTATTAACCACTGCAGCCTGCCTTGCCTGGGAGATAAATGTGATCATTGGTGAGCAATTAGAAAACAGTTTTGTGGAGATCTGGACTTTGTGTAGCAGCCTACTGGGGCAAAGAAGCAGCCTATTTTCTGAAGGTCAGAATGTGTCATGAGGGGATGAGCTCACACTGGAGAAAGAAACTCAATTTTAATGAATGTGTTTTGGTGATGTTGGGAAGAGAGGAGGCAAAAGGCTTTTTTTTGGTGATGCAAGTTTGCTGACACTTGACCACAGACATTTTGATGCCTGAAAGCTGATCACAGGCAGTTTTATTTTCATATTTATAGATTATATTTAAAAAAAAAAGACTGCTCAGTCTGAGTTTCAAGGAAAGGTAATGTTTTGATGTAACACAACATGGCACATATACTTCTGTGCTTTTTTATGTGTTCCAATATATGCAACAAATACATGAGAGAAACAAAAAAAACCCTCCAGGCTGCTTGTTTGACAGTTTACTTCATTTTAAAATTGAATAAGTATGGAAATACTAAGAGAGGAAAAACACTGAGTGGTCATTTCTGCTCCAGAAATTAAAACCCATAAAAATAGTATCAAAGCTTGCCTTTGCTACCCTGCACAGAAATGCAAAGGACAGGTTTAATGCCATGCTCAGGACAGTAGATGAGTAGTGAAATGACATCAGCCTGTCTTAACTTCAGTTTTGGGTCAAGCCTAGCCTCAGCTATGGACCTCCAGAAACTAAGGAAAATACTAGTATGGAGACATTTAAATATCACACAATGTGCATGGTGTAAGCACCTAGGAATGAGATGAAGATGAGGTGTTAAATATTTAAAGATTGGGTAAAAGCTGAAGGCTCTGTATAGTCTCTCTCTTTCAAAAGGTAAATTAGCAATAGCATTTATGGCAACAGCAGAGGTTCTATTTAACCGTGTAAATTCCTAACCCTGCTTTCAGTCTTGCTATGATCTTGACCTTTTTAAAGTTCCATGAAAATAAGATTTTAGTACAATTCTAAGTTTCTCAGAGAAATTTGCTCTTTTTCCAGTTTCTGAATTTTCTCACTTTTAATGTTATAATCTGTCTCCTTAACTGTGGGTTAGGACTAAAGCATCAGGCTTTTTTCACAACATTAGGCTTTCGTGGTATCTTTCCTGCTATTTTATATATTTTAGCATCACCTTCTGAGGCTTTTTGGGCACCTTTTAGCATTGTTACTGGGAGATGGGTGGATGTCTGCATGAATCATAGTCCAGGCCCTTTTGAGAAGCTATTTTCTGTGATGGAAACCACTGGGTTGTACCATTTTTTTTTTTTTCACTAGGCTGCTGTTCAAGCTTCAAGCATGAACAGCAAGCTTGAACTCAAGCTTGTCAGACTGACCAGTTTGGGTGTTTAAATTCAAACTCCTATCCTACATCTCAGGACATTTTTAACATTTGATGATTCATCTATGAGTGGTCTGGACAAAACCAAAAGGTTGTGGCAGCCTAATTCAGAACAAATCATTTCAATCATGTTCTGTAGCAGGCAGCAATCCTTTGACTTACATGAACACAAGAAATGGGACAACTGGGCTGGACACAGAGCTTAGAGAGTAGTGGCAGGAAAGAGCCTGACTTCTCTGAAACGAGATCCTGCCCTGACCCTGATTAATTACTCAGGAGTTCTTCCCGCAACCAAATTCCTGCTGTCAGTGTGTCCAGAGCTGCCTGCCAGGCCTGCCAATGAAAATAGAGTAGTTGTAAACCCTGAGAATTATCCCCGTGGCTGGATGTAGTGTCCTATCAAATAATTATCGTGTGATTGGGCCCCTAGTGCTTTCCAGCTTCTCTGGTTCCCCTGATGAAATATTAATATGCTTTCAACATTTAAGGTTATTATTCTTGTGTGCTACACTTCAGGCATATCTTTCTCTGCAGCCATCAAATGCTTTATAGAGCCAAAATACCCAGTACAGGAGAACAGATCTTTATGTCTTCCAAGACAGCCTTATAATGAATGCCCTTAGTTGAATCATTATGCTAAATAATCAGCAGTGCCTTAAATACCCTAATATGGGCTGAAGCAAGTGTAATGCAGTATGAAGTACACAGCTTTTCCCAGAAGAATTGATTCTTTCATCTCTAGCTTAGTAAGTAGAGCTGGGGACCTGCTGGAAGCCTGGCTTGCATGTTAACTTGCCATGAACAGCACACAGCTGTCCCATGCTGGGGTGGGGGCTGGCTCCAGGCTGCTGCGTGGGAGAACAGAGACATCCTTTGGATAAGCATGGAAACAAGGGGTTAGACTTCCTTAAATAATACACTTTTGATAGCCAGCAAGGTGTATTTTTAAGCCCAGTTCCAGGCTTTTCAACAATCTCAGGTTCTTTTCTTTTCCAAAATTCTCTGAAGCTCCTCAAGAGGAATGAAGCAGGTTTATTTGATTCTCTTATGCTTGGGCTTAAGAAGTTCACTTCTGAGTTTTCTTCCTTAACAGGGCAAGAAATGCACATTAAAAAAAAATAGTTACTTTCTGATAATCATCCACTTTCAAGAGCTTGAAATCAGAGTGCAGACCAAAACAAAACACAAGTGTTAGGAGACCTGCAGCGGAACCTGCAGGCTGGCAATATTTTTATGAATGAATGAGTGAATGAATCCAGGCTTTTCTCAGCATGGAACTTGCTCATGGTAGCGATTCCTCGCACATAGGTATTTGGCTGTGCAGGTTTTAGCTCTTGCCAGCTTTTCTGGAAAGCATATTATCTGTCTTGATGTCTGAAATTCCCTGAGGATTACCCAAAGAGAGCTCTTAAAGTGGCACTATTTTGTTAATTAGTAAGGCCAACTGTTGTCTGGCTGAATTGTCTGCACTAACAATGGGCTATCTCTCCCGTTTTAATTCTAATGCTAACAGAGCACACTGTGATTATGCTAATAATTCTGGCTTTCCTACATAAGGACATATGTGAGGTGTGCTGCATTTTCTAATTGTTTCATTCTAGCCCTGCTCATCCCTGTACATGGGTCTTATTCTGCTGAAAAGGACAGGTCAGCCTAGTTGGCATTGCCTCAGCAGGCATTTTTGGGGCTGGAAAGCAAAGGAGAAACAACAGCTTTAGCCATCATTTAATTGTTGCTGTTTAATTTGGTTACTGATAAGGCCACTCATGAAATGGTAGTTGAGCACCTCAAGGTCAGCATTGCTTGGGATTAATGTGAAAAAACCCCAAGTCAGAGAAGACATTGAGCAGTTCTCAGGTGCTGGTTAAGAGCCCATCACTCCAGGTTTTTCCTTCTGGCTGGGAATGTGCAAAGAGGCTTGTCAATAAAGCCATCTTTTCTGAGGGTGGAGGACAAATTGTTCTCTGATAAACTGTAGCTGTGATTGAGCTTCACAAGAGAAAGAAGTAGCTCCTCCTCCCAAAACAGAGAAACCAAAAACACAGGCTCTCTGTAGCAGAAATCTGGCTGAGACATGGAGTTTGTACTTCTTAATATTTTTTACTTCAGTAAATGGTGAAATCTTTTTTTTGTTTGTTTGTGTTTTTAGCAGTATTAGGTACAGGTATTAGGTTGAATGCTGCAGAGTAAAGTTGACTGACATAAGAATGTTTTTACTGTGGTGTTAATTTTAAATCTATCCCTCAAAAATAATCTCTCCCTCATGGAGACATCCATGACTGGACACATCTGCCTACACTGAGCTGTTTTCCTGCAAGCTGGGTGAAGCCCAGGCTCTGGTGTGTGGTACCAGTACTGTATTGAATCTTTGTAGCATCGTAATCGTTCTACAAAGGATAGCTTTCTGCCAGAAGGAAAAAAAGTGGCACAATGTACTGAAATTCATGCTGCTGGGTCTTGCTCTGCATGTGCACCTGTGTGCAGAGGCACAGGGAAAGGGACACAGCTGCCAGAAGACGATTTTACATGAAACAGGACTGGGGCTGAGACGGACAACCAAGGTTTGGTGTTACTGTACTTCACACAAGCACAGACTCCACGCACACAGTAGCTGTACCTGCAGGAGACCTGGCCATCTTTCTGACCCCTGTGTCTCTTTGAGGTCCCTTTGCTTTGTGCACATGACTCACCCCACCTTCAGCAGGGGGTGATCAGTGTCCAGGTAGTTTTGGCTATGAAGTGCATTGCAGGTGGGCATGGAGCCTGCAGGGAGAGCATTTCTTCCTGCCACAATATTGTGCAGAGCCCTTCATGAGATGCTAGTGAAAAATTGCTGACACCCCTTTGGTGTCTGTACCCAAGTGTTGCTGCCCCTGCTAGTGGTCCATCATAAAGTTTTATAAGTTACCTTGAGATCTGGTGAAAATGCACATAATATTTACAGGATAAGCATTATTGAGAGTACTGTGGGATTCCTCTCTTGATGATAACATTCTGTATATCATCCCTCTTGAGCTGGTGTCCATAAGTAGTGGTTGTCCTGACACAAAATTTATCCCAATCTTTATGGCATTCAGACCCAACAGGGCAACCAAAATTACAGTTTTGGTATTGTGACTGAGTTCTGTTGTTTTCCTGGCAGTTTAAACCAGATTGTTAGCAAAATAGCTGTTTGTTACAGGTTTTGTTTATAAGTTGCTTTTTTATTTCTTAATGTTAGTTAAGGACATAAAAATGAGAAGCCAAAATATAGGTATTTATTTGATTGACAGTAATGGCTCTGAGAGAAGCCATTTAAATGTTATTTACATATTATTTGAAGCCATAATAAGCGATCATGTCAATCCATAGCACCTCATTGTTATTAAAGGAGTCTGCAATAGTGTAAGTCATAATGGTGTTATGCAAATCAAGCACATTTTAAAAAACTTTTGTATGAACATTACTGTACAAGCAAGGCAGCAAAGTTTTCTGCATCAGACACACACTGTCATTTTAAATTTAAAATGCACAATGTGTATGTGTGACTAATATCTCTGCAAAGCTCTCTAATAAGGACCAGACTCAGCAAATGCTGAATGTGTAAGTCCTTCCTGATTTAAACAAATGTTTCAGCATGTAGGACTTTACTAGTGTTGCCTTGCTGAACTCCAACCAACTATTACCCTAGGATGGATAGAAAATGAAAATATATTTTCTCCTCTCCTTAAAAAAATTTCTCCCTTAGAACAGCCTTTGGATGTTGAGATTTGCTAAGGCTTGGATGAAAAGGGGCATAGGGTATGGTTTAACAAGGAAATGCTGGAAGATTTCAGCATTTGTAATGGTGGCAAATGACATTTTTCTGTAAATGGTCTCTGAGTATGTAGTTCTACAGCAGTAAATACACAGCTGAGTGATTATCTTGGCTGGCCATATGGTTTTGGAGCAAATGACTGCTCCAAAGCAGGTGCTCAGCTTCCTCACCAAGACAGAGATTATTAGAATGGTGTTGTCTAAGCTCTTTTGTAAATAGACCTGAGTACAGATACAGGATTATGAACCCCTTTTCTCTATCCAGAACACTCAAAAGCCACCTGGCTGGCCAAAATACAGCTTGAGGAAAATCTAGCTCAGAGCTGTATAAGCAAACTTAAAAAGGATGGATGGGTCCTATCCCTGAGCATGTGATGAGAATGAGGCCTCCCAGACATGAAGTGTAACTACTGCTACTCTTCTGGGTAAAAGCATCAGTGGCTAAGAAAAAATTAAGCTAAGCTGCTGTGCAAGTGTCTCCATGCAGTCACTGGAACACATGGCTTATCCAACCTGCACAACCTGGGGAACGAGAGCCTCTTCCTGGAAAATCTCAGTGTGGTACTAGAGACATCTTGAAGGAAAAGTGAATCTGTTTTTCAGGAGTATCCTCCTAAGGTGCAGAGTAAACATTTTCTTGCAGATATTCCCATCAGTGTCTGAGTGAAAGGTTGAGTCCCACCAGAGGCTGAGGAGGTATTCCAGCCATTCTTTCCCCTGTGTAGTGGGACCATTAAATGTTTCATGGGAGCCCACAATACCCTCTTGCAGTATGTCACTTGAAAAAATTACCACAGTCATAAAATTGTCATTTAGGGTTTCCTTTGAGTCTGAGAAAATATGTTCTGTCTGTCAGTCCTGTTCCAAGTTTGTTTTTTGTTCATTTTGTGATTTGGAGTTTCTTGGCAGAGATGTACCTCCCTATTTCTGCCACTGTTTTCCCTTCTTTTTTATGAGCACACATTCACACATGTGTGTATGACTGATGAAAAAAAAGTGTAGGGAACAGTCTCACTGGCCTAGACAACATGCTGTCAGCACCATTTGAAGCCAAACTTGCCTGGATTTTTTTCTTTTTTTTTTTTTTGGCTGTGCAGATTCCTAAAACATTGAAGAAAGCAAAGCCAAAATGTATTTTAACCAAATGAGGCTGCATTCTTTCATTTCAGCTGTCCCACGAGGCTTGGCCAGTCCCTCAGGATAGGTTTATAGAGGGATTCCTGCAACTGGCTACCAAAAAAGTGGCTTTGGAGTGTCCAGCAAGATCTGGATAAAGTGGCTGTGGTGTGCCAGCTGCACACCCTGCAGGGCACTGATATGAGGAACTGCAGGGTCTGACACAGACACCTTGCACTGACTCTAAACATTCATTTCTCAGGCTAAATTCCTGTGCCTTGGGGAGCCTGCAACCCCTTCAGGATGTACTGAAGTCCTGATGTACTGTACAACTTCCAGTTGTGTTGATGATGGAGATCATGCATACTTTGGATTTTGTGGGTGTTTGACTTTAAAATACACCTGGTTCTGTTTTGCTCTCTAATGAAGCTTGACTGCTTAGAAGCAAGCTGTGACCAAAATGCATTGTGCATGAGAAGATGCCTCCAAAAAATACCACCCAAACTCCAACAAAACCAATCCTAAACACTACCCCCTTATTGGACACTGCTTTTGAATTTCTTCCTGCCCTTATTAGCTTCATTTGATTTCCAGTCCCAGTCTGCCAAAAGATTTGGATTCCTGTCAAGGCAGTTTGGAAGAGCATTAATACTCAGATAAATAAAAGCAACAGGCAGCTAAGCTGCTGTGGACTAATGGCAGGACACTTGAAAGTGCTGTATTTCAGATAATGGTGTCAGTTTCAGAAAGACATGCAAACTGGTTTAATCAAATGTTATACTTCAGGAAATTCCTGACCATTGGGAAGGAGATTGCATAGGAGAATTTAAAAGACTGGGAGTTTCTGGCTTTATTTCTGCACTGCTGATAAGCAGCAATTTTTGCGGAAGGGGGAGAAGTAACCCTCTGCAATAAAACCATTTTCATAATACCATGGGAATGAGTTATTGCTTGAGGTGAGGCACAGTTTCTAATGGCTGCCTAAGCTTTCATCTCCATCTTTCATGGGCTAGTCAGACATTTTTATAGTGCTGACACAAAAAGAGAGCATTTATGTTGCTTCCATTCTCCATCTGTCAACAGTTAGGTTAAAGTGCCACTACAGGAATACTTTTCATCTGATTTCCATTCCAACGTGGTTCATCAATATACTGTATTTGAGCCATGCCAGCTCTCAAGGTCCTAATCACATATTTTTTATGCACCATTAATGGTTAGCCAATGGGAGACAAAAGTCTGTCTTTTTAATGTGAAGAGGGTGGTATTTACTTTTATTGTGAATTTTCCTGATGTACCTCCTGTACAGTTTTCTGAGCTATCAAGAGCTGGTTTTCAGTAAATAGTGTGAATAGTCAAAATACAGCAGGCCAGAGAGGAAGTGGATTTTCATTTGTCTTGTATGAGATACATCCATGAACACCAATAATTGATTAATGATTTGGGCATCAGGTAGGAGCAAAAGGGGAAGCACTGTCATAATCCCTGTTTTACTTATCATTCCTTTCAGCTAATGAACTGAGTTTTATTAGTGGCAGAGACCAGAAAAAGGTTATTTAGTGCAGAAATTTAGAGACCTTCATGAAAAAACTTAAGGTCTTATTCTGTGCTTAGTGCAGTTGTAAGTTTGGACAGGGTAAGAGTGTAGATGTGTTGGTAACAAATCCAGAGAAAGGTAGCTATAACAGAAAATCCGACTACAAGGGCAACAATTGTTACCTGTATTTTTTGACACATTTTTTCTGGGTTTATATCTAGGATTATTCTTGCAAATCCTGGTGTGATTTTTGTTTGTTTGTTTTTTGTTTGTTTGTTTTTAAGTGCTTTTTATTACTATTTTTTTTAATCTAGGATTTCTTGTTTTTTTCCTGATTGGTCTTTACCTTACTTGGAGAATAGCACCTGGACCCAAGTACCCCCAAATACAGCTTCTTTCACTGACATGGAGAACAAAAAAGCTATTCCAGACCACTTCAGTTCTCTTATACAAGACAATATGTTCCAAAAATATCCTCTCTGTGCTTAGAAAGAGGTGGTTGGGGGATGACAAACTTATTTTAAATTAGAAGAAAAAAAATAAAAAGGAAAAAAATCCCTGAAGAAAGGGAAAAAAAAAGAAAAGTTAAGACTGAAGAGGGGGAAAACAATCTGTTTTTAACAGGATTTTCTTCCAAGTACCTCTGTCCCTTGGGTATGCAATATTCACTTAGACTAAATTTCTTCCAGCTTTCTCTCAGATTTTGAGAGCCTCATTTTTCTCCAGCTAATATAGTGCAGCTCATATAGTATATTTTATGGGTGACTGGCTTCCAGAGGAATGTAGGTGTGAAAGACCACACAACCATGAATCTGAGTTATAAGGAGTAATCACTACAGGGGGAGAAGGAGTGTTTAGTCCCCTTCTTGTCACAGCCAGATGAGGCTTTCACACTGTGGGAGGGATTGTAAAGATCCAAAGGAGATATTATTTGATTTTGTTTCAAGTTGTTTTCAGTTCATTGGCTGAGATTCCTGGCTTCTGGAAACCTTACATTACGTTTTGATGCTGTTGGCCACTGGGGTGGGTATTATCACACTCACTCTACAGCTGGCTTGAGCTCCATGGTTGGCTTTTTAGCTGTGGTCTTGTGGTCCATGTGTGTGCAGATGTAAAGTGCTGTGTCTTGGCTTCACATAAACAAAAGGCTTATTTATTTATTTTTGTTTTAATCTCAAAAAAGTGCATTGTGTTGCATTTCCTGCTGTCAGAGTCTGTGTATTTGTATAATTAGGACTGTCCAGCTGGTGCATGTGGTTCTGTTTCTGAGTTCTTGCACAGCTGAGCTATATGCCTGAATTTTCACGAAATCAAGAGATCAAATCCAAAATTCCTTGGGCCTTTTTTTATGTCCAGCCTTTTAACTGCCTTTGTCCTGTGATAGAGTGATGCAAAGGATCAAAATCTTTTAAAAGTGCATTTATTTGGGGGTTTAAGATGCTTAAGTTGTGCATATATTTGTAGGTCTGATCATACAACTTTTTCATGCAGCTGGGAGCCTTCTGTTCCCTCAGCCAATCTTTCATTGTTCCCACTAGGCAGCGCCCAGAGTGCTATTAGAAACAGGTGTAAAAAAATGAATTTTATGCCTGTTTTATTCATATCTACAGCTTTCTGTCTCTTAGTTGTGCTTCTTCAGCCCTCTTCTCGTATTGTTGTCCACCCTCTGTTACCTCCCACAATGATGATTAATGGAATGCTCCACATCTTTTTTTGAACTCTTGGTTTTTCTTCTTAGTTCCTGATTATTTTAATTCTGCCAGACCTTTTTTCATATCCTTTCCTCGTCTGCCACTAATCTACAGTATATCATTTCTCCTACTCCAATCCCTCATTTCCATTCCTGTAACGTTCCACGTCCTTTCTTGGAGCCTGGGCTGAGCACACAGACCAGTTAAAATGAAAATATACTTTCCAGATTTTAGTAGCCTAATTATTTTATTTTAAATGAAGCCGAGACATCAATCAGATTGTTCTCTAAATCCCAGTCACATCAGCAGCTAAATGAAAATATCAGTTATTCTCTGCCATTCCCAACCCACTTGCCTTTAAATGGTATTATCACAGCAAATATTAGGAGTTTAGACATGTCCATAGTCTTTTGTTGAAAAGCTCTTGCAAACAAGGCAAGGGAGATGCATCTGAAATCCTAATATCTTGTGAAATATTATTAACAATGGGTCTGGCACATGTGAGAGTTTAGACAAGAGGCTGTCAGATCCCGGGAGGTTGAAAGTGAGAAATATTTGAAAGACAAAGAGCAAATCATAGAAATGGGAAGTTAAGAAAAATAAATTTTTTCAGGCTAAGCGGTGCAGGCTCCTGGGGCTGGTTCTCAGTTCTGACACCAGTTCACTTCTTGGCTCCAGCCAGAGATTTCTGAAGAGCTGCACAGAGGCTTGAGCATGACCAGGAATCAGATCCTGTCCTCCCTGACAGCCTCAGCTTTTGTCAGTCACGAGTGCCCAGAGTTAATAGGGGCTTTAATTAGAGCCGTGGATGCTCAGCTCGGCCAAAAACCAGATCCAACTCAATAAACGTGTGGCCACATTGGAAATATTTGCCTTTCAGACCTTATAAGATTCCTCCCCTTCTATCTTCTTTGCTGTTAACCAGGAGAGATGCTGCAGATACTGAAAGTTATAGAGTTGAAAAGGCTGTGTTAAGGAGGGGGACACTTGTCATATAATCTGATTAGAAACTTCTCTGAGCTTTTGAAGGTCCTGTGTATTTACTCACTGAGGAAGCATGTAATAGATGTTAAAACCTCTTTTGATTTCAGGCTCCTCATTGAAGGCAAATCTGTGAGTCCCTCTGGTTAGTGGGGAGGGGTGTTCTTCCAGAGGCTGATTTGTTGACTTTTAGGGGCATTATGTGAAACAGATTTTTCTGATAGTTTTTACTGCTTCCAAACCCTCTTTTGTATCCTTTTCTGGCCTCTCTGCAGCTTGCAGTAGATTGCTCCTCTTACTCTGACCTGTTTTCTCTGTAACTGGGAGAACAGAGGAAACTGTGAAGAATTTAGGCACATCTAGCACTACCCTCTATGTAGGGAAAGACAAATTAAATAGGCAAAATGATGGGAGGATGCTGCAGAGGATGAAGTAATTTTTGGTCAGTAACAGAGGTAGGAGTATAATTGTCCCTCCAGGTCTACTACAGTGTTTTTTTGGGGTTTTTTCCAGTGGACTGTACTTTCTCTTCTTATAACTACACGCCTTAGAGGCCAGTCTTACATTAGGGATCAATTCCATTTTTGTTTTCCCTGAGCAACTTGCTGTATTTTAGCTTATCATAGTAATGAACCAAAAAAGTCTGAAGTTTTATTACTTCTATTTCCCTTTTAATATATTTCTATTCCTGTTTTTATTTTTCCTCTTTTTTTCTTCCATTAAACTCCATGGGGATGAAGGTACATGAGAAATGACGTTAAGAGCTTTATCAAACTTCTGTGTAATAATAATGAGATTTGCAATGGGCTTCTAAAGGACACAGATCAGAACCACTTACCATAATGACACTACAAAGTAATGAAGATTCAAGTGGTTCTTATTAGATATGAAGCTCTTTCAGAGAATCCAAACTCTCCTAATATCCTTTTTGCTAGAGGAGAGGTGGGCATTGATGCTGTGAAATGTTTCTCTTTTTTTTTTTTTGTTTCAAATCCAGGCAAATCTGTTTGGATGTGTGGGACTTTGTGTGCGTGCTGTGACTCTCCCTCCCATTAAAGCTTTAAATAAAGGTTCTAGTAAATTCCCATTAAAATAAATAGTAACCACATTTAATGACCAGTTTGTTTGAGTGTTAACAGCCTGTAAGCTAACAAACTCATCATTAACTGGTGATAACTTCTCTCAACTTGTTTAAATAATCCCTTAACATCAGCCCTGCTTGTATTAAGATACCCATGTAAAATTTCTGCCTGATTCTTCCTTTAAAGTTTTTCTTTTGAGAATATTGTATGTTTTTGGTCTGTTCTTTGATTGTTCCACTTTCCACTACTAGTATTTTCTCCTTATTCATTAAGATAGCAGTTTTATTTTCTTCCGTATTTTTTTTTCCAGATTTATCTTAAAATCTCTGCTTGTTCAATGAACTAGGTGACAAACCCCTAGGGATAAATTCAACTATGGAACATAAAACTCACAAATCAATGGAGCTGTGGGCTACATCCTGATTATGTGCAGAATTCAAATGAGCTTGGGGAACCCATTTGTGTGCTGTTAGAGGAAGCAGAAATCATATCCCCAGTCTTGCAAAGATACCAGTGCCTTTCTGCAAGTCCAGCAGAATGATTTATGCATAGACTTGCATCACATTTGCAGATCTAGGATCTGTGTGATGGAGGCCTAATTTGGTTGTAGCATTTGTTTTATACCACAAATTGTCTTGGCTTCATCCTGTGGAAGGAGGATGAGAATCAGTTCAGTTCAAATAAAATCTTAAACTTTGGCCAACACTCAGATTAAAGTTGAAAGCCACTTCATGTAATATATTGTGGGGAAAGAGGAAATAATAAAACATTTTCCATGTCCATTTTCTCAGAATGATTGCAGACTAAACTGGTAATTGTCTGTCTGTGTCCTTACCTCAGAACAGGATTGCCAAAGAATGTGTGACATCTGGCATATCTATGTGACCTCTTCTTAAAAGATCTCCAGGACCAGCTGCCCTGTAGCTTTCTTGGGTTTTCTGCTTGTGCATTTTGCTATTTTTATTACTGTCAATGCCAGCCTGGAATTTTCTTCCTGCAGTATAAGGTTATTTCCTGGCTACAATAAGAAATGATTCCTTCTTCTTCACAGTAACCTACCACAGACTTTAAAATGTTTTCCCATCTCCACTGAGTTTTATGCACTTTAGACTAAATAATCCCAAATGTGTGCCCATCTCTCCAGCTGAATGACAACTTCCCTTAGATTCAAGGTTCAAAGCTGGACCCAGTATGCAGCTACGATCTAGCCATAGATATAAGATCTCTATGGATATAGAAATTTTGTTTCAGGTATCTTAGAAGTTATATTTCTGTGTACTTAATCCCAATATAAAATTTCCCAGGAGCATTAGCATGTCCTCTAGTGCCTCTCTGAAGATGTGTTATCCAACAGTTTGCCACCACTCTTTATTCTTGCATGCAGTTATTCCTGCTTAACTTATACCTGTCCTATTGAATTTTTTTTTTTTCATTGCAGTTTTTACATCTCAGTTACTGTCTGTCTCAATAGCTAATAAAACAGAATCTAAAGCTTCATATTCTGTAGGCCAAATTGAGGATACTTCTGTTGTTCTGTTTTATTAAGAAAATAGGATTTGCAGTTCAGCAGTCCTTCCAGCTGTCTGCATCCAAGTCCCTCACAAATAACTTTTGAACATATTACTGCACTAATCTGACACAGGGAGAGAGCCCTTAAGGGGACTGAGGCTTCCAGGATTTTGGTGAAAGCTTGAGTGGATGGAGTGAAGGGAAACCCTCTTGGCCAAGGTAAAAGCAGCAGCCACATGGCATGCACAGAGTTTTTGTTCAAGTATTGAATAGATGTTTCAAGTTGTTGGCGAGAGTTGAATTTGTGCCATCTTTACCAAGCAGATACAGGCACTCCTGTACCCACTCTAACAGACAGCTAGAAACATCTGATCAAAAATTACCACCTCTAAACTCAGTGTGATTTTCTTTTTAATAGTAAAAACTTGGGTTCTGTCAGGTCTTTATATTTTATCAGACCACAAAGAATAAAGTGAGCGGCTCTTGTGTGGCTTTGTATCTGGTCAGCTCTAAAACATGAGCCGGTGTTAATATGAGCACATTATTTGAGGAACATTATCTCTGTATCCTTTAAAATGGTCACATCCAGCAGTGGAAACAGATGTAATTCAAGTCTCTGTATCTTAGGATGTTATCTGATTTTTCCACTTGTGTTCTGTTACTTGCAATGGGAAGCGCACTGGAAAATTGTAAGCTCTGGGATGATTTAGTGCTATGCTCTAGTATTGTCACTTTAGCCTGTACCATCTAAAGGTCTTCAGCAGGAGACTTCCACTGTAAATAAACTGTCCAGTCCAATGGAGATGTCTGGTGAAATTAAACACACTTTAAACAGAGGACTGCATACGCTTCTTTACCAAGAGGCTGCAGATTTACAAATCCTCAGCTTCACCTTTAGATGGAGATGATGCATTTCAGCCATCAGATGACTGCAGGCCCTTTGGGAGCCCTAAAAAATCTCTTGTAAACATTTCCAAGGTCACCATGACTCTCTGGAATGGAGAGGCTGGAGTTTTGGCTTTAAGCTTTTTGTGGATGTCTTGGATTGGGACAATTTAAAGGAGAAGATTCTGGAATGAGTCGTCACCTCTAAGGGTTCCACCACTCCCTTTCCACCAATAAGAAACTAATACTAATAGGTGAAAGTTTATTAAGAACAGGAATGCCAATAAGCAGGGAGGAAAAAAGTAAATAACTGCTAGGTATTGAACTGCTAGACTTCACTACCCCACTGAAACAAAGACAGACCCGAAATGCTGGAAAATCCCCATTCCCAATATGGGCCTGTTGGAATGGCTTGGCAGGACGCAGTGAGCATCAGATCCGTCTCAGGAAGGCAGGAGCCTCACGGAGCAGTTCCAGCAGCAGATGAAGAGCTTCCCCAGTGCAAGGCATGGCTTTTCTGAGCCAAGGGGGGGGAAAAAACAACCCACCCCCCAAGAAAAACCGAAGGAGGAAAGAAAAGGTCCTTGCCTGAGCAAAGGCTGAGCAGCCAGCTAAGCAAATACCATGCTGTGAAAAGCTGTGAAAAAACCTGGGTGCGGTGATTTTTAAAACACCTGTGCAAAGCAACTCCACCCCCAAAGTCCCTGGCTGCAGGGCCTTAAAGATATAATAACAATTTTTAAGGCACAGCTGAATATGGGATACAATATGAATCACCCCAAGATGGGCCACTTTCCATAAAGTAACAATTTCCAAATTGCTGCCTCTTCCAGGAGAATCAGAAATGTGGGTTCCAGGGATAGATCAAAGGTCTGAGTCCCATTACTTTGAAAGACCTTGCACATAAAGATGTCATGTGCTATTCTTGTGTGTTCAGCTGGAGTTTTCCCTTCAATGAGACTTTTAATCACCCTGTGTACCCCAACAATGTAGAACGAGGTGGCTTTGGAAAATCATCTGTGTTAAAAATGCTGAGAAAATACTTGATATTTTTTTTCACACTGCTCCTGTGAAAATGGAAGATGTGTCAGAACTGTGTTATTTTGTAGACTTGTTTCTCCTCTTTTGGTTTGGGCAGTCACCTGGCTTTAAATGATGTAGCAAGGACTTATTTATGTTATATAGTTTGAAGCAGAGAGAACTTCCAGTCCCACTTCAGCAAGCTATTAGATGATACTGCATTAAGAACATAGGCAGTTTCACTGGAATATGCTTGTCTCTAGGTGCCTGCTTCCATGCCTTGCTGAATTGAGACCCAGGGACCGGTTTTTGAAGGATAGACAGGCACCAAAGCAAATCAGGTACAGAGCAGGCAAATAATGGGTGTCTAGGTCATGCTATTATATTGCTTTCTCTGCTGTCTTGATCCAAGCAGGGAGTTACAGGTATTGCTCAAATATTGAGGGAAAATGTGTGTCTCTCTCTGCACTGGAAGAGGAGGTGCATGATAGCTAAAATCACTAGAGACTCATCCTCTGTTTTGTTTAGTGTTGTTTTGTTTTCCTTGGTTGACAACCCATTAGTGAATGACTTCTTCATAACAAACTGCGATGAAAATTACTTCTCTCATTTTCCTCAGGCAGCAGGGATGGGAAAAGCCAATTCATAGCCCTTGTGCAACTTAAGTGATGAAGAAAATGGCAAAGCAGTTGTTTGTGGTGTGGCTGGCTGGCAGTAGTGGGATAACCATGAGTGACAGCTTTCTGCAGAGGTTCTGCATTAGTGCTGCCTTGCTTTGAGCAGATGTTCTGGCTATTCTGGTCACTCCTCACCTTTGTCTGCAAGGTGCATCAATCACTGTAATTTATAATGGGACATGGAGCCAACAACTGAAGGAGAAAAATCAACCCAATCCTAGGAACAATCTTTCTTGATGAATTCTCCCCCCTAAATTGAAACAATTTGCTGGGTAACCCAGCTGGGGTTCATATGCTTTTGATTACTGTGGGCTATTTAGCTTTACAAAATGACATGCTGCTTAATGGTCTTTTAATGGTTATAGGTTTCTCTCTCTTTTTTTTTAATGAGCTTCACCAGTTTGTTACTAATGCCCTGTAGAAATCTGGCAAAATGCCAGATTTTGTGTTACAAATTTTCTGGTTTTTGCGTGGCGTAAGTGGAACCTATGCAGCCAGTGGGGATGTCTGTGTTACTAATCATACTGTAATGCCATTAAAGGGGGAAAAAAGAGCTAATTGAGTATTCTGCAGTCCCAATAATGGCATACGCAAACATGGTATCATTAACACTTTGCAGCTGAAGTCTTGCAAGAAGTCCAGTCTGTTGTTCAAGCTCTGAAAGATGGAGTTTCTCAAACCTCATGTGCTCCAGTTAAAATGTCAAGTGAAGGTTGCACCACTGTCAAGGCACAGATAAGATTATGTCCTTTTTGATTAGGAAGTGAGAACTTTCCTAACATTTTGCTAAATATAATGGCCTATGTTTTCAGCAATGACTATAGCTCAGCTGTCAAATGTTCCTTCTTATGGGGCCTTGTTTATTTTCAGAGAGTGAATACTCAACACATCGTGGTTTTTTAAGTTGGAGATTCCTGTTCTGGAATCCCTACTTGAAACATGAGCTGATAGTACAAGTAGGTCTTGATGGGAAATCTGGGCATTGCTTTTGATTTATGTAAACTTACAGTGAAGAAAGTTTTAATTGTTAAATCTCTCTTACTGTTTTGATTTGGTGGTAACACAAATCTCCCTAATAGAGCTGATAATTCTAAATGGAAACATATTTCTACATAAACTCTCTGTTGAGTCTGAACTGTCAAAATATCTTGGGCAAAGCCCCTCTTCAGGCACCAGTTTTAGATGGGCCTTAGGCAGAGGGTTTGCACTGTGTTTGTCCATGGCATTATAGACATGCCACAGTGTGGATAAGCCAAACATGTGCCAAGCTTTGCCAAATTCTCTGTTGGGTCCCAGAAGCTGATGTTCAAGGGGAGCTTTGTTTGTGCAGGTCCCAGGGATGTGCCATGAAGCACCGTGCTGGTTTCTGAGAGCTAGCCAGCCGTGCTGTAATGTTGGCTTGAGGAAGGGGTCAAGAATCAGGCAAAGCTTTGACTCCTCCTCCCAGATCTAAGGGGCTGTGTTGCTCTTCTACTTCCAGCTAAGTATCTGGGAAACACTGGGCCATCCCTTCTCACTGTAAACTGACAACGCTCACGCGGTATTGTGGCAATCATACAAATTTACCCTGGGTGAGTGTCTGGGCTCCGGTTTCTTTCTGTGAATATCGAGCTCAGGTACCAGCTGAAGTAGAAACAATGGGAAGAGTAGTGCTGTTTCAGGTCAGAATAAAATCTACATGATTTATGCTTAAAGAAAAAAAAAAAAAATTTTAATAAATTATTTAAATTTAAATTTAAAATTTTAAATTTAAATTTAAAAAATTTAATAAATTATCCAGTGTTGTCTGGAATGTGGTTGTTTGTGTTTTACTGAGAATGAGAAACTGCATTTCTCTTAATTAAGAAGTGAATGCTCTTATTCAGGAACTGGATGATAATTTGGTAAATTGCCATCCCAGGACAAATAGGAAGGAAGAGTAGCAAACATACAAGATGTTCTTTGGAAAGGAGGAGAAAGTTGTAAAAGGATGGGCTTCCAGACCTGTGCTTTGAGCACAGAACATTTTGAAAGGTCAGATCCATGACTTTTATGGCAGACAAAACTCAGCTGACCTCAACTGTGTTCCTGCTGGAGCCAGTTTTATTTCTGGGCCTTACATTGCACTCAGGTCATGTGTGAAGAGATTGTGCTTGCTTGTGCAGCTGGAGCCTCGGCAGGGTTTTCCAGCCATGATTAACAAGAACAGTGTCATGGTCTTCTTTTGGGTCTGTCCTCTGGGCTCTGGTCAAGGATGCTTTTGGAAGTGTGGCTTGAATCCTTGCAGTTAGTTTCTTTGTTTGTAAATTCAAGCAAAGTATGAAATTTTCAGCAAGGTGTGCTTAACCCCTGGTTAGTGTGAGCAACAGGCAGGAAAGAGCTGGAATAACCCACATAAAGTAAAACTGCCCACTGCATTATACATCTGCAGCTTGCACTATCAGCACACAATATGTAATACTGAAACAATATTATAATAATAATGCAGTAATGTAACTGTGGAAAGGAGTATCATCAAGACAAAATGCAGAGGGTCCTGTATGATTGGCCTGAGCTGGTAAAGTTGCACAGCCTGGCTGTAAGGGAGCACAAAGAATGCTTCCAGACTGATTTCAGCTCCTGGGGAATAATCTACAGCATCTCTACTCTCATGGCCCCTGCCTGGAGACTTCATCTATGGATAACCAAGAGAGGATTGTACTTTTGTTTATTCTTTATGATGTTACAGTTTATCCTCAGCTGACATTACAAAAAACAAAGACAAAAATGTCAACAGAAAGTTGATAAAAGACCAGCTGAGTCTGCTAGCTTACTGAGGGTAGTTGATGCAAATATTTTGTTCCCTATTTCCTTTTGCTCTGAGGTTGCAGAACTTCATAATCAAACAAGGACAAATAATAACATACTTAGGAATATCATAAATTCAGATAAAAAACCCAACAAATACTTGTCTGAATTCTCAAATTACATTAGTTTATGTCCCTTTTATAATTCAGATGATTGTTCCTACCAGGAGATGAATTTGGCTAAATATTCCCAGAAACAGCAAATCTAAATGAATATCAAAAGTTGTTCAAAGGGACAAAACTTCAGATCTTTTATCTGAGTATTTGCATCCAGTCAAAACTGGTCAGACTTCCAATGTCAAAGTTACAGAGATGTACTGCTGCAGTCAGGGATCTTGATGGAAACTGTTTGAATTGCCAGGATATAAATAATTGTAATGTTGAGTGATGCCTGTATAATCCATCTGTGGACAGATAAAAGAGAGGTGTAATTCACGGAGTGAAATTGTTAACTGCAATTCTTAGTTGTTAATTAAGAGCAGATAGCAGCTCTAAGATGTATAGGTCTAGAAGCTTGGTCTTGGTGAATTTAGCAGCAATGCTTTAAAACTTTACTACCAACAATATCTGCTGCACTGTATGGCCTCATCCCTTTTCAGAGGGCTAAAATTTAATGTTACTTCCAGGGTAAATGGGTACTCATGGGTAAATGAGTGTTCTTTTTCCTCCTTTTTTTTTTTTTTTTTCCTCTAGACTATTCTTTAAGGTTTTACATAATTTACATAGAACTAATTTGTTCCATATTTTAATAATTTCCTGTGTAAGGGGAAAGATCTGGGGGCTTTCCTGTTGTACTGTGAATGTATCTGCAAATATATCTCCGTTGTATACACTGCCTGTGCTGGATCTGACCTGTTCAGGCTGGGATTTCTCAAAAGAACTCATTTCTTAGTTCAAGGAGTCTATCAACTTGACAGTATTTGTTCAATTTTTTTAATGGCTTTGAGAACCATCATCATATGCCGAGACAATCCTAGCATAGGAAGAGTCAGGTGTCTTGGATCCTTGTGCAAATACATTTCTCAAAAATACATGTACGTGTACAACTAAAATTCCTCAAGCAGATGGGGAAAACTCGTAATTAAACTTGCCTGAATTTTATTTACTAATGAACACTTTACTTTAGCTGACCTGGTGTTCACCAGGAGTAGTAGAAATCTTCCTGTGAAACAGCAGCAGATATTGAGTCCAGCCCTTATTGAAAATACCTCAGCTCTCCTGAGCAATCTACCCAATCTTAGTGCCATGGCATTTCTGAATAATCATAATCATTCCTGTAATATCCATAGCTCTGCATCTTCAGTTAATTAGCCTCACCACCTTCATGGCAGGGTCTGAATCTCTTCTGCTCACCTTATTACTACATCTGTGCCAGCTGGAAGACATACAAACACATGGCTTCCCTGACAGGGAAGTTTTGGGTCTCCTACCCCCCTTCCACGAGCCACTTTGGCCTCTTGCACGACAGGATGTAGCAGTGGCCAGAGACACAGCATCATTTCACATCTTGCACAGAATATGGCAAGGAAAAGTTATCCTTATCTTCCAATTATTTGTTCTCTTCCTCTCCTCCTGAAGTGGTTGTAATATTCTTAAAAGTTGACATATTTATTACATTTAGCAAAAGAATCTCCCGTTAGCCACAGATCAGGACAATTTTACGGGCTGTGAACAGAAATGCTTTGTGAGAGCCTGTTTTGCCGTGCCTCAGCCCTTATTTGAGCAAGAACTGTTTAGTTTTCACACTGTAGGTGTCTTGGCTGAGACGTGGGTCCAAGCTCCTGAATGGTGCCTTGGATGGTGCTGGAAGTGTGGCCTCAGGCAGGTGCCTACCCGGGGTCCCAGTGCTTTATCTGGTGGGTGTTTCATGGGCTGGCTTCAGCTGGTGGTCTTGCTGATGCCTGTGGCAGAATTAGGTGGCAAACCTGCCAGAAGTCTGGCCAAGAGAACTGATGTTTTGTATTAGGCAGACTTTTTGAAGATTTTCTGTGAAAAAACAGAACACAAAGCTTTTAGTGAAAACAGCGACTTTTTAAAGATCGTTTTCACTTGCTGGGTTTTTTTTTTTCCCCCTCCCTTTAAAGCCTCACACACAGCTTTATCTGTCAGGAAAAGCAATAATTTGTCACTAAATTGTTGCTGTGACTAATACTCTGTGACTAAACACTGTGGGACCTTTGGCTCAGGAAAGTGCTCTAAAAGCCCCAAACTGGGGATCCTCCTTAAGAGACAAAGAAGAGGGGCAGTGGAGATCCTTCCTACTTGTCTGACCATAAGCGGTGTGGGTACCAGTCAGAGGATTTCCTGTGCTTGGCTGAATACTCTCCATCTGGGATAGGTGCAGGGAAGTAAAGCTGTACTTTATCACCAGTGATTTAGTGGACAGAAGGCTTCCTGTTCCTATTGAGTGCTTTATCAAATATAAAAGGAGATTAATTTCAAGTGGCTTTGGGTTTTGCAGTGAGCACTGCAGTGTCTAGGCTGGTGTCATTCTCCCATAGGTGCTCAACAGTTTGTAGAGTATGATTAATAGTGTTTTTTCAGTAATCAAAATGCATACTGAAGCCCTTGATTCTAGAAATTATTGTTGTGGGGTTTATTTTTGACCAAATGGAAACATAACTGTTATATCTTCCTGCAGATTGTATTTATAGAAAATGGATGAACACAAGCCTGAGGCCGGAGCTAGGAGGGCATCCACCACATCTCCATTCTTTCTTACCCACTTGGGATTTTAGCCCACAACATCCTCAGGCTGGGATAGATGTGGGGCAGGCACAGACATCCTGTTTCCAGTTTGGACACGAGAAGCTCATGTTATGTCCTCCCTGCAGTGGCTCCACTCTCATCCAGTTAAAACTGAGCTCCCTGAGTTCTCAAACGAGAATCACTTCATACTAAATCCTGCCACAGGAGCATGAGGGGGAGAAAAGGTGCATTGGGCAGTGAATCCATATAGCTGGGCTCTGAACTGGGAAATGCAATGTTTCCTCTGGGGTTGAAATTAAAATTGACTCTCTTGGGTGCTGATGAGCTGAACCTTCAGAGTGTCAAACCTCTGAGCTGTATTTGTGTCATTATTCCTTGGACTTTGAAAGAGAGCTTTATTTCAATGGTTCACTCCAGCAGCATTTTCTAAATCTTTCCTTGTTATGCAGCTCTGGAGGCAGGACACCAGCCATGTTGCTGCTTGCTTGTTGCAACTCCTATGCAGGCCAGCAAATGATAAACAAAAGTCTTTTGTATAATATTAATAAGCTTTCAGCACTTCTCAGCGTGGCCTGTTGTCATCAGAGTAAATCATGTTTATCAAAAGCCCTTATATGTGAAAGTTTGTTTTCATATCTGGCCAGCTTTTCTATTCAAACCCTTTTATCATCTTGTAATAAAAACATTTATTTATTTTTTCAATAGCACTTCAGTCATGATGCAGGAACTGCTTCCATGAATAGAACAGCACTTTTCTGAGGAGCTTTCTTTCAAATCATTTCAACTGGCCCCTTCTAGCTGCCAGTGGACTTTGAATCCTGTTTACATTAAAACAATAGTAGCAGCTTCATAAATAAACAGGAGCACACATGTCTGAAAGCCATCTTGTAATTGAAAAATTAAGGTTTTCTCCTACTCAACTCTTTTATCTAATACACTTTGGTTTGAGCTAAATTTAAAGTTCTCTCTTTATGCTTAATGCACAGATCATATTCTATTGATGTGTCCTACAGTGAAAGTTTTAATTTAAGCAGGTTCTGCTATGTCAATATTTCAGCACCAACAGATATTTGCTAAAACAAACAAACACTTTTCCCTGTCTCAAGATACAGAGATAACATCCTGTCAGTACCTGTGAGTAAATAAAAGCCTGAGACCTAGAAACCTTTTATGTGCTCTTGAGCTACTGCTACTTTTCTGTTTGCTTTCTAGCTTTTTTTTGTGGCTGGTTGCAAATGCTAGAGGATGGAGTTCAGGAGATAGAGAGATTTAATGTGTTGGGTTGCCTTAGGAATACTTGTTAGGGGTCTTTTAAATCTCTCCTATCTCAGGTTCAATGTTTGCTTCTGGGCACTGTAGGAAAAATTGTTTTACTTAGTTTTGAACCCATTTACATTTACCATTTCTAGCAGCTTCCTTGTAATTTCATGCACAAAAAGGGTGCAAAAGCACCCAAGTGACTCTAGAGTTGAAAAAGGCCTGGGTAAAACAGAAATCAAAGTTTTAATCAAAGCTGAATCAGAAATTCATCTAGCCCAAAGTCCACTCAGGCTCTGAGTGGATACTGAGATAACTGGGCAGGTAAGAAGCTGCAGCTCTGCCCCTAGGATGGGCTCATAGATGTGATAAATGACTTGTCCCTACTTAGGCACCCAGGTCTTAGGACCAGTCCCACACTGTCATGTCTCTGACACGGTACCAGCAGAGATTTGTGCAGGCAGAGAAATCTGCTTGTTGGATCAGTTGTTGATTTTTTTGGCCAGGGGCTTACCAGCATCTTTATTACTGGGTGAAATGCTGTGTTTTCCATTTCTGGAAAAATATGCCCTTGATTTGTAGGAAATTTCTGTAATCAAAGGAAATGTAATCCTCTAAGTTACATTTCTTATTATAGAGCTCTGACCTCAGAAACTTGATAAAATACTTTTTGCCTGGGCTGTTTATATTTTCCCCCTGCCAGTGAAACAATGGCATCTCTAGCTGATCTGACATCCTTCCTGGCATGTCCAAAGGAGCAGAGGGCTAGGAGAATGGCTCAGTAGTTGGTTCAAACACCCCATGCTTCTCTCATTAAGAGAGGGCTTTGGAAGCATTTCCACAGCTCTAATTTGATCTCTGGGAAACTGAAAGGTTAATTGCACAATGTACAGGGGCAAAATAGATTTCCAAGAACATCTGGCACTATATTATTGAGTCTGAAATGAGATTAAAGTCATTCTTCTGGGACACGAGCTCTTGCCAACCACAATGGGGAAGGTGTACAAACTTTATCTGAGTTTAATGAAGACATGGTGTGTATATTTATACACACATAAATGCACACACACGTGTTGGCTTTATTTTATTTTATTTTTTTTCTTCTTTTGCTTATGGCCTGTGGTATCTGGGCTTGGTTTTACGGGATTTTCTCCTCACTAAATTTTCATGAGTGCCAATTAGGGGACATTTTGCTGCCTGCAATAAATCTGTGTTGCAGGATATGTGGTCTTTTCCCCTTCTTAAAAATGAAAAATCACCAGGCATCTTGCCTCTCGTATCTGGCACCATCCCTCTGTGCTGGCCAGCAATAACCTGATACTGCAGAAAGCGAGCGTGGGGAGGGAATATCAGGGGACACAGTAATATCTTCTCAAAGCCATCTGTGTTAAAGGTCAAGGCAAACATTTGCCACCTCTTAAACACCAAGTTTATCCTGAAGGTATCTGGGTGTGTAATTAGGGATGGAAGAAGCACTTGCTTGAAAAAACATGAGCTGTGCTTGTGTCCAAGGCAGGCAGGGAAAAGACATGTCAGAGGGCTGCAGGTGTGGGAGTGGGTGGTGAGGAGCCGACTCATTTCTTCTCAGGGCATTTTTCTTTGCCAAGGTCAGCTGTGATCCATGCTCTTCTCCTCAGCTTTTCTAAGGATGAAGGAGGAATCTGTCAGTGGAAGAAATGGTAATGAATAATGATGGCAAGATCATCTCTTGTACTGGAGAAGTCCTAGCGGAGAGACGCTCTCCGAGCCATCCGTTTCGCGGAGTGGATGGCTCAGTATTACTGGCTTATCTGCCTGATATGTGACCCTCTGGTATCTTTAATATGTCACAAGTTCTGACAGATTTGGCAGGTCTTTAGCTTGAAGATCAGCTGTGTAGCTGGGTGGTTGAGCAGACTGCAGAGGGCAGTCTGAGACCGCCAGTGATGGGCTGCTGCAGCTGCTGGAGGTGTGCCGGGTCCAATATCTGCCACCTGTGGGGATGGAGTTCTGCTAGGGGGGAGTGCAAGAAAAAACATGGGGAAGCTTCTCTCTTGGCTTTACAGTAAATATCTATTTGGCTTCATCTAAAAAGAATGCTTTATAGGACTTACTTTTCTTTAACTCCCTCCTTTCCCTTGTCTTGCTCTGTTTGAAAAGAGCTAATGCTGCTACTGCCTGAACAGCTGTTTTTACCCTGCAGTCACTATTTGAGTGAAAGAAACTTGTTGTGTAAATCCTCCTGCTGACAGTTGAAATGACTTTTAGTCTGTTCACAATGGGTTTGACTTCCCCACACTGTGAATGAACGTGTCAGGGAGTGGGATGGTGCTGTCCAAACACCATTTTACTACTTGCCAGTGCTGTGAGTTAGACAAGAGAAATCCCAGCACCTGAGGCAGGGCGCTGCCAAAGCAAGCAGGAATGATGGATGTTGTCCCCCTGCAAGGGGAGACAGTGTGCAGAGCAGAGCAGTGCTGGACCTGGGCAAGCATTCTTTCTCTTATTGGGGGGGGCTAAAAAGGAAATTTGTAGCTGGGAAAAACTCTTCAGCTTTTTTTTTTTTCTTTCATGCTTTTAACCATCTGTGAGCTATGAGAGTTGGGGCCTGATCCTGTGTCCTGTGGTGATGTTAAGCCATAAGGTGTTTTTACATGTTTTGAGGTAAGGGCATGTGGCACTGGTGGCCCTGTTAAAGGTGGCCACAGGACAGTGGGTTCACCAGGAGGGGAATTGCTTGGCACAGTTGCTCCTCTCTTGGTGGGCAGATCTGATATCTCAGACTGTTGGTGAAAAAGGAGCAGGCTATAAGGTATAACAGCAGTGTCAAAGCAGTCTCACTTTTCTCCATGAAATAATTTTTAAGAGAGCATCATCTGAATTGGTAAGCTGGGGAAAAAGATCAGTCCTGTCAGATTCTGAAATTCCTGGCAGTAGAGTTTTTAGCTGCTCTGCTTCCTGCATTAATCAGAGGACCAAGAAGCTACTTGTAAACACACTTCTACACCAGTTTTCTTCTCAGGATCTACCAATTTGATTTCTGTAATTGAACTCTAGTTAATCAGGAGCAGTCATGCAGAGCCTGCCCCTATAAGCACCTTCATGCATAGGCATATTCTTATTCCTGTTAGTATTCTCCTGGATTTGATTGAAACTGTTTGTACTTGTAAAAGTTGAGTCTGCAGAATTTGGTCCAGAACTTAATCTGATTTTAAATATCCTCCCTTTCTAATAAGTCTTTCAAGGCAGAGTTTTTTTACTGATTTTTAAACTTCCCCTTTGCTTACAGTATGCTTGGTATTTCTTGCCTGTCTTCTGGAGGGCTTAGTTGTTGCCATTATTAATTCAGCTTCACAGAACTCCCTCAGAGGAGATGAGTAGCTTAGAGCCTGTGTAAACTGAGGCAGAACAAAGCCAAGAGGTTGTTTTCCCTTAGGTCTTGTGGCAAACCTCTGGCAGAGCTGGGAATGCAAGTCAGCTTTCCTCATCCCCAGCCCTCTTCTGCAGCCATGGGCAAGCTGGAGCAAATTAAACCCAGGCAAAAGGGGTTCAGCTCCTTTAGCAGGCAGGGAGGATTGTGCCCATCACACAAGCTCTGTGTTTGGCCCATTGCCTGCATGCTCCTAGAGTAACAGACATATGGAACATGTTGCCAAGTTAGGTCCTTAAATCAAGCTTTTATAAATGAGTTCAGGAGGAAGGGAGACATATTTTATTTCTACAGAAAGAGGGGGGGAGGATTGAAGGAGGTGGTGTCCAGCTAACCCCAAAGGGGGGAAAGTTTATTAGGCCAAGTGGCCTTTTCCTTCTCTGTAATACATTCAGATCATAACTAAGAATTCACTGTGCAAAAAGATAACAAAATACATGCCTTGCTTCCAAGTACGTGTTAACACTTTCATTTCAGGTGATCAAATTCTGATAGGGGCCTAAGCTGTAGCCCAGCTAGTAGACCAGCTAAGCAAGAGTCTGTGGTACTGCCTGTGATAGAGGAGGGAGGAGAGCTCAATTTTTAGGCTGGAGAGCACATATTCCACACGGACCTCTTTTGCAACAGAGTAGGGGTCCAAGAATCCACTTAAGGCAAAAGAATGCTGCCATGTTAAATCCTTGGCTGTAAGCCTCAGTCAATTGCCAGCATCAACAATCACTTTTCCCATGGAAAAGAACTTTTTCTGCTCGGGCAATGTGAACATTGCCTGCTTTTAAATCAAGGCAGGCTGTGCTGATACAGGACATGGCTTTGCAGTGCCAACCTACACTGCATTAACGTAGCTGTAAACCCTCACCTCCTCCCTGTTTACTTCTGAGCTCTCAAGAGGCCTGTTTTCTTTCCTTGTTTTCATTTTTTCCTTCCTTTGGGTGTAGGCTTCTGAAGTATATGCATTTAAAACCTTGAGCCTTGCTCAGATGTGGCCCATCTCCTCCTGCCTGTTGTCATCTTGTTAAATATGAGCGTTGGTGGAAAGGAGAATTTTAAACTAGACTCTTGATTGAACCCACCTCCAGACCTGTGCTTTCCATGTGCTTTTGTAAAGAAAGGGACAATGAATGAGAGAGAAACATGATGGCTCACAGTAGAAAGGGGGTAGATTTGTTGGTTGCTTTTTTTAAATCAAAAAAAGGAGGAAAGAATCTCATTTGTGTGCATTGCAATCTTTTTAGAGTCCTCAGAAAAATAAAATACAAAACTGTGTGCTGTATGTCCATGTTGCCTGGTAGAACTACTGAAGTCCTACATGCTTAGTCAATCTCTAGAGGAGCATTAGAGCTAGTCACTGTGCTGTGCCCTTTGCTCCTCACTGTTTTGGGATATTTTCTGTTGTACTTAGTAGGTAGAGGTTCACTGTTCTCACACACACACACACAAAAATAGCTCCTGTCTCACACAAAAAAGAGTTTTACTACCTGACTTTCTTTGTTGTCCTTTCTGTCAGAAATTAAAATTAAACATCAAACCCAAAATTAAGTCATTCATTCAGGATCTACATGTAGTCTATCTGTATGACCACAGTGTGCAAGGAACTTCAACAGGTCTTGGATGGAGGATGCTCAAAGGGACATCTCACAAGCATTGTGTTGGCTGAGGTATATTCACATCTCTTCTTTGGGGAACAGACAATGCATTAACCCTAAGAGGGTTTGGAATAGACAAAATGTGTTTTCTAGGCACCTTATTCATGACCAAGAAATCAGTAAACTGTTTTCCTGCATACTCCTTCCTGCCTTTGTTTACAGAAGGAGATTCTGCATGATGAAGAGAAGTTGATGATAAGAGTCAAGCTACGCTGGGTTGTTGGCAGAGACATCTAAAGCATCATTGAACTATTCACTCTATTCAGTAATTTAGCAACCAAAAGGTATTTTTGGAATACAGTGAACTGCAGTGGTTTTCATTCATGCCAACCAAGTCAAGTTCTCCCCATAGCAATCTCCATATGCTGACAAGATAAATCTCACCCCTGTCCCTGTGCCAGGTGGATAATCATTGCTGTGTAGCTGGTTACATGTGCACAGGTCTACTGTCTTTCTAGAAATAAGGAGCAAGTCAGAAACAAAGAATTCTTTAAAGTTTCCAGACTTTGTGCTTCTCCTCCCTAGCTGTTAAAACTGAAGGAGTCCTTATTTAGTGTTTAAAAATCAAATCCACCTGAGAAAGGGTGAAGGTCATCTTTGTCATTATCAGAGCTGCTCAGTTTATTTTTTTCTTTTCTATTAAATTATTTGATTTTATACCTTCCTATTTCTTAGCTGGCCCTGACAATTGCAAGTGTGTTCCTTGTTTGCAAACACTTATCCAATGATTTAAGGACATGAATCCTGAGCTGTATTCAAGATACCTCTACTCTGATGAGTAGCTTTTTTTGACCTATGTTTGGATTTGTCCAGCTCATGCAGTACTTACTCTGTACCCTGACTGTATGGTCAGAACTGGTTTAGACAGGCAGAATAAACTCAGGCTGTTGGCAATACAAGGAATGGCCCTAGTGAAGAAAACATCACAACTTACTGCATTTATCTAGTTTTAGATAGTCCTTTGAATGAAGACTTCCCAGTCACTGCTGAACAGAGGTTTCATATTTTGAATTACCCTGCATCTGTGAATAAAAATACCCTTAGCAATGCATTTTTGTGCTGTTGTTTGGGGAGGTTATCACACATATCAAATATGCTTGATCACTTTTTTCTCTGGCAACAGAAAGGTTTGTTTTGGCAAAGTTGTGAAGATCCTTGGTTAGTATTGGCTTCAGTGCTGATTGAGGCTGAGATTCCATCTGCTGTCTCCCTCAGTATATTATTCCTAATTAATGTTTTGAGTGAGTTCTGAACCCAAAAAGTAAGTTCAGGATTAAAGTTGAGCATAATCTCTATCACTGCAAAAGTCTACTGTTGTTTGGTAGATGGATTTTCTGTATTTTGAGGATACATAGGCTAACACCAGGACTTAGAGGAATCGTTGTCCCCAGAATATTCCAGTGACACCATCCATCGTTTAAGAATCATGTGACTGATCCCTATTCTATTGGTATTCTCGTATGTTTTGGCCCTTTATATCAGTGGTGACATAAACAAGGTCTCAAACAAGGTGTAAATGACAAATAATCCTACTGCTAAAGCTTTTCTCTGTTGCTGAATTCTTGCAAGCAGTGACCAGTCCTTTCCTTTGTACATGTAACAATCGTCTAACTTAACCCCAGGTAAGTACAGATTTTTAAATAACAAGCATTGGGAATATTTCACACGAATTAAAAGGAAAAATGGAATTTAGGATAAGAGCACATGGGGGAAAGGTATCCTGCTTAGCAGACTGAAGACTGGGCTTAGAAGGCACAGTCTGACTGACAGTCTGTGCACCTCCTCAGCTGGTGGTTGGATAACGCCACTGAGAACATTTTAAATGAACAAAAGTGCATGTAGTTGCTTTTGGCCTCCTTATGAAGTGCTTTCAGAGCAACACAGAGCTGAAAAGCCACTCCCTGCAGCTGCACTGGAGACATGGAGAAAGCAGCTGCAAGGGTTTGTTTTCACGTTTCACACTCATGTGCCTTGAAAACAGGAATGCTGGAAGGGAGCTGGTGTAGGACCACTCACCTACAGGGCACAGACCAAGCCTGCAACCCTCGCCTGGGCAGAAGTCCCATTGATGGATTTCAGTTTTTCTGTGAAGCTGCAGCCTTTGTTTTCAAAGGGAAGGCTGGCTTTTGAGCACAAGTAGAGAGCAATAGCTTGCCAGCTGTGAGCTGGGCCGTGACCCTTTGTGTGTGCACTTGCTGCAGTCTTTGTGGTGGGAGTGAGATATTTCATTTGATGAGGACTGAGCAAACACAGTTTACTCTGGACTGTTTTCACAGGGTTCACGTTTTTCCCCAGGGCCTGTCTCAGTGCCAGTGGAGTGCAGTGGGTGAAGACATGGTCTCTGATCCACAACCAGTTTGTGTTGCTCAGTGTCCCTTCAGGAAAGGCATTCTGAAATGCGCCAGCCTCTGAGTAGAGCTTGGTCCTGACTTGAAGAGCCAAGACTAGCTGTCCCGGAACGTGCACCTCTTTCTGTCCTCCAGGTAAAAGCCTGGTGGGGAATTTCAGTTAAATGTGGCAGAAAGAAGTCTTGAAGTTACATTGTTCCATCAAGTCTTGTGAAAAATAGGCAGCGAGGCAGACGAGAGAGACCTTGTATGTGTCTCCTCTGGGGAAAAAGCTGTGGTTTGAGCTTGCTCTGTGTGAAATCCCAGAGGCTCCACATGACAAAACCCTTAATAATACCCCAAACCGGATGGAGCTTTTATCAGATCATTCATATTTCCAAACACAAGGGAACCTGACCATGATAAACAAACCCAGGGAAGACCGGATTTCATTGTGTTGCTCACAGATATTTGTGTATTTATTTATGTATTTATTTATGTATTTATTTATGTATTTATTTATGTATTTATTTATGTAATTTTATTTATGTAATTCTATTTATTTATTTATTTACTTAGTATTATTGTTTGGAGAATAAAGTAGCCGATGCTAACAGCAGCACTAGTCTAAAAGTGAAATCCATGAGAACCTGTGGAGTTAAACATTTGAAGCTATATTGCACCTAGGCATCCTGGAATGAACTCATTGATAAAGTCACAGCATATCCTGAGTTGTAAGGGACCCACAAGGATCATCAAAGGCTGCAGGAAGGTGAAGGAGAATCCTGAAAAACTTCAGTGCTCCATGTTGATCACTCCAAAGTTCACATACCTGCTGCTCAGCCTCAGCTGGATTGAATAGATAGGAAGGTGGACTTCCCATGCCCTGTTTCCACTGGGGAGCTTTTCTTCATATCACTCCCTTGTGCTAAGAGGTTTTTTTTTCCTGTGCTTCAGCTCACCTAATTAGTTTTATTTCTGAATCTGATCCAAACTATCTGAATTTCTGCTTTCACAACCGCTCAAAAAACCTCAGACTTTCCAATGAAATTTTCCTTCTGCATCTGTCTGGGCCAGTAACACCTTGAGAAAAGGCTTTTTTGAGTGTGACTGGTTTTTTTTCTTCTTGGGAATTAATGTATGAGTTTGTTAAGATAATGAGTCAAAAAAATTTTTAAGCTATTTTTAAATCTACATGAAGTTCTTTCCAAGTTCAAATCTAGACCTGAATTTTGAAACTTGAAAAGTCATTTAAGGCTTGTTCTCCCTCTCATGGGGAAACTTGGAAGGACCTGGAGGCTAAAAGCACAGTCTTCAAGATATTCCTGTGCTCAATAGAAACCCAAATTTTGCTTAGAGAAGATAAAAATTCTAGCTAATGTATGGAGATTACAGGTTGGGGGATATTAGACTAGTGTTTTAGAAAAGCCACAAATATTTGGCTTGTGATCACACACAAATCTCTGAAGATTTTGTAAACAAAAGGGTGCAACTATCAGGTTTTGCAGAAAAGAAAATAAAACCCATTTCCTCCACATCAAGAAGAGCAGTACTGAAAATGATAAGTGAAGTTCTCAAATGGATATGAAACCATACAATGACCCTTAGTGACCCAAGTAATGAATCACATAGCAGGAAATAAAAGAGTAACAGAAACTTTCTTGGAGGAGTTGGGCCTTTGCTTTTATTCTTTATAGGTTTGTCTAGATGGTCATTAGATATTATCTTTACTAATGAGCTATTGCTGAATTTGGATCAGGCAGTGCCATTTCACCAGATATTTTTCCTCCTTAGTACCCTCAATTATGAGCAAGTTCATTAAAATTCTATTTCATTTTGCTCGCTTTTGACTCTCAGGCCACTCTTTTCTAATTGAACTTTAAAAATTTACTGCTGTTTTTTTTTGCTTGAATTTTGCTTATTTTTTTTTTTTGGGGGGGGTGGGTGGAGGGTGGGGTAGGGTGAGGTTTGGGAGGGAGGATGACTTTTATTGCCAGGTTTGGATTTGCTCTCTTTCCCTTATATTGTGGGTCATTCACACCACGTAGCCAATGTGTCTGCTGCGAGTTGGATGCCCTGCCTTGGCACTGTTCATCCCAGAAACCTTTTGGCCAAGATTGGAAAAATCTTCAGTCTGTTGCAGAAAGTGTGTGAAGGCTGCAGAGAGATGGCAGCTGAATCCATATCAGAATTCCCTACCACTGCAGCCACCAGAGGGGAGAAAAGTGGGATGCTATGGGAGAAACAAACGTTTGCAATTGGGTTCATACTGTTAGGATTAATGATAGAAGGTAGAAGAAAACTGGAGTAGCATTCCTAAGCCAGCACATTGGAATGATTAATTGCATTAAGGCACTGAAAAAGAACAACAGCTGCAGTCCATGAAAAGCCAAATTTATCTAAATTTCTCCAGCTGATCAGTAAAATCATCACTGTGATTTCTACTTTATAATTGCTTTTACACAGAAAACCAGAGCAAGCAGGGAAGGAAAAAAAACTCAAACTTCCTGATTATAGAGATGTCTGTGTTTACTTTGCCAAATTTTTATAGCTAGCAAACCTTCATGTAACAGAATTCCATGTTGCTGCTAGCAATGGGGATTTTCAGTGGAGCTTGTTTGGGAGTATATATATATATATATCCCAGGAAGGTGCAGTAAGGACCCCCTTTAAATAAGCAATAACTGCTGCAGTTTGGAAGTTCATATCTAGATGAACTTTTCAGGTTTTTGTTTTGAAGACAAGGCCCGCCAGAGTGCCAAGACTTCTCATAGGGGGAAACAGGTTACAAGATGGACATGAGTCAAGATACAACAGGCTGTCTGGGCTTTATTATAGCAGCATTTAAAGTCTCCATCAAGATCAGATATGGGAGGGATTGTTATCTCCATGTAACAGCAGGGTGACTCAGATGGGGGGTGATTAAGTTACTTTTCTGAAGCATGTTTTGGTCAACTGTAGCAGTACAAAAATTTGAACCACCTATCCTAGTGGTTCCTGTCCAAGATTGCTTTTTTTCTCCTTTCAGAACTAACCCTCTCTCTGACCAAAGATGACCTAATGATAAATCAGCCTTTTGCTGCTGATGTCTCCACTGGGATGTGAGATGCCCATGAAGTGCTTTCCCACTGTGGTTTACAGTACAAGCATTTGCTGCTGTTCTGCAGAAACAAGAAGGGGTAGTGGGACACTATTACTAAATTACTGGTAATAGCAATTACTGTTACTAAATAGTAATTTACTATTTTTAGCAATTAATAATTTTACTGATAGTAATTACCAAAGAACAAGTTCTAAAGCTGGTGTGTATCAGTTTATGTTAATAGAGACAGAATTTTCTTATTATCCCAGAGTATCCTCTGGATGTTATTTCAGTATATATCAACGTATTTTTTGGTATATTTCATTTAAATCTTTCTGCTTGGACAGTGGGCCAAGCTGTTGGGCTGCTACACAAAGCCCCTGTGTCAGGCATGTGGGCAGCATGTCCCATCTCCTCTCCTTTGGATGGGCTGTATGAACCTGATGGGCTGGAGAGAAAGGAGGACTTGCTCCTGCTCTTCCCAAGGGAGAGAATGGAAAAAGAGAGTGTGAAAAGAAAAGGAGAAGTTGGTGAGGTATGAGCCCAGTATGAATTCAAAGTAAAAGAAGGAAATCCAGAAGGGAAGTTGTTCTGGAAGGCTCAAGAGGAATGACACTGGGGTGTCAAATAGAAAGCTGGGAGCCGATGTGAGATGGTTGGATTCGCCTTCTGCAGGTCCCAGAGCCCCCTGTTTACCTCCCTTGGGATTCCAGCCCTGCTCCAGGGTCCTGGATACACATGTCCTGCAAAGCCAGCTGTGTGTCTGATACTGGATGATGATACTGGATGAAAGGATGCAGGCTCATTGCAGCTCCAGAAATCAGGATGTGGCTACATTTTGTAAGGGAACCTGTTGAGGAAGAGGCTTTTTCCTCCTGAGCAGGCGGGAACTGTGGTGGCTGTGTCGTGCTGGCTTTTGTGGCTCTCATTTATCTGCTGATAGCTGTCTGTTCTGCTCAGTCCCACTGAGGGATCAGAGCCAAGGAAATGATTAAAACACGTGAACTTGGGTGTCTGGGGCTCTGGTCAGCAGGTGTGTGTGTGATATAGCATGGATATATTTCATATTTCCTCCAGTCATTTTCATGATTTGACTTTGTTCCCATAGATTTATGAGAATAATTTTATCTTAGATAAGGATATATTTTTTTTCATCTTTTTATGGCATTAAGTAGGTTTCATTTATGGGTGTATGTGTGTGCATTTGTGAATTTTTCTGTGGTTGACTTATAACATTAACCTTTCCTGAAGTTTCCCAATCTTGTGTTTGATTGCAAGTACGTTAAACAAATGGACTATAAGGAGGCAATTTTCCTTCACTTGGAAATTTTTCTATGAAATACATCTGTGGATCACCCAAAATAATAATGTTTTTGTGGTATTTTCTCTAGCTTCTTGCTAGGAAATTGTATTTTCTCTTATGTTTCCATCCATGTACCCAGCATCTGGAGCTGGACCAGCGATACACGGCTGTTCTGGCATTCCAGTGCCAAGGAAGAGGAAGCCACTCAAACCTTGACCCCCTCCCTGTATATTCTCCCCTTTAATTCCTGTACCAATGCTTTAATTTCCTGACCATCCCAGTAACACCAAGAACTGAAGAGTGAGTGTTTACCTGCCTTTTGTTTCAGCCTGCACTCTGTTTATTTTGTTTTCTTCTCATTTGGTTGCATTCTTTAGGGGTTACCAAGGGCATATTGATGCAGCAGCTAAGTAGATACTCTAAAAGGTTAAAAATGGCCACTCTGGAGTTGCAAAGTCAGTGAGAGTTTCAGCTCTGACTCCAGTGCTGTTTAATCAGTGAAAATTTCTGCTGAAGAATGTAATATTCTGTTCTTTTGGACCACATTTGCTTAATAGGATCAAAGGGAGGAAATACTTTTTCTCTTCAGGGTAACTGAATTAAAAAAGCACATATTTTGATTTGCCTGTGTTCAACCTTGAGGGCAGATTTTAATCTAGTCTAAATGTGTGTAGCTCCATAAACTTTACTAAATTGTACTGATTGATAGCAGCCAAAAATCTGCTTTTGTGCTCACGCTGCACCCACATTTGAATGATTGAGTGCTATTTGCAGTAATATTTGTGAAAGACAAAATACTTTGTATATTCATTTGTATTATTTGAGATGTATGCCATGGTAGTTTTGATTACTTTAGACTTGTAATCAGATATTACAATGATCACAAGATAGTGTTATGTTAAAAAATATTTCTTCCAAGTTGAATTTTTCCTTTTTTTTTTTTTTTTTTAAGAAAGCTGAAATGTCTTCTTTAATGAAAAAGGCTTTTCATCAAATCAGTGGTGAAAAACAAAAGCCCCAATGAAAAATAATTCAACATGTGTGCTGTCACTTTTCCATGGAAAATTAAAAAAGAATAAAGAAAAAGAAAAAAGTGCGCTGGAACAAAAAAAAATATTTCCTGACCAGTCCTACTTAGAAATTCTTTTTCTTAGCATGTCAGTGCTGCTCCTTCTTTGCAGGAATACTTGAATTGCTTTGTAATGCAGTTTTTAGGTTACAGCAATGATGTCATGAGAGCCACAGAACTGGCTGATACACCCTGGACATTAAGTTCAAGCACTGGACATTCACAAAAATACCCTTTTTGTCTGACCAGAAAAAATTCACCAGGGAAATCCAAATGTAATTAGGTTTAACAAACAGTCTGTGGAAACTGGTGATGTTTGAGCCAGCCTGCTCCTCTGGCCAGTGGTGAGCTGTTGTTTCACTCACTCAGGTTTTGCTCTTTGTGGGAATTAAGAGATCCTCAGCCTTTTCATTTACCAAGCAGTCAGGACAGGATTATTTACATTTACATCCCTCTGGGCACTTTGTGGGGACAAGCTGATTTTTTCAGGTGTTGTATTTATTTTGTTTTTCATAGCATTTTACATATTGGTACAGGAACACCTTTCATTTCATTTCCAGAAGCCTTAACCATAATTAATTTCTACCAAACCCTGCTATTTGGGTTATGTTTTTCTTAGTGTCTGCATGCTTCTGGTGTTGTTAATGTCTATGCCATTGTAAAATAGCAGGAATTCCTTCTATTTAAATTTTGCTTCTTCAGATCACATTTACAGATACTTCAGTCTTTTAATCTGAAATTCTTAATCTTTTGTTAGAATGGAAGTGCCTTCTGGTACGATTTTCTTTGGATGTTTCAGTGTTTATTGTGGGATAATCGTGTTTTTTCTCTGAGAGGAACATTGGTAATAAAGTTTGGATTTACAAAATTAGCAAACTTTCTGTGGCTATCAATTGCATAAGTGGTAAGAAAGTTTGAGGGAAGCTATTATGGGCCCATTTGATCACACTTATTATCAGGTCACTGGGACAGGCTCTTGAGTAGCCTGAGGAGTTGCATTTGGTGGGCTGATCTTGGCTGAATCATTCATGCGGATCAATTTGAAGTCAGAAGTGATTTCAGTGCTTATCTCAAAGGCTGCCTAATGAGAATCCTATATCCTCACATGTGTAAATGCTTGTTGTACAGCTAATGGACTCATTTCCTTAGCTTGGGTGCAACCTTAGTCTCTCTGTAATTCAAACCTCTTATCTGAGGCAAAGGAACCCGAACCAAGTAATGCATGTTTTGGGAGCTCATTGCTGATAAATCCACCAAATGTGAAAAGTTGAGGAAAAAGGAGGATTTATGCTGAATCCTGCTGAATTCTGGCACACCTGTGGCACAGGGAATGAAACTTTTAAGTTTGATGATAATAGTGACGATCAATCTGGTGATGCAGGATTGTGTTCATCCATGGGGACTGTGGTCTCTACAGTGCACTTATAATAGGTGGTGCAAATATTCTTCTAGATGTTTTTTGAGTGTGAAAGCTGTTGAATGTATCTAACTCCTATTCAGTGCTACCTCTGTGTGTATCTGTTGAGGAATAAGTTATTAATTATTGCCTTTGTGAATGGAGTTTAAAAATTTGGAGCATAAATTTCACAATTCACTTCAGCTGCTTTTCTGTCCACAACCCTTTTTCTGTTCAGCAAATAATAGCAGGATAAATTTTCCTTAAGCTCCTGCAGAAATCCTATGGTATCAAAAGTCAAAGGCTGATTGTCCCAGGTTCCATGTTTAATGAATGGAGAGGTCAGTTCTGAGTATCTAATGTAGATTTAGGTTTTATGTTAAGGTGCTTACTCACTTATTCAGTCAGAGAGCAGAAAGAATGCCATGTACTTTTCATCTGCAGTTGTCTCCTGCCAGAATAAGTGGCAGGAACTGAACACTTGCAGACAGCTTTTTATCACCAGTAGGGAAAAACAGCCAGCTTAAAACTTAGATTTATTATTTGTTAAGAATTAGGCACACAGTGATAGAAAATGAATTCTTATACTATCTAGTCATAGCCATTCGATTGTGTATTTCAAAGGAATAGCTCTAGATTAAGAGAAAGGAAAATTTTTACTTGATTCTTTAACTTTATGAATGGGATTTGAATAGAATTGCTTACTGGTTTACCTCTAGTTTTAATCATGAGATGAAGTCTTCACTCCATTGATGTCAGTGTCTGTTTAACTTAAGCAGGAACAAGATTTTACCTCCAGTGTTTTCAGACATAAGAAGTTATATCAAAATTAGGTACATTTCACAAGTTCCAGCCTAGACTCTTACTAAGCGAAATCTATTATAATTCACAGGGATTCTTGGGGATCTCTTCCCTGGTTAGCTGTTTTGACTTTAGAGAGCAGCATAGTACTATTACCCTCTGTCTTTCCCATCTTCCTTGCTGGATCTTTAATATCCCATTAGCTGAATTAGTGGTCTAGCTACATGGCAGTATCTAAGGAGTGTCAGCTTGTAAACAAAGTACCTACATCTCATACAGTGTTGTGTGCCATTACCTGAGATGAGATTGAATTTAGCGTTGTTATTGACTAGTCTTACAGGTTTTTTTAAAAAGAAATCATAGCCAGAAGTTACACCCTGAAATAACCCTACTGTGTGTCATTCCTTACTTGCAGCCAAAATATTCCTGGTCCAACTCCAGTCAGGTCAACAGAATGAGGGGCTTTTATCCCAGTAAGTGAAATGAATTTATGCTTGGGATGGAGCAGCAGAAAGATGAAAAATGGTTTCCTTTCCTGTAGGGATTTAGTAGCCACTGCTTATCAGCCTCACTGGACTTCTGCATGTACTGACTCGCCACTCCTTAGGCTGAATAAGAAACTAAGAGTGTGAAAACATGCTATTTTCACTTAAATGCCTGCAGTTGTGAATCTGGCATCCACGTGGTTCCTCCAGTTTCTCTGTTTTCAATTTGGATTCATCTCCATAAAGGTAAAGCAATAACCTGATTTCAAGTAGTATGAACTGTACAAAATTAAATCTTTGACATTGACTTTGAATACTGATATCCTTTTGCTATCTCATGTGGAAGTTGAAGGGAAATGAAAGGAGGAAACATTTATTTGAAATAAGATCTGCCCTTCTGCCAACCCCTCACCCCCACAAACATAACAACTAATTTCCAAGCCAGAAGTGCCTAATGTTACTCCAACCCTTTTGGCCCTGGGGAAAAAAATGTGTGTGGGGAAAAAAATGTGTGTGGGTGGTGATGGAGGGGGAAAGACTTTTATTTGTCAACCTGTGAGAGCTGGATTGAAGAGCCTGTATTCAATATTGCCCTGAGTAATGCACAGCTTCTCCTACATATGTAGTCTCTGCCACTGGCTATCAGATCTCCCCCAGAAGACCATGTCAAGACATCAAGTCTAACAAGTGGAAATCACAATAGTCAGCTTCACCTCTTTTGTTTTTACTTATATACTTGTAGAAACTGCCAGTTCCCGCAAGCGCTTCTGTACTGGGAAAATGTGCTTGTGATGCAGATTGCTTTGATTCTCAGAAGGGTTTTGCAGACTCTGAGTCTGTCCCTGCAGGGAATTCTGTCTTTCAGCTCTCTCTGCTGTGTGTCTAGCTCTCTTCTGATCTGGATTGTTTTATTAATTAAGATCTTTGAGTAGAGCATCAGAGGTGAGCAGGTGCCAGCTAGTTTACAAGGGTGTAGTGTGTGAGGAAATCTAGGTCTCCAAAAGAGAAATAAAAGTATTTCTAAGTGGACACAAATACCAGGAAATTACAGATAAGAGAAGTCTGTATGGATCAATGGCAAATTGATATGGTAAATTATTTACACTAAAATTTCTGGAGTGTTAATGACAATTGAGGTCTATAAATCCCCTGTGGCACTTTTGTATAGCATGCCTAAATTCTGTTAAACCTGATCTATTTCAACAGGTTGAATTTAACATTTAGTTGGATGAAAAGAACATGTGAAATCAACAGAACAGGTTTTGTTTGTGAAAGCCCTTAGTGGTGTGTTTTAAGTACACTTGAGGTGAAGTATGTTGAATAAGTATGGAGTATTTAGGGGCAGAATTGCTGAGGATTTTATGGAACAAAACAGCAAGAAGCTTTGTCATTCCAAGCTGTAAATGATGCCTAGCTGAGCCCATAAAACACACATCAAAGGTGTACATATGGGTTACATTTTAATATTCTTTCAATATTAAAGACCTGTTACTAATTTTAAACTGCATTGGTAAAAACTAGTTTGTTTTTTTTTTTCTTTTTGTCTTTTCTTCTATATAGCTAAATGATGTAAATCACTAACGTCAATTTTATGTTGATTTATGCCAGCTGAAGATCTGACCGTGAGAGATATTTCCCCTCTGTATAATCATCCCAAATAGGGGAGGGAAAAGAGGAGGAAGAAGTGGTGTCATCTGGATATGTGAATAGTTTGGCTGCAATACAATCCTGAAAAAGGCTCTGATACAAAGATGGAAATATGGGGATTATCTTAGAAACTCTTGAAATAATCCTATAAATAGCAGAGGAAATTCTGGCTAGGAGTTGTCTATTGAAACCATTTTGAAATGAGATGGCTGACAGGAAGAGAACTTAAAGCCAGAAACCACAGGGCAGATCCTCACCTGGTGTAAATCAGCATAACTACATTAATTTCAGAGGCATTGACTTGAAAGAACTGTGATGATCCCCAGCAGCTGAGGATACATAACCACAGGTAGTGGGTGCCAAATGCTCTCACTCACACCAGTGTAAATCTGGAGCACCTCATCCGACTCGGTGGCGTTATTTTGGATTAACGCCGCTGTACATGGGTGTAGGACACCGTCCTTTGTGTTTGGAGAGTGAAGACAATTGACTCATAGGATGTGAAATGTGTCTTTTTGGATCAAGGAATACATATACTTGAGAGATTGTTTAAGTCTGCTATTGCAGATGCAGGCTGCTTAACAACCAGGAATTTCCTTGTTTACCATGCTGTTATGGAAAGGTGTTGACTCCATCCAAGCACTCAGAATACTCCTGGGTCCCCTAGCTAGCACATCAATAAATGAACTAATAAATTCTCTGCCATTTCACTGTATATTTTCCCTGCATTTTACTGATAATGACAACAGGACGTGCCCGTTGTGGCTGACTGAGGCACTTCAGTGTGACACCAGCATCACTAAGGGAAGAATTTGTCCCATGCTGTAAAGAAAATAGAGTCAGAAATGAGACTCTCTCAAGTATGTCTGTTCAGATATGTATGTAGTAATGGCAGCCCACATTCAACACATATGAACCTGCTAGCACCTGGGGAAGCCTTGGTTTTCATTCAAAACCATTGATAAAAGACCAAGATTTTTAGAGTGTGCTTTCATTTATGAAAATACATTTTTAAACACGTGTAAGGGCCTCTATTTTCCAGTGCCCAACATCCAGTATCTTTTGGTAATTACCTACTGTCTCTTTAGGGGCTAGATCAAGCCCTAGAAAAATGTTATCAGTAAAAGACTTCAAAAAAGGTCACATAAATTGGGTCCTGCTTGGTGTGGCTGCTTTCCCATCCACAGCTGAGGGCTGTGTGTAGCAGGAAAGGACCTTCTTCAGCTGAGATTGCCTTGGCATAAGGAGGAGAACACATGGCTGTGTACTCTCAGTTGGCAGTTCCTAATGACACTTTTATTAACATTACCACATTAATATCTCCAGTGAGATCACAAACATGAAACAGTGTTCAAACCATGGCTAGTTGTATTCTGCCTTTAACAGTCCTACTCTGCCACTTTTTCAAATGCCACATTTTTTAGCTGGTTAAGTGTGATAACTGGTTTTTTTAAGGCTGGAGTAAAGTTTACACCAGCTGCTTCTATCACTGTGCTCTAAATAAACCAAAGGCTGCTGGTCCAGAGCTGTACAGACACATGAGAATAACCAGAAAAATAAACATTTCATATTGTATCCAGAACATTTCCTATAATTACTCTGTTTTCTGCTCTGCTTCCTACAGAACTTCTTTACCCTCATTTTACTGTCTTTTGCCTCCTGTTTATTGCATTAACCTTTACTCAGTGTCCCTGAACATCATCTGTTCCAGGTGGGGCATTGAATCCTTCATCCCACTGTGCCTACCCCACATTCTGTGAATGGCACTTTGACAATGACATTGTCAGCTCAGCTACTGTTTCTTACAGGCAGTAGAGAAACATAATATTAACCAAAACAACAACAACAACAATAAAATAATAATAATAATAATAATAATAATAATAATAATAATAATAATAATAATAATAATAATAATAATAATAATAATAATAAATAGGGTGCTCTGGACTCAGTTCAGCTTTTTCTGTGGGAAAGTTTATATCCCAAAAGCATAATGTAAGAGTCATGTTTCTGTAACTGGGTTTTTTAAATGACTTTGATTGATCTGATGGTGAAAAGGCACACGAGATTGCCACTTCTGTTTTCCTCAGGCCTCTCAAAGGGTTTTAGCATATTCTGTGTTTTTTACTTTTGTTTCTTAATTGCTGTTGTCCTGGAAGAAATTATGGACTGGATCACTGGAGCCAGGGAAATTATTTTTATCAGCAAAGCTACCAAAGTAGGGTTGAGGTTATCAGCATTATTTACTACTGATGCAGCTGTACCTTTTGATAATGACATGGCATTGGCTGGGATTTTGGTACAGGACTGGATGTACAAGTGTTGCACATATGCACACAGACATATCTTCACAGTTTCCATGGTTTGGAATTAAAATTCCCAGTATTATTATGAGGAAAGTAACCAGATAAGGAGGGAGTGGAGAGGGAAGAAGGGTGATGATCTGCTAAACAAGGCTTTGTGGTAGGGCAGGGGAGAACCAGCTTATTTTCTCACCCTGTCTGGGACATTTCCTTTGGCAGACTCCATCGAGAGGGATTTGAAAAGAATAACTTGCTCACTGTTGTCCAGAGGAGCACAAGGATGCCCTTGATCTCTGCTGCCTTGTTTTTGTGCATGTTTGTTGTGGGGGACTGAGCCCTGCAGTCCCTCTGTTGGATGTCTCCAGCCAAGCCTTTCTCAGTCCCAGTGAGGAGCTCTGCTCTCCTTGGAAGTTGGTGGGAAAAAAAACCCTGTTTAGCTCCTGGTTTTGCCTTTGAAAACATCTCCTTTCTCTTTTCCTCTCTTGTCCAACTACAAAAGTAGGATTTCCTGCAGTGATCCATTTTGGGTTTAAATGCTGAAATAGAGTAGCCTGAGGGCTGTATAAACAGAGTGCACAGTGATGTTCCATGTTTGTACATATGTGTATTTTTAAATTGTGTTTATTTGTAGTGGTGATGCTGCTGTCCTTGGTCACTAGTTGGATTTGACTTTTTCCTCAATTCTGGGTGGGATTAATTGCTCCAGCTTTAGCTATTTAAAAGCTGTCTAAGCAATTTGGTTTGACTCTCTCTTGTCAGTGCAAAGAGTAGCAGCAACTCCAAAAAAAGAATTAATCCCATCCAAAGATAAGTATTTAGGGTATGAAGGTTTTGGGAGTAGTTTTCATGGAAGACAATTTTTTATATTGAATAGTGAATTAAATGTAGTAGGAAGAAAATGGAAGTGTTTGGCACATCTGGAGTGCAAGACTTTATTCCTTAAAACTGGCAAACCTCCCCTTAACAGCATCATCAGTCCTTCTGCAGACACAGGAAAACATTTGGCACAGAAGTTCTCATTTTAAACTAAAACAACAGTGAGATCAGAATTTATACTAAGATTTTATTTGATTTTATTCCTTCTATTAATTTCAATTAACTTATTTTTTTAATATAAAAATATAGCTATGTTTTAATTCTTTTTCCTACAAACAAACATCTGAATAACCTGATGAATTATCATGGCATGGAAATTTTAGTGACTCTTTCAGTGTTTTGAAGATGAAATGACTGCATTTCACATGACTGCCTACAGTTTTATATTTCAGTTGACATAAGTACAGCAAAAAAGCCCCGAACATCCCAGATGTATTCACAGATATATGTAATTCTCATTTAAAACATTGTTATTATCTCCAATACTGCTGCTTTTCTTAAATAGAAAAAAACTCCCATGTTTTTGAGGACATTCAGCATCAGAGCTCCTGCCTTCCTCAGCAGACATTTGTCTTTTAAACCAAGACAATGAGTGTTCTCTCTCTGTCCTTAACTCATGAAACCTTTGTTAGATTTTGTTTCCCCTGTCCAGCTGTGGAGTGAGAGAACAGCTTTAGTGGGTGTCTGTCATCCAGCTGGGGCTAACCCACTGCTGATGCCTTAGGATTTTACTTTTATATTTTTCATGTATTTGTAATCCTGCAATTCTTTGGTGTATAACTCCAAACCCCATGTAGAGTGGGAGCTACTGCTTCCCCATTTTGGTCAGACACAACAATTCCTCTCTAGGCCTGGGGATCGAGGACACCTTGCTGTTTCAGGCCCCAGTAAATGTAAACAGAAGTGAGTCTGGGGAGGATCAAACCTGGGGTAAATGACTTCATTACCTGAAGCTGTAATTGGAAGATTAATCTCCAATATGCAAATGTACAAAACGTACAAAAGTACAACACCCCATCACTTGTCCATTTTGGGTATAGCCCCTGGGGGAAGCTTTGGCTGCCTGAAATGTACCTGAAAGCCTTTCAATAAATGTAAACACTTTTTATTCCCTTAATTTTGTCTGGCTTCTGTTTTTAGGTAGTCCCAAAAAGGCATCCATTCTAAAAGCACCTTATGGGAGGAGTGGAACAAAACATATCCTGGAGACACTTGAAGAGATAACAAGTCAAATTTGAAGATGCTGTGCCCTCTGCATTGTGATTTACACATACTAACTAGGCAGGTATCAGGTCTAACATGTAAATGTGGGAGAGGCTCAGACTGAGTTGTGCTGGACTGGCATATATATATCTGGGTACCCATGCTGGTAAAACAGTCATGAAGAATATTGGGAGCATTTGACCACAAAGGGACTGCTTGAAAATGTCAGATTACCAAATCTGATGGCCGTACCTTTAAGGCCATCTAGATTATCTTCTTACATGAAAAGGATTTCCTAATTATTTTTGCTTCAAGTCCAAGAGTATTAAATAATACTCAGTACCTGCTAATGCTAAAAACCAGTATGTAATTTGTCACACATACCTTGGTGAAATAGCCATGAAGTTTAAAAGGCTTAGAATAAACAAGCATAAAAGAGTACTGTGGCTTTTCTTCTTCATAAAGATTTTTCAATTTTGTGCTCAGAGAAGCTTTTTTACTGTGAGAAGGCAGTTTCTGATCTGTTCTTGTTTATATATATATTGGGGAAAACATGTACTGGCCACCTTCTCTACAGACCCATCCTGTCCCAAGCCTGTACTGGAGCTTGTTTCCTGGGGGAGGACTTTGTGTTTGTCCTTGTTGAATTTCACAAAGTCCCTGTGTGCCCTTTCCTTTGGTCTGTCGGTGTCCCTTTGAATGGCATCCCTAAGCAGGGGGTGTAGCAGTAGATCCCCTACTCTGGTGTCATGGCAAACTTCTGAGAGTGCTCTCCATCCTCTCCATCCTCTCTTCCTGGTCACTGATAAGGATGTGAACCAGTACATGCTGAACTCTGGGTAGAGTATGAGCATCCTTTTTTTTTTATTTAGAAGGCTGTGCTGTTTCTCCATTGCATTTAAACATTTTGATTCACTTTTCCTAAACTGAGCAACAGAAATATATTTCCAGTATATTGTACAAAAGAATATAATACTCATCAGCAGCTAAAGAAAAAGACTTGTGATGCATGCAACATCTGTAATATTTAAAATCACTGTCACTGATAATCTCGTTTTCTGTCATTCAAAGCTAATAAAGCTGCTCTCTGAGTAGGGATCAAATGCATAAATGATATTCATGTTGCAGGTAGTCTATAACTCTGATTGTCACCATGATTTACAAAGAGGAGAGTTTAGGCATTCACAGCAACCTAAATAGTATTTTCTTTTTCTCTTTGTTATAATCAAATACTCACCTTTAGATTAAAAAAAAAATCTAATAATGACTAATGGGCAATGATCTTCTGGATTAGCTGCAGAGCATTCAATATCTCTTTGAGCAGCGATTACCATCTTTTTTTGGGGGGGATATCAATTTAAAGGTCAAGTGCTTTCATAAAAAAGGGTGATTATCCAGTATTTCATATGTTGAACAAAAGCTTAGCAAGATTCATTGTGTGTCAGTTGCTTTTGTGTATAGCATATATGCAGTGAAATGGATTGCTTAATTATCTAACTACCTGTCTGCAGGGAAGGGATGTGACCGTGAATAGGATCTGTCAAATAGATACTTTGCTTTGCTTGTGATAATTAATCAATTACTACAATGGTCTCAGGTTATAAGTTGGCTTTTTTAAAATAGGCAAAAAATTTAAATTACTTTCATGCCAACAGCCAGGGATTTGGTTATAAATGGGTGATTTTATTGGGAATGGAATGTGGAATGAAGATGAAAAGGAGAAAGGAACAAAACAGGGCTAAACTTATGGCTGGTCCCTTTCCTTTCAATTTTCATACTGTTCTTTTACAAGCTATAAAAATATTCTGTGACATGATAAAAATGGCTAGGGCTATATTTACAACAAATCCAAGCAAGTGAACTTGGAGCTGTTTTATAGACTCTTTTCTTCTTTTATTTTTTTAATTACTGTTATTTTTTTCTGGTGCATTTTTATTAGTTAATTTTGTATCTTAATAGAATTGGATGTATCTTTAAATATATTCAAACAAAATATACAGAAAAAATATCACATCTTCATTTTTCAACTCTTTTCCCCTCTTGTAAGATAGTTTTCTAACAGATGAAGACATTCTCATTTGAAATTAGGGGTTACCTCCTTAGTTTGTAAATATTTTGTTTGTTTCTGGATTTTGTTTTTGGATCACATCCTTTTTGGCTGTGCCTGTATTTGTCAAATAATTAATGTGTGTTTGATCACCTCTATTTCAAGAAACACTGCTGGGGCTTTGTGAGGTTCTGTTGGTCACTTTACATGGCATTGTTACCTCTCCCTTAGAAGAACAGAAGCTTTTAAAATTGAATAGTTATAATTGATACCCAGAAAATGTACTGGGAGTAGTGGATCATTAATAACCTTTGCTGCTCTTCAAGTAAAATATTTATACATGAGAAAAAAAGTCTTTGTGTGAAGTTCAGCTACTGGCTGGACTTTTGTACAGAGATCAATGCTGAAGAGTACAAGGTATATACCTGAGTGATGACATGCTAGGAAAATTTGTATCAAATTATTTTGATTTTTTTTTTAAGGAAAATGTCTCTAAAAGTATAAAATCTAAATTAACAAAATCCTATTGTTGCTATAGAAGGAATCTAATAAATACTTTAAACATCCTAAGTAGGCTAGGAGTTGTAAGGCTTTTCTCATTTATACAGACTCACTGAGGATAAGCTGTTTTATCTGCAGAAGGAGAGAGAAGGGAGGCTGGGGTTTTTATAACATGTCACATTCAGATTAATAAAAAACAACAAAAAAATACAACCCAATGAGTTTTCATTAGTTTTATTGTATATTAGCCCCACTCTACACATGAAAGTATTTTTTTATTTTTTTTTTAATTATATGAGAGGTGAGTACCAAGAGAGTTAAGGTAATTCACTTGATGTACGTTGCCAAAAACCTGTGTTTGGTTTTGTGTCCCTGCAGAGTGTTAATGCCTATTGCCTAGGTGAACATCCACCTTTTAAACAGCAAGCATTAGCTATTCTTGAGCTTTGTTGCTTTCTTTTCTTTTGAGGGTTTTCCTCATGGCTGCACACATGGTAAATCTTTAACTTCAAGTGTCCTTCTGAGGTGACCAACTAAAATATTAGCAAAATAAATGTTTTATGGGAAAATGTTGGCAGAAACCCCAGCAGAAACAGGTGGTATTGGGTTATTTCAATATAATGTAATGATGCAGCCAGGTTTCCATCTGGACAGCATGTGGTTGTGTCTACTTAGAGAGTATCGAAGAGCGTGAGTATGCACCAGGGATAATGGTGGTGCACAAAAGTGTAGCTGGATGGCTACTTTGCAAAATAATAGTCAGGGTTCCAGGTCCTCTGGGTTAAATACTTTTACTGTCAGAATCTGAACTTCTTCATAAAATATTAAAGATGAAGCAAACCTCTGACATGCAATACTGAGCCGTGTAATTATAAGGCAGTTCCTGGAAGCCAAGTATTGTTCATGTTATAGCTAGGCGTTTATTATAAAAGAGTTCATTACCCTTGGAAGCTAAGACATATTTCAAAAGAGTCCCTGAAGCAGAGGCACTTTCAGCAAGCTTTACTGTACGAGGAAAAAAGCTCCAAGTAAGTTGATCAGAACATAATTAGGAAACAGGAGAGGAATCGGTGGATGCATGATTGCCAAGGATCAGATAAACATCTGGAGTAAATGTCTCCCTCTTCCTTGGCTTCACTGTAGGCATGCTGAATTGCACTGTGCAAGGCATTTTTAAAACCAGATGTTGTTTTCCTTTGGACTGGCAGATCCTCTCACAAATCAGGGCTTTGCTGAGAAATGCCACAGACCCTCTTCACACCTGTGTGCTCTCTGTACAGGCGCAGAAATCTGGTTACAAACACTGGCAAAGGCTTAACTGGGGACAGGATTTAGTCTGATGCATTTACAGGGAGATTTGGAAGATACCCTTGTAAAATCTCGTTTTGTGGGCAGGGGTGTAAGGAGGAGGTTTTTGGGCTAAGAGGAGGAGCAGCAAGCTCAAATTCCCTTGGGGCTGTCAGCAGGAGCTGAGCTGACACAGAACCACTTCCAGTACTTGGAAGTGAGGAGCAGTGTTATCAACACAAGGGAAGTGTATTCCACACAGGAGCAGTGTATCCCATGGGAAACAGAGGGCTGTTAATGAGCACACAGAGCCTGTTTCTTTACTGTCTTTGTGTTTTGTGCACATTTAGTCCTTGTTTACCATATCAATCAGCTTGATAGCATTTGACACCCTGTGTCAATTGATCAGCACAAGTGTAAATCATGGAAGCAGGGCTGAGGAAAATTAAGACCAGGTCTTAGGCTGCCATGAATCACATAGCCTTTGTGGTCTTCTCTGATGATGGAGTGATTTGCACCAGCTGAGGAGCTGGCACAGGCACTTTTTCACTGCTGATATATCACCTCTATAGATGTATTTTTAAAAAATCTCCATGTCTCTTTTTCACTTGCTCATGGATGACCTGATTACACTGGAAACTGTTCTTTCTGCCAGGGTGAAGAACCACTGAAAATTTAGGGTGCTGGCCAGCAGCACTTGGCAGCTAAAGATCAACATGCTGCTGCCATTAATTGGTAGTACCACACAGAGGTGCCAAAAGCCATGGAAAATATGAGATGACATCCAGAAACTGATGAATGTGATGATTACAAGATCAGCAAGTATTTAACAGTAATGAGTACTGGACAGTTTTTGGAAGGAACAACTCTTTCCATTCAGCTGTTATTAAAAAACCCAGAACCATGCACCTGACACTGGCTAATGAGGCTTTGTGCCAAATAGAGATCCTTTTCCCCTTTCCTGGACAAATCCAGCTCTGGTTCATAATGCCTGTACTGAGAGGAAGTGTAATTAAAACAGGTATAAAGGCCAGACATCTAAGGCCTCCATCCAGACTCTTTAGAAAAATAAGGATATTCTCCTTCAGGTGGCATTCTATTTAAAGTGATGTTATCTCACTTATACCAGTGCTGTAGCTCTCAGTTTCAAGTTGCACATGTACTCACGTGCTGGACCAGGGAACTGCTGAACCCTTTTCCTGGAGCTCCAGTGACTTGAGGGAAGCTATGTGATGGTGCAGCTTCATTTTATTGTTCAGTCTCACTGTGTTTGTGGTGCTTCCTGTGGGATCCATGCCTTGGTGTGCTGTGTGTCATTTCCACTCACTTTGCCCTTTGAGGTCCATGGAAGAACAGCACCGTTCAAATTACATTTTACTAGTGTTGGATCATGGCCTTCTTTCGAGTGAAGTCTTTTCAGCAGACTGAAAGGATTAATGGATTCCCAGTTTCCTCCAAGTTCAGATCTGTGGCTACTCTCAAGCCATGAGTTTGTGTGGCTTCTTCCCTTCCTTGCTGAAAATCAAGCTATGCTTAGAGACGAGACTAACTTTCTGTGATCTGTAACTTGTTCCTCCCCTTGCCAGAAGACTAGAGTTGCTGGGGCAGCAGACAGTTTTTCCAGAGCCAATTATGCAAGTTGAAAATGGTTCTTCAATCTCCATAGAAGCCTCAAATGACTGACTTGTGACAGCAAACAGGCTGAAGGTTATGCAGAGTAAGGATGTCAGTGCACATGACTGTCCATCTACATCCTGATTACAATGCTGATTTAATAGGTCTGGTTCAAGGCTCCTTGGCTGCATGGACTGATTTGAATTTTATTTTACCAAGGATGAGAAGAACTAAGATATCCATGATCTGAGCATGACAATGAAGTAATGGGAAAAAGAAAAAAAGTGGAGGAGCTTGTGACCAGCTACTGTCAGTACTTGTAAATCCCTGTTCCTCTGCTGTCTCCATTATGTTCCTGGAACAGCCCTTTGCCACTCACCTTAGCAGTGCTCTGTACCTAAAAACAGCCTGTGACCACAGGTACATTAAAAGTGCAGTAGTGCTGAGAGTTTAAGAGTCTTGAGAAAGTAAGAGGAAATTTGGTGCATTCACTCCTCCTCAGAGAATTTTTAAATTCAGATAATCCTGTCTAGAGATATAAAATGGTCACTTCAGATCTGGAAACAACCAGGAAAGTTCAGTAGTACCTCCTCTGAAGAGGCTGCCAGCTGACAGTGAGCAAGTGCCTGGTATTTGAAGGAGGAGGATAAAGGAAGAAATCAACAATTCTCTGGAGGAGCCTTAGCTGTAAAAACAGTCCTAATTTTTGGCCTACTTCCTCTCCCCCTGCACACCTGTATTAACAAGGAGAGTAACTCCTTTGGGCGCTGAGTCAGGCTGACCAAAGTCATTACCCTCCACTTGTGAGGAAAGAGCAGATGGTCTCAGTGCAGTTCCAAACGTGGGGGAGATTTAGTCATGAAACACACATCAGGTAAGGGAGATTAAGAAACGTTTGGGTGACACAGGAGGGAATGATCTAGTAGCAATGCCATAGCTTCTGCCAGCACATCTCTGTGCTGTGGGGTGGGAAGCCTGAATGTGTTAGTGGAAAAGACCATGGTTCCCTTTCCTCTTGATTTTGGCTCTTGCAATGGAGTTAGGGTATGATAACTTCCTTGACCATTTCTGTTTGATTGGCACAGGGAATCTGCTCAGCATGTCTAAGATTCCCACTTGAAGTCTGCATGTGGCTTTGAATCAAGAAATGGTTTGGGTCGGAAAGGACCCTACATATAATCTTGTTCCAATTCCACTGCCACGGGCAGGGGACCTTCCAGTATACCAGATTGCTCAGGGCACCACTTAGCCTGGCTTTGAATACTTCCAGAGATGAGGCATCCACAGTTCTTCTGGATAACCTGTTCCAGTGCCTCACCACCCTCACAGGGAAGAATTTCTACCTAAGGTAAACCTCTTTCAGTGTAAAGACATTTCACCTTGTCTTGTCAATCCATGCCCTAGTAAAAAGTCCATCTCCATCTGTCTTGTAGTCCTTTAAGTAATGGAGTGGCTGCTATAAACTCTCCTCAGAGACTTCTCCAGGCTGAAGAGCCCCAACTCTCCCCACCTGCCTCAAAAAGAGAAGTGCTTCATGCCCCTGATCACCTTGGTGGCCTGCTCTGGACTTGCCGCAGCAGGTCCATGTACTTCTTAGGCTGAAACCACAAATCTGGACCCAACAGTTCAGGCTGGGTCACACCAGAGCGTAGCAGAGAGAATCCTCTCATTCCAGAGCTGCCCACTCTGCTTTGGATGCAGCCCAAGATGAAGATGGTTCTCTGGGCTGTGGGTGCACATGTCTGGCTCATGTTGCTTCTCGTTCACCAGCACCCTCAACTCCTTCTTCTCAGGGCTGCTCAAGCTGTTCCATGCCCAGCCTCTCTTTGTGCTAGGGACTGCTCTGGCCCAGGTGTGGAACCTCAGAGTTGGACTTTTTGAGGTTTGCACAGGCTGTCTCCAGGTCCTTTCTGGTTGCCACCCCTTCCTTCCAGCATGTGACCTCACCCCACAGTGTGGTGTCATCGGCAAACTCACTGAGGGCCATGTCACTACCAACACCAACCACAGAGGAACTGCTCTCATCACTGTTGAGTACCTGGACACCAAGTCATTGACCACAACTCTCTGAGTGTGACCATCCACAGATCTTTGGGTAAAGATATTTACAGATAGACCTACTGGCTCATGGTGACAAACCCCACCTCCACCATGCTGGATCCAGGACTTCCTTGTCCAAAGAGGTAAAAACTTCGCAGCGGCCTTTGGACTTGAAGCTCCTGCTTTGAAAAATATTAGCCACCTGCTATTTTCTGAATTGAGGTTGTGTCTGAGTCTGACACCATGGTTCATAGGTCTGCATCTCAAAGGACCTTTGGTTCATTTTGGGTCTATCCAGAGTGGAGAAAGCCTGCGCAGCTGAACTTGTTCCAAAGCAGTTCATCAATCCGTAATATTTTCAAGAAAGTTTTATTTTGCCGCTGTGTCTACTAAAGAGTTTAAAGCTGTCCTGGCAGAGGATCAAACCTTGTGTTATTTGGTACTGTACTGACTTCATAAGGATTTGCAGGATGGCCTCAATTAAGTATAAAAAATTAGGAAGGTGTGTCTTTCTGGTCTTTACATTAAATGCATACTGTTTCTCAAGTGTTCTGGAGTTGAACGTATGCCACATTTTGAAGCCAGTATATTTCAAGGTCTACAAAGAAATGTACTATGCAATGTATAATGTATCTCCTGGAAACAATCTAAGGTATAGTTATATCTTCTTCTGCTGTGAGAGATGTTAGTAAATGCTTCCAGTAAACGAGCATATAAAGGTGAATCCTGAAAGCCAGGGTAAAGAGTTGTAGGATATTATTATTTATCATTGAGTAACATTGCAAAACTCTCCATCTTCATTTCATTGGAACCCCGGCTGAGTGTCGAAAGACATAATAAAAACAATCAGTATATTCTCATTTTTCTGTGTGAGGGGATGAAGTCATGGCATATGGTCAGCTCACCAGTGCTGTTAATAATAAACCACAGCTAATTAAGTGCTGATTTATTCCTCTACGTAAGTGAAACAAATTGCTTTAACGGCTTTTGCTGAGGACCATCTAGTCAGATGGATTATGTATAGGAAGTTCAAACTAAAAATTATTAGAGATCATATTTCAGTGTAGTGGAGTTTTATGGTAGAAACAATTAGAAACCTAACAGAATGTGTCCTGTATTCTCTTTGATGGAAAATCAGATATTAATCTGGGGAAAAGTCCAATTCTCAACACAGCTGCTCCCCTTGCTCTATTGCACCAGATTTAAGCTGGATAAAAATGGAAACATGTTTAAAAAATTGATCATAGCTTATAATGGCAATAATCACCTTGAAATTGGTTGTTACTGCAGTTAATGAACAGAGTATTAGAGCATAAAACACCCTCGGATTCCCTCAGGCTATTAGCTAACATGCTGGTTATTAACTGCTGGTCAGATAGTGTCTTTATTTGGTGACCCTCTTTCAAAGACATGGAGTTGATCCTGGGAAGCTGTGGGGTGGGGTTCTTCCTTGGGTTCATGGCAGAGAGAGAGAGTGGGACCTTGGACAGGTTATCTCCATTGTGAGAATCCCCTTTTCCCCATGTCTGCAGTCCTGTTCCTTTAGAGCGTGATTATCCATGCAAGTGAAAGCCATGCTCCTCCTGCTTGTGAGCTCCCACTAGAGTTTTCCCAGAGAAGGATTTTCCCAAAAATGAGGCAAGGGCAACCTGTTGCAGGGTGTTGGAGATCTCAGGCAGGCGACCCCTGGGGCTCTTTGCAGGTAGAAGCTTGTCTTGGCAGACTGGGATGGAGAGAAGCCTTTCCTTTTCAGAAATGCTTAGTGGGAATTTGCACTCCTGCTGGTAGCAGTAATTGTACAGTTGCAAAAAAGGATAGGAATTGTTCAGATTATTGCAGTGAGCTTTGCATAATCTATGTTCCTTTTTCGTGCATTGTTCACATAGTACCTTACAAAGTCCTGTCTGATGTGGAGATACTGCTTCAGTTTAGATGCTTACTACTTTCTGAGCTGTGAAGTAGTAAGGGGATGATAAAATCATATCACTGGAATTGCCTCTGCTGGGCTAAAGATTCAATTTTGCCTTCTGGGATTCGGTGGCATTCATAAATTTATGGTTTACTAGTCAAAGTTTTGGTGTCTTTGGAAAACTTAATGTCACAGAGCATTTATGACTAACTTGGTGTCTTGATCCCAGGAGTCTGAAGTAATAGGAGCAAATTTCACTATTGCACATGCTATATTTAGGTGTGATCTTTTTCTCAGCAGTGCTGGGGCCCTTGTTCCTAGAGGAATAGCTCTTTACCAGAGCTAGTTGAAATTTGTGGCAGCGAATTTTTTCCCATGACTTGTGACGTGTCCACAACATTAAAAATGCATATGGAAACAAGTGAGTGACTTTGGGTAAATTTCTGAGTGTTTGATGGAAAAGGTTAAAACTAAATGTTTTTCTTGACTAATATCTGGCTTATAGCACTAGAGAGGTTTGCTGTGCAGACCACCACAAGCTTTTTATGGGGCTTAAAAGCAGTTTATATCATGCTAAAACTTCAAATATAATTATGCTAGCTCAGAAAATGTTTCACAGACATAAAATTCCGTGAGTCAGCCTATAGTTTCAATATCTGCTAGAGGAACAGGCTGCTTCAGCAAGGCATTCCAACTCTGTACTGTGAAGGCCGACTCATTTCCAGGGTCCAAATATTCTGTGGCCTGTCATGACCTTTTAAACTTCCTAATCAAAATGAAGAGAGACAACTTGCTGAATGCAATCTCTGTAGAGTAGGAGCTTTTTTTTTTTATTTTTTATTATTTTTTACAATATTATGCCATTAGTTTATGTAACTTAGTTTTCCATCGTGATGTCAACCATTCTTTTCTCCTCCTTCATGGGCCGTGCTCTCCTGCAGCAACTGGTCACTCACATGGACCTGTGAAGCAGGCTCTGGCAGAGACATCCATTAGGGACAAGGGCAAGGTGGTTGGGTGGTCCCAGCTAGACCATCAGGGCAGTGAAGGTTCATCAGGAGCATCAGGAGCCTGACAGCACCACGTGGGTTTCCCTTGATCTCACTTGCCTCTTGGTGGAGTTCAATTTGTGTTAAAAGAAACCTGCATCGGTGAAGGGAATGGCTTTGGTGAGTGTATTGAAGGAAGTGTGTAGGAGAAGTTGTTTCTTGGCCAGGTTCTAGGCAATATTTAACTTTTGATGATAAAATATTGTCATTAAAGAGCATCATTTGAACAAAGTGAACATAATACTTCTGTCTGTAGGTGTTTTGCCATGATGTATTGTGTCGGTGGAGAAGTGAGGTATGGACTGCAATTTCCACGGGAGAAAACAGGACTGAGACTTTCTTCCTCCTCTCCAGATGTTCTCTTCTGGGCCACAAAATAAATGATGAGTTTCAGTTTTCTTTATATCTGATTTCATTTTATTAATAGAAGTATCTGTGTCCAGTGAAATGGTGTGGGCGTTTTTGAAGTCTGGGTCTTGTTGGCCCAATAAGATAAAACCTAAACCTATTAAAATTTGGTTCAGCATGAATGTAAGAGTTTTTTCTTTTTTTCTTAGTTTTAATTCAGCTGCCAAATTGAAAAGAAATTATTCACACAGTGCTGCCTAACAGTTTGTTGGGGAAATAGTCTTCTGAAAAATATTTTGTAAAAGATCTGTGATTTGCTTTGTGGAAGACAAAATGCTTCATTTTTTGATTCATTCAGAACCAAATGAAAACTGTAGAAGGATTGCAGTAATTTAATATGTTTTATCCTAAATTCTGCAACATTTCTTCTGTAGTTACATCTACTCACACTATCTAATGAGCTCCCCGTGCTGTCAAAATTCCCAGACACAGATTGAAAGTACAACGATGTTGTTAAAATGTAAACAGCATTTTCTCTGTGTTATAAACTACCTGAAACTTTACAGCTAAATGGTTTATTCAGTTTCTACTGAGTTGTACTTAAAATGCTGCACTTTGCTGTTATAGGAAATCAAATGCATTCAACTTATCACAAGTAAAATATTGGGAGAGAGTAAGGCTTTTTTGGTTTTGGTTTGGTTTTCTGTCTGTTTAAAACCACATTATTAATACTGAACATAACTATTGTAGTTAAAACTCTATGAGACCTATGTCCAGCAGCCAAAGTACAGAAAAACAGCTCTTTGGCTGGGGACACTTGCCAAAGTTACATCAAAACCAAAGTGAAATAGTGTCTAAGCCAGCTGATCTTTCTGATTATTGTATTTTGGTCCAGAGAACAAAATCAAGAGCATGAAGCAGCTACAAAAAAAAAAAGCACATATGGAAAATGCACTTTCAGGGTTGAATTTATTTTCAGTTTTAATCTTGAGTAAGAACTCCTTTTGATAATGGCTATTATTTCAGTAGGACTGAACCAAAGAATACTTTGGTGGGAATGAGGCTAGTGCAGTTAGCCTGCAGGTAAACTTGATTTTGGTACAGTGCCCCAAACCTTAAGGTAATTACCACTGAGAAGTTTTTCTGGTAGTGTTGAAAACTCCAGAAATATCTTTGTTTCTTACTCTCACTACAACAGTTAAGAAATTTCCTTGCAATATAGCAGTTGTTACACCTCCTCATCCCCACAAGTGATAATGACCCAGCACTTAACTGCTCAGCTGTTTCCTCTGCTAACAGTCTGCAAGGAGGTATTTTCCTGAAAGGTTACTGAAACCTGGAGAGAGAAAAAAACAAAACTGGACACCTGTATTTCCTGATTTTTTTTTTTTCAGCACTGTAAAGGTGTTGTCCTTAGTCACTTTATTAAGGAAGCACCTTTCTGGGAAGAGCTGGTAGCATAAGAAATGAAGTCATGGACCAGAAAGGAAATTCAGGACTTGGAGTAGAGACACCAGGGGCCACAGCTGGAGGTATGAAGATATTAAGGCTGGGATAAGTTTGAGTTTCTCCTCACTTCTCAGAGTAGAAATGAGAGAAAGAGACAAAAAAAAATAGCCTAATGTTAACATAATTTCCAGAAACATAGTTTTCCCCAAGAAATTTAAAGCTTTCTTGATTCTGTGTGAAATGTGTCTTAGCTGGAGTTGAAGAATGGTGGGCTGAGGCCAGATTTTTCTGAATCTTTGAAGAGATACTCATAGTGAGGCTTTTAGAGTTTAATTAGGTAACAAAATAAGGGTGAGGCTTCCAAAAGAAAGAATGGACTTTGACACAAACATCAGCATGCTGTAAGCTGACTTCAGCAAAACAGAGGTGACAGGCAGTTGTCAGTTCTTTCTTTGACCTTCACTGCAGTAGTTTTGTATTCTGGCATAGCCAAAAGCCTAAAATTCTCCAATCAGCTCTGTTTTGGGAAAACAAGCTGTTGAATGAAATGCCAATATTGAGTGTCACTGCACTTCTGCGGTTCAAGAACCCTGACATGCTTTTCAAGTTGCTCTGTGAGGACTTTTCTTCCCCAGTCACTTTCTTTTCTTGAGTTGGTTTCCAGCTAAGCTTCACTGTGTTTTCACAGGAGTTTTTGGCTGAGTATCACTGCTACCTGCCCAGCCCTCACAGTAGCAGAGTTTAGTTAACTCCTGCTTCATGTGTTGTCTGTGGTTCAGCACGGGAACCATCTGTGTCTCTGCCTAAGGGACCTACCTGGACATGTCTGTTCACACAAACATGTGGGAATTCAGCACACACTGGCTGGTTTTAGCTGATGGTAGCAAAAGAAGAGCAGCTGCAATGTGTTTATGTGTGTTGAGTACAGACTTAAAACTGGCTGCTTTAGAAAAACTGCAGATTCACATTATATTCACATTATATTAAAATCTTGCTACTGCAAGACCAACAGGTCTCCTGGAACAGTACATTTGTTCTTGTAATGGAGTTTTGTGTGGCACTTTATATGAAAGTTCTATAGTTTGTAAAAAGTTAGTAACTAAAAGTGTAACAGGTAAAACCAGCTTGGCCTGTAACAGGCTCTACACAGATATCTGAGAGATAAGTAACAATTTGTTCAGATACACCTCACACTTGGATATCTTAATCTTGTGTTTTGGAGTTACCTTCCTGTCTCTACCTTCCACTCTTCTTTGCAAAACTGTAATGTTGTTATATTGGCATAAGGGAAAAATTGGTCCAAGTGGAGAAGAGACATGGAAAATATCAATTTGTTTTAATTTATTATTTTTTTTTTTTTATTTTTGCTTCTGTTAGTTGTATTATTAAGCAAAACTAAACTCTACATTTAACTAACCTGAAGTTTACAGCCTAATTTTTGTTAATGCAAAATAACATTTCCTGTGCTTATAAAACATGCTTGAATCTTAGGTATGTCCTACACAATGGTTAAACACCTGTGAGGAGATTTCCTCTCTTAAGGACCTCAAAAATTCAACATGCTCATCAGATGTGCCTGCTGGGATGTGCTGGTTCCCTCTTGTGTTGTCACTGCTCCGTGGCTTTGGGCTGGAGGGAGGACTGCTGCAGGAAGTCACAAGTACTCAGGTGATCTTCCTCCAGCCTGCCTGGCCCTGAACTGGACATCAGGACCATGGTGCAGCTCATGTGCTTGGTGTAATTATGTGTTTTGCTGACAAGTGGGAAGTTTTGCTGCTTCCTCAGACAGTAATTTCTTCAGTCTCCACTAGGTCTCTAACTTAGCTGGTGCTAAAGTAGCCTTATGATCCTTAAGATTGACTTCTCCCCAGCCTTATTAACTAATTAAACAAATCAAAATAAAGAGTTCTTCAGGCTGAAAAACATTGCTGAGAGGGCCTATAGCACAAACATTGACGTTTTCACATAATCCATTACCATTAGGAAACAGAAGCACGATGCTCCAGACTGTCCTGTCTTCACCATTTCAATCTTCTGGGCTATTACACATTAACACATTTTTATACAGCCCTCCCCAGAATGCCCAGGTCTCTGTCCCACAAGAACATCTTGTGTTCTGCTTGCTTGCAGTCTGTTCTTTGTGTCAGATTCTGCATTGAGGGGTGTGGGACAAGCAGCAGGAGCACCAGCGATGTCTGGCTTGCTCTGCTGCAGTTTTACTGTAACTCGTTCTCAAGTGTGCGATGCTCGAGTTTTTGAAAGGGATATTTACTGTTCCACTTGCCAGCAGGAAGGGCAGGATAATTCTTTGCCTGAATAAGAATACTGTGTGCTTCTCTCTCTCTCTGAGTATGCATTGAAAAACTTCTGAAAAGCAACAGGAGGGGGGAGGTGGGGAAATGATAACTTGAATAGAACGCTGGTATTTTTCAGGAGGGCAGAAAAACTCTGAGGGGAAGAAATATATTTGTGGGGGGATTGTCCAGAAGAGCATGTTGCATATTGTTTTCATAGACTCTGCTAAATACCTGATAACAGTGAGAACATGGTTGAAGTTACTAATGGTATACAGTATTTTGGTAGTGATATAGGGAAGGACCAACTCAAATTTTTCAGATGCACTAAATATAAAGAAAAGTTAACACACAAATACTGTGAGTTTTACCCTCCCTAGATCTGAGAAAAGCCATCCAGTAACTTTGTCAGTTGGTGCCAGACAACACTTTGGAATAGTCTTGAGTGATTTAGATGAGTTTGGAGCAGGTAAGACCAAAGTTAAAGAGATTGGTGCAGATAGATAAACAGTGAAAGAATGAGCTGGCTTGAAAAACATTTAACTGAGGAATCTGTCACAATTTGCTTTGCTCAAACTGGAATTTTTTGAAAACTAGCTTCATACAGCATTCTTATGGAATAAAATTTAAAACAACTTTCAAGGAAAACTGGTCAATTAAAGCACAAAAATAAGAACTTGGAGCTCTGGCTGTGAACTTGGTTCCTATCAGTTTCTGTTTTAACACAATTTGATTGTGATTTAAAAAAAACAAACCTTAAGGCTGCAGAGCTGAAATCATAAACTTTAGACAAAAGGTTTCTTATTATCTACATGCACACTGTTATAAATGCATACATGCACATTGTTAGAAGATGTAATGGCTCTTTGGATTATAACTTTTTATTTAGGCTTAGTTTTGATGTAGCCATATGCAAAACATTGGAAATGCAGTTGGGGAAACAGAAAGGACAAGTGAAAAATAGCCATAAGCTGAGCTAGGCTCTCAAAATGCTGTTTTAATGACCAGTAATTGTTGTAGGTTGTCTCTGTATTGAGGGGTCTCTAGACACATTTTGCACAAAATTATTGTACACCAAATGTAACTCTGTGATCATAACGACTTTTCATGAAAAAGAGACTTTTTTTTTTCCTGCTTTAATTTCTTTTGAGGAAGGCCAGTGAGTGTAAGGTGCATTTTCAGTACTCTTTGTCACCATCTCCATTGCAAGTCTACATGAAATACTGACCAAAGATTGGACTGTTCAGTGCCACAGAGCAATCACAACTAAGAAAAGGATGATTACACTGTGCAAGACTCAAAGGTTCACGTAGTTGTACATTCAGTGTCAGGCATTAGCAGTTTATTATGAAGGATTATAAGAACCATGGATAAATCTTGACCTGCCCATCCCACAAAAAGTCAGTTCGGACTTCACAGAATTCACAACTTTATTTTGGCCAGACATCTCTTAAAAAAAAAAAAAATAAAAAAAATTAAAAATTATTGTCAAAGTGTGGAACTTAGTAAATATTATGTTTAGGGGAGCTCTGCTTATGTTCAGGTCACAAAGGCTGTTGTACTGCCAGAGCCAGCTCCAGGACTGGGGTCAGATTTTTAAAGATGTAAATCCTAGTGGTTCCACTAGCTGGAGAAAACCATGTTAATCTGTTTGGGTCGTGAATGTAGCCTGTAACTTTTATATCTTTATAACTTATCTAAGTTTTCTGTTACTCCTTGGTGGATTTTTGTAGTGATATTTTCATAATTACACATATCTTTATAATAAGCTCCCATCTGATAAACCTTTTTACATGGTTTTGGTCTCTGTATTTTCCTGTAGCCTTTTTCATGGGGCAGTAAAGTCCCTACTTATCAATAAACAATTAAGGGAACAAAACCAGTCCAAATACATTGTTCTTTCGTACTGCTCTTTCAACTCTGTCTCAACTTCTTGACCCTTTAGTCATAGCAGGGCTGTGTGAGCTCAGTGAAACCCATTTGCTGCTTTGCAGTCTGTACCCCCATCTGGGCAACGTGATGGAGAGAGTTTTAATCTTCCACATTGCCAGAGCATTTCATCATGGGGTCGTGGGGTGCCCTCTTTCCCCCAGACACAAACTGTCAAACAGAACTCATTTTCCATCAACAGAGAGCTCAGCAAAATAGGGGCCCATCAAAATTAGCGGTGGAAGAGGCTTACTGAAAACCATCTTCTCTGCTCTTTGCAGATGGAGAACTGTGCTGTACCGAATTTTTTCCCCCATCCTTTGTCCAGGCAGTTTCAGAAAGGCTCAATCAACACAGCTCAGCTGTTTCCCTCGAGAGACTATTCCACAGCCTAATGGCTAACATTTAGCCATTTTGCTAAATGTTTCCAGATAGCCAGCTCTTCCCCTGCCCCATACACAGTTTCATCCCATCACTTCTAGTTAGTTAAACTTCCATGAGCCAGCTGATACAAAATCTTTCTTATTCACAAGAAAAATCCTTTTTTTCTTTGGGAGAAAGAAAACAAGGCTTGACTCAAGATGAAGCTTCTCCTTTTCCAGTGTTAGGGAAATTTCTTTCTTGTCCTTCTCCTTCTAGGAAGATCTGAGAAGTGTTAATAGCTGGAGGTGCTTCACACACACACACACACACACATACAATCATCAAATATTTTAAATGCTAGATCCTACTTTAGGATCTTTAATGAATGCTCTAAATATCTGAGATGATGGAGGGAAGCCTAGAGGGCTATGTTTATTGTTTTCTTTGCTTTTTATTTTGCCCTCAAGTAATTTTAATTTTTTTTTCTGTATATAAACAACTTTCAATACAATACTGACGTTTGTCTCATTCAAAGTGAGATTATATTCTTCTTTCATGAGACTGACATCAGTGTATCTGGTGAAGATATTTTTCAGAGTGTGATTCAGAAGGGTTTCGGTCTGTTTAGTGCTGACTGTGGCCTTTTTTTGGTCTCAGCTGGGACTGGGATGTGCAGGTAACACTATGGTTGTGTCACCTTTTTGGGACATCTGGCTCCAGCTTGACCTTCCTATGGGGTAGTCTCCGGGATCAGGAAATTTAGCAGACTCCAGGTGGTGAAAACAAGGATTTGGGTATCTTTGAAGTGCTGTACCAGCTATGGGAGGCTTTGTGAGAATTATTATGGGAATAAATCAAGTAAATGGAGTAGATCTATTGATAAGGTTTCAGGTGTAACTCTCTGCAAGTGAGTGTTATACTTTGATTAAGGAGTTACTTTCACTTGTTTTGGTGTGAAGGAGCTCTGCTGTCTGCAGTGTCACTAGAACATACCAGCTCTGACTGTATTCAAACCATACTGACAATAGTGCTGAGCTCTTCTATTTTCCTCTAATTTTTTCCACTTTCTCCTTCCTGCACTTCTCCTTTATAACACAAGAGTCAGTAGAAATGGTCTCCTGGAGGAGGACTATGTTCCAGAAGATATGCTTGCTATATTTAATCATCCTTGGAGTTTTATTTTGCTAAAGGACTGAAGTGACAGCCTTCAGAGAATAATTATATGAAAGACCATGTGTGAGCAAAGTGTGAAATGTCTCCAGGACCAACCAGAGCTATAGATATTTTTATTAAATATTAATGCCACCCATTTACGAAGGGTTTGGCAAGCAGATGTTAAGCTGGTCTTCGTGGTAATTTAATTGAGCAAGGAACATTTCCTGCCATTTTTATCAATGTCAGGCTTTACATGATATTTTACTTTGAAAATAGAAATTGTAGAGAAAGAGAGAGAGAAATAATTAATAATCAGTTTCCATTCATGAATATCTTAATATTTCCCTTCAGAGGATTTCGTGTTTCTCCTGAATGTTTTTCTTGGAGGCCAATACGAATCTGAGCTAACCTGGACTGTGTGCAAATTCTTCCACAGGGCCTCCATCTGGAGTCAGGCCCACTCCTGCTAATGCAATTCTTATTTTTCTGTTTGTAAAAAGATGATGATGATGCTGAAAGCAAACCAAATTCTGAAGATTTTGATGTAGAGCTCTGAAAATATCTGTGGATAGAGTCCTTCTTTCCTCCTTGGAGCATCCCATGATGATCAAATGTCACAGCAGGATCTTTCTGTACAGAAAACATAGATTGATTAACCTTACTGACATTATGCCTCTGCACAGTGTAATGTCTTAGCAATATTTTGCATCATAAAGCATTTCATTATGTACAACACATCAAGCAAAAATAAATAAGAAAAAATAACGATGCAAAAAGGCAACTGAACTGTCTGTGGATCAGGTGGGACATAATGAGCCTATTCATGAAATATCACCAGAGGCCCCCTCCTCACAAGTATGACATTATTTACATGGAAAAAATGTTGTCACACTTCTAGATGTTGTTTTAAATTTATGAAACTGTTTCTCCTCCAAGACATAAGTGGACTTGTCTCAGTTCCACTCCCCAGAGTCAACATCTGTCCCCCACCTCAAGGGCGGGTGATCACTGTGGTTGACATGACCAACTGTAGCTCCAGCTGAAGAAGGAAAAAATAGATGATAATAAATCAGAGCATGGTAAGGCTGAGATAAAATGAAAAACCATCAGCTTAGTTTGTGGGTTTGACCTGCCTGCTTATAATGGCACAGGCTTTCCATCATCTCTGGGAACTTCTGTAGGCACTGCTGAAACAGGTTATGTCTGTGAGAGCCCCAGAACTTCTCCTGCTCCACTCAGTACTCTGCTGCTGCTGTGCAGAAGATATGTGCCATTCTTTTGGTTCATTGGATGCATCTGAGGCCACCCTGCTTGAGGCAAAAAAGGTCCATTTACAGTCTGGCTCCTCCAGCAGGATATTGAAGGTTTGGTCCAGCAAAGGATCATCACACTCATTCCTGACTCCTAGCCCAGCCTGTAGGGTAGAGCAAGGAAAACTCCTTGTTGAGGGAACAGGAGATGATACAGGGGCAGAAAACTTGACTGTTTTTACCTCCTAAAAACAAAGAATTGATTATAATAAATTCAAGGGAAAAGCACTAAACAGACACCCTTCCTTTGGTTTCTAGAATTGTTGCCACTGATTTGTGTGGGTGTGTGCCTGGTTGCCTAAAAGGAGGGAAAATGGAGAGGATTTTGCAGACTACCTCTGTGCTATTATTCTGTACCAACAGTGTGTGGGAATGCAGTAAAGGCTGACTTTTGTAATGAGGTCTGTACCAAACCCAGATGTGTACAGAAGACTGTATGTTATGTATGCGAGCACAGAAATACGAACTTTCCAATATTTTCTGTAGAATAAACTTAAAATATCAAAGTAATTTGCTACATGTGCTCAGAGATACAATACTGGTTTCTTCCCATTTCTCTGTACAGGAGAAAATTTATTTTACATGCTCTGAAAAGGTGTTAAGTTTCCAATGAATTGTCCTTCTAGACTGGTTTGAGATCAATATGTCTGGTTGACAGGCTGAGGATGAAAAATCTATTTATCAGTGTTGGAAGCAGGCCTCAGACCTGATCAAACCATTTCTTTATTATTATTTTGAAAGGAGGAGAAGGCTTAATATTTACTTGAAGCTGCTTGTTGACCACTCATATAATTTTTCACTCAGCAGAGTACTGAGCAGTATGAGTTACAAATATGAGAATAATCAAATGCTACCTAATAGTAATACTAACACTAACTGATAGTAATACTGCTAAGAATTATTTTCCAAACTCTGCTTTAAGTTTCTCCATTGTGCCTGGCATCTTTCCAGCTTCCTTCACATTTAGTTGATACCATTTGTTGAATTCATTGCAGGAAATGTTGTCCAAGAGGCTGTAAGACAATGGGAATGTTTTGTACTCCGTAAGAGTCTGCATGCCACAAAGAAACAGAAAGCCCAGGAAGGGGCAGGCAGAGCTGCTGTGTGTTGCAAATATCTAGTGACCTTTTTGAAGGCCAAAGATTCATCTTGTACTTTGAATTTCTGGTTTTGGGAGTAATCAGCAGAAGTTTTCCCAGCAGGCTTTCTGCCCAAGATGCTGGCTGTAAGTCATGTGGCTGATGCTGGCTCAGCATCCTCGATGTAGCCTAAAAAGGCTTTAAAACCTCCCAAACTGCCAGAGAGGGGTTCATCACTATCTCTTGAAAACTCCTCATTTTGCATGCACCTAGGACTGGAGGTTCTGCTGGCTCTGAAATCTGAGCTCTTTTAGCAGAGGTAGAACTCCACACTTTACGCATCACGTGGCTTCTCACTTTTAAATATTTCTTACCTGAATGAAAATAGCTTTGAGAATGCAACACTTTCTGGGTTTTTATACAAAGATAGGAGGATGTGAGGTCCTTGGGTGGGAGACAAAAAATGTGGGGGAAAGAAGGTGAAACTTCAAAGGTTTCTTTGTCTTTTCACTTTCTGAACTTGTAATTAATTAAAATGTTTTTCAGGAAATATAAGTTATCTCTATGAGAAGGGGTTCTCACTGCATAAAAAAGGAGTTCAGGGCCTGTGCCCAGCCATCACTGCCCAGTATGACATCCCAGAAGAATAAGAACTAGTATCAATTTTTGGTGTTTTTTTGAAACATATGGTGCATTTCACTGTTCAGAGCTTATACTCCACATGTGATGGGCACACAGCTCCCATTAACTTTAACGAGAATTGAATGCACAAGGGGAGCATATAGGCCACATCTCGAATCTTTGGATTTTTACTACTCTGTGTTACTAGCTGTGATAAATTAATATGTATCTGTACTGCCTACTTCAGTGTGCCAGCTCCAGTGGATTTTGCCATATTGGGTTGTTATCATGCTTTAACATTTACATCTTAATCAGGACCGTGTCTGGTGGGCAAGACAGACCAAGATGCTTGGCCAGAGGCTCATGTCTGACTCAGAAAATGAAATGGGATGTTGAAAGGTGTTTGGAGGACATGGTGTGCAGCCCAAAACGCTGTGTGCACTCTAGACACTGGAGCAGACAGCTCAGTATCTGGCATTTCTTGCTCAGGTTCATGACTCTAGTGCTTTGTTTCTGAGCAAAGTACGTTTCTAAGATATTTCTTTTCAGCTAATCCATAAAGAGTTAAGCTGAGGCTTCTGATGTGGATATTGCTCACTGGAACACATTTACATTACTGGGGATTTTATCAGAATGTGTCTTGATTATAAAGGGTAGACTGCAGATGCAGCATCTCAAAATAAGGATCCTAAACAATAAGCATTTGTGCCAGGGAGATCAAGCTGACAGTGCTTGAACTGGTGGGGTTAAGAGGCCAGAGCAGGTGTGGGGAATCCACAGCCCAGGACTAGCAGTTCTCATTGCAACAGATAGCTGAGCCAGGTCTGTAGAAACACAGCCAAGCCTTTGCAAACACAAACAAACTACTTTAGGGTGCAGAATGCCTGTAAACCAATGGTAAATATGTATTACATGTTCCATATTTTGTACTAATTTCACAAAGAATATATTTACTCCAGGCTCTGGTGCAAGCAGTAATTCCTCATCCATACCAGCTCTGGACATTGGCAACTCAGCCCCAAGGCAGGATACAAAAGCCTAAATTGGATTTGAATGTTTGCAGTCAGCTGCCTACACTGCGGCCAGTGGTGAGGCTTTTATCTGTAAGGGCTGAATTTCCTTTGAATATTGGAAGGGTAAAAGACTAATTTCAGCAGTTTAAAACCAGGGACTGTCCCACTGTACTCAGCACTGGTGAGGCTGCACTTTGAGTCCTGTGCTTGGTTTTGGGCTTTTCATTCCAAAAAGGACATTGAGGTGCTGGAGCAAGTCCAGAGGGGAGCAGAGGACCTGGTGAAGGATCTGCAAAACAAGTCCAGAGAGGAGCAGCTGAGTGAGCTGGGGTTGTTCAGCCTGGAGAAAAGGAGACTTGAGGGGACATCACTGCTCTCTACAGCTCCCTGAGAGGAGGCTCTAATGAGGTGGGGGGTTCATCTCTTCTGCCATGTCTCAAGCGAGAAGATGAGAGGAAATGACCTTAAGTTGTGCCAGGAGAGGGTCAGATTAGGTATTAGAAGAGAAATGTTCACTGGAAGAGTGATTTGGCATTGGAATGATTTGCCTGGGGAGCTGGTGGTGTCTCTGGAAGTGTTCAAGAGGCATCCAGATGTGGCACTTGGGGTACAGTTCAAGGGTGATTATGGTGTTGCTGGGTTGAGGGTTGAACTTGACCATCCTGAAGGTCTCATCTAACCTTGATGATTTTGTGATTCTGTGAAAAACAGGAAATTGTAGAGCCATTCATACAGTTGATAAAACACGTTCAAAAGGAGCATCAGACAAAGTCTAGAATCCACCCTTTATTTTGATAAGAAAATAAGAGGGAACATCACTCTTTAAATCAGACATGCAACTACTTCAGTGCAAGCTGCTCGTCTCTTTTGTTATCCTGTCTACTGATAGACAAGTCTGTGTGTTTATTTGGACAGAGAGGCACTAGGGGATGTATTCCCTTCCAAGCTGCTGGCAAGTTTATTGTAGGTTTATGAATTTGTTCTGGTAAAAGATGGTGGTGTTTTTGTTGATGTTTTTTTCCCTTTCCCTTCATGAGCTGAAATGTGACTTAAAATCTCATATGTTGTTCAACTATTGAAATTTAAACTGGAAAAACAAAAAGATAGAAGATTAGTCATATGGATGCATGGCTGGTTAAGGAGGAGGTATTTTCCAGCTAGGAGCTAAGATTGGGTCTTCCACAGTGAAAAAAAAAAGAGATTAGAATAAGACTGGAGGAATAAAAAATAAAAAAAAGATAGTCTGGGAAATGAATATTTCAACATATTTGCTACACTGGCCATGAATGTTCTTCCTCAGTTGCTGAGGGATTTTGCAGCAGTCTGATTTAGGAACGAGGTGTATGTGACCTTTGCACTGATGGGGTCAGATCCACTTTATACTTGCAGAGGTCGAGGAACTCCGGGGACGAAAATAATTTCCATATTTACTTTTCTTTTGCTAGAGTCCATTCTGGAAAACAAAACAAAAAAAATTTCCTGGCCACTGCTTTAGCAAGAAAGGAAAGAAATGACATGTTTTTTTTTTTGTCCTGACATGACTGCATGCTGCAACCTTCATTCTTCGGTTTAAATACTCCAAAATCATCAGAAACTTGAATCTGAATGGACCACTTAACTCTGTTATGATGAGAGAATGTGATTGCCCTTAATGTTACAGAAAGAGATGTCTGTCTTTAGTGCCAAATATCTTCATTTGAAAGTTGCTCTCTCCTACTCTGTTTGAATTTTCTGAAGGTCTGGATTTCATCCTCTGGATGAAGATCAGACCTTTCAAAACTTCAGTGCCTCAGCCTCCATTCTGCACCGCCGCATTTCTGGCAGTGCTCAATAATTGTTCATCTTGAAACTCTGGGGAAAAATGGATCCTGTTAAGACTGAGCAGGGAGAAGAGGGTTGTTGAAAGACTGACCTGCCTTCTGATGAGGTTCATCCCTATCACAGTGTTCTACTGTAACTTTTCCCAGACTCCAACACCTACTGCAAGGGGAGGGGAGAGGCTAAGGTGTCCACAGGCAGCACAATCCTGAGCTGAGTGGTGAAGCCCTGGTAAGAGAGCAGAGATCTCACTGGATCAGTGAAAACCAGCCAACCATCCAAAAAAATCCAAAAACCAAACCCACCACCTTTGGACCTCAATTGTGTTTCAATTGGGAGAATAAAATGTGCTTTTCATAGGAAACTATATTTGGCATCTTTCTTTCTGCTGTGCAGCAATTTTCAACAGGGACTTTGATTTTTTAATTAATTTTGCATTTTTATGCTGGAAGCTAGACATTGCCATGATGGTTCAAAGATGCTCCCAGATATAATATCGGATTTTTCTTGAAAAAAATTTGTTCTTGGGACTAACCGAAAATGTTAAAAATGCAGAATTTTTCTTTCAAATGTAGCTGGTATTACTCAGCCTCATACGATCAAAACCCAGAGTTTGGCTGCTTGAAAATGCAAGAGGAACAGGAAGTTTATATTCTTTTTGAGTAGTGGGTTATACTTACAGAACACTTTTGCTTCCTGTGTTCAGAATTGTCCCTGTGGTGCTGTCAGCTGGAAACACATCTTGTAAAATTGCAGGTGAAGTTGTAACGTAACCACCTCATTTTGGTGATCTAAATCTTCAGGAAAAATGACAGATATTGAAAGCTTCCTTCCTGATAAGGATACTGTTAACTGGCAACCCTAAAAATCCAGATTTTATTTTTTTTTCCCATCAGTCCTGTCCAGGGAAATTTTTACCTGATGAAATATAATGCTTTGTCCAAAATTGCCTCTTCTGTTAAGAGGAACAAAGTAGCATTGCCCCTGCTTGCCTGAAAATGGAAATATGTTCCTGAGGAGACTGTTCTCTAAAATCAGGAATAACAAAATCTTGAAAGCTGAGTGACCTTTTTAGTCTGTGTGATGCCACATAAATGCAGAGACTTCCAGTCTTTAAGTACTGCATTTTTTCTGCAGCCACATGTCTGACTAAATCAAATATTAAAAAAACAAACTAACCACCGCCTGCTTATTTTCTCAAATAAATGCCTCCAGATTAAGGTAATGTCAGGACTTTCATCCTCTCTCAGGAAGGGATGCAGCAGGAGAAACGTGGTTATTCTGGGAAGGCATAGTCACTTTCTTGTCTGTCAGGTTGATTTGGCCAACTTCAGTAGTCTCCAGCACTTACTCCATACAAGGGTAACAACACTGTACTGGCACCTAATGTCCTCTAAAGCAATATTCTCCCTTTTTTTTTTTCTTTGGAGAAAAACAGGTGTCTCATTTGAGTAGTCAAAGTATAGGTAAGCCCCTAGATTAATTTCTGTATCTCATGCCCTGCTGCCCTAAAAGGTGACTTTGAGTCAGATTCTCAGGTTCTGTGAGTGCATCTCTCTCCAGTTACACCACCCTGTGCTTTCCAGAGACTGTGAAATTTGTTCACTTCTTGAAAAAATTTCTTTCTCTTGTGGTTTTGAGTACTCTGTGACAGGCAAAACAACAACTTTTCTTTTTCTAGAACTACTCAGCTGCATCCTTTTGACATTATTTATTGAAGGCAGATTATTAACAGTTAATACTGGCTTTAATTCTGCTCCCCCTTCACAGCAAATGTTGATTCCAGCTCTTCTGATTTTGATGAAGACTGGCTTTGCTGGCAGCCTGTGGCTGGCACAACTACAAAGCTGATTTTGGGAACCTTAGAGATTTATTTAGATTCCTTAAATATTTTGGCTTGATGGTATCATGGGTGTTTTGAAACTTTTGAAGCCTTTTCAATTCCTAACAACACCAGGCAGGCAGACACAGAAACACACAGGGACTAGGAAGCCAGTGACATCTTTGCTTTGTTCCTCTTGTGTCTCCAGGGGAAGGGAGGAGATGGGGTCCAAGGACAAAAAGGAAAAATAATAGCAACTGGTAGATGGGGACCACGTTCTTCACCTCACTAGGGGAGGATGGAGTAGCAGAGATGATGCTTTGTGTGCCTGCCTTGGTGCAGTTTGCATTGCTGGGAAGAGATGTGCAGCTGTGAAATTTGGACCCTGTGTGTAAATGCTGATTCCTGTGCTTTGGTGATCATTCTGAGCATTAAAGCTAGTTCCTAGGGGTCAGCCTGCTTGTCACCTTCAGGAAGTTTACTGCTTTCCTCTCTCACTGTACTATGGGCTGTTTGGATTGGTACCCCACAGAAACACGCTGCTTTAACATTGATTTCTTTTTTGTTTGGGTTTTCTTGGGGTGGCAGAAGAGGGGAGGGAAATGTATGTGGAGGAATGCTGGGAGCATGTGGAGGCAGCAGTCTTGGGCAAAATGTTTTCAGTGTGCTACACCTGCATGTTTTGGTACTAGAAAATCACATTGAGCTGCTGCTTGAGCTGAGGAGAGGGAACACCTTTGCACATTTTTTTTTTTTTTTTTTTATAACTTATGGTAAAAAAGTGATGACCTATGGAATGACAGAGCAGAAACAGCCCAAAATAAATTTGATCCATTTTGAAAATTTGTATGTAGTTCCTAAAAATCACCCAGTGATTTCTTGTTAATACATTGAGTCATATTTAATGCCTAAGACCAAGTTGATGCATGTCATTTCTCTTACAGCACCGTGCTTCTCCATTCTCCCTTCTTCTCCCTGTCCTTCTGCCTTTCTGGACTCCATAGCATTTTCAGCAAAGCTTTGAAGGGATTGATACTTAATGAGTTTGTTAACTATATTGCAGCCTTAGGCCTGCTTGTCTTTCTAGGTGCATCAAAGCATGTGAGAGGAAAAGCTGTGTGCAAGAAATGTGGCAGAATATGACTTTTTCTTCTTTGCCTGGAAGGATGGTGGACAGTGCTTTGTGCAGCCATTAGATTTGTTCCATTCCTTATGAGAGTGTTTTGCAGTGAGCAAGACAGATGAAACCTCTGCACAACTTAAATTTTAATTAATTGAAATTAAAGTAGTCTAATGATTAGATGAAGGCTACTCCCTTAATCTTTAACTATTCTCCAGAATTCTGGCAGAAGAATAAAGCTGATTAGCTAATTCTATACAAACGATCTTCTCTTCAGTTAAATGCCATAGGAATTTCCCAAATGGGACCTAACAGACAAAACAAGTAATCCCTGTGCCCTGCACTGTCTATTTAAATTGGTAAGCAGAAATGAATACTCCTGTCTTAAAACCCATCATGCTTTTCTGATGGGCACTGCAGGCTGGATCTATGAACCATCTGTGTCTCTAATGCCTGGAAAAACTGTGAAATAAGAACTCCTGCTCTGACCTCAAGGTGAAGCTGCCCATGATGTGCTGGAAGGAGCCTTTTCTGTTTTCTTCTTTTAGGTATTGTGAGCATTGGAAATACTGCTTTTGAGAATGTCTTGGTAGCAGTGTTGAATGGTTGTAGAAAGCTTCCCAGCAGAACAATAGATTGTCAATAAACAACACATTTTCTCTGAACTGATATGTATAATAAAGGTCAAAGAACTTGATTTAAGGCATGCAGAAAGGCTACTAAAATCAGAATTGATTTTCCCCAGCAAGAGCAATTAGAAACAGAATACATTATTGTCACAGTTCATAGTAGTTAGGCTTGTCTTCTGTAGCTAAACCAGAACGGTATGGGGACATGGCAGGCCTGAGAAGAAAAGCTGTGGTTGTTGTATTGAAAACCAAACTAGTTCTTGCCTTGGCCCTTCCCCCCAAACTCCATCTCTTCAGGTTTTGTGTCAATTAGCTACAGCGACCACTGGATGTAGCTGTCGCTTCACAGAAATATGGCCAAGTAGACACCTTTCCACCTCCTTCAAGATGACATTGGAGAGATCCCTTCCTTCTTTCCTTCCTTCCTTCCTTCCTTCCTTCCTTCCTTCCTTCCTTCCTTCCTTCCTTCCTTCCTTCCTTCCTTCCTTCCTTCCTTCCTTCCTTCCTTCCTTCCTTCCTTCCTTCCTTCCTTCCTTCCTTCCTTCCTTCCTTCCTTCCTTCCTTCCTTCCTTCCTTCCTTCCTTCCTTCCTTCCTTCCTTCCTTCCTTCCTTCCTTCCTTCCTTCCTTCCTTCCTTCCTTCCTTCCTTCCTTCCGCCACTTCCTTCCGCCACTTCCTTCCGCCACTTCCTTCCGCCACTTCCTTCCGCCACTTCCTTCCGCCACTTCCTTCCGCCACTTCCTTCCTTCCGCCACTTCCTTCCGCCACTTCCTTCCTTCCGCCACTTCCTTCCTTCCTTCCGCCACTTCCTTCCGCCACTTCCTTCCGCCACTTCCTTCCGCCACTTCCTTCCGCCACTTCCTTCCTTCCTTCCGCCACTTCCTTCCTTCCTTCCGCCACTTCCTTCCTTCCTTCCGCCACTTCCTTCCTTCCTTCCTTCCTTCCTTCCTTCCTTCCTTCCTTCCTTCCTTCCTTCCTTCCTTCCTTCCTTCCTTCCTTCCTTCCTTCCTTCCTTCCTTCCTTCCTTCCTTCCTTCCTTCCTTCCTTCCTTCCTTCCTTCCTTCCTTCCTTCCTTCCTTCCTTCCTTCCTTCCTTCCGCCACTTCCTTCCGCCACTTCCTTCCGCCACTTCCTTCCGCCACTTCCTTCCGCCACTTCCTTCCTTCCTTCCGCCACTTCCTTCCTTCCGCCACTTCCTTCCTTCCTTCCGCCACTTCCTTCCTTCCTTCCTTCCGCCACTTCCTTCCTTCCTTCCGCCACTTCCTTCCTTCCGCCACTTCCTTCCTTCCGCCACTTCCTTCCTTCCTTCCGCCACTTCCTTCCTTCCTTCCGCCACTTCCTTCCTTCCTTCCTTCCTTCCTTCCTTCCTTCCGCCACTTCCTTCCTTCCTTCCGCCACTTCCTTCCGCCACTTCCTTCCGCCACTTCCTTCCGCCACTTCCTTCCGCCACTTCCTTCCGCCACTTCCTTCCGCCACTTCCTTCCTTCCTTCCGCCACTTCCTTCCTTCCTTCCGCCACTTCCTTCCTTCCTTCCTTCCTTCCTTCCTTCCTTCCTTCCTTCCTTCCTTCCTTCCTTCCTTCCTTCCTTCCTTCCTTCCTTCCTTCCTTCCTTCCTTCCTTCCTTCCTTCCTTCCTTCCTTCCTTCCTTCCTTCCTTCCTTCCTTCCTTTCCTTCCTTCCTTCCTTCCGTCACTTCCTTCCTTCCTTCCTTCCTTCCTTCCTTCCTTCCTTCCTTCCTTCCTTCCTTCCTTCCTTCCTTCCTTTCCTTCCTTCCTTCCTTCCTTCCTTCCTTCCTTCCTTCCTTCCTTCCTTCCTTCCTTCCTTCCTTCCTTCCTTCCTTCCTTCCTTCCTTCCTTCCTTCCTTCCTTCCTTCCTTCCTTCCTTCCTTCCTTCCTTCCTTCCTTCCTTCCTTCCTTCCTTCCGCCCCTTCCTTCCTTCCTTCCGCCACTTCCTTCCTTCCTTCCTTCCTTCCTTCCTTCCTTCCGCCACTTCCTTCCTCCCTCCCTCCCTCCCTCCCTCCCTCCCTTCCTTCCCTCCCTCCTTCCTTCCTCCCTCCCTTCCTTCCCTCCCTTCCTTCCCTCCCTCCTTCCTTCCTCCCTCCCTCCCTTTTTTCCTGACAGAAACACCAACACAGGTCAGATATTTCAGCCTTTATTTAGATTTATATAATCAAAAGCTCCTTTAGCTCTCCAGGGTTGAACATCAGTCCCATATTTCAGAGGTAATATGAAAGAATATTTAAGGTACAAACAGACATTTTAGAAGGGCAAGTATTCATAGATAAAGGGGAATAGCCTTAAACTGAGGGAGGGCAGGTTTAGATTAGATATTAGGTAGAAATTCACTGTGAGTTTGGTGAAGCACTGGCACAGGTTGCTCCTAGAAGTATTGTGGATGCCACATTCCTGGAAGTGCTCAAGGCTGGGTTGGATGAGGCTTGGAGCAAGTGGGTCTGTTGGGAGGTGTCCCTACCCATGGCACACAGAGTGAAATTGAATGATCTTTAAGGTCCCTTCTACCCCAAACTATTCTGTGATTCTATCATTTTGTAGGTATTCTCTGGACAGGCAAGAAATCTTGGAGAACTGGAAACACACCGAATGATAAAGGAGAAGATCACTATGACACCAAGGAAACATACTTAAATAGAAGGTGAAAACTGATGATCTGTAAAGGGAATAATATGAATTTTCACATCTGTATTTAAAAATACAAAATCTGGGTATTTCTGAGCCATCTAAAGTTACCATATTTTCCCCTTGCCACTGTTTGCAAAACCATGAGTCAAAAGTTTGGAGGCTGGAAGTGTTCAGACATCTATACTTACATGTAGTTTACAAATATTCAAAGCTTTCCACTTATTTGGTAAGAAACAAAAGTGATTTAAAAAACATGAAAACCCCAGGCAAAAAACCCAAGCACCATCCAGCTCCTCCTATTCAGGAAATATGCAGGAACACTGACTCACTGTTACAGCTCAGATGTTCAGCTTGAATTTGGTCACATCACCTTGGAGGTAGTGATGGTTTATGGATTTGGTCAGAGCTGCTAGAATTTTTGTTTCCACACACTGGTAAATGCTGTCAGGTAGGTTTGAGCTCTCCAGTTTTTATGGTTTGCTCTTATGCCTTTTCTCACAGCCAGCTCTGGTTGAATTTGCAGGTAGTGACAAATACTCTTGTCCTTGCAAAGGAAATCTTCTGAGGGCAGCACCATTTTTCCTACTGTCCTACTGCAGACATGTTGGGGCCTCAGTTCTGAACTTGGAGAGAAGTGTCACAGCCCAGCAGGTTTCACAACCTGCCTGCTGCAGCATCCAGGCTCACCTGGAATTCCAGGTCAGGATATGTAGAATAAATGTACAATAAATTTCTTGCTCCTGTGCTGCTAGATTTTCCTGCCTGTTAAGAATTTACAGGGCTGCACATGGAGACACTGGAGTTTTACTTCTTAATTCTACCTAGCTCACTGATATGAGTACAGCAAGGTGTATCACTGAACCTTAGCAAATGGGGCTAGAAAGGACAATAAGTTATCTAGCCTGGTCTCTTTCCCCAAGGCAGGATCAACTGGACCTAACCCTCCTTGACAGATGTGCAGCAAACCTGGTCTTAAAAACCACCTGTAACAGAAATTTGACACCCTTCCTCAGGCTATCTTTGCCAAGGTAAAACTCCTCTAAGTGCTAGAAATGCTTTCCTAAGGACAAGCCTGGATGTCCCTTCCTGTAACCTAACCCACTGACTTCTTTCCTTATCCTCAGAGGAGACAGAAAAGAATTTTCTTCTTTGTAGCAGGCTATGGCACAGTGCAGAGCAGCCATTGCCTCTCCCCAATATCTACTGTGGCCTATGTATTTCAAGTATTTTTACTGACTCCCCATCCTCCTGGTCTTCTCCCCCCTGCCCCAGCCCAAGTTTTCTGCATCTCTGTTTGCTCTTGATGCCCTCCTGTGGTTCTCTCAGGCTGTTGGTTTTTTTTTGTTTTTTTTTTTTGTTTTGCTTTATGCTGGAATGCCCACAGCTGTCTCTCAGCCAAGGCACATTCAACTTTTAGCAACTAAACCATAATTTTGGTTTAGAAGGCTTTAGGGAGACAATGCATAAGTAGCATCTTGCTACCACTGTGTACTCACAGAATGAGGAAAATGTTGGAGAGCTGCCTGGCTGGCTCTTGACAAACAGGATTGCTTGGGTGTTTGCTTCCAAGGTAGACAATGGGAGGAGAAGGGAGCTGTATGAGTGGTGTATCATGCCCACATGTGAATTTAGGCCCTCTGGTGCTAGACATGCAAGAGGAATCTCCAAGCAGTGTCAGAGCCAGAGCAGAAAATTCCTGGCGTCCTGGCAGCTGAGCTCCTCATTCAGATTGCCTGCATTAGCAAGAGCAAACTCCAAAAAACAACCAAGAAACAAAACTAAAGGAGCTCCAACACAGTCTCTCTGAGATTCTTTCTCATTCAGGTTTATTTTCACATGACTGTTAGTGGGACAATGAGAAGGATCTCGTCTTCCCCCCGGCTGCTTTCCCTCCCCTTTACCATGGTGCATTTTAAATCAAGCTGTCCTCTGTAGCTCTGCAGCAAATCTGCACATTTCTGGTTTTGCTCTTTCAGAGGATAATTTCTCCTGTTTAATGAGATCTGAAAATGAAGTCAGGCATGAGTTGGAGAAAGGTCACAGCATGTGCTCAAAGGTATATTAACTACTGTTGGAGCTGGCATCCATTGACTTCCATGAGGACAAAATTAAGCAGCAAACAGTAAATACATCCACTAGCACTTTATTACAAGCAGGACCATTTACAATGAATAAGAATTTGAGAGGCTTCAAGGATGAAATGGGGATGCTCACAAATAAAAAGAAAAATCTTACTACTTAGCCTTAGAATATGATTCCAGTCAAGGTTAATGGGGAAACAGTTAATGAGGGGTACAGAATCCAAAGGCTGCATTGACGCCATATTGTGTCTTACACATGTAATTAATGCTACTGACTACTGCTAAATGGCTCTACCTGAGCACATTTTCTCTAGCAGGAACTTTAAATCCCCCACACTGTGTACAGGAGAACTCTCCTGATGCTTTACGACTCCCACTAATGCTGAACAGGCTAAATCAGAACCGATTTCTTCCACTCATTTCCAGGATGGTGATTTGCATCCATCACCACCATGATACATCCATCATTCAGGGCCCAGTGGTGCAATGGCAAGTTTGGCATCAGCTTTACTAGAGGCAGGATGAGCCCTTGAATGCATGCAATGAGAGAAGAATCCCATTTTTCCATTTAAGTGGTGTTTCCACAGCAGGAAATGCTGTGGAAAAGCGAGAGCTCCCTCTTGGTGAGTGTTTTCTCTACTGTCATCTTCCTCCTGCAATTTTTTAATTCTATTTTTTTGGGAAAGTTACTTTTCCACAAGTTCCAGGCAAATATTTCTGCTCAGTGGCCAGCACAGAAAAGTAAGAAAAGCATGTGAAGGCAGAGGTGAACCATTAGGCATCCTGTGCAAAGCATAAGGATGCAAAGCCCACAGAGCCAGCTGTAACCAGCTCCCTCCACTCACGTCTGCTCCTGGAAGTTGAGCTGTGCTCAGGGCCTGGCATGGGAAAAGGAAGGGCAAGATGAGATTATTTTGAAGGAAAGAGAGGGACTGCATAGAGCTTACACTTACTGTCTGGTCCTCCTGTTTAAAAATATTTCGTTTTCTTTTCTTTGCACAGAGGCTTTAAAGGAGGGCGTTTGTAAACACTGTTCATTCTAGCCAGTGCTCATTGTATTGACAGGAATTGCTTCAGCTGAACAGTTTCATCAATGTGCTCAAGCCTGTTTGTAGGTGGCATCCAGAGGGCAGATTTCACTCTCATCTAAGACCTAGGCCTATTCCATTTCTGTCTTTAAGGCATCTCCCAGGTGCACTTAGCCATTGTTTTCCTTCCCAAGCCCCTCCTCCCCCGCCTTTCCTCTTCTCTTCTGAATAAAATGGTTTGAAAAACCTGGGCCAAATCCTCAATTTCTTTTGGGTGAGGACTAACAGATTCACAGGATTAACCTACAGGTTCCACCTGTCCCCAGAGGAGGGACAGTTCCTCCAGTGCCACATAGCCACGTGGCACTGAGGGCTGCAGAATTGCACCTATTCATCTTTGAGTAAGAGAGCATTTCATCAGCCTTTAATTGGACCCAAAGCAGAATGGGGTCAAACTGGGTTGTGCTGCTGAGTCTAAACAGCCTTACCAAGTAGAGGTAAATGTCTCATAAACAGGTCACAATTTATATCCTTGTTGCATTCCTTGTGATTTGGGATTTATGGCCTTTGGGGAAATCTTGGGCTGTGAGTTGGAGGAACAAAAAAAGACACAAGATTGGAGCATGATTCCAGTCTGTGTGCCTTTCCCTGCTTTTAAGTGGATTTTTTTTTTGTTTGTTTCAACTTTTGATCATTGTAGTGGGCTGAATTCGATGGGGTGCCTACTCATTGAGCAGGATGAAGAGGAAGAAAATAGGGTGGAAAGAAACCCTTGTGAATCAAAATAAAGGCAGTTTAGAAAATCAAAAGCAGGGTCCATGGTGGAAGCAAAGGAAAACAGAAGATTTATTCTCTACTTTCCATCAGCAGGTGATGTCCATCCACTTTTATGGGAAGGAATGGTTTCTCAGAAAGGCAAATGTCCCAGTGATGAATGCCCCCTCCTTTTTCAGAGTGTCATGTAGTATGGAATATCCCTTTGGTCAGTTTAGGTCAGCTGCCCTGGCTGTGTCTCCTCTCCAGGTGTTGTCCACTCCAAAAATACTGGTGGTGGTGAGGAGCGCTGGAGACACAGCCTTGATGCTGTGGAGAGCACTGCATCAGTAGCCAAAGCTCTGTTATCAACACCTTTCTAGCACTGCAAAACCCCACACTTTGAGGGCTGCTGTAGGAAAAGTTAACTCCATCTCTCCAGTCCCAATACCAGTCTCCACTTCAATGAGAGTCAATCTGCATCCCTACAAAACTACACCAAGCCAGCACCTTCCTGTGTGCCATCCTAGTAAGTCTGACCCCAGACAAGCTCCCCACTGGTTTCTTCTGTTTCTGGGATTTTATTCAGCACAATTTCTGCTCTCTGCAAAGCGGCAACACAATTGGAATCTGCTGCAAACACTGTAGATTTGTTCTCTGGGTGTGAGAGGGAAAGCCCCACTTTTTTTGAGTAGTCTGTTCTTGTCCAGCTCTCCAACAGTTTTGAAGATTGGAGTTCAGTTTATAAATTCCTCCTGTTGCATTCAGAAGAGGCTCTTAGAATGACTGAACAAAGTAAAATTGTACTGACAGTGAACTATTTCTCTTCTCTCCCTTTTCTCGCTTCTAAATGTTGAACTTCGAAAATCCTAGATTAAGTTTGTGTTACCTCAGCTGCATCATTGTTTTCTGGGAGCATGCTTGCACTTTTCAGGAAACTGAGTGGCTTTTTGACTTGGAGAAATGGGAGAGAATTAGAAGTGCATCTAATTCCTTTTGCAATGTGGTTTATTTTTGTTTATTTGGGATTTTTGTTAATATATCCTTTACATATCTACTAGTTGCAGATGTACACATCTACACAGTAGATTGTACACATTTGCTGGTGAGAAAAGAGGCAGATAAAATGATGATGATGAATAAATTTAGATCTGTTGGAAACATCACATGAAATGAAATTTTATTGTGATAATCCTCTTGCCCAGATTTTGACCCTGTAAATTTTTAAGTGGAAGAGACTTAGGTATTGCCTATTGAAGCCTTACCCTAGCAGCCTTCTCTAGTGGTTTTCCTGGCAGATTTTAAAGCTTATCTGTTTTCAGTAGTTTTTAGAAGCTGTTTCAACTGTATGAACTAAAGTCCTCAGAGGATTTAATCAGTCAATGGAGCATAAAACCTGTCCCCCTCTATTTTAAATGCTGATAATAACAATCCTGGCTAAACTCACACGAGGTTGAGGTTAATGCAAAACTACATTAATAAATAAAAAGCAACATCACCCCCACCTCCTTTCTCCTGCCCCCCAACTTGTTTGGCAAGTGCAGGAGAGTGCCTGGTTTGTGAGCAGGAATGCTTAGGAGCATGTTTGTGGGCTAATGTGAAAACCTTTTTAATCCTGGTGATTTTAACTTGCTTAAATTCCTTTGAAGATCCCCCTCCTTGGTGGGGACTGAGGTTCTATTGCCATGATGCATTTTTATACTGCATTCCTCAGGAGTTAGCACTTGCCATGGAGACCTGCACTTTGTCTTTTAAGCAGATAAAAAGAGAGGTCAGTCAGATGTAATTCCCCAACTCCTCGTATAAACAATTTAACCGCTGCAGCAACATACTTGTTTGGAATTACTCCCTCAGATTCAATTCCCTTTTCCTGCTCCACTTGTAAAAATGGTTAGTGTCCTCTATAAACTGCTGCTCAGCCAGGTCCAAGGCTTGCTGTGGAGTTGTAGAATAAATGTTAATCTAATACAGGTTACTGGGTCAAATGCAATCACAGGCTTGTGGGAAAAGCTTAATACTGTTCTGCTTCTTCTAACACAGTAAACCTGGATATTATATGATAGGTTAAATACCATTGAACCATGGCAAGAATTTTCTTGAAAGTAGGATTTAGTACAAAGGAAACTACACTGGAAGAGTGACCTAGGATTGACTTTGCTCTCTGAGAGCATTCTAAGAAGCTGAGGTATGCTGTGAAAATTATCTCCCTGAAAACATTAGGTACAAAAGACCCTAGGTCAGCTGCAGCAAGGATGATTCAGCTAATAAAAGGCTGCATGGGTTTTTACACTGCTGCCCTCTGTCCATAGGAAATGAGCATTTTGCTTTCCTTCCCCCGTGCAGTGACTGTGAAGCCAGCATGATGTGACTAGCTTCAACATCTGATATCTGAGATTGTGTAAATACACACTTAAAAATATATAACTTTAACACTCACATGTGAGTGCTGACAGTTGCTTATTTCCCACAGGCTGGCCTGTGTTATCCCTTGCTGCCATGTACCTCCCTGTCCTGCAGATGTAGTTTGGCTCAATATTTCACCTTCTTTAGTGCAGGTTTTCTTTGTACTCAGTACTGCTGAGGTCAGAGACTCAGTGAAGCCATTAAGGGAAAACTTGAGGACCCAATCCTGCACAGAGATTTGGCTCAGTGTGTGCTAATTTCTATCAGCCCACGCCAGTATCTTTCCACAGTGGATGCTGTCTGCCTCTCCTTGTTTATGCAGTTATTTATAGTCCTGGTATTTAATTACAGAATGAGGGCAGATGGGCACAAAGATGAGGGGTGTTGTGGACTTCATTTTATATTTGTTTTATATTTGCTGCTTTAACCAGCCAAACTATAAGTCCTGTTAGTGAGAGAGCCTGGATGGTAGCCAGGGAGAGAGGACAATCAGAGTGCTGGGGCTGAGAGACCAGTTGAGCTCAGACATCCCTTCTATCAGTCTGAGCAGGAAACAGAGATGAAGCATTTACATGGGGTGAAAGGTGGCATGTGAACATACAGCTTTGCTAGTCAGTAAAAAAGCCAGCCAGACCCCATTGCATCATTACACTGAAGGGTCAAAATGCTGCCCCAGCAATGACAGAGCAGTGCCAAACCTCATTTTACATGTGGGCTGGGAAAGGCAGGGTCAAAGCAGCCTGTGGAAGAGGCAGGAGCATAGCCAAGTCTTTGAGATTGGTCGTCTGGTTTTGTTTGGTTTTAGTTTTGTTGCAAAGTTTTATACTGAAGACAAACTTCCTGCACAAGATTTTGTGTTGGGTTCTGTGTACAGCAAGATGTGAAATTCAAGATGTGAAAAGACCTCTAAAATCGAGTGGGTTGTGGAGTCAAGGACTCACCTCTGCTTTGGAAAATAAATGCTGGCCAGTCATGCACAGGGAGCTCCTCATTGGGGTATGCTGGCCCTGTTTGGCAGCCAGCTGGATGTTTCCAGATAACACCCTATGCCCCTGGATTTTCCAAAAAATCATTGGAAATCAGCTTGGACTGCTGAAATGCCATGACTGCACGGCAGTCAACTTTTACTGCCATCACCTGAGCAAGGATGGTCCCCATGTGTGAGAGACTGACAGGACTGAGCCCTCAGAGACCAGGAAAAAGAGAGGCACTGCTTACATGGATGTTCTGCAGGGAAATGGCAAGGGAAAGATGCTGAGGGGGCTGAGATTCATGAGACCTTTGGAGCATTTCAAGCAGAGAGTTTGCTCTTTCATCAAGTGATGTCAGAGCTTTTACACAAATGTGCCTTTAATTTTTATTATTTTTTAACACTCAGTAGAACAACTGTGGATTGTATCTTATCTGGGGAAGCGTAACAGTCTGCTGAAACCTGTGCTGAACAAGAGAAAATGTTTTGTCTGTGCTATTTTCTTTGTGTAAGCCATGAAACCTTGGCTCTGGTCCCTGAGCTCTCTCCTTCATTTCATCTTCCATATCATATCTTGCCAATATTTTGTTGCATCAATCTCCTGAACAGCCAGGTCCTCTGCTTTCTCTTCCCTCCTCCAGGGTTAGTTGTGAGGTAAAAAAAAAACCACATTTTTTTCTTTTCATCCCTGTTCCATTCTTCGCTGGAGTGTATACTTTTCCATCTTGTGTATTCTTCATCTGGGCATATTTCTGTCTTCTGCTTATTCCTCACGTCCCTCACACGGGTTTCAACACCTTTCTCATTTCTTTGAGTCTCACTGGCCCTGACAAACCTGATGCACCTGCCTGAAATCTCTCCTCTGTGCTCCCAAGGGCTACCCAGGACACAGCTGCCTCTCTGCAGCTGGAAGGTGAGAGGATGTCTGAAGTCACTGGTCACTCACTCCTTCCTCCCCACTCTCCCCTTCAGGGACAAATCTATAACCTGATTTTATTCTTTGGCCGGTCAATGAAGAAATATCAGCTGATTTTGAGGGTTCATAGAGGAAGTCCTGATCCTGCTGAAGGGTAAACTCTTACTGAATTTCACCTCTGCTTTCTCTCTTTGTTCTGTGTGGTGCTGCTGTGCACTTTCAAATAGATGTGTTTATGACTTGCTTGTCTCAGGAAGAAAAGGGGCAGGAATGCCTCAAGAGTTGCCAGATACTCTGTAAGGCTTTTTTGTTATACTTTTTAAAATCCTATTTATTTTCTCAACCCTTCTTGTCCCCAGCTGCCCAGTAACCCAGACCTTGGCACACTTTAAATTAATGCAGTTTAAACTGGAAATGCTGGCTGGTGTGTAAGTCAGAAGTAAGCAACTAGTTGTTATTCCACCTCCCTAAAAAAAAAAAACCCCGAAAACCAAAAAATAAAATTAAAAAAAAGTATGGCTGTTTTGAGCCGTCATTTCTAGCTGGTGGATCAGTTCTGTCCAATAAAGCTTTTTCATATTTTGCCACAGGACATGCTTGTGGCACAGCAAGAGCTTTGTCTCTTGCTAAAGGCTCAGTGTCTCACCAGTAGCAAAGTGTGCACAAGGGCTGTGTCCTTTGTTGAGTCCTGAACCTGATGTGTGAAAGGCAGAAAGAAGGCTTGCAGGGTGTTTCTTTTCCCTTTAAGGAATAATTAAAAAACCTGTGACATTTTAGAAGGCGATTTGCTAAGCTCTGCATGTTCTGTGTACTTTAGTGTGTGAACAAATTAGATTATGAAAGGTAATGTATTAGTGATTTGACAGTAATGTGGAATTTTGGAAGCGTTAATCGCTAATGCATGTTTCATAATTTCAGCTAAATGATCTCAGTTGAAATGCAAGAGAGGCAATTGAAAAATTCATTGAGATTGCAGTGGAACCCGCAGATTACTTTGATTTACTGCAAAATACTGCAAGGCACTAGGAAATGTTCACAGCTGCTGTGTTTATAATTACGGTAGAGATGTGTGATGAAACGGTAAATTCATATATGTATTTATCTTGTCAAACATAAGCCTCATTCTTCATGTTACATATTAAAATAAAACCAAACCAAGCCAAAGTGCAGGTTACAACATAGTATTTTCATTTATTATTTGTGTTAGCAAAGTGTTTAGATACCCTAACTGAGATCAAGGCTTTCACATTTTCATGCAAGCACGACCTTGCTGAAAGCCAGGGTGGCAAGTTTTTTCTTCCAAGTTTCACTCTCTCTCAGCACTGTAACAATCTGCCTGCTATGGCAGCTTGCACAAATCTTCATGTCTTTTCTTCCTGGTGGGACTAGATGTGCCAGGAGAGTTGACACTGGTGAGATTTAAATGGATGTAGGTTTCAGAGCTAATGCACGTGGAGTCCCTGGCAGTTCATCCTGGCTGCAACATCAGCCATGGGTGTTCTTGAGCTGCAGGTTTCTTTTTGCAATTGGGGGACTAATTTATTTTATTTGAATCAAAAGCTAAGGAGTTTTTGCTCTCACTTCTTAGCTACTGCTTAGTGAGTCATCACCATGCTGTGGTGTTCACCTTTATTTCAGTTGATGAAATCCACTGTGCATGGATTAAATATCTCTTAAAGCCAGTTTTATGGGTTACTGACTCCACTGTCAGGTAGGAATTGATGCTTCCACAGTTGGATTTGTTTTTTTTTTTCAAGTAATCTTCTTTCTGCTGAGTAGTCCTGTTGATGCTGAGGACACTTTATTCCCCCCTCTTCTGCCTAATGTCTAATACATGAAGTGAGGCATATTTGGGATAGTAAAGGTGAAAGGATTGGGCTCTTTTCCAATGGCAGCAAGAAAGGTTGTGAAGTATTAAGATGATACCTGACTCTTCTTTCATCAGAAACCATAGAGGGCTGCTGTTTAATGCATATTAAGTAGCGAAGAATCATAAAAAAAGAGATTTCTCCATTGAAATTGCTTTATTTGGTGTGAGGAAAAGCAAGGCTAGTCCTCATAAAGCCAGAATTCTCTTCAAATCAAGAAAATATTGCACATCATGTGAAAACTACAATGCTTGCCATGTGTCACTTCTTCCTCATTGAGAGGTCTCTTCATGGCCTGTATTTCCCAAGTCAATTACAAAAGCCCAATAAATTGATGGACAACTTCTGTTTATAAAGAAATTTCAGCAGAAGCAGTATGGACTCTAATTCACAACAATGCAACATAACTGATAATTCTTTGTGTAAATCCTTTAAAAGGACTCAGTGGGCTCTTTACCTCTGCCCTAAAGAGCTTTTCAAGGCTATCCATGAAATTATGATTGTCCCAGTGACTTCCATAAACGCCTTACTGTAACACCCACCCTTCTGACTAGTGCTGCTGAGTCTTCAAGAAGTGGCAGAATCTCTCATTCCCCTTTTTAAAGTGGATGGTGCTTAAGAGAAAAATGATGTCTGTGTTTGAGCTGAAGTTCATATTGAGTCCGCATGGGTACAAAGAGAGAGAGAGATTTGTCTTTCAGAGTGTAGTTTTCAACCCCTTTTTATATGATTCATTCATTATTATACTTGACTGGTTTTACAGAGCCCAAGGAAGTACCTGGTACTTTTTGGAGCGTGTAAAAGGCATCTTCCTTGCCTTGAAGAGTTATTTTCCCACTGGGTGTATCCACATGGGCAATGGAAAGCAGCTCAGGCTCCTGAGCTGGCAGACCCCTCCAAGGCAAAAGCAGCATTGCTGTGAAGGACTGTGCTGGTTATTTTGCTGAGACATGTGGCCAAGTCCTGGCCAGGTGCCACACAAGTGTGGCCCCACTGCTTCTGAGCCACGGGTGAGGAGCTCCAGTAACTCTACACGGGGTCGATGCCGTCATTCCCTTGGCAGCCGTGTGGGCAGCTGGCCCTGGTCCTTCTTCCTAGGTGCAGACATCCTGACATCAGTGCTGTTTCTGCCCAGATACAAAGATTTCTTGGACCAGAAGAGGCAGCCCCCTTCCTCCAGTGGAAACAAACCCCTCACTGGTTCCTACTGCTGTCGAGACTTGTTTACTTTTGTCTTCATTTAAACATTGCTGTTTGTAGCAGGAAAAGCGTGCTTCCAGGAAAATGCTTAAAAAGTATCTGAAGTATATAAAAACGGGAAGTATTTCTCATATTAGTAATCAGTGTTTAACAGGGAGAAATAATAGATTAATTTTTGAGAGAGGTCATTTTGAAATGAAAATATAGAAAGTATTTTAGTTTTTGTGATGACAAAATGTGGAGGATGACAGTTGTGGAGAGATAGGCATCATAAAGTTACTTGCATTCTGAAAAAAGAGAAACCAAACACCAATTTTACCTCCCCCACCCAACCAGAATAACACAGCATCCTGTCTTTTCCCACATACATGTTTACTTTACCTGTTACTCCTGTGCTGTTTTCCTAATGAATTGAATCCAGGATCAGATTGAACACTTTTCTCCTGATACCCACATCCCATGGAGTTTAAGTATCTGAGAGATCACTATAACATGACCCTACATGTCAGCTATATTATAATAAAGCAGCATAATTCCTCAAACAGTATTACACAGCTTGTGAATATGATCAGAAACATTTGCTGACATTGAAAATAGGATCAAGGTTACTTCCCAAGGCAGTTTATGCACTTTAAATACATAAAATTAGAAAAACAATCTGGTTTTCAAACAGCTGTGATGTACAAAAAAATTTTGAGAAAAATGCAAAAGCAACCTAATGCTCAGTGAAAAGTTGGCATTTGAAAAAAGTAACAAGCAGTATTAGAAATTAAAACTGAAGTAAACCTTAGTTATGCTGCAGAAAAATAAAATATATTGAAAACCTGGAAATTAGTTTGCCAAAAGCATCTGTATAGATAGAAAATGCATGTGACATTTTTCTTTTTTATACAGCCTAATGAGGGTAAGGACAGGTGAGTAATGATAACAAAACCATCATCAGATCTTATAATGTTATTGGATTTAATGATGGAAGTTAGAAAGATTAAAGCATTTTCCATCTTAGCAGCCTTTCTGCACCAGAAAATGGGGTGTGGATGTGGGATTCAGCCCTTCCCATATGGGGCTTGGCTCTTGTCTGGAAGTGTCAGGTCAGGACATGAAGGACTATCTGACAAGATTTTGGGAGCTGTGGAAAGAGCTTCAGAGAAAATGAAATTATATCTTCTTTATATATGGACAGGTTGTGGCTACGCTCTTAAGTACAACTTGATATTCAATTCAACCCAAAGTGAAGACCTCAGCTTCCTAACCTCTCGTTTCCCCCTTTTATTAAAGGGGATGCTCCATAGCCTGCACCCAGCTCTCCTTGATGCTAAACTCTGATCAGCCTGCAAAAGCTTTCCTGAAAACTGGCCAGAGCAAGACACTACCCAAAAATGTTTCTTCTTTTCCTGGGAAGCCTGCAAAGCGTGGATAAACCAGAAGGATTTTCATGTGTAACCCAAAGGATCTGCCTCTTACCCACCTCTGTAAATGGTGAAGAGATATTGGCAGCCCCCTATGAAAGAAACCCAACACTTCAGCAGTTCCCAGGTACAGCAGCAAAATCTGGGGTTTTATATCCATGCTGCAGTGAGAGGGCACAACCTTCAGTGCTTTGCTCTTCATTTCTTTGTACTTTGTTGGAAAGACTGGCATTTGATACTCTGTGCCCAAATCTCTTCTTGCTATACCTGAAGTGCTCTCAGAACTGTAAGATGATCAGCTGGAGTGAGCCTGCAAGGGCCTCCAGCTCAATCAGAATTGTTCTGAATTGTAACAAACAATTCTGCAAGGTGTTTTCAGGATGCCACCCCATGCGGACACCTCAAAGAGCACAAACAGTCATGTGTCAAAGAGTGAAGCACAGGGTTAGATTATATTTACAGTTAAGAGAGGAATTTTTTTATTCAAACCTGTGACAGGTGCTGTCATGGTTTTGGTAAAGACACTGTGCTGAACCTTTTGGGTTCTGACTTTTTTTTTTTTTTCACCATGTGCCCCTTCATCCAGCAATGTAAATGTTTTGATTTATTCCTCAAAAAAGCAATTCAGCAGCTTGTTCATTGGTTTGTGATGTGTAAGGCAGAATGCAAAGTCCAAACTACATCAAGGGAGATTTTAGGAGCTTACATACACCTACTCATGAGCAAACTTCTCAGACTTTTTGGTTTTGTTTTCCAAAACAAAAGTCATTGATTTAGGAGAAAACAGCATGGCAAGGTCCACTAATTGGATGTGTATAAAAGACAAATTTAGGCTAAAGAGGAGATGCACATGTTTAGTAATAAACATAAATCATCAGTGGAAGTATTTCCCTAGAGTTGTGATAGATAGAATATTTAAATGAAGATTTTCTGAGTTGTAGAAATCCCTGATGTGGATTCTTTGCTCTAGATTAGAGAGAAGGTCAAATGCTTATCTAGGAGATAAATGGTCCTGCCTGGCTTGAAAATTCATGTATTTATTAAATGTAAACAAAATACAAGCAGATGTACATTCTCATTTACCCTAGTACTTGAGAGGAGAAAAAGCAAGCCAGCACCACAACACATATTCTCTCTTGGCATAGGAAAGAGCAGAGCTGTCCTTGCCTCTCAGACAGCAGGGTTTTGTGGGTATGTGAAAAGACTGGCTGAAGGAGGACCCTTTATTAGAGGTCTGATTAATAAAAATATTATTGATGAGTAGTTTTTAGGGTGTCTGATTTAGAGATGGAATGATCTCTGTTTAATTGTGGCTTATTGGCAATGCAGATAGTAAAAAAAATTAAAAAATGCTAAAGATTTGTATTTTAGATTGATGTGTCTCTGTCTGTCTGTCTGTCTGAAAACCAAATTTGTGATAATTTTGGCTATTTCAAATTGTAAGTTGTTGAATAGGTGGTCCTTAAATGAGACTGGTTGTGTGATACTCAGTGTAATTCTGAGATGCACCTGAATTTACTAGTCACACTCAAAAATGTGGGCACCACCTTTAAGCAAAATTGTAGCATCAAGCAAATGCTTTTATGTCATCCTTATGGGGATAACATCCCAGGAATCCAGTCTGTGGTCTGTTTGATGTAGGGAGAGTGCAGGGTCTGCTGAGGCTGCTGAAAACCCATAAATAGCACTGGGATCTGAAACATATTTCCAGGCAAAACTTGTTCTGCCTTCCAGTAAGCAGTAATTTTCAATGACCAGATTTATGTTAGAGCACTGTGTATGAGATCCAGGTGTAGACAAATTCAGTGTTAAATGGTCATCTTGCTGTGGCTTGATTTGAAATGAAGCAAAGAGCAGTGCATCAGCTTGTCCAAATAAGGTACCTTAGAAAATGAAAATACTGCTGAGAGAAGCTTTTAAGGCAAGTTCTTTAACTCTCCAGCACTTAATTTTAGGAAAGTGTTGTGTAGCTGCAAACCATTCAGTTTTGATTTGATTTCATTCAGATTTTGATTCAAAGTGGATGCTGATTTTGGTTGCCTAATTTGCTGCATTAAGATATCCATGTTCTGTTCAGTCTTACCTTCATACAGTCCCAGTGAGGGCTGCTGCATTTAAAATAATGTATGAACACAGAAATGAGCTCATTGCTACATGACAATATACTATGATAAGGTGATACTTCTTTTAAATGATTAATTCTCTTTTTCCTTGGAGAGGAAAGGAATGGAGGCGTTTCCCTTCTTCTTGTCTCCTGAAAATACCATTAAGTTAGAATATATTAGGGTTTCTCTTTTAATTTAGAGAAATTTTTTTTTAAGATGCATTAATCATTTTTCCTGCCTAAGAACTGGGTACTTGAGGGCCTGATCTGACATCCATTGCTGTAAATGCAAAGCTTTCTCCAGCTGTAAATACTGGATTGTTGTTTGCCTGGTTTTCCCATCAATAGGGTGAATTCAGAGGCTGGTTCATAGTCATGCTCAGCAAAATAAGTTTCTTCTTTTTCACTCTAAATGTGTCAGTTTTGAGCATCTCCCTTTTAGAAGGAAGTTTGAGATTTTAATTTATTCACAGAACAAATGTTCTTCCCTTGGATCTTCACTTTTCATAAGTCTATAACAGAAATAGCAACAAAACCACCTGAAGCATCCATTCATATACCTAGAAACATTTTATGGGGACACTGAAAGACATTGATGTTATCTTTTTAATATTGTAAGGAATAATCCTATTAAAGAAGAAACAAGGAAAACTGTTATGCCCACAAGGCAGAATTATCCAAAGTTGATTGGAGAAGCTCAGGTTACTCTACAAAGCCCAAGCTGTGTGCTGGCCTATCTTTCCATCTGGGCTTGGTGAATGAACAATCATTTGTGGATTCTGCTCATCTCTCTTTGCGAACTTTGTTCAGTGGAATTAGATACAACTTTGACAAATTAGAAGTGCCCCTTAGCCCCACTGTCCCTGCCACAGCACAGTCTGCCAATTGTGCCTGGTTTTCTGAAGCTGGGCTGCACCAGAGCCCTCAATGGCAGGCCTTCCACAAAGCTACACTTTTTAATAAGGGAATCTGTCAGCACTGGCTTCACCAGCCTTGCAACCTCCTCTTAATCCACACTGCAAAGTGCCTTCCCTTTGCCTTCCCTCTGTTGTGACTTGGACTCTGAAATAAATATCCCCTTTGTTTACAATATGCCCGCAACAAAATTAACCTTTGGGATTAATCGCAACAGAGAGCGGTCTGTGTTTCATCTTTCCTCATAGTACAGGTTTGGGATTAAGTAAAACTCAGCCACCTGCCTAACCAATGTCTGTTACTTCCCTTGCTGAATCCCTGGTTTTCCTCATAGTTTCTTAAAAGATGGTACTGGTTAGTGAGCTTTATATATTTTCAGAGAAGTTGGTGGAAATTTCAAGTAGTGGCCTTCGGGACCAGCATATCTGCAGTAGACTGGGTGAGGAGGGAGAGTGGGACTAAGCTCTGCATAAAATCTGTAACTGGTAACTGGTTTGGGGTTCAGCACAGAAAACCAGCACTGCTGGACTAGGTGCTACCTCTGATTTATACTAGTCAGTTATATGAAGAGAGCTGGTGTGGCAAAGAGTTTCCTACTCTGTATCTCACCTTATTTTTTTTCTTTTTTTTCCCTCGTGAAGAGTATTTGTTAAATCTGTCGTATTGGTAGGACTGGAAATTAGCAGCATATTCTGTTGCAGAATTGAAAATCACGAGTTCTTTACTCTGACCTGTCATTTCTTTTGTGCCCACGCTGCTTGTGCCGATGTGGAGGAGCTCTTGGTTTTAAAGGTGTTGGTGAGTTGCTTTATGGCCCTTGTCTGAACCTGCTTGCTGAGATGGGACCTTGCTGCATGTGAAGTAATGAAATTTCAGCCTCTGCTCACTGGGTCTGTAGAGACTGGCCTGAGACAGGTCCTTCAGTTCTGTATGAGCAACCAACCCTCTGCTTTTTTAGCAAAACAAACCTTTATGCATTGCCTTTGGCTCATGATATTTCCACAAACTGCCATGGGGGACTATGATGTCCCTTGATCACTTACTAGAGGTCGTGAGATGAACTTGTTGCTTTCTTCAGAAGACATCATCACTGAATCCCCTCACAGCCACTGAGAATAAAACTGCTCCATATAGCCAGCTTTGAAGGAAAAATCAATGTTATCTGCATTCTGTGTATATCTGTGCATGTGCCTACCCCTTACAACAGTTTAGTGTTGTCCATTCCCAATCCTGTGTGAAATAAGAGCTTTAAATTTAAAGGTAATTTTAAATTTTCCCCCAGTGTTGGGGAAAATAAGAAACTGGATAGGGAAGAGTCGCACTAATGGAGCATTTATTGGATGCATGGTTTCAGTGGCATGGTTTCAGTGTGTGTTCACAAGTTATTTAACACCAGAGAATCCACACAGGAAGGAATCTCATAATGCTCTGCTGCCAGAAAACCTTCAGACTCTTGTGCTGTCTTAGACACAGAAGTCAATCAACCACAAGAACCAAATAATAAAGAAACCAGACTTCATTAGTTTCAATCCTCACGGCACTATTTCTTTCATTTATGGCTGTTCTGGAAGCAGAGATGGCATTCCAGTGATGCATGTGCTCCACGCCTTCACCACCCCAGGGTTAGCACTGATTGCTTGGGGCTGCTCTTGCAAAGGACTTCAGTCAGTGCAGCCTGCAGCAACCTCTCTGTTGAAGGTCACCTACTATTAGCCCATAAATCTTGAGCTTTGTGCTCTGCTCTGGCTACCTGTTTATTTCAGAATATAATTCAAGATGTTGGTTATAATCTTATTAAGCCCTTAAAGGCTCGGGACAAGGTTAGCTAAGAAAATTGCTTCTCCCTCCCACCCCCACTTCATTCCCTATCATGGGAGTTATGATCTGTTGGGTTCCTGTGATTATTCTCCCTGCAGTCCACAACATTTTTTTGCTGGGGAAGCAAAGTGTGTGCCTCAGAAACATGCCTCCAGCAGCCTGAAAAAACCCCAGGTTTACTGAATGCAATATGAGGCAAACAGCTTCCATTAACATTTTGAAATTTCCTTGGATATTTTTCTGCAGAAGGAGCCAGGGACTCTGGTGATGTGCATCACCATCTCTGCTATTTGCTGGTTTTGCTGCACTGCTGCCTAGTGCCACACGGTCGTGGCGTGTGATTTTTCAAAAGCACAATGGATAAAAGCTCCAGTGTTAATACTTGTTGTTTTGCAATGAAACATGGCAGCTGAGATCATGCTCCATGACTGCTCATGTTGCAGCTAGGGAAACCTGGAGCAGTGAAGCCTGAGAACTGAGCTCCAGAGACAGCTGGAGTGATATGGGAAAGGTCAGTGGAAAGTGCCGGGGGATTGATGAGCTCCTTGGTGAGGTGCTAGAGGCCAAGAAGGGCATGATAAGAAATTAAAGCAGTGAGACAGTGAAAGGAGGCAAGAAATGGGTGCAGAGCCTCCCTTGGTAGTTCCCTTGGGGACCTTGTTAAGAGAAATTTCACTCCAAGTCTTAAAGTGGGGGGGGGAAATACCTTTTTTTTTCTTTTTTTTTAATGATGAAAACATTTCCTCTGATGTAAAACCTTTAAGGTACTTTATGTCAGCTCTTGTACATTTCAGAAAAAAAGTGCATAAAGTAATGGTGAACTAAAAAGTGAACTAAAAGATGCAATACTTGCTAGGTTTCCCATTTTGGGGGTTTTTACACATCTTTACCTCCTCACAGCTGATCTTCCTGCATCAGTAGTCACCTTCTGTGGCTGTTTCACTGTTAAGCTCTTTGTACCACACCTGTTGGACTGGCTCGTGTTGGGCTGCTGTTGGAAGGGAAATGAATAACAATATTTTAACTTTTATAAAAGATAATGTTCTATCCATCCCACTCTCCTTGTGTGCAATCTAATCTTAAAGGTCTTGCAGAAATTTGTGTTATAGATACAGACTTCACATCATTGTGTGGTCTTGACTTGCATGCCACAAGTTTTGTAACACCTGGAGCTAGCAGGGCAGAGTCAGCATCAGCCTTTGGGTGTGTGGGCAGCCAGAGAATGACAGTGTTTGCAACAGCTTCTGGTGTTTTAAAGTATTTGTTTTTCTTCTTCACCAGGAGAGAGGCAATGGCTCTTGAGCATTTCAAAGGAAGGAATTTTGTGGAAGAAGTCAGGTTTGTGATTTTTTTCCTTCCCAGTGACAGAACAGTCCAGCCCAGGCCTCAGAGATGTTAGTTTTGAAAACTTTGCTGAAATAGATATCACTGTGAAATGCTCCCATAATATCAGCATATTTTGATCAAAATAAATATTTTTCTAAGAATCGTTCCAGGCAGTTCCCTCTTGAATGTCTTAACTGTTTTAATTTAAGTCAGTTTTCCATGGCAGCAAGCTGCCCTTGATGCAGGCTCTGCTCCTGCAGCCTTTTTGTTTCTTCAAAGCAACATCAAAACCAATCTCTTATACTTACAGGGGAAGAATTTACTGTCCCCTTATTCCATCAAATTATATAAATGAAATAGTGGTGATAATTCTAGCTCATCAATAAAAATATGTTTACTCATTATCTATGCCAGACCGAAGACATAATTAAACTATACAGAGGACCTTGAAGTGATGTTAGCTTCTTCATACAGAGAAATAGAAATATGCATGGAAGGACAAACCATGATTTGAAATTTTACTGAGGTCATTGCAGAACTTGTGATGATATTATCTTCACTTAAGCATATAATAATGAGCCACACTCAAGTTCAGCTAAAACCTAGTGGGATGTTGGCAATCAAACCTGCAAGCCCTTGCAAACAGGCTATTAACAACTAAAACTGAATCAATGCTTAAGCAAAAACTGCAGAGTTACACCAGCTTTTCTGAATACTCTGCTGATGGAGTTTTGTTCCACTTTTGATGTTCATTAAATCAGTTTCAGATAACCATGAGCACTGAAGTCGCATCAAATTAGAAGTTCTGTGTGATATTTTAAGGAGAAACTCCTGTGAAACTTTACTATGTTGACCAAAGATTTGCTTGGAGAACTGGGCTTTGTGCTGTTGAGAAATGCAAAGTAGAAACTCAAAGCCTGCAAAATCCTCGTGGACGAAGGAAGGTGCTCCCACTGAGCTCAAATAAAGTTTCTCATGACAGTCATATTGAAACTGGACATGGCTCCAGGGTTTTTCAAGTCAGGAATGTCAATGTCCCTGAATAATTAACTGGCTGTTCAGCCTGATGCCTAGAGAGGCTGACCTAGAACAGAGTTAAAGAATAAAGGAGGTGTTGAAAGGCCTTAAAAGATACTCCTTGGGCAGTACAAGAGCCTGGCCAGGGCTACACCCAAGATGGAACCAAAATGGCCACAAAATGGATGCCCAGTCATGAGATTTCACACTTTTATAAGTATTGGTCCATTTACAATTGGGGTTAATTGTCCAACCACAGCTTCAGGTCAGAAAGTCCCATCCTTCTGGTGTGCTCTCTTCAGTTCCCCATTGTTTAAACTTTTTGGGCCTGAAGCTTGTAATCCTTGTCCTTGGTCTCAAGCTGGAAAAGGATTGTTTTGTCTAACTATTAACAGTTAATGTGTAGTTCAGAGCTATGGAACCTGAAAAATATGGAAGCTAAAACTCAAGGCAACATTTCCCCCCTTTAGAGGCTTGACAAGGCCCTTACCTTGTCGAATTTCTATTCTAAATACCTACTAATAATAAGTTTTAATATTATTAACTTTATTATTTAATTTTATTAATATTATTATTTTATAATTTAATAATTTAATAACAGATAAGTATCTAACAATAGTAAGCATCTAACAACAGATAAATATCTAATAGTAAATAAATACCTAACAACAGATAAATATCCAATAACAGTAAATATCTAACAGTAAAGCTAAACAGTGAGCTCAAACTGTCTGGGAGAAACTTGGACAAATCTACCAAGTCAAACTGTTCCCACACTAGGTTAATGCACTACAAAAGGTGATTTTGGGGACTTATGCAGAAATGTGGAAACCAGTGAGCTTTGTGCTCTGTACTAGCTGTGCATCAGCCTGATGACATATTTGAAATGGCCAGCTTCAGCTGTGTTCCTTACTGAAATAAGTGAAAATAATGGCACTGATGATATGAAAAATAAAAAGAAAACCAACACCAGGAAAAGCATTGAGATTGGGTTCTGTTATGTATGTCATTGTATTGGCCTAAATTTATATGCAGGTTATGTGCAGCAACAAGGATCTTTTTACACTGTAGATGTATTCTGTGGGGATTAAGCCCTCTCAATTTAGATGATATGAGGGGAAGGTAGTGTCAAGTGCCTTTCAAGATGAGACCTGAGATCTGAGATCATACTGACTGGGAGCTACAGAGGAAATTTGGCTCAGGTGCTGTCCCTGTGCGTAACTCTATGCAGTATTTTCCTGGCAGTGATAACAGTTTGGATTATATTTAACCCAAATACTGTTGGTTTTATTTGCATGGTTATTTTTAACCTGCTGGATTCTCTGGCTGGCTCTGTAACAAACATGTGGAAACAAGTCAGATAAGTGCTGCTGCAAAAAATCACTGAATGTCAGGGCACTGCTTCAAGAGCCACCCAAAGAAACGCAAGGTGCAATGTGCACCTAACCAAAGGGAATGGTTGTGTGCTTAGAGATACAGCTCTTTCAGGTTCCCAAACTTACTGGCTTGTCCCTGCCCTCTGCTGTCCCTCTCCCCTAACCACACCTTGTGCTGCATTGTCCCAGGAAACTGATACAGGCCTTAAAAACATAATTTTTTATTAAACTGGAGGATTTCTTGTGAGTTTACAACATAAGGGAGAGTGAGTTTGTACCTGCCACAGCTTGGAGGTGAGGATGCTCTAGCTGCTCTGCTGTGTCCTGTGTACAGCTCTTCACGTGCCCTGGGAATACAATTCTCAACCTACAGCTGCTTTTCCTTTTATTTCCTTCCATCTTGTGTTTTTGCAATCCAGATAAACTATTGAAAATGAGTCTTCTCTCCCTAAAACACGAAGTAGTCCCCAGCAATAAGCCAAACCCAAGGATTGTGTAAAACTGAGAGCTTTGTGCAAAGGGAAGGAGGAAAACCATCTCCTTGCAGATGCAACATCCACCTCACAGTCAAGTGTCTGTGCTGCAACTGACCTGTGTGCTAAACCTTTTCCTGGCTCAGGTGGTTTATTTTTAGGGGATAAAAATGCCTCTCTGAGCCAAGGACCGGGCGGTGTGGGATGGGGCAAACACAGCGGCGATGAGAGCTGCCTCGCTGAAAGGATGATGATTAGGATTGTGTTTATGGGAAAACCTGGGCAAATTCTCAGACCTGATCTCTCTGCCTTTGAACTTCTGATTATTTCTCAGGAAGGAAAAAAAATGTCTTACTGGTCTATGTGTTTAATTTGTTTTTTTTTTTTTTTTGTAGCTGCCATTTATGATATGCTAAATATGCTAAGCTGGTCATTCTGAGAGTTGTGACAATAACTGACCAAGGATGGGGTCTCTTCTGTTTTACAGTCTATGCTTTTGAGGCCTCTCAATGGTTTGACATTGGTTAAAAGCCAGGCACCCACAAAAAATATTCATTCATTCTCCTCTGCTATAACTGAGCACAGGAGGGGGAAAGAAAAACTGAAGGGCTTATAAGTTGAGAGGAGGATTGGAAAGAAACAGCCTAAGAGCAAAACAAGCTCAAATTTAAACAATATAAAGAAAATTTATTATTAACAGAATTAAAAGTGGGTAATGAGAACTAAAATAAACCTTTAGAACACCTTTTCTCCCCCAGTCTTTCCCACCGACAGCTCAGAGAGACAAAACATGGGGTCTTTAGTCAGTTTGTTACTTCTAAAAATCGTTCTTCAGTTAGCTTAGGGAAAGGAGTTTCTTTTTTCTGCTGTGCCATGGGGTCCTTCCCATGGGAGACAGCTCTCTGCAGTCTTCTCCAGTGTGGTTTTAATTTTCACAAGCAGCAGTCCCGACCAACCTGCTGCAACGTGAGTCCTTCCCACCTGCAAACAGCCTTCCCACAATTGTTTGCAGGGGTTATTAGTTCATGGGGTGTGGTCTTCTAAGGATGAGCTGTTCTAGTTTGGAAGCAAGGGTCCTCTTTCTCTCTTTCTGGAAGCAAGGGTCTTCTTTCTCTGGTTGGGTCTTCTGTTAGACTTCCACACGGCCACTTGTGATGCTGGGATGGTCATGGTGCCTCCCCACCCCTTGGCAAAAGGGAGTCTGAAAGGTGGGTTTTTTCCTTCTTAAATATGTCATCACCAAGGCCTTACCACCTTCTCTAACTGAGCCAGCAATATGTCCATTGTCAGAGCCTTCAGGGTTGGCTCTGCTAGACACAGTAGAAGCTTCAAGCAGTTTCTGTGTTTTTTCTCAGGAGCCTCCTCTGTGGCTTCTCCTGCCCCCACTAAAAAAAAAATCAGGCTGTGTCAAACTGACACACACAGTGTCATCTGTACACTCTTTCTGTGCCACTGAGTTTCTACCTCATTTGTAAGTGCAGGTTAAGAAGCAGGAAGAATTTTGGTGCTTGGCAGAAATACTGATGACAGAACAGTGCATTTCTTTATTCACAATTACTGACTGATTTTGGATAGCTTTGCATGTTGAATTTAAAAAAAAAAAGTCTCACCATATGGGCAATACGAGTTGAACTGCCATGTTGCAGAAAACTCTGGTGAACATATTGGGGAAAACAGAAGCATTTGGTCTTTGAAGATTCTTTTGTTTTGAGAGGGGGAATGGAAAAAAAATCATCTGAATCTATTTTAATTAATATTTTCCTTGTTCACCCTCTGTAGTTCTGCAGCCTCAGAATAAACATGTGATATTGAATTTCTGGCCAGGCACCACTGCTCAGATGTAATCTGAGATGGCATATCTGCAGATACCTGCACTTCTGACTTCCCTACAGCTGCTCATCAGGTCAGGATATACCATATGCCATGGCAGAATTGTCTCATCTCTGTGCTGGAGATGCTAAGTCAATCACATAGTTTTTGCTACGACTTTTGACTGATGACAGAGATATCTTGGAGAGAATGTACCACTCTGGTACCTGAGTTGACATATTTAGGGTATGTTCCAATATCTCTGTGTATCACCACACTGGGCCATAATTCCCCCAAACCCTACTCTCCCCCATCCCTCCCCCCACCCTTAAAATGATAAATTTGCAACATCTGGCTGTGCAGTTGCCACTTTAAGTTGTTTCCCCAGATGAAAAAAGTGGCAGCAGTCCAAGAAAGAGCCAGTTTACTTTAACACGCTCATGCAATTCTTCTGTTCTGTACTTTTCAATAATCACAGGGCATCTTTCAGCTGTTTGTGAGTCCTAGCTCCAAAACACTCTGGTGAAGTACAAGCTCTGTTTGCTAAATGGAGAATCAAAGCATGGGCCAGAACAACATGAGACCTGCTGGTAGGCACAAACGTGTCTGAACTCTGTTTGTGGTGCTGATTAGCTGGTGGGTGTCTGTGCCTTGCTGTACAGCCAAGCTCTAAGAACACAGAAAATATAATATCATGACTCAAGCCCCAGTGCCCAGCCAGGGCTCCTATGCCAGACCATGCTGCTTGAAGATCTTATGGCAAACCTACTTTCCTTAAAATTTCATTAAGAAGCTGTTCTCCTTCACCAGGAATTAAAGTCCTGTAATTTCTACAGCTTCCATTGCAGTTGTGTTTTTGCTCTCAAACCCCCGTGGAGCATGGCTCAGGATTTCCCTCCTTCCCTGTGCTCCTGGGTGGATCTTTTCATCTGCAGATGGGCTACGAGTGGTCATGGGTGTGGTAACTCATCCTTCTGAATTGCCTCGGTGGCAGCAAGAACCGCTGATGACAGCCTGATTTAAAGTTGTCTGTAATATAATGAGCATAACCATAAGTAGAGGAGAATTAGCCAATTACTGCTGCTTAGGGATCGCTTTGTGAGGTTATTCCAAATGAATTGTCTGGGAGCTGGATCAGCTTCAGGTGCCAGCAAGGGACAAGTGGTTAATTGTAATGAGATTTTTGTGTTATGCCACTCCCTAACAATAAGGTTGTTCTTAGGAACAGGGCACGGTACACGTCAGGAGAAGGTGTCCATTATGAATAGAGGTTGGAATAAACTCAAGCTCTGTTAGTTTATTATTGGAGGCAGCCTAGAGAGATAAGAGGAGAAATTTCAGTATATTTAACAGATGCTTATCAATCACCACCAGGGAAAGTGTTATGAAAACTTTTAAAGGAGGGAGGGTGTCCTCTCTGTACCTGCCCCCCCTTTGAAGGCTCGGGGTGTGTGTACATAAATCCAAAACATATAAAAATCCCAGTGACATGTTGTGTTGTGACAAGTCATCTCAGATTGTGTCAATCACAGGGCCTTATGCTATATTAAGTGACATACTCTAATGTGATTGATACAACGTGAAATGACACATCATTGTACAAAATATCATCTGGAAAATTTAGGAAACTACCGAGGAGCAGAAGCTGACTGAGGCTTTTCAAGTTTTGAGGCAGGAGAACTAAAGAAGTAAAAGGAACCCCTTGGAATCAGACCTGCTGCTGCCACTGAGAATAAGGTCAAGTGTGCTCTACTACCTGAACCTTTTCATGGGAAATTAGTGGGTCAGTTTTAAAAAATGCTCCTGTTTCTTGGGGACTGACACATATCTGTGGGTCTGAATTGAATTTCTCTGAACCATTTGGCACATCATTAATTGTTAGTGTATCTGAGCCATACAAACAGGGCTGCAAGCTAAATGCAACCAGTTTCAGTTCAGGGGGAAAAAAAAAAATAAAAGCCCTTTCAAAACAAAACCAAACCAGACTGTGCTCCCTTTCTCCATCTGGATTCTGCTTTCCTCCCATGCCTTCTCTTTTTAATTTTTCTATTTTATTTATGCAGTGACTGCAATCTCAAGTACTGAGATGTCTCCAGACCCCATCACAAAATCCAGTGGGGTCTGGAGTGTCCTGTTGTAGCACCCCTGCAATGCTGTGGTATCAGTGGGCTCACCAGGCAGTGCTGTGGAGCAGCTTCTCCTTGGCAGAAATGGCCACAGGGCTTCCTAATCTTTGGATCTGGCATGGATTTTGGCTGCATGGAATCTTTGTATTTTGAGAGCATGCTACCCCAAAGCTGCATGGCATGGTCTCTTGCTCTTGCCACCTGTAGGCACCAAAGCACACTGAGCTTGGTGTTGTGGTGATAGTATTGTGTCATACTGACTGCTGGAGCAAGTAAATATTTCCTGCAAATGAGAATTCCTCTGAAATCAGGGCTTTAAAGTGAATAGGAGCCCTTGAATTAGGTTTGCTTCAGTAGACATTTGTTTAATGGGATTTAGAGGCTGCTTTCTTATGCTTGCTGGAAAAAATGGGCCAGGTACAAAAATTTAAACCTAACTTGGTACTGCCAGCAGATAATAAAATGTAGAATAAAGCCAAACATTTTGAACATGAAAAAAAAAATCCAATAATTGGCTATATATCTTTTCATCATCTTAGAAAATGGTATAAATTGGACAATAATCAGTTCTTCAGTAACTTTTTTATTTTAACAGCCTCTCAACTCTTTCCTGCTTGTGGTGGAGACTAAGGTTATTATGTAATAGAGACATAATAGTGGTAATTTGTTCTTTCCAGAGACAGAAGGTTTGTGTTGGAGATACTTTTGCTGCTGTCTGAGCCTTATTCCCCTCTGCCTTGAGGACAGGATGAGAAGCACACACAAAGAAAGACAATGAAGTCAGGGGAACTATTTCTTTATTTGGTGCTGACTTTTACCTGCAAATTCATGCTACATGGAGACACAGGTGGACTGTGATCTTATTCCAGGCCACTTTTGATCTTTGGGCCATTTAACATTGCCTTTTCTAAAATGTGATTTACGGCAGCTTTTAGCAAGCCCAGTAAAGCTGTTCTTGAACAAAAGAGAAAAGCAGTAGAAATTAAAATTTAAAAAACAAAATAAATGGAAAAAAATCCACAAAAAAACCCCACACCACAACAGACAGGAGGGAAGGTAGAACCATAAGGAAGGCCATTGCAGAAGATTTTTTATGAGCTATTACAGATGTCCAAGGTATAGCCAGTGTTGGGGAAAGTGCTGAAATCATCTCTCTGAGACACAGAAAGCCCAGCAGTGTCACAGGGAAACCTCCCCAGTTCTCAGTGTAGCTATTTGAAGAAATTGTAAAAGTATTAATATTTGTTTTTCTTGTGGTTTGTATTTGCTGGTAGAAACAACCTGAAATGGGTCTTGTAAATTCTAATAAAGTAGCTTGAATCTGTCTGGCCCAGGCCAGATTTGGTTTGTGATCATGCCATTCAGGCAAGGAATGAGATGTAGAGAGGTTAGAGAAGCAAGGTATTTAAGGTCAGCATTGCTTTAAATGGTCATCTCTAAATCTCCAGGCGTGTCTCTAGCCAGCACTGAGCACAGAGTAAATTGGGACCTTCCATAAGCTTGCTGGAAGGAGAAACAGTCTTTGGATGTAGGTGTATGGACAATGTAAAATCTTAGTTGAATGTGTTTGAATGCTTGCAGGCTTCTGGGGCAAGTTTATCTCATCAGGTCACTCCAACACCACGTACCACGTAGCTGGATTCTCCTAAAAATACTTGCCAGTACAAATAATTTCAGTCTTCAGCTGGAATGTCATTATTAGTTAAATACTCAATATTGTCAGTCCCATGTTAAAATAAATTAAAAATAATAATAAAAAAAAAATCAGTCATCTGGCAAAGGAGTGAGAAATCTGCTGTATAAGCAGTCCTGTGGCTGGAATTATGCAATTATGCAAAATGGAACCTGGGAAGACCACATGGATAATTTGTGAACTCAGATACTTAAATATACAGCCAGTTTAGTAAAATAAATCCAATTGCGCCAGAGATAACAAAAAAAAGAAAATCCTAAAGCAGGCTACTTTTTTTCCTTAACCCACGCCTGAAGAGGAAGGAGATGGGGCAGGGAATAAAGAGGTGCCACATTTGTTTGAATTTGGAAGTAAGTGCAATCTTTGTTACTTTATTCAAATCTTTTCTGAATTAGCAGTTCCTGTTCTGTAAATGGTAATGCCCTCATGCTCAAAGCACAGGACAGTGTTTGCATTGATGTGTTGGGTGTAGAAGGTCATTAGTCATTCATAATAAAAGGCAAAAGAGTAGGAGAGGATGCAGGGAACCTTACAGAATTTGAACTACACAGTGCTACAGACAATTTCTCAGCTGTTCTAAACTGGCAAACCCCAATGAACTGTAAGTTGTGCATTTTAGAAATATGGCCTTTGCTTCTTTTTGTTTTGCTCATGCAAAATGTCTAGTGTTTTGTAGCAGCTAGTCCTATTTGTTCAGTAATTGGATGCCCATGTGAACTAATTTAATGAATGGATATTGTCTTTTGTGATTTTTTTCTTCTCTGCATGCCAGTTCTCTTTTTCTGAATGGAGTTCAATTGTTATTATAGCATATATTACTTTGGATCATTTTACTGCTCAATCAATACACATATCTGTACAATAAATATTGACTTTGCATTAATGTTCTCCAGTGTTCACTATGTCAAGATTATTTCAGTCAGAAGCCACCCATTACTGCTTGTTTCTAACATTTCCTGTCCACTCAATGTGAAAAAATTTGCTGCTCAAGCTTCTCTTCTGCCCTCCTCTCAAAAGATAAATGGAGGTAAGCACAGTGCCCTTGGATTAATGCACTGGGCAGGACGACTCAGACTCCATTCCTCTAACCCTTGTAGGTGTCACTTTGTGTCTTCTGTACTTTATTTCTCCTTCCAACCCTTTTTTATCTCATCTGTTAGCGCTGGTAGGTAGCTGGGATCATGTCTGGAGGTGTATTTCTGCAGAGCACAGCGCATCAGGGCTCAGATTTCACTTGTAACTCGCCTAGCAATGCGAGCTAGCTGCTGTGGAGCAGCGAGAAACCCGTATTAGAAGGCACAGCACACACACAGGCACGTGGAAGACGGGAGGTGAGAACAGCTTGGTTTGGTTACTTCTCTCCTGTAATGCCTTCAGGAGTAAAGGAACTGAGGGAGAGATGTTCCATGAGCCATTGTTAAATGTTACACTACCAGCAGCATAAACTATCAGTGGTGAGAAAAACACAGCATCTTTTTTAGTAATCAGAGGCAGATTTTCTCATGGGCGCGTACGGACTTCGGTGGGCGCTGGCAGCGGTATCCGGCTCGGCACATTCAGTGAAACACATATGGCTAATCATTGGAGTCTGAAAACACTGGATCACGGCTCTGTCTGTGTTGTGAAAAGCTCAGTGAGAGTTACTTGAAGACTGCATTCAGGTTGAAAAAATTGCCACTTTTGGTGTTTCCCATCTGGGACAATATTGTCTTATTTGCCACCAAGTAATCATAATATCTGTCTGGCATATGTGCCATGTTAACACAAACACTTACATGTATCTGCATATATATATCTATATATATATCTATATCTATACATATATATATATATATATATATCTCTCTACATTCCACCTTCTTCTTTGTATAGTATGGCATCAGGTCAGTAACAACTATGAAAAAAACCATCATCTGTTTACGCACAAACGCTCGGCTATTTATGTCCATGAAAGGGAAAAAGTTATTCAGATTACCTGATATTCTACATTCCTGGCTCCCTCTGCAGCCTGGGAATTGAAGTAATCGTGATGATGTAAGTGAGGTATCTACAGTCAGAGACTAAACACAGCCCAGGGTCACCAAGCTGAAAAACAAGTGTGTTTAAAGTTGCTAGAATGTCACTTGGGAATCCTATTCCTAGATGCCTGCTTGAGGAAATGCTCTACTAATGCACTGGCACTCGAAGCCAAAGGGAGATATCTTGCTTAGTTGAAGATTTTTGGGGCTAGCAACCCCTCTGGCACAGTTTCTCGAGTCTTTCTTGTCATTTGGCAACACTTAAGGTTCAATATCCTGGACACCTGTTGTTCCACCATTGCTTATAGTTGCTTTGTTTTTTTTTGGTCCTAGCTTTGAATTGTCACAGTTTTACATAGGCTGCATTTAGGTGAAGCTAATGTCTCTGAGTGAACAGTACTTTGTACAACTATCATTCATCTTCCATTTACTTCTCACGTGAAAAATACTAGTGAACTACTGCTTAATTGTTATTATTGATGAAAATGATTGCTAACAAGTTTTATAAGGTGAAAAAAGAGAAGTTATTAGGGATGTCTATATTGTAAGGGACTTGGAACTGGAGACAAGAAACCAAATGTTATGCCACTTCTTCAGAGCTGAAATGTCTTATTTTATGCTGTAATTAATTCATTATAATTTATGATAATTCAAATTGAGACATTGCACTGGGGAGGGAAGCTACCCAAAAGAATTCTGGTGAGATCTGATGAGTCCAAATGAGTGTGTTTTTGCCTCTCCGTGTCCATTATAAAACCTAAGCTCTGCTCTTTCATAAGGCTTGGAAGAAAGACTACAAAGGTTTCTGGAGATTGCTAAGTTAACCAGGAAATACCTCTTAAAGCACCTTGTTGATCTCATCCCTTGATCTGACATTCAGCTCACAGCATCTGTCTCTGGCCTCCTCTCTGGTGCTTAGTTAACTTTATATGGCATTTTGACTGGCCCCAGCTTTTGTGATCTCTAGTTCAAAGGGTTCAGAACATTATCCCAGTGTTTATTGCTGGGACACCATTACCTCTTGCCCAAGTGACAAGCTGATAGGGACAGTATCAAAGACAATGTCAGGAAGCGCGTTTATTCAGCGTGCCACAGAGAAGCCCCAGGTTCCTTTTTTTTTTTTTTTTTTCCCTTTTAATTTTATGACATTCCACTCTAAAGATGATCAGAATATTCTCTGTTCCCAGAAGCACATTTTGAACTCAGTCCTTTTGCGTTGTGGCATTACCCGGTTTCTTTTTTTTTTTTTTGTAGGCAAATCAAATCAAATACTTTATTTTAACCAAACTTTGCTAACATTGATGCTCAGAATCTGGGAATATATTTATGTTTTCCTAAGGCAAATGAAATTCCATGGGCTGTTTCTTCCTTCATAAAGCAAAGGCCGTCTGAGTTAATGTCTCTTCTGTGCACCAGAAAAAGTGCTGACCCAGCTGGGGGCACTGGGATTCAGAGCTGGGTCCTCAAGAGCAGATGGTTTAACAGGCTAGTCCATTAATCAACTTTGCTTCCCCAAGCACTGTGTTGCACTTTTTTTTCCTCCCCCTTTTTTTTTCAAGTGCTGGGTAAGAGAACTGTAACTTCTTTTATTTTCCAAGGGATGGCATCTGATGTGTGTGTGCCATTATATTTCAGTTATTTACAATTATTGAGCTAAAATGCAACAGATGTTTATAAGTTGTTACAACTAAATTCTTTGGTAAATATGGTGAATGAATCCCATACATGTTCAATGTGCTTCTCAATGTAAAAAGAGAATTTTTTTCAGGTAGACAGAATAATCCAGTCCTGGGATTTACTGGTTAGAGGTAAAAAAAAAAGAGTCAGCTAACAAAATCTTTAACACAGTCAGACAGGTAGAAGAGTCCCAAAGCCTCTTAATACACATAACCTAAAATGAATTACTTTCATTTCTGGTTAAGCCCCTGAATACTTGTATAAATGCTTGAAAAGAAATGAAAAAAAATATTGAGGGAACAGAACGTTTCTATTGCTCCCTGTGAAAGATCTTTAACTGAAGGGGAATGCATTCCTGCCAGGCCTGGAGAAGTAAGCTTGTGTGTGATAATTCCTTTACATTCACAGCCAATAGCTTGCAGACCCAAGGGATGAAATGATATTTTAACCTGACTTTGTTCCCTGTAACCCCTCTGCATACTAACTCTGTGCTTGAATGCCTAGAAGTGTGCTGTTCCAGGGAAAATTTGGGTAATGCTGTGGGAACTTGTGTGAGGAGTCCCATGTGAAAGCCTTAAATGGCACTTCCAAAAAAAAATTATTGTTATAATTTTGTTATTATAGTTTTTCAGCATAAGGGTTTAGAGTTGGTGAAAAGCAGTGAATCAGTTCCATTCTGAAGGCTCCATCAGCTCCTCAGCATCTGCTGTCTGTCCAGTCCACCCACTGATTGCAGCAGGAATACCTTTCCAAGAACAAAAAGTCTCAAGGATGTCCACATATTTGCTCTCTCTGCACAGAAAATATCACTTGGAATAGGAAGTGTAGGGATACCAGCTGGTATTATCTGCCGTTATTTTTACCTGCTCAGAAGGAGCTATTCAATATTATCTAGCAAGCACCAGTCAGCATGTCTTTTATGTCACTGATAACATAAACTGAGCTGCTCTCCATGATTGTACAACCCTATGCCACATCTATACATTTAATCCACCCCTAATGAAGCTTTCTGTAGAGACATCAATATCACTACTCATTTACTCCATCAGGATGCAGATCCCCATGTGCCAGATGATTCAATAAACATGGTTGGCATTTCCCCACATTCCAAGGAGCAAGAGGAAGAGCTGTGCAAAAGCATGGGGATATTTATCTCCCAGTGTTAGAATGAATAAAATTGCTCTGCAATTCAGGTAGAAAAGTAGTTTTTTTCCTAAAGCCTGACGACCTCAGGAGCCTTTTCTATCTTTGTTGAATATGTGTGGATCCTCAGCTCCTAATTCAGGTGCCTGCAGCTGATAGTAACTCTTGTGAGTATAAATTGCACACAAAGTCCTTGTTAGAGCCAGGTACTTCACCAAGTCCCCCAAACCTTAGTGCATTATAGCTGGCTGCTCTTTTATAACTACCCTTAGGTTGAGGTGAGCTGTCACCTGAATGAGTAACTGGAGTTCATTTCTCAGAGCAGCCCTGTGCCACTGGACTTAGATTCTGTCCAATATTTTCAGTCTCCTAGACTAAACACGTGCAAGGCTTCATACACTGCTGTTCATGGCAGACTGACTACTTGGGTCGCTTCTATACTCAAAATAGATGAAAAGTAGCTCAACATTTTTTGCAGTTTCCTCATCACTCAAAGGCTGGGCTAAAGTCTAGGCTTTAGGCAATAACTCTGGGCTTCAGGCAATAAATTATGTCAGGTCATATCATGAGCCAAACTCACCTTGAAGGGCAGAAAGTAAACACGTGACTGACTTCAGTGATGATGTAGTCGTTGGTTTGACTCAGAACATATTTGGGATTGTTTTAATCTCTCCTGTTTCATTTTGTGTCCATTTTTCTTTCTCCAGTTTACAGAACAGAGATGAACTGTGGAAAGCTGCTAAACCCAGCAAAGAAAGAGATTAAGCAGATGGGGATTTTTGAAAGATGATGTGGTTATGAGGGGGTAGGAGACAGTGTCTGGGATCAGAATGTTACCTGACCCATGAGCACCTTGCTGCTGCTGGAGTTTTAGCCTGTCATTCACTGTTGAAGAATTCAGTGTTTTGTCTGAGTATATGAATAAAATTAAGTCAATATTGTATGAGGGACTTGGGATGGAGATGAATGCCTGAGCATGTGAAGTGCAAGGAAACACTGGGTAGTTTTAGACTTGGAAGCTCAGCTTGCAGAAGGAACACAAACCTCCTGGCAGGTCATAGAAGGAATAAATCGTGACCCTTCTGAATGGGTGCTCTCCAGAATGAGTGGATTTGCATGGGACATCTCGCCTCATGGGTCCTTGTGGGATATTCCCTTTGTTGCTATGAAAATGAGTCACAGCCTACACAAAATAATCTTCTCCACTGACCTGCTGAACACTCAGTATGAGCTCTTGTAAAAGCACATGTGTAAGCTCTTCCTTGGAGGCTGCTTGGTGAGGTTTCTCATGTGAGTGCCAGAGTTGTAACCCAGCTGACAGGGGGTGAGAATCTTAACCTGTATACCAGGGGGGAAAAAATAGTCAAGAAAACTATTTTCATAAAACATTTTTAAAAAAAATATTGTTTAGTCTTGAAGGGCAAAGGGGGCTTCTCCATTGACTCAGATGGCAACAGTCTCTCTCAGTCTTTAGGGAGCTTAAAGCCTTTGCCAAGAATGTCCTGAAATACCATTCCCACTGCCTTATGGAGAGAGGTTTGCAGCACTGTGATGCCATGGTGGAGACTGCTTCCTCTCACTGTCCCCTGGAAAGCAAGACTGTGAAGAGACTAGGCAGAAATCTCAATTTGGGTCAAATGACCTGTGTAATTTTAATATTTACAATAGACTGTAGAAAACCATATACTAATGACTTTATATTTCCTTAACTTGGAGACAGCCAAAGAGTATTTGTATTTGAAATATGGCATGAAATATTCCCAATAGTTGTCCTAAATAAACACAAGTGTTTGCATTACCTTTTCACCTGTAGCAGATTAAAGTGCTCCTTAGTCATTGGCTGTGAGTGAAACCAAGATCAATCTCTATAATTCTACAAAACATTGTGTAAATATATTCTGACTGTTTTTATACATTAATCACAGAGGATTATGAGGGATATGCCTTACTGTGCATATTTCTTGCAAGCAAAATAGAGCTGTCTGCAATTCTCACTGCAAAATTATGGAATGGACTGAATAATAAAAAAAATACAGGAAAATCTGCTATTTCAGGACAGCTGTTCAGTATTTTTGGACAGCTGAAACTTTTTTTTTTTACAAAAATAAAGCATGAGAGGTTTTTTTTTTTTTCACTTGAAACAGTGAGCCAGATTCATTAAGGGGATAATTTCAATTTGCAAAATAGATCATTTCCTTTCTTCCCAATTCTTGCTGAGCAAGCAACATTTCTTATTGCTATTCCCTAGAACTTTTTTTTTTTTTTTTTTTTTTTTTTGAGTTTCCACATTCAGGCCCAGCAAAAAATATCCCATTTTCAGACATAAATGACAAAGAAGAAGAAAACAGCTTGCTGCAGTTGTAGAACCATGTGCTGTGACTCTCTGAGTTCTCTCAATCCATCACTTCAGACACCACCGTGGAGGCTGGACAGCAACCTGTGTAGGGAAGGGAGCCTTGCTGGTAATACAAGCAAGTTGTGCTCTGTCACACAGTGTGTGGAGAGGGTCAGGAGTGGAGACCATGATTATAAATCATTGTGGTTCAGGTTAGACTCTGTCCTCTAGCAAGTGAAATTTTAAAATTTATTAATCTGTGAAAACTCGTGCTCATTAGAATAATTTCTTGAAGGTGTTAGTTTTGTGCTTAGTTAGACACACGGTCTTGTGAGACTTAGGTCTTAAGGGGTGTATTCAGACCCAGTCTGACTGTTTATATTGCTGTCTCGGTGAAGATATTTGGTGTGTCAACTTAGCTGTTATCCTCCTATTCTCTGTCACATTTAGAGTTGTTTTTGTTTTTTTTTTTTGTTCAGACAAGGCAGAGGTTCTCCATCTGTGCAAAAGAGAGGGAGGATGGCAAATCAAATTCCTGAAGATATATCTGCTTAGAAATGGGGTTTTGCAGTCTAAGAAGAACCATCAGTTAGGAGGCTCAAAACAAATTCTTACAGAAATTTTGTCACCTTAGATCTGTACAAAAGCGTGCCAGTGTTTTGCCATGTAATTGTATCTAATGTCACTGGTGCATAATCTCCTGACTGAGCTGTGTGTCTCTGTGAAAATACATATTGGGGGGGTGGGGGGAAAGGTAAGAAAAGAGAAGAATGAGAGCTGTAATGTAGAATTGAAAAGCCTGAGAGCAGCAAGGTGCAGCAATTTCCCCCTGTGGGCCAGTAGCTTGTTCCCCTTCTCTCCCTCTCCTCCTCTCCCTGTTTCACATTCCACCTGATCACTGCCTCAGCCAGCAGAGTTACGCTACATTGCTTTAGTGTTCTGTCAACAGTATGTGGGGTATTATGATTACTACAGTGCTTTTATGAACTAAATCTTGGAAATTGCAGCCCGTGTCTGTTACTGGAATGTGCCTCACACAGCTTCTAATCAAATCCTTTCAGAATCAGATAATTGAGCAATATGGAAATGCATGTTTAAAGAGAAAAGCACATGCAAGGTTGCTTTTTCAGTTCCCAGTTCTGTGAGGTAATAAATGTGTCTTAGCATCCCCTGCTCCCTTCAGGTCATGGGAAGTTGAGGGTACTCAGCACCTTGGAACATCTGGCTTTAGCAGCCTGGGTAGCACATTGCATGATTTCTTCACACAGTTGTTCATAGTGTAACTGTGGTACTTGGGCAGGGACACTTGACAAGTTGTTTTTGGTTTTTTGTTTTCTTTTTCCTTCAGGAAAGCCCATTGAAAGTTTGTAGTCTAATTCTTGCTTGCAGGCTGCCTCAATGACAAAGAAGTTTCCCATCTTTCAAGTAGTTGGAAGGTGAATCCTACCAAGTGCCTCTGATTATTTGGTTTGGCACTCAATTTAATAATAAAACCCTTGTGGAAACTGAGCCCTCCTTTGGTCAATGCTCTTTTTCATCCCATCAGAGGTCCCCTTGTTATTTGAAGGTTGTAAGTACAAAGCAGAAATATGGACAAAGGCTGAGGGAAAAGTCTTGATATTACTAATGATGGGCATGTAAAGAACAGAAGATTTGAGTGCTGTTGCCATAAGAGAATACAAAGCCTTGTAATTTCATGAGTTTCAGACAAACAATATTCTTTTTGCACAGTAGTGTCCTCTGTTAGTTAAGGTGTGGCAAAAGTTGTAGGCCTCTGGAATCTCAGCACTGCAGGAAAAAAGGTGGAAACAACTTAAGCACAATAGGAGAAAGCCATGTCTGCTGTGGGTGATAATGTTTGAGGAACACTCAAGATAAAATTGCAGAGTGTAAATCTTGACTCTAAATCTTACAAAAAGCAGGGATGAAGAAGAAAATGATAGATGGGTGAGAATAATACAGACCAGTTGCAGTGCACCCCTCAGGGCCTGGAAGAAAAAGGAAAATAATCCCTGTTATAGAGCAGCCTTTCCAGTAGAAAAGCCTCTCTTCACCCATTTTTCCTATCATTTACTGCTTTCTCCAGAGCAAAACCATGCCATGGTGAAGTTAAATGTGGCTTTGCAGATTTCTTACGCTGACCTTCCTCGTTCACGAGACAGTATCAAGATCAGATGCAAACTAGAGGAAGGGGAGAAAGAACTGCATGAATAAAACTAATGTCAGGTGAAAATAATGTGCTTGCCTGAAGGGGACTTTGTGGCTTTGGCATTGGTCCTGGCCAAAATGTTGAACGACACAGTAGTTTCCTTGCCTTTGTACTAAGGTTCTATTTCTGTGTGGCTCAAAGGATGTAAATCTCTTTAAAAAGTGTCCAAGCACATCTGTAGGTGGTGTCCAAAGTAAGCTACATTGATGGGGAAATTCTTTGACTACCTGTCAGAATTATTAGAATTTACCACCTATTACTAAGTGGGTGAGTCACAGTCCAAAGCCATTATAAATTATTTAGGTATAAATTATTAATATTAACTATGAGCAAAAAGTGCTATCTGATATTTGTTTCTTAAACTGTTCATTTGAAAATAATATTAGCTTATTTTACCAGCTGTAAGCCCCACTCACAGTCATTTGGTTTGGTTAAAGTACTTTGCTGGAGCATATGAAGATGCCTTGCCTTAGAGGAATTTTGTTTGAAGATGTCTTTCTGGCAGGCATTATATTTAGCATCAATTTATTATTTGCCATATTTCCATCAGGTGGGTAGGAGGAGTGGAAGGACCCCACTAATCCATCTAAACCAATAATACTTTTTTGGCCTTAAAATCTAATGATCTCATCCAGTGCTTCGTCCTTGTGATCTGAACACTTCTGCAAAGACATTTTTCTCTTGTAAAACAGTTTTTTTCCCCACCTGGATGTCCTTGTGTAAGGCTTTAAAGCCTAGGGCTGCCACTCCAGATGAGAGCTGCAGATTGCAGCCTTGGCCTGTCCCGGATGCTTTTTGTAGCTGACTCTTGACTTGTCCTGAGAAAGACAAGCCCATCCTCTTGTTGCAGAGGACTCCCAGCTTCAGTGTGTCAGATAGTGCCAGTTATAATTACAGCCACTAAGGTCCACACCAAAGGGGTTAAAAGGAGATGCTGTAAACTTGAACAACCTCGCTACTATTTCTGAGGGCTAGATTTATTCTCTGGGCTACTTCAGTCTCCCTCCAGAGAGTTCATTGTGTAAGTCAGTATGACAGATTTATCCATGCTCACAGAGATGGTGGCTGTTTTCTCACTAGGCAGGTGGAAGGAGAAAGCAGCATAAAGACAGCTGCCAGCTGAGAGGTCACAGTTGAACTCATGCCATGAAATGGCCATAAATTATAAATCTTCCAAAGAGTTACAGCTTCTGCTCTTATTTCTGTCTTGTCCTAAATTTCTCAGTTGCACTTCTATTTATTTTTGGCATGTTATTATTGTCTGCAAAGGTTGCCAAGTGATAGCTGGGCAGAGTTTCACCCAAAGAGCACAGCCCCTGGCCACTGATCACTGATGTTTTACTGAACCCTCACTGGTGTACTCCCCACACCTGCACTCTGCATGTCTGATGCATAGAGATGGGCTTGGTGTCAACTCATTTTACTTTCGTGGCTGTAGTTTATTCTCTGATTGGGAGTGTCATCAAAGCCATCCCCAGGCAAGTAAAGCCAGTTACCCAGGGGTAATTTGGGAAGGGCTGTGGCTGGTGAGACTGGATACGGTCATTGGAAGTCCATACCAACCCTTGGAGCTGTTCAAAGGTCTGCCCTTGATGTCACTGGGATTAGACCCCGGGGGCACAACCTTGCACAGTGAAAAAAATGTTGCTGCATGATCCAGAGCACTGAAATCATGTTGCTAGGTGTAGAAGGAAGCATGTAGAGGCTGGATTTCAACTGGGAAAGATCAGTGGAGCTCCTTTGAGGAACTGGCACTCAGCACCTTGCCTGATCATGCTCATCAATCAGCAATTTTTTCTTTTTTTTTGCTGGTAGCATCTGTGCATATCCTTCAGTCTTGACCCCTTCTGAATATTTGCAGACTAAGTTTGGAATAACCATCCTAAACTTCTACGAATAGCAGCTGCCTCATTGCTTCTCCAAGTACTGTCTATTCTTAGTGTAGCCAAATTCCCCACGAATTCTTTTAGGGCCTGACTTCTTAGCTTAAGTGAGTGTCACTGACACCATCTCCCTCCAACATTAGTCTCTCTACTGCTGTTTGCTATTTCCATTTGTATGATATACAAGCTGTAGGCCCAGTTTAATTACTGCTTCTTCACTGGAGCAGAAACTCGTGCACTGGGATGGATGTTTGTGTGCAATTCCAGTGGCATCCATGGACGAGTCACATGCTTAAAGCTGAGCTGGTGTGTGTGTGGGACCAAGCCCTTTAGGATCTGTCACTTTTATGGAGCAAGGTCACTGGTTTCTCAATTCAGTAGGGATTCTCTAAGGCTTTGATAAGGCTTCTGTTTTCTAGAGCTGCTTAAAAGGTAGTTCCAAGGTGGAAGCACCCACTGGGAGCAGTACCAAGCACTGCAGCTGCAACAGGGGGTTTGAGACACGCTGTGGGGAAGTGTGGTGGCCACGCTCCTCAGAGGTGTTCCTCGGGAACATTCTGTCACAGACACCCTTTCTGTCGCAGGCTGACTTGGCAAAAAGCAGGTGGTGGAAAAGAAACCAGGCCTGCAAGAAGGAAGCAAAGAAGACTGGCCTTTTTATTGCTAGTAAAATTTCCTTTACTGCCAAAAGGTCTTTGAAGCAAAATTCCAGCTTGCTGGGTGGCATCCACAGCCTGATTTTAGCTTTAACCATATGGCAGCACAGTGTCAGATTTCCCCCAGCACATACAGCTTCCCACCAAGTGCTTTCCAGGTTCTAAGAGTCTGCAGTATTTCTTCTTCTCTCCCTTGGATTTTGGGATACAACATGTTTGCTCTTCCAATTTTCTTTTTTTTCCAGCATTCCACTTGATCACCAGCACTAGTATGATCTTGATTTCCTTAAGCACTTCTCATTCTCCTCTGGGAAATTTATGTTTCTTTCTGGCATCTGTCCCCTCTTCTCTCTGCACACTCAGGCGAAGAATTCATTTCATTTTTTTCCCCTTAAACAATGCCCTTACTACTGTGTCAATAAATTACTCTTGCCATTTTTAAGAGGCCCTTCTGTCTCCTTCACTGCCCTCTCCTTCTGTATGTACTTTAAAAATGTCTTATTTATCTTAACCCCTGCTGTGATCTTTCTCTGTTCAATTCTCCATCTTTGCCTTTCTTAATATTTTTTAAGCCAACTCTGCCCTCTGATCTTTTCACTCCACTGCTGGACCCCAGGTTTTGTAGAGAATTTTTTTTTTTCAGAAGTTATTTTCTTAATTATAATTAATCCCACTTAATCATGGGATGTGGAGTGCCAGTGCAGTGACCCAGCCTTTCAACTGGGGAAGTAAAGTAGAATTTTCTGCAGCCAGTTTTCCAATTCTCTCCTCAATTAAGCTTGCCACTTCTTCCTGTATGCTAAGCAAGCATTTCTGGGTATGTTTCCCAAGTGTGTCTAGATGATTTGGGTTTGCACATGACCCTGTAATATTCCCCAAAGCCAATGTCACCTGCCTACCAAGCCTTGAAGAATAAAGTTATTCCAGGTGAGGTCCTGGTGACACACTTTTGCAGATATCATTTTGATTTTGAGTGTTTCCTCAGAAGATCCTGCTGGAGCAGGCAAACATATTCACACACTACCTTCTATGACCTCAAACAGATTTTCTTCAAAGACCTAGGTTTGATATTTTGCCTTACTTCACAGACTCATCATAGCTTTTACTCTGATTCACTTTTAAAACTCCAGTATGTTTCTCACCTTAGAGGAGGTGCAAATGATCGAGAGGCTTAGATCCTGAATTAAGGCAAAAGCAGGTTAAAATGCCTTTCCCAAGCTTTCTCAGTTTCTCCAAGTTGCTTGTGAAATACCATTGTGCTGTGTAACAGATTCACTGGTTAGGTCTGATGGCAGTGGAAACCACGAGCATTTTATCAGGTTTTGAGTGTAGTAGTCCTCTCATGGAAAGATTTATACGTGTTAAATCCCTTATTTTACAGTCAAAAAAAGAAATGGCATCCAGAACAAACTCACTTGGTTTTGCCCTTTACATTTGAAGAGAACATGACAGTAGATTCTCCAGTGTAATTTTATCTAGGTGCTTGGTTCCAGCCTGGGTCTTCCCTGATGTTTTCCAGCCATGAGCTGCTCTGTGATTTAACACCTCTTATGCTGCAGCCCCTGAGTCCAGATCCAAGGCTTGGACATGGATTCATGCTGCACCAGGCAACAAGGAGCTGCTGTTCTCAAAAAAAATATACCACAAAACACTGTGGAGCAGAAGAGGCCAATAACAGTTTATCCCTTAGAATTTTTCTTCAATCTCTGCCTCATTGTCTAAAAGAGACTTTTCATATGTGTCTGATCAGGTGTAAACAATTCCAGGATTCATTTGGGTCATTGCTGCTGGTTTAGGCACTCACCCTGATCTGACAGGAGTGCTCCTGTCTTGTGTATAAAAGTTGGTTGTCTGGGGTTTTGGGGGTTTTGGTTTTTTTTTTTGTTTTTTTGGTTTTTTTTTCCTTTAGTCTCCTGGCTAAGGGAGAATAAGGGAAACTTCCCACCCTTGTCCCGTGCATCCTGTCTTAGAACTTTTTTAACATCCCTTCAATTTCCATATGGTTGAAGAGATTCCAAAACTGAATTAAATCTCTCAGAATTTTTTTTTATCCTCTTTTTTTCAGCTGCTTTGTATTTTTCCCCAGCCCATTCCCCGCTCCTCCACATTAGGCACTAGATGATTATAGAACAAACTTCATGGTGGGCATCAAAAGGAGCACTTAACATTAAATATATAATTCCTACACCCAAGAGAATTTAATCTGATACAAATCTACAAAGAGCATGTTTTCCTTCCACAAAATATAATTATTTACCTCTTCAATTTGCAATCAACTGGCTGGTGTGACTATGCAGCTAAGCTGGAAGTAGCTGTAGTTGCTATTTTATTGGAATAATATCAAAATTCCTTCTATGCTTTGCACAGCTGTCACCCAGTGATATGATAGGTCCATGATTTATTGACCTACTAAAAGCACTTTCACTGACTTGTCACAATAAACTTTACTTAAAACATTAAAACATAAAACATCAACCAGCAGTTTAAACAGAGATGCCATACAAATGCTTTCAAATTTAGTTAAGCGCTGGTGCAAATCCTGGAAATGAAGACCCCCAGCAGAAGTTTTCTAGGAGTTGTCATGCTAGAATCTGTTGTGTTAAGTAGCAGGAATTATAAATACAAATGCCTTGAAGTATGAAGCGCTGACAAGAAGCTTGGCTCCGTCTCAAACCCTCATCAATTTTGAAGGTCTTGCTGAGACCATGAAGCTGAACCCAGCTGTAGCAACCACAACAGATTTGAACTGCCAAAAGTTGTTGGAACATCTTGGTCTTATGTCCCTGTGACTGTTCAGTTTAGGACCTGCTTTTGTAAAGCCAGGGAGGCTGGCAATGGCTGTGATACAGACCCTGGCCCAGACCTTACATCAGTGTGACTATTCCCTGCTTGAAGATGAGTACCTTCAGCTCTTTTGATGTAGCTACATTAATTTGTGGTCTAGTCAGCTGGGTTGTGTAGTAAGAAATAGTTTGCTTAATCTGAAATAGACATCAATGATGACCAAAAGGATTACTTTTTCTGATTGAATGCATATATTAGTGTTTTTCCAGGATCTGTGAGTTAAGATGGGAAGATGCACATTTGTTCCAGTTCTCTTTGGGGTCAGAGTCCTGTGCAGCAGTGACAGGGATTCTCAGCACCACCCCACAGCAGCAGGTGTGCTAGAGCTGTACAGTGTTAGCTGGTTTCCCATCATGTGATGTGGGCTGCTTTGATCATGCAGTGCTGCTTGACTTTCTCATCAGCATTCCTGGAAATCTACCTGAGCACCACTTGCCAAGCTGAAGAACTTACAAGTTCTTAGTGACTCTCTTTTTCTTCTAATTGGTGAGCAGTATTCTTAATTTTGAAAGCTATTACTGTATGTTGAAATTGAAGATAGTTTCTTTCTACTTGCTTTATTAAATCATCATCATTATTGTCTTGAGAAATATTAAATAAAGGGATAGCAAGGCATACTCTGTGTTTCTGTCTCTCACCTTTAGAATCACTTCTTTAATTCCTTTCTCAATAGTTTTAGTTTGATCATGCCAAAACTGTCTCCAAGACTGAATATGCAGCTTTATGAACAATCCAGAAGATGCCTAGGGATTACTGTTTTAGTCATAGTAGTCCACAATCCAACATATGTCAGGTTTACAGACCCTTTCATGTTATCTGATCCATGGAGTCCCATAGAGATTTCCTGAGACACTTTAAAACTGGTGAGGAAATACTACAAGTAAAGCATGCAGGTAACAAATCAGGGATCCACAAATACTTTAGTCATCGTGAGACTGCTCGAGGCTGGAAATACATGTGTAAAACACTGGTGATGAAAAAATGACAGATGAGTAGCCACTATTCTGGAAATATCAGGAAATACTAAGTTCAGTTTTCTCTGCCAGGAGGAAGGGGTGTTAAGATTAAATGGTTTCCATAAGAGGGAAAAAGAAAAATGCAGCTAAACTGTATTTTCTCTCTACCATACACAAGTGCATAATGCGATATCTATAGTTGTTTGTGTCTGGAGTTCTTTTGTGCTGGCTAAATGAGAAATAGATGATTTGCTGGAAGTACATTTGTGGTATTTTTGATTAGGATACTTCAAACCAAAGTAGTCATTCATGGTTAAATTTTGTCAGGCTGTCATTCTCCTTCATCATTTACAGGCAATGATGATCAACCACCTCTTGCACAGGGATTCTATTGGCTGAAACCAATTTGCAACCCTGAATGAAATTAATGACATTTCCATTCTGGACAGATGTCCAAACAGATGCTGGGGAGAAGGTGATAGGGATAAGTGTGTGCAAAGCCTGATGGCAGGAAATAGTCCCCACGACCTGCAGAAACACATTTTCTCCTTCAATCAGACATGCACACACACTGCAATGTATCCTTGGAGGGTGAGCTGTGTGTGCTGCTGGTGTGCACCTTCCTCAGGTGGCCTGTTTGGCAGCCTACAGAGTTCCTGTATTCTTTCTGGAGAGAAACAGCTTCCCTGGAGACAGGCAAAGGGCTCAACACCCACAGTGAGATACCCACAGGGAGGTGGTGCAGATCACTACCCCTTCCTTTTGGCAGTCCACCTTCAAACTTCTATCTTAAGATCATTAAAGATTCTCCATCCTAAAACTATCGTCTTAATTAAGGAGGGTCATCAGAAAGACTCCTTTTGCCTGCTCTTGTCTCTCTTCATTCAATCTCTTTCACAGGGCTCAGGTTGGAAGTAATGTTTTTATAGGAAAGGCATTGTTTCATTCTGGGCATGGGGCCTGATTAATGGGAAATCCAAAATTCCAAGGGAAGGGAAGGGAAGGGAAGGGAAGGGAAGGGAAGGGAAGGGAAGGGAAGGGGCGGGAAGGGAAGGGAAGGGAAGGGAAGGGAAGGGAAGGGAAGGGAAGGGAAGGGAAGGGAAGGGAAGGGAAGGGAAGGGAAGGGAAGGGAAGGGAAGGGAAGGGAAGGGAAGGGAAGGGAAGGGAAGGGAAGGGAAGGGAAGGGAAGGGAAGGGAAGGGAAGGGAAGGGAAGGGAAGGGAAGGGAAGGGAAGGGAAGGTGAACATGTTATCAATTCTTATACCAGATAACTGGAGGCATAATTTGATTTTTGAAAGTGCCTTAAATTCACTTTTGGTCAACAGGAAAGAACTTTCAGATCGGTAAATAACACAGTCAGTTTCTCCATCCAGGCTTTTTTGTTCCCTAAACTCAAATGGAAAGGTAAAATATAGCTCACAAGTCCTCTTACCTGGGCAGTGGTAATGATATAGTTTGATTTAGTGTCATACATCACATTGGTATTTCTATTGTGGGAAGAAGAAAAAAAAGAAGGCTAAGCAGCTTAAATTTAGAAAAAAATTACTAGAAAGATTACATTTTTCTCTTAGTGAGTGAAAATTAGCTTACTTGTACAGGGTCAGAGGGACAGCCAGGTAAAATCTTGTCCATCAGACCAAAGATTTTTACATGGTACAGGCTCCTTTGCCAGGGTTTCCAGATCCTACACTTGTTCTACTCCTTGTTTAGCTGTGTTTGGTGAAACTGTAATTGTCATACTCTGCTAAAGAGGGAGATGTTCATTCATTTCCTTCCTTTCTTGGTTTTCATAGTAGAAGGATACTTGATTTTATAAAATGTAATTGCATTGACTGCTCTTGTTACCAGGATTGATTGTATTGACTTCAGTTGCATGTTGTTATGTTTCCACACTCTTGATTTAAAATTTAGTTTTGCTTTTGTATTTTTTTCCCCCTGCATTTTAAGATTATTTACAGTACATTTTGAGTTAAGGGTCTTCTGCATTTGATTTATCAAGCACTGGAATTGCTCTGAAATGCCGTCAAAAGTATTCTGAGTACGTGACAGTAACCACCAGAACCGATTGCTGTTGACCTCAGTCATGTCAACTATCATAACCTTCCCTCAGGTTAGAAGGTTGAAGCTGGGAAATACATTTCAGCTTCTTATTCCTGTGTGTCACGTCCTTATTGCCATCCATTACAATTGTTCATTAGGGAATTGGGATAGCTGAGAATACCACAGTGAATAAATAATAGCGAATAGATGTCTGTGGAGAATGATGCTGTAGCAAAATGCAGGGGATGTGCCACTGAGCCCTTGTGGTGAAGGAAATGATGAAGATTTCGTTTTAGATGTGGTGGTGATGCATAAGTTATCTGTGGAAGTGTGTATTTACTTGGATACCATGAGAAGTGCATGTGAGGGTGGAGGCTGACATTTTCAGACTTTGACACTTAGGTACTTAACTGTGTATATAAGTCTGTGAAAAAATGTAGTATGATTTTAATACCTGATGAATACTGAAATGATTGAAATCTGGGACTACTTGCTATCTCTGGAAATTAGGCTATCTCTATTTAGCTGCTCAAACATTGTTTTGCAAAATGGTTTTTGAAGACATTTTAGAGAATGTGAGTAAATGCCATGGCCTCTTTTAAAAACCTTTGCTTGAAGTGTCTGTTTTTGGCTACTTAGGTGGAATTGGAAAAATTATACACACTGCTGTAACTTTTCACTTATTCAGGTCAGTGGGAGAATTACCACTGATTTCTGTGGGAGCTGGATTCAGCTGATGAATGCATAAAAACCTGACTTTGAAATTAGACTTAAATCTTAAAAGTCTCAAAGTCTCTTTCTTTGTGAACACAGCTGATGCAGGATTTCAGGAACATTTACTCAGATTCCTCACAAGAAGAATATATAAAAGCCATTTATGTGGTTCCTCTGCAGAAATAAAATGCTTTAGCAACAATAATTGAGAAATTTGCTTTTGTATAATTTCTGCTTTTCTTCCCTTATATTGTTTTTCAGCCTTTCTCCCACTTTGTATTCCGTGACATTTGGAATTCCTTCTCTAAGTTGATGTGTTTGCAAAGACTTTGAGAAGAGATGTGAAATGCCTCAGAAGGAGATGCTAATAGCCTCAAAGACCGGATTAGAGGACATATACATACCGTCTGTGTCGTATTAGGTCTCAAGTAAAGTCTTGTTTAAAGTAAAATACCAACTGTCTTTTGAAATGCCATCATTCCCTAAAGTCCTGTTACAGAGCCCTAAATCTCAAATACAGTATCTCTACATCTACAGGCAAAGGACAAAGGGTCAAAGACATAGTTTCTCCTTATTTAAGATTCCTCTTTCATTTTATTACAGGACCCTGGGGTAGACTCTCTCTTCAAGTCCAGTCTTCACCAATCACATGCTAATAACTTCAGCTGAAAGAGGGCTCTACCCTAATGTCATTATACTCCCAAGCAATGATTGATTGTGTTATAGTATGTTTTTGAAACCTAATTACTGTCTCAGTTTGTATTTGAGCTCATTAATCTTCTAGCCTGTAAATAAGTAAAATTGACTAAATAACTGAATTTCTTTAATGATGGGTTTAAGTTATCTTTATACCTGCTGTTTCTATTAACCTTTTTCTTGCCAGAAGTGATTTTTTTTTTTATTTTTTTGTTATTTCTTAAAGAAGTTTTTATAAGCTTTCATGGCAGGAAATGCACCTGTTTCAAGCACTCTGACGCTGAATGCATCACTGATACTGAACAGACAGGCCCAGCCTGGCTGCAGCCTCCTCATCCTCCTCAAGCCAGAAGGACTTTTAGGGTCCTATATGGAGCAGTCCCCCCTACAGCTGCAGTCTTGCAGAAATCATCTGGGGATGCTGGTAAGATCCATGGCCAGCTGTATATTTCTTTTAAGAATTAGATAAAAGATGAGAGGAATTCTTCAGAAAGCTGTTTATTCTGTAGCCTCTGTATGGAAAGCACTGGGCACCTCCTCCATGGTGACTAGACTTTGGGTCTAGGACGTTGTGTTCTTCCAAAAATCATCATCAAGTCCTTAAGGCAATATGCTGTTGTACAGCCTGGAGTGGCTCCTCAGTGTGTGGCTTTTGGATGGATCCTTTCTTTGAGAGTTCAACCCTTTGGTATGTTTGAACATTACTTGAGAGGCCAGTGCTCCCTGCAGTCCTTTCTTCTTGCAAGAGCCTCATCTACTGGATCCTTGCCACTGCTGACAAATAAATGAAGGCTCTGGCGATATCCAGACTAAGCTTGTGGAACAAATTTCCAGGAAAAACAAGCATGAGCACTAGCTTCAGCACAAGCAGAAACATATGGCAACTTCATCTCCTTGTTTTGGTTCCCTCTAGTAAACTGATTTAATCTACAGATACACGTACCTATTTAAATTCTCTTCCTACATGCCAGTCAGGAAGCAAGGAAACGGTGATTGATTATTTTCATTTATTGGGAAACACTTAGATAGTCTGGACAATGGGGACTTTATAAGAGCCCAGGTGGACAGGACATCTCGAGCACTTGTCATGCTTGCCAGATGTGTTAGCTGTGACTACAGGCCCTAAAGAGAGACTTCAATTTGATCTGTGTCTTGCCAAAGCACTTAAGCACATGCTTATCTCTAGATATATGAATAGTCCCTTGAGAATGCCCATGTGCTTAAAGTTCGGCATGCATTTAAGTGCTTTACTGGAGCGGGCTCCTGAGTCTTTCTGGGGATAATTAAGTCATGCCAAAAGCTATTTTACTGCCACATTTTCTTTCTGGTTCACAGGATGAGAAAATCCATTTTCATCAGAATACCAAGTGGATCATTTTTAACCTGATTATTTGTTAAAGGATTCATGTCATTAAAAAGAACTTCTTTGCTCCTTCCTTCCATTCAGTGGTTGGCGCCTATGTTTTTTAATTCCTCCTTTTCTATTGCTTAGCAGTGAGGTATGCTGTAATTGAGCCAAACTCTGCTTATATACCTGGCAGTGCTAATGAAAGGTGATGACCTTTGGCCACTCCTTCAGTAATGAACCTCTCCACAGTAGGACCAGATGGTGCTTTCACTTCCAAGGGTGCAACTTTACTGAGGTTATGCAGGTGCAAGAGTATTTCTGGAAAGGTTTCCTGCGTGGGGGAGTGGCACAGAGGGGTTGGTAGCCAGAGGGAGAAAACGGCCTTAGGAGGATAAATATAAAAAAGAAACTCACCCAGAAAATGGAAAATGCTTTTTTGTGCAGTTGGTATTATGCACAGACTAAGTGGTTGTAGCCATAAAGCTCCTCTGTGCTGTAGGTAGGAGCTCGTACACCTTTATGGTTTGTGGGCAAAGGAGTTAGATTGTTCACTGCTTAGCAATGCAAGAATTAAAAAAACTCAGCAAGCCAGTGTGGCCATGCATGTAGCAACTTAAATTTTTCTGTGCAGATGCAATGAAGGGAAGGATTAAGGTGAGGAACAGGGAAAACTTTGGGTCAAGCACCTGAAAAGTAGAATTGGTCCATCCTTGCACTGAGCAACCTGCTTTCCCACAGATGTGGCCAAAGGTGTTAGAATCAACGTCCAAAGCCTGAAGGGGGTGAAAGGAGGAGCGGAGCAGCATGTCTGACTGCATCCTCGGCATCTGCCATGTTGGGGTGGCTCAGCCTCCAGTCTCCTGATAAAAACAAGCATGTTCCGCTTCATTTCCTGTTTTGGAAAATGCGGCTTGAATGCTAAAAGGCTAATTGCACATTGTTTTTAAAAATTAGTTTGATAATTCATCATATTGTAATTAAACTAATTAGAACACTATTCATTTCCAACCACCTTAATTAGGCCTCAACTTGGCAGGGAGCCCGTGAGACCAAAATGTTGCAATTTGTTAAACAATCGAAAGACTTTGATAACAAATGACTGTATTCAGCTACATTTTAGTTAATAAGATTTATATATTAATCTGGTTATACTTTGTTCCCTCAGAATCTGGCAGGGCTTACAGGTCTTCTGATCCCCCTACGAAATTCCTAAAGTCTGAGTTAAAATAACTGGAAAATTTTCCCAATCTAACAGACCTTCCTGATTTTTGCACCGTAGCAGGCATTTGTGAGACTGAAATGATTTTTTTAAACTTTCTAATTTTAAAACATTTTTTTAAAAATTTTTTTACAATTTTTATTTTTCCCTTCTTCTGATCAAGTAAACGGCTTTCAAAGTGAAATGGCAAGTTTGTGGAGCAGATGCAGGCTGGGTCTGTGGGCTGGGAGGGTGTTGGTGTGTCCCTCTCTCTCTGGGTTTGCTTTTGGGGGCGCTGTTGGATCAGGCTGCACTTTTTCAGCTGCACAGCACAGGAGATTCCCTTCCTACCTTTTTTTTTGGACTTCTGGCCCTTGTCATGTCATTGTGACAAATGCTTGGCCAGGGCATGAGCTGGCACCCCAAACTCACATGAGAGGTGCAGGACTTCCGTGGTGGTTGGTTCATCAGTGGTGAATTTCCCTGCATGCTCTCTTTGACAGAGTAATGAAGTGATAATTACCTAAATGAATAAATGTTGATGGCTGAGATAAATATCCACATTCCCTTAATCTATTTTCCTCTGAAATTGCTAAAGGAAATTTGGCTTTAATGAGAGGTATATGTCAATTTTTACAAATGATTGTAAATCTGTTTAGAGAGAACTTAGATGAGTCAGTCTCTGTTTCAGCAGTAAAAGTTATTGATGTATGAAGGCATAAGATGGACCAAAAAAATTGAACAAGATATTGTAATAATTTTGTTTCTCAGTGTCACTACCTCTTGCAACATCTGGTTTGTTTCTGTTCTTTCCACATCCTGCAGATGTTGCTGAACACATGAAAAACACTGGTGAGAGAATATTTTAGCCAAGAAGCAGTTTCAGTGAATATTATAAAAGGGTATCCTCTTAACTCTCCAGAAGTTGAGTAACTAAAAAATTCTAGTTTCATTGCTAGTAAAGATCAGATCAATAAGCAAATGGGCCAGGGGCCCTCTAAAAGTGTCAAGAATAATCTGTTGTGGATGAAATAGAAAAGTATCTGGAAACAGTATGAAGTAATAAATCCAGATGGAGTCTTATTCTGACACCCTTCCTGAGCCTTACTCCTTAAATAGCCTTACTGATATTAGAGGCTCGTGTTCAAGCTGCTGATGTGGGATTTCCTTCCTTGCCCATCTCTGGTTCACATGGCAGAGGAAAAGAAGATTAAGGAAATGTGAAAAGCCTACACACAGGCAATTTTTCCACTGTGTTTATGGGTTGTGTAGCTTACTGATGGGCCAGGTTTTAAATTCTGTATGCCCATGCGCATCGCCAGTGCCAGTCTGGTGGGCAGAGGGCTCTCCAGACAGCAGGCATAGCACAGGATGGCTCAGGGATCCTGTTTCTTGTTGCTGTAGAGCTGGGAAGGGCAGCCTGTTTTTTGCTTTGCCTTTACCACAGCAAATCTGTTTGCTGGAGCTGTCCTTAGCTCTTAAATACTCCTAATATAGTTAGTCTGAGGTTGCTGACTGGTTTTCCATCCTGTTTCTCCCGGTTTTGCCTATTGATCATTTTCCCATGGGTCTAAGCACCTTTCTGAGTCCTGGGGAATATTCTAGAAAAGGCTGGGAAGTTGCAAACAGCATGGGTTTCTGCCATGGCCTTGATTAGAGCAGCTCCCAGGGTTCAAGAGACATAACACAGCCACTCCTGCTTCCCCCGGTCATTCCGAAGGGGTCTGTGTGTACTCCTGCAGTGCCACTGCACAAAGCACAGAGCCCGGAGCTCTTGGCAGTAACTCTTCCATCACTGATGTCAGAGGTGGGACAGAACTCCTTCCTCTTGCTGCCTCCTCAAAATACAGATGGCAAAGGAGAAATATTGAGTGCGTGGGAGTTAATGGTGAATTTTGGCTGGTTTCTCAGTGGCCTGGGCTTCGCTTGCATGCTGAAATGAGGAAGAGTGATGAAAAGGGTGACTCTGAAGCAGTATAAGTTGGGAATGTGAAAGAGACTGAGGAATGAAAAGGCTACTGTATGTAATGGCTCTTTGTCAGGGAAAAATAGGACATTATGAAGGAGATGCTAGAAGAGTTCTGCTGGGACTCAGTAAGCGATAGGACAGGAGAGGGCAGGATGCAGAAAGTGCATCTGATGTACCTTGGCCTTTGGCATGGTGGCTCCAAGTGGTCACAGTGTAATTCAGAGGTGAATTTAAAAATGGGTACCTGGAAGATAGGCTGAAATGGCCTTCAGCTGCCCATGCTGCCAGAGAAAAATCTTCTTCAAAGTATTTTTCTTTTATGAAGATGAGCATAAATTAATGGTAATTTTTTCAGCAAAGAAAAAGCAGTAGATGGGAAGGTGCATAAACAGGTGCATCGTTTCTCTCCTCCCCTCTTGAGCAGCTCATTTTAATATACACCAGTTATTGCTGTGCATAATAATGAACATCTGTCAAATGCTTTCCAGAGTGTGTGAAAATCCACCTACAGAGCTAAAAAGCAGACAAGCCGTGTAGTTTCTGTGCTGCTCCCTGTATTGCCAGAGAAACTTCTCCAAGCTGAAATCTCTCCAGTTCACACTCTACTTCAGACCTCTGTTTTCTAGTCAAATACGTTATTTCTCTGCACAAAACATAAGGAGACTCCAGTGACCACCAGTGTCCCTAATGTAATTTCATAGAAAAATCTGACTCCTCTTGAGTCCAAAGCCCTGGAGATCCCCAGTTCCCGAGGTGATGGCCTCCAGCCAGGAAAGAATGAGGTCCCCTAGGTCAAATTCTCCCCCCAGATAGAGCCACTGCAAGCCTAATAAAGGAAATGAGGTTGCCAGGGTGTGGTTGGAGACAGAATTTGGCCATATTTGAAGTCTGTGGAGTGGCTCCAGGATGAGATCAAGAATTGGCCTCTCCCTCCAGCCTCCCCTTCAATATTAGTTCTTTATAAAGCAGCATAGGTTGCCTCACGCTTGCATTCCTGCAGGAAAGGCTGGGTCCAAAGCCCTCTAAAGATGTTCAGAGATTTCCTTTTGGAGACTAGGTCAGGTTTCCAGACAAGACATACCATCCAACTGCAATCAACTTGTTCCTTAGATGTATTTTTGTTCAGACCAACCTCAGACTTAATAATCACAGTAGAATTTGAAAATTCCTTTTTCTCTTTTACTTTGCACAGCTGAGAAGTAAAAAGGAGATAGAAAAAAATACCCTCTAAAGAAAATCCAACACTTAGCTGTGAGAGCCTGATTTTGGTTGGTGATGCTTTGTGGAGGTCACAGGGATTAATGAAAAACATGATTAGAACAACATCAAGCTGGGGGCCCCAGTTTGGCACTGAAGCATCCATTTGGGTATATCATATTGCATTATGTGATGTAAGAATGTGGGCTAGTGTAATCAAAATGTAACTGCAATCCTTACCAAAAACACCTGTTTAACCTCAGCTAACCCGGGAAGGGAACGTCAGATATTTTATTTCCTTGCTCGAGCATCAGAGGTGTAGTGCTGAAAGCACAATAATAAAGCTTCTGTTTGTAGGTCCTGGAAACTGAAGTATTTAGAGCTTGTGCCCAGTCTATCCCAAAATACATTTTATGTTCCTCAGTTATGTGATTACTTAACTTAGTTATGTGCTTGGGAAGAACGCCGAAGTGAGGGGAACGGAGTCTGAGGATGGAAATGTTTAATCTGTGATTTGATAAACTGTAGCTAGTGGCAATATGAGCTGCTTCTGGCCCAAGAACAGAGGTCTGTAAAGTACCAAGGAAGCAGAGAGGTCTTTTGGCGCTTTTTGAGGAAAAACTGGTTTGAAAAAAGAGTGGTGAATTATGATCAGGGCTCAGAACCCAGATCTGAGTTGAAATTGCCAGTTTTATCACTTTGCCCAGAGAACCCTTGGAATCTTGGAATCATTCCCTGGGTGATAAATGCTGAGAAACTGCCAGAGCAGGGTGGCAGCGCAGCAAAGAATAAATGTTGTAATGGTTCAGGTATCAATGTGAGACAGAAGAGAAAAAAAATTTGCCTTCTATTCTGTGGCAAGATTCTTTTATTTTTATTTTTTAAAATTTTTTAAATTTTTTTTTGAGATTAGGAAAATTATTTTTTCTCTTGATTTTACCTGTCTAGAGATTAGTTTTTAGTTTAAGTCAGTCACTGAAATTCCATCTTCCTTCGGTGATTCATCCTCCTAATGCAGTCCCTTGTGTATGGGATGATTTATGTTCTGAAGAAATTTCTCTAACAGTTGGAGCACATATAACTATCTGAGATGAGATGAGATGAGATGCTGTGAACTTTTAGCCAGCTAAGATGAGGTGAGATGACTCGTGGCACCCCAGCTGATTGCTTCTGTAGAGCAAGGATACCCATACTTCCATGTTTCATTGGTGCAAATACTTATAAAAGTTAAATTTTAAAAGGAGCACCTTTCAAAGAACCTACATGAGACAGAGTGTTTCAGAAGTTAGTGGGAAGCACTCACTTGTTTTTTTTTTATAACTCCCAAAGAAGGCTGAAAAGCCATCATTCAGTGGTTTGGGGTTTTTTTCATTTCTGTACAGTCCAATGCTTTCCTTCACTTGCAGTGAAATTGGTGTTGAATTCCTCTTTGTACCTTGAGCAACCTAACTTGCTTTTGCTGGGCTGTGCTGGGAAACTTCTCAGTGCCTGGTATGAGTGCAGGAGTCCTCAAGGAGATTTTGGGTAGTAGGGTGTTGACCTAAAAGCTCTGGTGCGGGATGCAGATGGCTCAGTGAAAACACATGGACCCCCAGTTGAGGCTACATCTTGAACAAGTGATAAATCAACAAGATTTATTGACTCCAGCAGAGCTATTGCCTGGCTTCCAGTCCAAAGGATCCAGTGGATATATGGTATTTTACACTTCCAAACAGAATCCTGAGTGATGTCAGAGCTGTTGCAAGGTAAAGGTGTAGTTTTGGAAGGGTAATCAGTGACAGAAAGCAAATAAAGGACTTTGACAATGTCAGACAAATGAGAGGCTTCGTGTTTTAAAAATTTGGAGATGCTGTTCTGGCAAAAGGGCTCAGAGCTGAAACGACAGACACAAATCTGTCACGAGGAGCAGCCAGCTCCAGTGTGCCCAAATCCCTGGTTTGTCAAACTCCAGTGCTGATGGATGACCTACTGAGGCATTTCCTGCTGAAATGCACCATGAAATTTTGTACAGGGCTGGATAGAGAATAAAAAGAGCATTGGCATAAACCAAATGAACAAAATGGTGATGCCCCCATGCCACCAGCAGCCCATACTGTAAGGTGTGGTGTACAGGCTTTGGTACAGCAGCACTTAATGGGCCCAGAGCCATTGCATGGAGCCAATGCATTGCCTGTCTGTGCTGATTTAACCAGCATTGCATAAATCACTCATTCCCACAGACATTCAGTTGTGAATATTTTTTGAACGGCTTACCAATTGTATTTTTTTCTAATTTTTTAATTAAAGCAAGGCGAAAACAGATCCTGTCCTCTGCTGATGTCTTGGTTCAGGGAATAGTTTATCTTGAGACAGATAAGAGTGTATCAAGTTCTCCACAGTTTGTCAAGGCAAATACTTGTCAGTGGCCTAAATATTTTAATCAATATTAGGGAATCATGAATATTAGGGAATAATCTTTTAAGAGGGAGAACATAAGTTCCAGCTGACCCCTCCCACCCCTTTCCCTGAGCCCACAAAACCTGGAGGGACTAGCTACATTTGGAAACAGATGCTCCTACAATTATGGAGGAAGAAACACAACTGACTGCTTGGAAAAGACAACTTTGGGTAATGTATCAGCAGATCCACAGATTCATTACAAAAGTGCAATCTGAAAAAAACATCTTAAGGTCTCAACTCACTGCACCTCTTCCATGAAGGCAGTTTATGTCAATGAAGATGCCTCACAGTTCCTCAGCCTAGGAAGGTTCAGACATGGGAGGGCCTGTGGAAATTTACAGCAGCCAAAAAGCCCAATACTGAAATTTCTTTAATCTGATCAGGCTTTGTTCTTAACCCTGAGACATAAATATCCAGCACATTACACCTTTGATTTACTATTGTACACGTATCAGAGAAACAGTGGTCCTTTTGAATTATGCATTCTCTTAACAGAACATTAAACGTTATGGGGAGATGGAGTGGCCCAACACACAGCTATTATCCTGACAGAGGGGAGGGTGAGATCAAGAGTAATGCTCCCAAGCTGCAGAAACTCTGAGTTTTTGTTGGACTGCTTGAATGAGCATTATAAATAGCGCTTTGTTCCTTCTTGTTAATAAATAGTGTTTAGATTGTTCACAAGAAACCTGATAGATGGCTCATCAAGAGGAACAGGAGGGATTATTATTTGACATAAAAGAAGAACCACATCTCTAAGTCCTGAAACTTGTCTTGAAACTGATTAACACATGCAGCAGAACTGTTCCTCGGCTTCTGAGGGGAAAGCAAACCTTTTAATAACTTGAAAATTCATTTGTTATTGGTTCTTCATATCAAGACATGGCCAAAAGTTACTACAGCACTGTAGGAAATCAAGTTTGATTTTGTAATATAGTCAAATGAGTACTTTGGAGTGCTATGTTTAAGATCAATAAGGAAGCGGTAACTACATTTGCTGTCATATGATGATATTGATGTAAAAACATAGTGGTCAAAATGATAAAATCAATTTCATAATTTAATCAGAAATGTTTATTGATACCATTAAAGCTGAATTCAATAGCTCCTGATATCCAGGTAATTTCTTATCTGTCAGAAAAACATATTGAAATGTTCTTTCTTTTAAATGCTTGGAGTTAAATCACTGAAAAAAACCAACAGCAACCTGTGGCTGGAGCTGGCAGAGGATGGTGGATGGGGGGTGGAGCTTTTCTAGTGGCTCATACAAAATGCTTTAAGCTTTTCAGAGCTCTTGTATTTCATGTGTGATGGGTCCAGGCTATGCTGTCTTCTTGTGCTGTACAGCCCTGGGGTTCTGTAGCTCCTCCTCTGTGGCAGGCCATGAGGATGGGAGAGAATGTGGATTTAAGGCACAAAACCCAATTATTGGGTTTGTCTTTGCTTCTGTGCCCCAACCTAGCCAAAGTTTGGGCTAAACCCTAGAATATGCTGCAAAGGCTGCAGAGCAGGCAGGGATGGCCTCAGAGCAGGTCAGCAGGGTGTAGGGTCAGGATTCACAGGTGAGAGTGGCCTGTGGGGGTGGAAGAGAGGAAAAGGCAGGTTGGAAGTCGCTAGGTACGGGTTATATCTTCCATGTGTGGTAGATGTATGTGTTTCATCCCTTGTGGGGATGAAATGCTTTGTTCTGGGCCGTGCTGCTCTCGTGAAGGTGTGTCTGAGCACACAGGGTACCACCACAAGGTACCACAAGGGCTAGGAAAGGCACAACCCCACTGTAGAAATCAGGGGGTCACCACTGATGCAGTTCTTTGGGAACAAGAGAAAAAAGGTTTTTTTTTAAAAAAATAAATTAGATCAATAAGAATTGAGATTTTTTATGATTGGAATTGACTGACTTAAAGAAGATTTCATAGAACACATGGATCTGAAAGCTAGAGAAATGATAGTTAAGGCTGCCTAATTCTCTCTCTGAAGACCGTATGCATAGCAGAATAAATCCATTAATCTTGGGCAGCAATATTGAATATGTACTTCATTATGGAGCTGAAACTGATGTCATCCCTGGATGGGATATTTTAATTTATTTTTTTTCACATGGTATTTCTGGTTTTTAAATACTTCTTTTTAAAATAAGCCATCTGGTGAGAAATATTGTTTTATCAGAGCAATTTTGCACTTTGTAGAAATTAGTTTCTGTGTAAAAGGTGGAACATTTTAGCTCTTCTTTCTCTCTTGAGGTATGGAGGATTATAGGTCTTGCATTTGAGTATATATTTGAAATTGATCATTCTAAATTACTGATGGAGTAATTTATATTTCTTTTTATTTTTACATAGCTAGTCAAAGATGAGTGCTTCATCTAGGGCAGTACAAGAAAAAATTTACTTTGATGGAAAGGCATATTTTGACTCCTTGAAGTAAATGTGAATGATGTGTATTTGTCACATACCAGGAACAGCTCTAGATATGCACAAATTTATTTATACTGAGATTAATGTTTCTCATACTTTAAATCCTGCTACTTTGCATAGGCCAGAAACCAGTTCATTCCGTGTCTCTAGGCTGACTGCAAACAAAACATACCCTAAGCATTCTTTACTATGCCTTTCGAGGCACTTTGCAAGGATGGAGACAAGATTCTATAACTGCCACAGCTCAGTGTTCAGAACCAAAATCATTTCCAGGAGGCCATTTTTTGGTGGACAAAATACAGTTTGGCTCACTCTTAAATTCAGTCTGAACTCTTAACTCTGCCACAGGATTTCTGTAGTCCCTAAGCTGCAGAAGGCAACCTAAAATTGTAGAGTAGGTTTAGACTGGATATTCAGAAGAAATTCTTCCTTGCAAGGGTGCTGAGGCACTGGCACAGGTTGTCCAGAGAAGCTGTGGATTCCTCTCCACTGAAAGTGTTCAAGGCCAGGCTGGATGGAGCTCTGAGCAGCCTGGGATAGTGGAAGGTGTCCCTGCCCATGGTGGGGGGTGTTGGAGCTAGATGGGCTTTAAGGTCCATTCCAACCCAAAGCATTCCATGGTTCTGTGCAACTGCCCATCCATCAGGTATAAATCTCAGCACAGAAACTCTGCACAGTGGAAGTGAGAGGCCCTCACCACGTAAGTCTTGCTTTTTTTTTGTGAGGTAGCAGGAGCCATTTGGGAAGCCAACAATGAAATTCTCTGCTGTCATCTCTTCTTTCATTATATTTGTCAGTATGGAATCAAATAATCTTTTCTCCTTCCTACTCCAGACAGTGATAAGAGCAAGCCTGAGCAACCCACCTGTTTCAAGGTTTGTGGAGTAAGGGATTTTTAATATGACAGGCAAGAAGATAGATGAGGCATTTTTCAAGGTGGAAACAAATTTAAGTCACTAAATCACACACACAGAGCAAGTGCTCCTTTCTCTATCATTTCCACAAATTCCTCATTGTCCTTGAAATGTGACCCTTGAATCTGATATCATGATTTCTTTTTCTTTGCAGAATTACATGAAGGATTTATATTCAACTTGGTGAGCAAGACCATTGCTTGAGAATGTGGGCTCTTTGCAGAGGCTTGTTTTACTGGACTGGAGCCTTTTACGACTGTGTGTCCAAGTCTGCTCTATGGAAGTCCATGTTCACTCCTCACCTAATGGAAAAAAAATAACTGCCAGAAGGTACATTCCTCCTTTTGTAGGATGGAATGAACTATCCCCAGAAAGATCTCACTTTCTATTATGGAAAGAGTGTAGAGAATGAGAGTAGATACAATTCTGACTTGTGTGTGTTTATAGGAGAACCAAGTGACCATAGGTTTTGGATGTATGCAAATCCAAAAATCTTGTAAGCTGGCAATAAATGAAGTAAAAAGTTCAAGAGATTTTGTTACCTATTAAAATTGGATTGTCTGCCTCAGTGTTTAAAGATTTTCTGTGAGATTTAACTGAAGGACTGCAACCAATTAGTTAAAGATTAGACTATGGACCAAACAGGGTTTAGGTCTTTTCAGTGTTGCTTGTCTCAGTGTTAATTGCTTGTCCACATTTTAATTTCCTTCAGTGTAAATAATGATGATAATGTATAAATCAAAATGATCTTCTGTAACGTAATTCAGGAAGAATTATTGATTGCTAGACCGTGTTTGGATTGAACTACTTTTGACAAATAGGAATGACAAGATTTGTTTTCATAAGACAAGTAGCTGAGCCTTTGATATCTGATTTGAAGTATTTGTCTATATAACACGTATCAGTAAAGCAACTTGTATCCAGTTTGTAGCTGAGAAACTGGCATATTTTATGGCTGATATAATTGATTTAGAAACTGACTTACCAGATTGTCCTATGTACACTAGAGAGGAATGGGGCTGCTGTAGTGTGCCAGGGTGGGGGAAGAATGGAGACTTATTCTTGGAAATGTTCCGATGTTTTGGAGAAGCGTTTAGAGAAGCCACAGGAATGCCAGGATTAAAAGCCTGAATACAGAATAAAATCTTTAAGAGACGGTGATGGATTTCTTAGTCCTTTTATTAAGATCACATACTGAGCTGTATTTAGTACAGGTTACCACCATTTCCAAAAGTTTCAGTCATAGCTGAGGAAGGACTGAATGAAAAGGGCTGTGAGGTGAAACTAATTCTAAAAAGAATATGAAGATTGGCCAAAAATTTTAGTCTTATGAAAGAATAATATATGTTTGTTTATAAGCCATATAAGATCTTAAATCCTGTACCCAAATATACATTTCTATCATGGTGTCATAAAGCCAAATAAAAATTTTTGGTTGTCTACCATGAAAATGCAGTGCTGATGTATTTTGCTGTGAAATGTGTTAAACTGAGGTCATGGAGACATTACCAGATCTTTCATCACCCTGCATCCAGGCAAATAAAATGCAACAATCAGTTTTCAAAGCCAAAATCCCTAAAATGTCATAAAGTTTTCTGAGTTTTAAAGCTTGAAATAGCAGCTCTTGGCAAAATGCCTTGTGTCTCACTGATAACATTCTTTAGATGGCAGCAAAATAGCCATCTAGAGCAGCTTTGTGATTTCTCCTTCCATTAGTCTGACAAAGTATGAAATTTGCCACTTAACCATAACTACCCCTTTAGATCTGTTGTTTCCTCCTGCAATTTTTGTGGAATTCTGAATTCAGAGATGCCCATCTAGATGAAAATTCTTGACTTAATCCAGATGATAGAAATGGCCACAGGAAAGCACATATGCTGATAGAAAGTACAAACATGGTAGGTTTGTTCACTGAGAAATTTGCTGATGTAAAAATATTATTCTGAATATGCTGTCTGACAAAATAAGACAAACAGGAAGAGACAAACACCAAAACCAAAGCAATTAAAAATCACTTAATGACTTTTTAATGGAGGAAAGCAAGGATTTGTAAAGAGACAGAAGCAGGTTTGGTGTCACACTATGACTTGGGATCAGTGCTAAAGCTTAATTTTCCACAGCTAATTTGGTGGTCTAGCCTAAAAAAACTCAGGAGTTGTTTGAGATAAATTTGTGGATACTTATGTGGCTCATAAATATCTTATGTGGCTCACAAGGAAACAATCAAAATAAAAATTTGTCAGAGGTGTCCTGCAACTGTTTTGGAAGAGCTGAAAAAAATGACAAAAATATTTTGGTTGGCTCTTCAGTTTCTGGACCTACAACATAAAGAAGCCTTATGGAAGAAATATTAGTGCAAGATTAGTTTGGCAGCCTTGAAAGAAAAAGGAAGAGATCTTGTTCAAAAAATTGACTTCAATTTGGGGTTAAATTTTGAGTTTCTAGGGAGATTTTCCTTGTTTAATAGAAATTAAACACCTAGGAATTGTCTATAATTGCCTCTCTCCAGTGGGTGGGAGAAAAAAATGATCACTTCCATAGAATGATAAACCTCTATTGTCCTTGACAGTTATTTTAGGATGGGCTGAATCATACACTAAAGATAGTTATCCCTCTCTGCTGGCTGTAGGCAGCTCTGATAAGTAGCTTAGACTTCACACACTGGAGTTTTTGATGGCTCATGTGGATGAAGTGTGTCCTCCTGCAGTGATTCTAAGTCCATCTCTGATCCAACACATCTGCTTTTAATAATCCAAAATAATAAAAAAAAAACCTCTCCCCTTCTTAAGCGTTCGTATTAATTAGGTGTGAAAAATTACTTTTTGGATCAGCTCACTAGCACTTCAAGGTCGTTTAACCACCTCTGTCTGACCTAAGACATATTAACTGTGATAGAACAAGTGGGAAGAAGGAAACAAAAGTACCACTTTTTGAAGTATGAAAGAACACAGCATGAAAATAGTTCCTTTTCTCTTGGTTTAATATTTGCTTTTGTTCATCTCTTGAACTTGAAAATTTCACCAAACAATCTGTCAGCACTTGTACGGTGAACAGAGCCCTGGAGCAGGAGCAGTAAAAGGAAGCCACCAGTAGCTGGTCCTGCTTGTAATTTAAAGCATATCACCCAGTCCTCTTACACGGGCAGGGCTTCTCTCCATAGCCACTGAGCACGTGTGTGTCTGTGGAAGGACCTTTACCTCTGTAATTATTGTTGGAGTCTGGGATACAGAGTGTGTGCCCTTGTTTCTGATACTTAGTTATAAGATCTAGAAAAACACTGAATTTCATATAATATGAAATTCATGAGCATGTTTTCATGGTGATACATGAAAACAAATGTTAAAGTTAGATGAAAAAAGCTAAAAGTGTAGGTGTAGAGATTAGAAAGTTTTTTTAAATCACTGGGTGAAAAAGTTAGTTTAGAGAACAGGAGACAAAATGGAAGATTTAGGGTGTTGTCCCTTGTCCCTTCTTCTTTCTTCTTCATGTTCTTCTCCTAGAGGTTTTGGGTAATAGTAAGTGATTGGATAGAAAATGCCGCAGTGAAGCACAGAGGTGATGGGTCATTGGGTCATTAAGAAAAATAATATACGTGTCTATTGTTAATTGGGTAAAAATAGGTATAAAGATAAAAGAACTGAGTATTTTGGGGCCATTTTGTGCTTCAGACACGAGGTGAGCCACAAGGCCTTGTTGTACCATCAGAAGAAAGAAATGTACCAGATTGCAAAGATTAACCTTGTGTAGCCAGCCTGGAGAGACCTGTCAAGTTTTGTGATCACCTGTTAATAAACACAAGAAACAAGATTCTAACGAGCTCGGGAGTTTTCTTTGAATCAGAAGAACTGAGATAAGCAGGGCTCCCCACGAGGGAGGATCCCAAAATAATTCAGTCCAAAGGAGGCTGCGAAATCCAAGAATAAAAAGAAAAATACAGAAGAGATGCAGCAGAAACAGAGAAACAGAAAAAGGACTTTTTAGAGAAAGGTTACAATTATGAGTGTGAGCAGCCCAGCAGAAAGCAGCCATGTGCAGGAGGACTGAATTTGAGCTGTGTCTCCTTTGCCTGCTCAGTGCAGAGAGCCTCAAAAAACAGCTCAGGTCCATGCAAGGTCCTAAGCAGCCTAGAGCTAATTAACAGGGAACACTAGGTAAAACAGTGAATTAGAAGGGATTTCCAGCAATGAGGAGTTCTGAGCAGGGACATGTTGGGAATAGTGTTTCAGAAATAAATTGTGGAAAGGTACTGGAGGTGTTAATCTACACTCAGTACTTGGATCCCACAAAAGGATGAGTCTGATACTGAATTCAAAGGAGCGACACCGACATCACAGTGTGGAGAATCCTACTAATAGCCCATATGTCTTCAGGTACTTCAGGTACTGAAAATACATTTTGCAAATTCTTTGCAAACCTGTCACAGTGTGGATCTGTATTAGTGAAGTATTTGTAAGACATCATTGCAGTAAATAATAGTAGTTTAATAACCAATTCACTGAGGATGGGAGGAAGATTTTGTGCTGCTCCTTTTCATGGCGCTTCCTGTGTCTGAATACCATAAATCATAAAACTTTTCAGCAAGAGAACTAAATGATTTTGCTTAACTTGAAGCTTGCTGAGCTTTTCTGTTTGCTAGGGGAGCCCTTAAGATGACATTCTATTTCTCTTACTTGGCAATTTAGCAGCATTTTGCTCATGAAAGGGTGCTAAAATCTTCTGGTAATACTGTATTCCTTTTGCTGTAATCCTAAAATACTAATTATCTGGAAAAGGGTTTGCAATTTTCACAGAAGCAGGAGGTACTGGCAAAACAAGTGTTTCAATTCAATATAGAGTTTAGGATCTTTGGGGTAAAAATCACCCAAATTACTAGATCAGCTCCTCTAGTCCTCTGCCCAGGGTAGGGTTGATTTCATCTTTCTGTATAGATGCTTGTTGAATTTGTTCTTACAAATGCCTGGTGCTGAAAATTTCCTCATGTGCTGCTTTTTTCCCAGGCCATCTAATTCAATTCTGCACTCTTAGAATTAGAAACTTGTTGCTAGTGTCTGACCTGAATCTCTCAGATGTTGGATTATCACTATAGTTTATCCCACCTGGACATAAATAAACCAGATTATGATGTTTGTTTGTTTATTTGTTTGTTTGCTTTAACCCTTACAAGTTCTTTGTTTTGCAAGATTGTCTTAATTTCTTTTTTGCATGTGACTATTTGACTCTTCTTTGTCCAAAGTCAGAGCACTTCTACAAAAACAGACAGAGTTGGGACTGTCCAGCCTGGAGAAGGCTCCAGGGGGAATTTAGAGCCTCTTCCAATGCCCAAAGGGGCTATGAGGGTACTGTAAAGGGGCTTTTGACAAGTGCATGGAGTGACTGGCAGGACAAGGGGGAGTGGATTTAAACTGGAAAAGGACAAGTTTAGATTAGGCATTAGAAAGAGATTTTTGACTGTGAGGGTGGTGAGGCACTGGAACATAATTTCTAGAGAAGCTGTGGATGCCTCATCCCTGGAAATGTTCAAGGCCAGGTTGGACAGGGCTTTGAACAACCTGGCCATGGCAGGGGGTTGGAATGAGGTGATCTTTAATGTCCCTCACAGTCCAAACCATTCTACTATACTATTGATTCAATATTAGATAACCAGTGTCAAGGATGACACCTCATTTATCCATGGATCTCATGTAATAAAAGAGTTCCTGTGTCCTTATCCATCTCTGTAAATTTAGTATTCTCCAGGCACAGAGAGATAGCACGAGCTGATCCTGCTTTTTGCTGGTTAAGAAAATGCAGTGCCTTTCTAGAGGTCCAAAAAGAGATCTGCAAGGATTTATTGCTGCTCAAGGCCTGCCTGCCTGCCTATGCAGCTATCTGAAGAATGAGTCCTCTGCTCATGAAAATGTGATCCTTTATGAGAAAGAGAAAACTGTGATCTGGTGCTCTGGTTTGGAGCTCTTTTCTTTCAGGTTCTTTTGATTGGCAAGAAATGAATATGTATTTTAATTACATCTGGCCTTTTTATGACATGACTAAGCTGTCCAACAGATGTCTGCTTTGGGTCCAAACAGCATGAACATATGACAGGGAGGCAAACAATAATCCCAGGGAGTTTCATCCCTCTTGCTTTTCACACAGACTTGGTCACACTATATCAAACGCCTGCGCGAGTTCTTTACCCTTTTGAAAGAGTAAAAGAGAAAGCCAACAAGTACATTCTGAATCTGGAATCCTCTTATGGCTTCCAAATATAAAGCCCTCTTCAGGAAGGTATCTTCAGATCACATCTAATTGCCACTCATAACTTGATGATGTGCACCAGGATGGAAGCTTTATAGGCTGCACTCCAGCAGAAATCCTTAAGGAGAGCTAGGAAATGGATACCATCAGGCCAGATTTGGAGGACTGGAAATAATTTACCCGTAACTCTTGATTTAATCTATCTGTCTGTTCAAATTCATCTCTCATCTAATCAATCTGAACAAGAGGACTGAAATCCTGGAAATAGTGTGTTTATTAGTCTTAAAAAAAAAAAAAAAAAGTCCTGGAAATGTGTTTTAACAAGTTGTTGAGTTAGCAATTCTTTCTTACTCTCCATCCCAGCCCTGCCACACATACTGTAACTTTCATCTCCAGCCAGAAAACTTCAAAGTCCTTCTGAGGTCAAGGGCAGTGTGGCAACATGTATTAAATCAAGAGTTCCCAGATTAGCGTACGTTCTCGGATGCGGACAGGGACTGCGAAGTATGGTGGTGTTACAGAAACTGGGCTGGGCTAGGCACCTGGAGAGATTAAGGATTTGGGGATGTGTCAGCCTGCAGAATGGAGGAGATTAGATTTTGTTTAGTTTTGCTTGTTTTAATTAGTACGATGTAAGGAGCGAAAGGCACGTACACGACTGCAGTGCGCCGTCCTGCAGCTTTCTGCATTAGATCTGCTCGCTGCTGAAATTCATGTGAGGGTGCTGCACAACCCAACTGGCAAACAAAATCCTCTCAAAGGGCAAGGAAACAGTCCTTTTCCAGATGTACCTTTATCAGAAACATAATGAAAACACAGTTTATAAGGTGAAAGAGTCATCTGTACTAATAGTTAGCTTGCAGCAAAGCTCTGAATTGGTTGGTTTGCGACCACATCGAGTTTTTGTTCCGTTTGATATAATCTCATTTTCAGTTCACAACCATCATGTTCTTTCTGTCCTGAGAGTGAAATGCAAGCTAGTCCCTGCCTGATGTATTTCTGCTCAGAGCAGGCACTTAAGTTTATTAGGCAGCAATAACAGTTGTGACTTCTCTAAGCACATTGGAAAGAAACATAATGAAAAATATACCTTTTTTATTGCTACAGAAACAAAACAAAGGACTTGTAGTAACTGGCATGACTTTACCCATTATCAGATGAACTAATATTCTGAAATTGTTAGAATTAACAAAAATTCATGGCAGTAGGAGTTTTTGCCAAAACAGATTTGTATTTGAATCAACAAAATAATACTCATGTAAAGCCTGCTTTCATCCCTTGAAAATACAAGGATTTAAATAAGGTTTCAAGTAAGATTTTAGTTTCTGTAGCCTTCCTCTGGGACCAGCAGAGATAAACAGAGGGAGGCAGCTTGACTTTTGGGTGCAAAGAATTGCTTTTTGGAACTGCTCATCTGATTTGGGCACTTCAGTGGAGTGCATGGAGTTCAGCGTGGTGTATTTAGTAATAAAGCACACTGCCATATGTGCAGGGTGTGTGGAGTACCTGACTGCTTTAAGTGTGCAGCTACATACTTTTTCTTTCATAAAATTGCAGAAAAGACAGAGAATAAAAATCTTCAAACTGTTTAAATGAATGTGCATGCACTATGTTCCCAGTGTAATAAGGTGGTATTTTCTTATACTATACATACATAATATTTGCTTTGAAAATCTCTTTTAAAACTCACTTCCAAATTTCCTCGGAAACTTTGATTGTCAGGGTGAGCTGAGCTAACTAAAGAGAGAGTAATAAAATTAATTAATGTGACTGGTAACACAGCTGCACTTTCAAATACCCAATCTAATTGCCCCAAACTGCCAGGTAACTAAGTTGGAATTCTGATTTCTCATAAAACATCTCTTTCCAAATAAATCACCCCCTTTGCTTCTGGTCTATGCTCTTCTTGCTGTTCCCATCCAACTCTTGGCTGGTCCTAATTTAGTATGGATGCCAATCTGTCATTATGGGAGCAGGATATGAAAACACTGTTCAAGTGAACTTACATAATATTTCTGAACTTCAGCTAAAGCATGGTTTAGATTTTCAGCAGAGATTCAGGTAGTTTCTATTTTTGCCAAATAAATTACCTCATTGCTGAATAAAATTGCTATCTTGCTTCATCAGCATTACTCTGTGAAGAAAAAAAAAGAAATTAATCAGATTTCCTGCTGTTCCATTAGCTTTTTATTTATTTTTTTTTTTTTTTTGGTTTCATTTAATATTTCTGCTGCCTCCAGGATGATTCTTTTAATACCAAAAGGGCTTAGTCAATTTTCAGGACTAACTACTTGCAAAATGTCAGTTTAATAAAGCACGTTCATTGCTGGAACTTGGCACAAAAAGAAAAGCTGAAGCAATGTAAAAATTTATTTTGATGAACTTAAAAGAAAAGGAGGGGAGGAGGAAGGGACGGCAGTCCTGGCTGTTTCTGAATGCCCTTGATTTCTGTAACATCTGAGTCAACTGAGGCTACTCAGCATTTTTGGCGTTCACATTCTTCATGGACAGAAATCAGCAGGAACTTTGGTGTACCTGAAATGATAGACTGAGCAGTCAGTCCTCAGACAGCCCACCAAAACACTTCATTCTGCAGACAGATCCCAGTCACAGTGTGCTAAAAGTCCATGACAACTACTGTCAGCTGAGGCACCTTTTATTAGCATATTTACAGTATTATCCAGCTGCACTTTAAACTTCCATGCTTTAAATCTACCCATTGATGAAAGCTTTGGATATAAAGTTTGACACAGGTTCTCTTGCACATTTCGTGTTGGTAGAGAGAGCACTACAGCTGAAATAGTTGAAAAGAAATAAAACTATTCAAAAAATTGCTGTAAAAACTCAGCCTTTTAAATTTCTTATTATGAAATAAAGTCTCAAGTCCAAAATACGTATAAATGTAGCATATTAAATATTTAAAAGGCCTAAATAGAATCAAAATGAGGAAACTGGACATGGAGAGAAATGCTAATGCTTTAAGTAGTCCCGTCAACTGATTTTGATTTTTTATTTTATGAAGAAAGCCCATTTCATTCTGGGTCAGCTCCAAAAGATATTTCTTTCCATCTCTTTGCTCAGGTACCCTCCTGGCCCATATTAGCCTTGCTAGAGTTCTGTGTAGGGCAGGAATATATTGATGCCAAGCCAAAGGACAGTCATCTCCTTCCCACAGCGCTTTCCCTCTTTGTTCTGCCCCCTTGTAGAGCCTGCTTGTGTAAGGTGAGCACTTAACTTCCTCACACTGCCTTGTCTTAGGCAAGAAGAAGGAGAGGAGGATGGAGAATTCGGTTTTGCGTGCATGTTGTTTAGCATGGAAAGCTCTCTCACCTGCCATTCATCAGAAATAGTCACCAGCTGCTCCCAGGCTAAAGTTACAGCGTCAATGGGAGGTCTTTAGCATGAGAGGGAGAAAAAGGTCTTTGCCAAGATGTTAAAAAATGGGCTACAGTGAAACTGAAAACTTCCCTTGATAGTGAGCACATTATCTAAGCATCTTATTACAAATTACTGAGAGCCTTTTTAGCTATTTTTTTTTTTTTTAATGTCTTAAGGGGATTTAACTAATTAGGCACAAAGTCTTATGCTCGGGATTTATTCAATCATATTTTTCCACTTAAGGCATGGCAATTCCTCTGTTTTTTTCATGTTCTGGTGGTCATTTGTAGATGAGGCAGATTTAGCTGAAGGGAACCCAGCTGCAGTTACTAATAATGTTCAGCAGTGCTGACTTTCTGTGCTTGCTGCGCATGAATTCCTGTTGGAGTCAGCTGAAGACTTCTGTTCTTGTTAGTGTGTGGCCTTTCTGCTTGGATTGACACTCATATGGCATTGGAATAGCTATAGTGATGCCTTGTGAGGCTACCTGGAACAGAGGCTGGACAGTGTTAAAGGAATAAAGTAGGTATTTATTAAAAAGGCCTTCAAAAGCTGCACCTTGCGCAGTACAAGAGCCTGGCTGTGGCTCCACCCAAGACAGACAGCCAGTCATGAGTTTCACACTTTTATAAGTTTTGGTCCATTTACATATTTGGGTTAATTTTTCAATTACAGCTTCAGGTTATAAAGTCCCATCCTCTCAGATCACTCTCCTCAATTTGCTGTTGTTTATACTTTTTGGGCCTGAAGCTGTAACTGTGTCCTTGGTTCTCGGGCTGGAAAAGGATTGTTTTGTCTAATTAAACTGTGAGGAGAACTTGCTAACACTTCATATGAAGTTCAGAGTTATACACCAACACAGTACAGAATCTGGAAAATATGAAATAATTTAAGGCATCAATAGGACTAGATTTTGCATATGCAAGGATGGCAAGGTTGGATCACCAATGCTGACGCTGCTCCCTTTGCTCAGAGAACAGGAGCCCCTGCTTGTCTGATTGCACAGACTTGGCAGTCCTGAAAAACTTCATCTTGAAGTGGAGAAGAAGCAGCAGCTCAAGGACTTGGAGGCAACAGGGTTGTAGATAGCGTGACAAAGCAGACTGGAGTGTCTCAGTTAAGTATCTTGTCTCTGCCTGGTGCTTAGGCGTTCCAAGAGGGCAGTGTGGGTGGCTTGGTTTGGAGCAGGATCAATGTGCCTTTGGAGAGCACTTGGCCTTTCTTACTGGAACCAAAGACGTGAAGAAACTGTGGCTGGTCCCAGACTCCTGCACTGAGTACACAAGCACCCTTAGACCATGTAAGTGATCTACCAAGGGTCGCTAAGAATCGGAAACCCACTGTCAGTGGATTTTCATTACAGATTTTAAATGTATAGAGTTCTGTGGACAGATTGAAGACCAGCTTTAATCTGACAGGTCCTGCTGTTTCCACTGAGGCCTCTGGGACCTCACATGCATTTCCACTGCCCCTGGTAGTAAAGCCACTGAGATCTTTGTGTCTGAAGTAGGATCATGCAACAGCAGAGCATAAAGGATGCGCTAGAGAGTATTGTGTGCCTTCAGCTTCCTGGGCCTGCCATGAGGTGGGAGAAGCAGCCTTGCAGACTGATATCCAAAGTCACAACAACAAACCTGTCCTTGCTCACATACCTGTCTGTAAAAATCCACACTGTGTTCAGGGGTACAGAACATACATGTTATATGAACCTGTTATTAGTTTATTACCATCGGGTCTTGCATCTGAAAGCTCCTTGAGAAGTGTTTGTTCTTCAAACACAGTCAAATATAAGTTCCTGTACATCCATTGCAGGGTAAGCTAGTTTAAACAACTGAAAAAACTAGTGATGCCCAAATCCTGAATTTTTTCCAGACAGATATGTGGTGAATTTTGCAATTGTTTTTTTTCAGATGAGGCATAAACTCCTCCACTAGACAGGAATCTCTGTAAGTCTTCCTTTGCTTTCTGCCTAGTGGTTAATTCAGAAATCCAAGTATGTTCACTCAAATGTTGTTTTGTGTCCTTTCAGCAAAGTTTCATCCCCTCACGTATTGAACCTGACTTTCTACAGAACTTTGCTTTTTGTAAGGTAAAAGGAGACATTGCTGACACATTTATTTAACTCTCACTTTTGGTTAATTAAATTCAGAAAACCAAGCCGCAAAAGCACTAAAATCTTACTACTCTTGACTTGTACAGAACACATTTCTTGGTATCTCAACAAACCAGAATCATCTGGCACCAACTATGTTTGACTTACTGTCCTACTAAAAGGTGTATAGGAAAAATCAATATCTGTTTTGTTTCACGGTAGAAGATCCCAGCATTTTGCAGCCTAACATATATTTTAGTGGTTTCATTGCACCACTAAAGGTCAAGTACCATATCTGTGCCTGTGATTTCCTGTACTGCTTTAAAGCACAGCCAGGGCCTGTAACTCTTTAAGCTCTTTAAGGTCACAATCCTGTTCTACTGAAACAAATGGAGGAGATTTTGGAAGGCCAAAAATGAATTGTAAAAAATTAATATGTGCAGTATATTTGGAGCATTTCATCATAATTTATTTTATTTTCACATGTAATATCTAGCAATGATTCTATAAACTATGTGTTTAATTGCAAGCTTATGACAAGGACCATTCTATAGCTTACAGGGGCAGGGAGTTGTACAGTGGGAATGAGATCTGAGTGGTAGCAGACTGTCTTTGTATTAGGTATTTCTTGATTATAAATATTATAGTGGTTTATAAGGAATTTCAGATCTTACATGTTTTATTAGTGCTGTTTCCTGACTCAATTTGTATTCCATTTTGTGAGCAGCATTTTAACTGGTTTGAAATATTTGCATTTCCCACCTCTTCCATTTGTCTGTTACCTGATACGTTGTATTTTCTTATTAGGAACTTAGCTGGTGATATATTTGACACCACAATAACCCACACAGCGAATTCCAGACAAATTTATAAAAATCAGATAAACTCCACACTTGTTTACCAACCAATTTTTGCATTTTATTGGCGTTTCTGGCTCTGTCTGTTCTCATTCTTATTTGCTGTAATGAAGGCTTTATGCTCCTTGATTTATTTGGTGTAAAGCACCATTATGCATATGAAAGGTACAATATAAATCAATCAATAATAATAATAAATAAAGCAAAGTTAACATTTCACTTTATGACCTTTTAAGCATTGGAACACAAAGTCTCTGTTGACTGACAGACACTACACAAACACACCATCCCACACCTCTTGTTACCTACTCAATGCAATTAAACTTCAGGCTTACAGGTGGCATGATAGCAGTTTGACCTGTCTCTTGTTGTCCTGTCTTTTACTTTTAAACTGCATGCTGTAAATCAATTTCCCTTATAATTCTCATGAAAGACTACTTTGTTCAATACAGTTTGTGCTGTGTCAATGTCAGCAGTACCCAGTCCCCCCTAGCTCGTCTGAGCTGTGCAGGACATACATATCTCAGATTCCTCTCCCTGCTTGATGATCCATCCATGGCTGCTTGCAGGAACCTGTATTTCTGTTGTGAAACCTGTAATTCTTCAAGTGATCCCTGAACCTTACTTAATGCTGCAAAACACTACAGGGAAGGGAGCTGAACTTTAATGTCTGCAAGGGAGAAAGTAATAACTTTCCCCATCTTCTATAAGTGACTTGGGCTATGTGATGAATGCAGAACCTTCATTCACAAGGCTTTCTTGATATTATACACTTGTAACAAATAAGGTTAGAACCTTTAAAATATAGCATTTAGTAATGTACAGGAAATAGCTCCTTCTCAATTCCTTTAAAGGTCACCGCATTTGCTTTTCAGTTGTAATTTCAGTTTGGGCCTCTACAGAGTAGAACTGAGAATGGGCTTGGCAATGTTCTCTCAATTTTCCCAAGACCAAAAATAAAATGGCATGGGCCATTCATATACAGTGAATGGGTGTGTATTTCATGTCTGTGTGTGTTGGTATGTTTGCATACAGAACATTTTCAAGTTTGAGAGTAAGCTGCTTCACCAAATGATCAGGCATACATGAGAAACAGAGAAGTTATCAATTTATTATCCACTGCTCCCCTCAGACCTTTCCTAGCATGACCTCACTCCCTTCCACCAGTATAAGCTCACAGATCTCCAGCCTCCCCAGCCAAAGAACATTCCTGCTTCTGATCTTTGGTTAATAATATGACCTCACTTTATATATATATATATATATAAATATATATATATATATATGAATGAAAGATATGCATTTCTATACTTATTTTGTTAAGACATCTAAAATGATGAAAGAAATTGAAGAGTAATGAGGGACTCAGACAGTGTCTCTCTCACATTTAGGAAATACTCTATGACTAGGAGAGCAGTGAGTTTTATAGTTAGCCTGAATTTGCCAGTAATGCTATGTTTATTAAGAATTGGAGATTACTCATTAAAGACAGGTGTGGAATATTTGGTGTTACTGGTTAGAAGATGGATTTTAGGAGCATCTATGAAATACAGGCTGGGGAAATATTGTTTCACTTGAAGTGACACAGATGGGAAGCAGCAAAGAAGAGGGAAGGCTTTAGATTCTTTTTTTCTGGCTGTAGAAAAGTCACATAGATCACTCAGATCCTTCCAATATTGAGGCCCTGACTTCTAATTCAGTGCAAAGATTAGGAGCCATAGCAGCAGCCTGAAAAGGGGTTTTGGTGCTAGAGGTCATTGTTTCAATACCCAAGTTTAACAGACTCCTCTGAGCCCATGTCATGACCCTGAGTTCACGTGCCTTTGCTCTCAGCATGGGGAATGGTTGGAAGCTGAGAAGAGGATGTAATTTTTATTTTTTTTTTTTTCCTGAAACAGGTCCTGAGCCATAATATTTTTAAGGCTCACCCTAGGCTTATAAAACAAATGCTTTTTTTAAAGCACATAAATCAAGTTGGATGTCAGCTGGATTTTCCCAGGAGAATATTCATATTCAGTGATAGAGAGGATTTATTCTCTGTTTACATTTATGAGATTTGGCAACAGTTAATGGAAGTAGAAAAATCAGCTATCTTCCTCTAAAGCAGGTAACTATATCCCTTTGGCTGATCCAGATTTACAAACATCTTTCCAGTTGATTTATTCATGCTAACATTACTACTGATCTAATTTGAGGGTCATAAGAATTATGCCAATTTTAATTTTTTAAAATAAAGCAGGAGAATAGGTTTTGTCAGCTACCAGATAGCAACTGTCCAAAGAATATATCTGGGGGGGTTTAACTGGTCCATTCTGAAGATGATTTGGCCTGTTTTGTATTACCTGAAGGACTCTGAGCTACATTTTATAAAGTGACTGCTGAGAATACCCTGATAGTTTAGGTGTCCAGCTGAGACATCTGTTTTTCAGCTCTCACATGCTTAGGACTTGAAAATCTCCCCTCTTTTGGGCTTTGAGCTTCAAACTGAAATACTCTGATCAGTAGTTATGCTTTTTGCTAAATCCTTTCTCTCCTCAGATATTCTCTTTGCTCTAAGAGCGTCTGCACTTGGAAGCTGCGCTGGACACTCTGCAACAGGATGCTTACAGTAGCTGAGGTTTTGGATTAGTCCTTGAGCTAATGTGGAAGGTAATAGGCTGGATTAAGCTGTACTTCAAAACCTATCATTGTGGCAGGTGACTGTCAGCAAGAACTGACAAATAAACCATACCTCAACATCACGGGGAGAAAACCTCACTCTGAGTGTTTTGTCATCCCATTTAAGGCTTTTATTTTTCCCTAGCTTGAGTTGATACTGGAAGGCAGTGATTCCCCAACTCTTTGGATCAGTGTCAAATCCTCAAAGAGCTTGTGGAATGACAGGCACTGTCATTTATGTGCAAAGAAATACCATACACTCCACTGTCTGATATGTCTTTATGGATCCGATGCAGGGTATAGAAGGGGGTCTTGTAGACATCCAGTTGTCCAGGCCCACACTGTGGGAGATCACAGATTACATCTGCTCTTCTTTCCTGGCTGCTTTACTCTATTTAAGCTCTTTTTGGTTTATGTGCTCTGCATGCAAATCTAATTTAGGAATATACCTGATTAATTACCTTAGTGCATTTGCAGGGTGAGGCATTTCACAAATATGCTAAAGATACAGTCACCACTTTAAAAAGGTCGTGATCCATTGATCCTGTGCCACTGTGCCACAGCCAGAGCACAAGCCACTTTAGAGATTAAATACCATCATGTGTTCTCCTTTGCATCTGTGGAGACCTTGCAACCTGAAGACAAATTTCTCTGCCAGCTTCTCAACTGGAAGAGCTAAGCCCACTTACCATCCCTCACCATGCCCAGTGCTGTCCGCTCCCAGCACAGAGGGCCTATGGAATACATTATTCCATTAACACTTGTCTGTGTTCTGTACTTTGCATATTAGAGCAACTGAGGAGATCAATTATCTTCAGCTGGGGATACTAAGCCTTATTATGTCTTTTTTTTTTTTTTTTTTTTTTTTTGTTAATGTTTATCCAGAGCGTGTTGTGAACTTTCATTCTCCAAAGGTAGCAATCAACAAAGATAAATTGAGTGGCAGAAAACAGCTACTTAACTAACTGCTTTCTGTACTCTGCCCAGGGGTCTGAATCCAACAGAAGTGAGGCTCTAAAATGAAAGCTAAGGGAGGGGCTGGGGGGCAAAAACCAGCCAGCTGAGATCACAGAGAAAGAGATGTTAATGGAAAAGATCACACGCAACAAAACCAAACAAAATGAAGCAGCTAAAGACAGTGATTATATAGATCTGAACAGACTGTTGACTATGTGGAATTGCAATTATCTTGCAGGCTCCTGGGACCTTGCTCAGGGAATCATTACTACAAAACTAAGAAGATTGTTCTCAGGTGCAGAACATATTGATTTTGCTGTTCTCCAGCATCTTGCAAAGCAACTGACCATGTCATTTAAGTGTTCGTTAACCAAACACATCAATAAACATAAAACTTTCAAAAAAGCAAAAATAACCTCATAAATAATTATAAAGGAGTGAATTATTACCTAGGAGCAAGTGTAATTGATGTCATTATAAATAAACCACAAAATATATTCTGTACCAAGCTTAAAAATGTATGAAGGCATCCATCTACCTTGTTAAAAAATGATAGTTTATCTTGCCAGGAGGACAGCTTTCATAGCTGCCTGAGTGGAAGAGGTGTGTGCAGAGGAGAGATTACATTGTAAATATTTTTTATTTGCTTTATTTTTCCTTATTTTCCTCACCCTTTTTATGTGAATTCAAAGCTTATAAAGAGAGAGACACAGATAACATTTATTACAAGCAGGCTGCAGGGAGGGCGAGAAGAGTTTCTCTGTATGGTTCACATCAGCCTTGACCTGAAGTGTTCCAACTATTGTAATCCTTGACCTTTGAAGAGCAGCTGTCAGTAACAACAGGCTTTTTTTTCCCCCCCCAAGGACTGCAGGGACAAGCCAATTCGTTTTGAATGTGTGATGTGAGGTAATCAGTAATGGCAAAGCACTCACATCCTCTGTTCCCCAGTATTGCCTATTCACCCGTAACTGCAATTAACACGAGCGAGATATTAATGCAGAAGGAAATGAGACCCTTGGCTCTGTGTTGACTGATGGCCCAACATATCTCTTAATCAGGGGTCCCTTCTTCTCCAAATACTGAGGCACAGACAAAACCACGGGGTAGGTCAAAGGGGTGAAGATGAAGGCTTTAGATTTTTTGCTGACTGGTAAGTGAAAGGGACAGATGAATCCATATGGTAATGGTGGTCTTTTACCTCCTATTTCATACATGAAAGAAAACAGTTGAATGCTTTCTTTGTGTGTGCACTCATTTAAATAAGCACAAATCTGGGGCTGACCAGCTCCCAGAGAAGTCAGTCAAAGACTGTCACTTGGATGTGAGGTAGGGCTTACACGTTCCTTTGAAGGAGAGCCTTTAATAAACCTGGAAACTTCCACAGCTTGCTAGCCAAAGTTGATGGCAGCGTGTCTCCAACCCCTTCCCCTGGATCCTGCATGGATCTTTGCAGCAACAAGCTCTCCACCAGCCCCCCAAAGACTTTTGGAAGCTGTTTATAAATTGTATATAAACTAGAGATGGGACATCACGTTGTAGGATTTAGTGTCATCTGTATCTAGTCGGCTGAGAAATCACATTTTCTGTTTCAAAAGTCTCAGTGAAGAGTCTGAAGGAAAACTGATTTTGTTTTAATTTTGTACATGTCCAGAGACGCGTTTCTTTCCAGATCAGTTTAACTTGAATGCTTACACATGATGAGAGATTTTGTACTCAGAAGGGGCTGCTGGTTGTTTTGACTTCCCAGCAGTTGTTGCTTTCAGTTATTCATGTTTCTCTTCTCTCCTGCCTTGCACCCCCCTGGCTTCTGTGGGGGTCTCTTTTTGCAACTGTGTTTTCACAGAGAGTTTAGAGGCTCCTGTTCATACAATAAAACCTAAATTTGCTCCAAGTGGATGCTCTCATTTTTTTACCCTAGTTCAAGAGTAAGGCTAATGTCAATATATCAGACTTTCTCACTGGGGTTTCAGAAGTCTTCGCTTCCAAATGCCTTCCATAAATTTGGAGTCCCGTTTTTCTGTCAGTTTTGGGCAAGCTTCGGAGTCACTGCATTGGAGAGATGGGAATATGAAAAAGCAGCAATGAAGGCAGAGTGAGGTACTAGTACAAAAAAGTCACATGAAAATATTCCCATTGTAAATCCATGGGCCTACTTAATACATCAATCTGGGCAAAGTGATAAACTTGGACACGTCCAGGCAATTCTTGTCATGTTGCTTATTAGTTTTATTTTCTTTTCCTACTCAGACCCTCTGTATATTAATTTTCTTTATTCATACAAGAATTTCTTTAAATTTTTCAGAGCATCTGGTTTATTTTGGTTTTGACACAAAACAAATTCAGACATGATACTCAGGCAGGAGATAATTATTGACAAGGGAAGACTGGATATGATCTGAGCAACATGGTCTAGTGGAAGGGGTCCTGCCCATGGAAGGGGGTTTGGAACCGGATGAGCTTTCAGGTCCTTTTCAACCTAAAAAAATTCCATGACTCCCCTAATATGGTGGGCAAAGGATGAAGGAAGGAGGTGAAGTATTGTAGAAAGAGAATGGGAAAAGACAAATAAATAAAAAAACATAAGGAGTGCAACACTAGGAAAAGTTGGTGAAGTGCTTATTGAAAAGAGACTCTATTTTACCTTATGAAAAAGAAGAAATATCACAAGTTGTCATCACAACGTGTATCTTGCCTATGAGCCTATGGACTGCTTCCATGTCTGACACTGGGTTTCCAGATAATGCTCACTGCTCAGCCAAGTGATGTTTCCTGAGGAGCAGCAGAGTTAAAAAAAGTAAATAACAGTAATAGGGAATGATAACACTAACAACATAACAATAACAACAATGACAACAACCTGGCATGACCTGCTGGGACACCTGCTTATCTTAGACATGTACATTTTTCTCTGGACATGCCTTTTCTGTCTCCATAGACTGTCCTGTGGTTCAGACTACCACCTTGGCTTCACTTATTTTTAGATAGATAATTTCTAGTGTCTGCAATCAAAGTTACTCCAGAAGTTGTGTTCTTTTCACAGGGGTCACAACTTTGAGAAGCTTTAAGTTTTCACTGCATGGCACCATATAGCTTAATTAATCGAGTTGGCTGATGCGGGGTCTCAGGGGTCTCACTCCTCCTGGATTTTAATTTTTGTAACAGTAAAAATTTAAGTGTATGTGCAATCTATAAAAGAGAGGAAAGAGTGGAGCACAGATGTCAAAATGTAAATTCCATTCTTTAAAAAAAAAAGAAGTAATCTGATGATTTGACTGATTTTATCAGCTGATGTGAAACAAAAGGCATGGCAAGATTGCAACTAACTTAAAACAGGAAAAAAGGGTGAGTAACTGGTGCTACAGGAAAGCAAATATAGAACTGAATATTTTCATATTGCAAGCCTGAAGTTAAGCAGTACATTATGCCATTTAAAAAAAAAAAATTAGGGTGTTGACTTGGATCTGCAGAGCTTCAGTTTTGAATTTGGAGATTTTTCCCTTGCTTTTCTAGACTGTCCAGCACTCCCTCCAGCTCCCACATTTCTGGCACTGTGTCCATAACCCTGGTTGGAGGAGCTTATCTCAACCTCTCCGCTGGGGAATGGAAACAGAACATATAGTGCAAGTTCCTTGGCTCATCATCCACTCTGACAACAACCACAGCAACAACAAGACGCTGGACTTATTTTTACTACTTGGCAGTGGAACAGCTTTGGGAAGAAAACGTTTCTGAAATTACATTTTCATTAAAATTTGGGAAAACATTTGAGGGGGAGCACAAGGAGGTATATTTAATGGTACATTGGGAGACCTATTTTCAGTTAAGCAGAGGCATGCAATAATATTTTCTCCTGGACAAATGCAGAATGCAACAAGCTAAAATCGAACCTGCAATTGAATCCATATCCAGAAAAGCTGTTAGGAAAAAAGACTAACAGAGAGGGGAGGTCAGCCTTAGAATTAGGAATCAAGATTAATATCTTTTTCATCTATTACATCTCAGTAAATAAGTCACAGATTTTTTGCCTTCTAGTCAAGCAAAAATACTTTATATCAGTTTTATGTAAATTTGTATCTTTTATATAATGATGGAAGATTCTGTGTTGAGGAGTGTTGGTGTAATGACTCACAAAGATATTTTTGATATTTTTGATATTTTTGATATTTTTGATGGACTAACTATCTAGATGTTAAGAATATTTCCCATGCTTTGGAATAATAAGGAAAAGAAAGGACCAAATTAACATTTATTAAGTGTGTTTGAAAAATAATTGTTATTCACCACTTCTTGCAATTAGCACCATGTTAATTATCTTTGCCTAGTTCATTTGCTCAGTTGTACCTAGTGAAGACAGCAATTTCTGGAAACAAAACTATGTCTGTTAAGGAGATTAAAATTATTGGAGGGAATGTGCAATTCATTCATTTAATTCTGCTGCCTGAACTTTTTCTAAAAAGGCTTTGTTAAGCTACAGATTTAAATCCTTCTTTTACTCTAGATTTGTAGAACTTTAAATGAGAGCAAACTCCCATACATAGGTTTTCAGGATTTTTTTTTATGTGGTGGAACATCCTGGTTCTGCACAATCCAAAAGTTGGCTGGTTCCCACATTCCTAATGATGACGTGCAGGAAGGAGTTCAGCATGTTGGCTGTTGATTTGTCAATAGCTTAATTCTCCATGACAACCTCCCCAGAGGAGTGAGAAAAGTCAATATCACAAAGTTCACATCACCTTGGATAGCTGATGGGAGGCAAAACACAATAAAGAAGATAGAGGCCATAAACTGTGATAGGCAATGATTAACCCATCAAAATGGAGAAGTATAAAGAATCATTAAAATGACAAAATACTGTGAGTCATTTGGTGCTGATCTGATTAAATAATATTCCAATGTAAATCACTGAGTTGTATAACCTGAAAGCCGGGGGGAAAAGGCATTTGGCCTAACCAGTGATTTCTGAAGAGTCCCTATAATTATATTCCTCCACTTGACATCTTTGTCTTCTACCTGTAATTCATTTTTGGAAATTTCATCAGGACAAGCTCAATCCAAGTCAGAAATAGAAGAAACAAGTCAGAAATAGCAGAAAAGCTCTGACTAGTTTCTGTATGATTTTTGGCACAGCCAAAAATGGATTGGTCAATCAATTTGGCAGAATGGATTTTTTTTTCTAGTTGGAGATTATTTTTTTTTCTCTCAGTTTGTAATTAGCTCTTATTTTCATTTCATCATGTTTTTTTACTTCTTTATTTCTAATAGCATCATTGGTCACTGTTTTAAGAATATGGGTGTTCATGTTTGGCTTTGGGAGAAATTGAGATGAGAAGAGGGATATGGATTTCATATCTATTTTACCCAGGCCCTGGGGCTCTGAAATTCCTTTCTTTAACAGGAAAATCAGGAATGATTTGTTTTTGCCAGGACTTCATTAGTAGTAATTTAGTTTCATAACATAAAACCAGACCGGTTTGGTTCAGGCTTATTTCCCTTTTTTACTGCAAGCTCCAAGTCTGAAGATGAAATTTCTTGGGCATTTTAAAATTTTGTGACTTTTGAAGCAAAAGTTAAAGTTTGTGAGCTTATTTCTTTTGAAGAAGTTCAAAAGAGCTAGTGACAGGGACTTTTCAGTTTCTGCTTCATATTTGGATGTTGTTATTCTTGCTGGTGTGCATCTTCCATCACTGATATTCCCTTACTTGTATCAGCTGTGGTGCATGGGGCTGCCTTATTTACTCACAGGAAGTTTAGCAGCTGATGAATGATAGCACAGAAATTGATTCTTCTAGTTCCTTTATGGCAAGAGGCAACATTTCTGATTTTGCTGGTTTCATCATCTGTATCCAGGCCAGATATTAGGTATATGTGAAACAGGATCAAGAAGACTGATGACCAGCTCTTAAGGATGCTTTTTAGAATGTCCTGCTTTAATGCAGCTGGCCATATTGTCCACAGTGTGTGGTATAGTTTCACATGAGTTCATGTCACTATGTTGTTCTCAACAATTTATTATTCATCTGCCATGTCTAAAATATTTATAGGCTCTAAGGTTTGTTTCTTCTCCAGCACCTGTGGTGTTTATGCCCAACAGTAACTTGGGCATCTGTCACAGCAGGCAGATTTGGTGGTTTTGGCTGCTGTTCCATCATCAGTGACCCAAAAGGCTCCCGAAGTGACCTAATTACGAAATGTTGCTGACCAGTAGCACATTTACATCTCTCTGTTAACAGCATTATTTTTAGTGTAACTCTTTCACTTGCTGTCCTTCTGATCAATTAATAATGCCAGCATCTGCCATAATGAATGTCAGGTCCCCATCAAATAAACCTCTCTTACCCATTAGTAATTATTGGCTGTGGCCTTCATCAAAAGAGTGAGCTTGAAGTAAATGTTCAGATGATATTATTTGACTAATGTACCACTTGAATCTGACCTCTTCTTCATTGTGCAGTACGGGCTGATAAGAGACTTTGTTCCTTTCTAGTGAAATGTAATTTCATTCATTAAAGTCTGAGGTATTTAATCACAGCCTTTTCAATGAGTCCAGAGTTTCTTAGAGTACAGGAAAAGACTGGCATTTTCAGGGGCTGCTTCAAACCCTCCAAGTCCTTGTCTTCTTTGTTCATATTTCAGTCTTTATACAAAGTCCTTGCAGGGTTTTTGTTGTTGTTGTTGTTTTTGGGTGGTTTTTTTGTGGTTTTTTTGTTTGTTTTTTTGTTTTGGTTTTCTGTTTTCAAGCTAGTTCTGTGTTCAGTAAAGCTTTCCCTTGTTGCACCTTCCTTGACAGCTATTGTCACTCTTCCTGCTGCCTTTCTGGTGATGATGAGCTTCAGTCTTGATAAGGCAGGTGGGTGTTTTGCAGGCAGTCAAGGAAAATCACAAAAGTTCTGTTGTTCCATGGATGAACATGGCTTAAGGCTCTCTTCACAGGCATCAAGTCTCTCTCTGCTTCTTCACAACAACAGCTTCTCTGGCTGTTTTATTTTAGAGTTAGGATTGTTACTGTTTGATGGAAGATTAGGCTGTTGCTTTTACATTATGTTTAATGGGACAAGACTGCAATTAAAAACACTGAGAAGGTGCAAATATCTGCAAGTGGTCCCAAGCTTTATCTAGTAAATTCTAGTAAATATCTACATAATTTTGAATTCTGAAATTGCTGTTTTTCTTTGGAGTGGTCTGTTTTCACTGAGAGAATCTCACTTCTGGTTGTAAAATTCTTGAATTCTTTCCCTCAGCTCCCCATTCCTCTCAATTTTTGTAATTTCTTTTCTCTCTAGGTATGGCTGGTTTCTACTTTGCAGTGATTCCAGAAAATATCCTGAAAGTCTTCAGGATATTTCCCAATTTTCCAATACCTGCTTGTCTCTCCATCCCTGCTGCTCTTTCCTGGTACAGATGTTTTTCCTATATCCAGCTGCACATTAGGAATAGAAAACCTCTTTCACTTGACACAGTGAAGTTAAATATCTTTTAAAGCCCATTTCCCGAGGTGGAAAAGCTTGATTGGCTTGAAATTGGATGAATTTAGGTCTAATGAGTTGATTCTGCTGGTTGATATTGGGAGGCAAAACTTACTGCTCATGAGTTTATTTCCACGGACTGTTATTCCTTTAGGAAATGTCACAGGTCTCTCACATTACTTCTTACCCTGTGGATTACACACAAAGACCTCAGCCTCTTTGTTGAATCTCCCCTCCTTGAGAACATTTCTACTAGTTGCTTATTTTGAGGTTTCCATTTTGCCTCCAGCATGAGAGGAAAGGAAGGACTGGAGTGTCATCACAGGCTCAAGCTCGCCCAAGCGCTTGTGTTGTGGCTCAGCAAAACTCTTATAAATGGGCTGAACTGTAAATGAACTACAAATAGGACAGTTTCCCATGCATCAGTTCAGATGTGTGCTTTAGGGGTATCATTAAATAAAGACCTAGACACTATAACTTTGCTTAGTGAGGGAAGAAAGATTGTATGTGCCACACACATTTGCCACCAATCAGGATGTGTTGGAAAAGAGCTCCAGAAGAGAGGACCTTATGGTGAGCTAGAAATGAATTCCCAACCTTAAAATTGCAATGACCAGCATCCAAACCCAACTTTTCTCCTTTTTCCAAACTGTCTGGCCAATGGAAAGACCAAAGAATTGTTAGTGACCTGAAACCAGTAAAAAATTGTAGCAGGGTTTCATGCAGCAGGGCTGCTTGTGCTGTTGTGGTATCTAATTCCAACCCAGACAATTTTCCTCTCAGTAATGGAGAAGAGCTGAGAAGCAGTGATTTAGGGCTAGTGGGAGGGACAGATGTAGGAGAGTAGCAGCTCTGGCTCTAACACTGTGCAGCCTGTTGTGTAAGATTAACAACTGTGGACTACTCTCTATTTTTCTCTCTACAACTGTGAGCAATCACCTCCGAGATCAGCCCACTGCTGGCTAGCCAGCAAATAGATAATAAGATCCCTGTGTGTTAAATATGCACAGCTGCATGTCTGACATTGCTGATCCATCTGCACTCCCAGCTGGGGTGGAGGAGGAAGGGATCCATTAAAGAAAGAAATCTCGCAGAGTAATCTCAGCACTTTTCTCCCTCCCAGTTGCTCTGGGTTTCTGGAGTCTCTCTCCACTCCCCATTCTTTTTGGCACAAAGGCTTGAGAGCATCAGACACTTTTACTTTACCATCGAAAAAGTGAGCTGGGTTGTCAGCTGAGTTTTTCCTGAGCTCCTGCAGTGCTAATTTTCACTTCCTCAAGGTGGTTATTCAGAGGATCTTGGCCAGTCAAGTGAGTCACAGTACTCTCCTACGACTCTCTTTCATTGCCTGACACTCGTTCAGTAAGAAAACTTAGCAGTCCTCAAACCTTTACTTCCTTCTGTGTCTATCTCCTGCTCTCCATCTTCTTCCCCTCCAAGCAGTTTTTTTTTCTGGTGCTCTCTTTGGCAGCTCTGAGAGAAGAAAAACAGTATATTCCAAACATTCTGTGTGCTGATGCCTGAACTGGCCTTAGGGGTCTGACAGCAGCTCAGTGAAGGAAGTGGCGTCAGCTCTTGCCAGGAGTTTCAAAACCAGGAGCCTTCAGCATTGCTCCTGGTCCATGGTCAGGCACTGGAGTCAGTGTGGGTGTTCTTGCCTATGCATTCTTAGAAAATAAAGATTCTTTGATGATGGTGCCAAGGTGGAGATTAATTGTGTCTTCCTGTGGCTCTATCACCTGCCTCTTACACCCTGGGGCTGCAAATCTTGGCCATCAAGGGAGGGAGAGAATGGGGGAAGGAGATCTGTGTGGACACCAGTGACTGCACTAAGGAGTGTTTTGCAGTGCCAGTGCTATGGTGAACACCACTGTGAGGCTGCAGTGTCTGTGTGAACTCTGGTTTGGTCTGATCCTTAATATTTTGCTTGCAGCCAAAGCTGTGTGCTGTCCTTGTAAATGAGGAATATCATCACTGTTCTACTGACAGATGTAAAAATCCTTTAAATCTTGATTTCATTATGTAAACTTCCTTATCACTGGCATCCTGTCAGTACTCTGGTGGGAGGGCTTTCCTCCCCAGGTATAGCAGTGCAAATGTCATGGTTGTGGCACAAAGTCCAACTTGGTTAGATTCTGTCACATAAATATACATCAAGTTTAATCAAACACAGCTTTCATGCTGTTGGAAAAGCCCATTCATGAATAGTTGTTTGAGGTTCATAATATAACCCAGTGTGTAAATATAGCCAGTTTCTCTAAAGCCTTGTTACTGGGAAAACATGAAGTGCAAGTGAAGACCAGCAATTAGGCTAAAACTTACAGATGACCTATGTCCTTGGATTTTATATGCCTGGATTTCCAGTACTCCACCTTTTTTTCCCCTTTGTTTTTGTGGTGAGAAACAGTAAAGGAATACCCAGAATCTGGGAGGGAGCCCTTCCAGAACAGCATGTAACAGACAGTCACTGTCTGGGAAAAAAGGAAGTGATAATACTTTGGAACACAATGACATTTTGTATATAAAATAATGGAATTGGCAAAAGTTTCATACAAGAGCACATGCTTGGTTATTGCTAACTGAATGTGAGAATGAATTCCCCTCCTCCCTGTCCACCCTGTGTTTTAAAGTGCAAAAGCATTAGCAATATCTAAACCCCAAATGGTGCAGAAAAGTTTAGCAGAATAAGCTAAAATAGATATAAACAATTGATAGAGGAGAAATTAAGTTTCTCACAGTCTTTTGGAGAATTGGGTTTGCTATGACTACAGATAGGATACTGCCCCAAAATACAACAAAAATAGCAAACTCAATAACCCCTTTTGTGCTTGAAATATTGTGGAATCTGTTGTGAGCAGGACATTTCTTTTCCCTTGACAATCAAGACAGCCAAATAATGTATCAAATATACTTGCAAGGATGTATCATCATTTTTAATATTTTTCTTCATGCTTTTCAATGTATTTTGTTAGCTAAGTGCCTGTTCCAGAGTTCAACCTGGTTTAAAAAGGGCAGGAGCATATGAACTCCTGATAGGGATCTCTATAAGTGAGACTGGAGCCAAGGCAGTGTCTAACATGAATTTGAACCAAACTTTGGCATCCATTTGATTCTCTATTTTTTTTGTTTTCTTTTTTTATTTTTTCCCTTTTTTTTTAATTTTTTTTTTGTTTTTTAATTCTTGTCAAGAACTTTTGGAAAAGCACCACCCTCTTCCTGAGCAGAGCAAGACCCTGGATTCAAATGGATTTGAAGATATTTAGGGCTACATTTCTACTGATGAAGCAATAGGCATTTCAAATCCTTGCACTTATTTATCCCAGTAAATGACATTTTACAATCAACTGCATGTATATCTCACTTTTTACATTTAAAAGGTGTGCTTTAATCCCAGGTACCACTTTGGTACATTTTGATTACTCAATTGGACTTCATTGATTGCAAAGGTGGTCTAAGATGAATTGGGCTACAGAAGTGGGTGCTGTGGTTAATTGCCCAAAGCTGGGCAATCCTGTGACCTTTTCTGAGGTGCTCTGAGCCCTGGTCTGCCTGGTTCCCATCATATGTTCACATTGCCTAGAAACTCAATCAGATCTAGGAGCCTTCCTTAGATAGGGTATGTTTGGCCTCTGCCTGCACGTGGCAGCAGGAGACACGGCTCAGAGTGGAAGCCGCAATTATTATAATTTTATGTATCAAGGTTTGTCATCTATCCACATGCACAAGGTACTGAAGAGTGTGTACATAAATTATGTTGTTGAAGCCAAACAGGGACAAGTAGATATCTAGTGGGTTATCTGACAGCATAACCCAGAGCTGATTTATGCCTGCAGTCACTGTAATGGAATGTGCAGTCGCTTGGAGGCCAGAAAAGTTTCTTTTTGACTTCAGTAAAATTTAGGCTAAGCCCCCCCCTAACTAGTGCATTTCTGCATTCCCAATGGAAAAGGATTCATTTCCCCCTTCTTTACTAGAATTCCCACTGAGATAAAGATCAAGAGGCTATAAGGCATCTCAGCCTTCAGTGTTAAGGAAAATACCTTTCAGAGTTGTGGAACCATAAAATATTTGCAAAAAGCTGGAGAATCTATGAAAGTAGTCTGGTATGAGGGTTTTGTTAAAGAAATTGAGGCTCAGCCAAGATTCATTCAAACATTTACAGGGTGAACGAGGCAAGTTGCAAAAGCAAAAATGCAATTATCCACCAGAAATTTTTTTCTTGTCTGTGGTACTTTTCTCCTAAGACTTTCAGAGGTGTTCTAAAATCCAAACAGTAAATGTATCTGCATCCTTTGCAAACCCAGAATCTAGATTTCACTACAGCTCTCATTTTTGCCCTTTTTTCTAGATTTACTCATCTTTGCTGGACTCACTACCTGAAATCCAGCACTAGGCTGTGCTTGCTTCAGTCTGTGTAGGTCTAAAGTAATATCTTTTGACACAGTGAGGTTGTACTGGGATAAAAGAAATTTAAATCTGGCCTTAGAATCATCATGTTCTGGAAAGCCATGAGAAAGGTTAAATCTACAGGTTGATACACCGGTGTACCACAGAAAAAATTGTATTCTCAATGTATTTCTATGGGGCCTGAAATTCTCATCAGGGTTCTTGTCCAGTTTTATAGACTTGTGAAGGCAGATCATAAAAGTCAGAAATTAGTGGGATACCTCAGAAGTAGTTGGCTGCATATTTGAAATATATTTTAAGAAGTGTGTCCCATCATTGGTAATGACAAAATCAGCTCTGTGTATATTGGTACATTAAGGAAAATATGTATCTCAAGGAAAAATGCTTTGGGCTCTTTTCACCTTTGTGCATTTGTAAAAATCTTTCACACATACCAAGATGATTTCTCCTATATGTTTAGTACACCAAAAAAAAAAAAAAGAAGGAAAGAAAAAAAAAGAAAAATAATAAAGACAGCCACTAAATCTAGCAAGCTGATGAAACAGATGATGAAGTAGAGTAAATCCTGCCTACTGTATGCTTTTGGGAGAAAAATCTACCTTTGAGTCTTCTCTAATGAATGATGACATTTTGCATTCAAGGAGCAAATATGACTTTTCCTGCTGGCCAGCACTCTCTTGCTTTCTCTTTGGGTACGTGTAACACAACCTCACTAAGGAGGAAAACAGTCTTGAATTGCAAAGTTATAGATCTTTTTTAGAAGGGTTTTAACTGCTTAATGTAGTCATGAATTAAAAGGCAAAATTATATAGAAAACTGAATGGTAAAGTCAGCTTGCTCTCTGTAATGGGATTGACTCCCTGGAGCTGCAACTGTGCAGGGAGGAAAACTGCAAACCCAGGAGAAGCAGCAATTTTTTTGGCTTTCCAGATTTTTCCTGGTAATCTTCTGAAACAAAGGTCTGCAGGTGGAGTGGTTTGCATGAAAAGGAGATCTTGCTGAGTCTGCAGGCAGAGCAGGGCCAGATTTTTAACCTGAGTCTTCTTGCAGGATTGATGTCCACACGATTTCAGCATCTTCTCTCCATTTCCCTTGTGAGATGCCCGTTTTACTTTGGTGACAGAGCTGTGCAGGGCGTGGAGAAGGGTCCAGAGTCAGGGTGGAAAGCAGTCTTCCTTCCACCCCCTCCTTCCATCCTGCTTTCCACCTGGGATCTGTGTAGATTTGAAACAGTGCCTTCACCTACTGATGGGAGATGCCTTTGCATGTTTGGTTTTAGTGGGAGACAGAGGCCTGGGACTTCACACCTTCATTAAAATGCCAGAGTTCCCACTGCTTCTAAAGTGGGAATGCAGAAATAAAAAGTGACATATTTTAATTATGAAGTGGGGTGGGAGTGGGAAGGAGGGAATAGAAAGCAATCCAACAAGCCAAGATTTAGGGTGACATCACTTTCTATATAATTTCAATGCCAGCAGACACTCAATAAACATATCAGCATTGTTAGAATGATTTATGACCCAAATAGTTGAATATAAAATATTATCAATAGATGTGTCATCATTGATCTTTCCTGGGGCTAGCAGTTGAAGGATGGAAGAGGGAGGTGATTTTAACAAACAATCCTTGACAGGAATCCAAAGGAAACAACGTGCAGGGACAGACAGCTGACAAATTCAGTACGGGGCCATTAAAACATGTGATGAATTTGCTGGGAAAGTATATATTTGTGGAAGAGGTGAGCTCATATCTACCATAAATTTGTCAGCAGTGACACAGTGTTCTCAGGCCTGGCATGAATAATGCCTAGCTATTTACAGGCTTTGTCTGGCAAAAGCTCTATCAGTCACTCCAGGGTTATTTACAAAGAAAAGTGTCTATCAGTTGCAAGGACATGACTTTGCCACTAAAAGATAACAGGACAAGTCAGCCAGTGGCCTCTCCATGCAAGATGAGTCTTCTCCAGAGAAGCTGTGGGCTGGAATGATTCAGATGGACTGCAGGAGGACCTCCTGGCAGAGTGCCTGGCATAGGCTGCAACAGTACATTTATCCACACTGATTAGATTAGAATTATTAATAGGGGTCTATGGAGTGGAGCAAAGGGTCATTTAGAGTTTAATTCTGTTCTCAGATAACTTCATTTCGGCTGATGGGATTGTTATTGTTGGGGTTTTATATGTTTATAGGAAACAATATACTCAATAATGAAGTCATGCATCCTTCTGCAAGATTAGGAGAGCTATTGTGTAGCTGGAGTGAAGTCTTCACAATTGTGTTAATTAAGTAATAGTGATTTGACTTTGTCTCCTCATAAAATGCATTTAAGAAGTGACTAAAAGCTGCTGAGAAAGTGTTCCCTCAATAGAAATATATAGCAAAACAAGCAAGAAATGAAAGCAGCCTGGGATTGAGTAAATAGAATTGCTGATGCAATGCTTTTACTTAAGGCAGACAACGACCTGGTCTGGATTTTCAGCTTCCTGCTATGTTAATATAAATGGGTCTCAATTTAGCATTGAGTATATCAGGGCTTTTTTTTCCTTGACAGAAGTGGAAGGCATGCCATATGGATGCCACAGTACATTCTGTGGTATTTGTGGCATGTTCACATTTATCAGTTGTTTCAAGCTTCAAACCACGAAGTTTGAGATTATGTCCAGCTTCTACATGGTGGGCACCCGAAGTTAGACATTGAAATCTGCATTTGAGATGATAGACTGAAATGGGCTGCTGATGTCCAGGGCAGAATATGCAAGTGTTTATGAGCAGTGCCAGTTAAGCTACTTTCTGAGGGAAATCTGGACATAAATCTCATATCAAATGGTACAGACCAAAAATATTGCCTGTGTTCTTTTCAGAAATGCTGTTCAGATTTCATACAGCATATTGTGCTGTTCCTAATAACTCAGTTGTGGTTTTGTCACTGGGTGCATTATCTTCAAGGCCTTAAGTGTGTTGATAAAATTTTTCTGAGAAGTTTAATTTTGCCTATTTTTCAGTGGCAGGGAGCCAGCTTCTTGCATGGTGTAAATTGGACCCTTTCCATTCTCTCCAGTGGAACTGTAGTAACATACACCATTTGAAATCAAATTAAGCAGTAAGCATGGAATGTGAAAAAGCTGCATATTAATGTTTCAGGATAGGATTTCAACTGCAAGTGAAGGAAGTCTCTCATTCATGACCCCAAGATGTGACCACAGTATAAATAACAAATCCTGACAATGCAAAAGACTTCCTTAGCCTTCTAGCCTTGTAAAAGTAGTATTCTCACTTAAAAAGAAAGGTAATCTCACCTTTTTCAGCCAGAATGGTGCAGCTAGGTGATCACTGAGAAGACGCTTAACAGGATGGTAATTAATGAGGAGAAAGAAATTTACAACATTTCCAAAATGGCCACAAGCTTGTGCAGTGAAGGATTTTTTAAAACACAGGTGTTTATCTCACAGGCTTTGCGAGCATGTGTGACAACCCCATTGGTGTGATAAACTGTAAGTGCTCCAAAGGAGCTATCATGGTCAATTGTGTCAGTGATATGTTGGCTTCAAGTGATTTAATGTGTGTGGTATATGAAATAACTCAAAGGAGTTGATATGGCCTGTTGATCAACTCTGTTCTGAAAGAACCCCCTGAAAGAAACAAGACCTATTGCTCAAAGTCAGACTAGATATGGCAGGTTTAATTCCCAGCATGGTTAAATAACCACTATGTCTTCGTATTTTTAAGTGGGTGAAAAAAAATATTAGGGTCTGGCTTGAATACTTTTATCCATTTTCTCTTTAGTTGATTGTGTTACCAATAGAAAATCAGTGATTTCCATCAGGGGATGGAAAATGAAGCAGATACACCTGCCAACACGCTCCTCCTAATTTTCCTCTTGCTCCACAGAAAAGTGTGCTGGTTCAGAAAAGAAAGAGACAGCTCTTAAAGATTGACCATATTTGAAGGGAATCTAGTTCTCTGTAGGTCTGGTGTTGATTTTCGCTGGGAGAGGAGTGTTCTGAGCGTTTGGGAACTTTTGTTGTGAGGACTTGCGCCATCCACTCACTCTGGGAGTGAAAAGACTGGAGATCTGGTTTGGCCCTGTCCTGAGTCTGCTGGGAGAGTTTTGACAACTCTGGTATCCATTTGAATTTTGGCCGTTCTATCTGTGTGTCCAAGGATTTATGCCTTTTCCTGGCCGTGTGTCCCATGACTTCAGGAATTTGCCAGCCAGCATGAAGATTATTTTAATGAAAAACTCTTTCAAAGTTCTGTTTCCACTACAGGAGCCCTAACTCCAGCCCTGTTGAATCCAGCAGAAGTCAGAGGGAATACAACTTTAAAAAACAGTTCAAAGCCCATAAAGACAAACAACAAATAATCTTTCTTCAATGAGCTTTACATCAGTTTCAGAAAGGTGTAATCCTGCTTATTGACTTGGTAGGAAAAATCTTCCTGTGCTGGCCTGGAAACTTTGCATATGCCTCGTTTTTATTGGACTTTATATCCAGCCAGCTGTTCCACTGAGTTTCTTTTTTTCTTCTGAGGATCTTGTTGGCTGTGTTTTACTAGATTTTATTTGGGCTCTTGTATTTAGGAAGGTAATGGTAATACAGCAGCAGACTAGGGAGCTTTGAGATGGAATTTAAGGTGCTTTATCTCCTTTGGAAAGGTCTGTTCCAGGCTGCAGATCCCAAGGCTCTTGTCTGAAGCCTGGTGCCTTCATTCCTGCGTCGCAGGAAGGAAACTAAACTGCACAGGGCAAAAAGTTTAGCTTGGAAAAGGGGAGATAAAGTCACCTGCCGAGACCATTGCTGTGTCTGTGGGGGCTGGTGGGCTCTGGGAGGTTTGCAAGCACCTGGCAGACACTTTGAGAGATGTGGAAGGGGAGAAGTGAATGTGGGCTGGCTGGTTTTGCAGGCAGACCTGCATTCTGAAACCTGCTCTTTGTTGCAGTTTTTTGGTTTTTTTGACTAAATATAATTCAACTTTAAGGAAAACAAACCCTTAAAAGCTCCAAAGTATCCAGAAGGATTCATTCCTCTGACAAGCAACTTTAAAAACATGTCTTCAATTGAGTCCATGTGTCTGCTTTCAGACAATTTCTACTGAAAATGCCTCCACAAGTAGAGGCATTGCTGTAAATAATCAGATTTCAAACGCTACAACTCCTAGTAATTTTGAATATGGTCCTGGATTTGGAATAACAGACATAAAACTGGCTGTTCTAATATAGAAAAAGGAATTGTAAGGCCATCAGCAAAATCCAACCCAGGAAATGCTGCCGACTTAAGACAAAGTAAACTGAGAGCAGTAAATCAAACTGAAACACATATTTTTATTGTGGACCAAACAATACAGGGCCTAACATTTCCACAGGCAAGGCACAAATGTCCTTTTACTATCAAAACCAAAAGCTTTTAAAGCTTCAAAAGGAGCTGCAGGCAATAATAAACGACAGGCAGAGCTGGTCTGGCCAGGGCTAGGCAGGTTGTGTTATAGGGGTCCTGAATGATTCACAAATGTCAGTGTGCCCTCCCAGCATCACTGGTGCCCACACATCCCCAGCTGCCAACACTCACAGCATTTTTGGGCAGGTGAGCTAGAGCAAGTGACCTCCCTTCAGCTGAGCGCCCCTGTGCTCGCTGGCAGCAATGCAAGACATATCCACTGGTGTTTCTTTTGCTGAAGATGCCAAAATCAGCATTCTGGTAAAGAGAAGACAAGAGTTTGAGCTTGTGGTGGGGACTGCTGACAGGAGGTGCCTCCTCGAGCTCTTCTGGCCTGGTCACAGGCAATTGTGAGCTTGTGCCCAGGCTGCTGCTGTGAGGCCTCATCCTGCTGCCGCTGTAAAAGTAAGCATGCAACTGAACCCAGTTTTGCTTTTAACTTAATTTTGCTTTGTCACTCAGTGTGTCGATTGTTCTGAAGTCTTGTACAGGGAGGAAATGTCATTTTACTGCTTCAGAGCCTGAAGATTTTCAGGAAAGGGAAAGAAGATCCTAGCTGCAATCCTTTTCTGCGAGGAAGAAATGCAGGGAGGGCACTACAGGGTGTTCCACTCACATCTGAGCAGACTAGGCACCTTGTCATCCCTTTGAAATGTACTTCTGGGTCATTCATCTGGGTACTCCAGTCTCAACAGCTCTCTTTGCACCCCAGTTTTCTGGCCTGTGGCCTCTTTTCCTGTGCCTTGTCTCCGTAGGGCTCATCCTCAGACTGCTGTGGTTGACATTTGGCCCACACAGGAAGATAAAAATTAAGATTGAAAGGAATTTCCGAAGTCATCAAGTCCTGTCCCCTGCTGTTGAAGGCAACCACATCATATGATATCTTTCAAACACTTATCTAGCTCCATCTTGAAACCATTTAGGTTGCTTGCCCTCACTACTCCTACTGAGAGGCTGTCTTTCTTCTCATGGTTATGAACCTTCATCTAATTTCCAGCCTAAATATGTCCAGGGCAGTTTGGGCTGTGTTTAATAGATACAGAGAAAATAAATTAGTCACCAACTTGCTTTAATTTATGTGCATCAAGCTTTTGATACACATGTCTAGGGCCCTACTGCTTCTGTGTGTATTTTTTGCTCACAGGACAATGTCTGGGTGAGGGGAAAGTGGGACAGCCCTGCTGTACACTCCAGTTTGGGAAGGAGAGGGTGACCTAAGGGAACAAACAGAGCAGGAGAGTGAGGAATGGGAAGCAAGAAGATAGCTGAGCCAGGAGCAAGGTGTTAGAAGTGATGTGGCCTGGCAATGGGCAACAGAGAGATTGTGAAACAGAATGTGGGGTGAAAGGTACTCTTAAGAAAAATAGATAGTGATGCAGGTAAAACATAAGCAAACAAATAGTATTTACACAGCAGGCAAGCAGATGAGAAAAAAATGTAACATAAAAGAGGAGGATTTACAAAGAGTTTAGAGCAGGGGAAAAAAGTAACCATTCAGCAATGTAAACTAAAATGGTTTCAAGTGTAGGGGTGTCTGGCTTGTGGAGGCACTCTCCAGTTCTGCTCCACAAGCTGGCTGGAGATAAGCTCTTCTCTCAGTTGTAGATCTCAAAATTGAGAAAGGAAGGCTTAGTCTTAATGAAAAAAAAAATCTTTAGAATGCAAAAATGTATTTTCTGAGAATATTTTAGCATTATTTCTGTGAAGAGCATGACCTTGAAGAGTGAATGAACAGTAAAAAGTTGTTTTCTGGTGCTCAACAAAGCTCCTTGCTCTGCTGCTCTGTGAGAAGTTGATTGTTACTATGGCAAATATGAATACTTAAGGAGAAACCATCCCCTTCATCAAAACAAGCTTCAAATAATGAAAGAATTTCTAACAAATCAGGTAATTTTGAAGAGGATGGGGCTTTTCCCCCTCCCCAAGGCTAGCACCCTATGCCAGCATTATGTGGAAATGCATGGATGGAGTAAGAAGAATGGGTGGCAGCAGGAATATGAGTAGGTGATAACACAGATCTTTGTGCTGAGCCACCATTAAAAGTCATTTTTTTAATTAAAATAAAAATTCCAGGTTGTAGAAAGCCGTTTCTGGTGGATGAGTGTAGGAGCTGTAGGATGACCTGCAATGCTGTATTTATGGCCATTGAGGATCCTGTATTGCAGTGGCTTTACACAGAGCAAACACCTGCACAGGGGCCTGTAAGCTCTGCTGGGTAGGGATGGAGGCAGCATGGGAGGTACAGACACCAGCCACATCTGAGCCCCTAAATGTTTAAGCAGGTCCTTTTCTTTGAGAAGCCCCAGGGACAAGGCAGGTGCCTCTGCACAGCACGTGTGTGGGCAGCTTTGCTGGGTCAGGACTGCTGTGTGCTCTCTGAACGTGCAGCTGATGTGATGTTCTGTCACAGGAATGCTGCCAGTGGCCAGAGAGAGGATGGCTCTAGCTTTGTACCTGCCCATATTGATTATAAACAGCAAAGGGAAATGGAATTTCAGCTGTCAGTGGGTGATCAGGTGGTGATAATGTTGGCTGTCCTATCCATTCTCCTGCTTTCCTTAATATACAATTTAGAAGATCCTTTTTGCTTACCTCACCTGGGACTCAGTGGATCTACCAATCTTCCTTTTCTTCAAAACCATTCCTCTCAAGCTAAAGAGAATTAATATCTTTATGTCTTTTATCTGAGCCTGGTGTTGCCAGCACAGTTCCAATCTGCAAATTATCCAGAATTCATTCAAGAGCATTTGTCTTGAGCTACTCTGCTTTGTTCAGAGGTCTGTGAGTTTTTCCTTTATTTGATTTTTTCTCCTCAGATGCACACATACAAAACGGATGGTTTCTGTCCTTTTAGAAAGAGAGCTAGTTTCCATCAAGCCAATTAATGAATGGGATGGGATCTTTGGTGTTTGCACCAGGGGTTGCTGTCTGATTGGTGAGCTGGGGGCATTGCCTGCATCTTAGTACAAGTCATCAGGTGGCAAATTCACCAAGGAGTCTGCCAGCTGTTTAACTTCATTACAGTTTGTCATTATGTCTGCCTCTTATTTTTTTTTTTTTTATTTCTATGTTTAATCACCTAATATCATTTTTATCAGCTTGTCAGGGTGTGGGAGAGAGCAGTGGGGAATTAGTTTCACTTTCTCATATTACACATCTATTTTGGTAAAATATTATGGCAAGTTCATGTCTCTCCCGCTTTGAAACAATAAGATTCAAGTGAACTAATTAAGCCTCTAGCACCTAATTAGTATTAACTCTTAGCTGTAAAACCAAGATATGTGTCTACACCGCAAGATACATTTCTGCATGGTTTAAAATGCACAATGAACCAGGAATGGGCATCCAGACAGTTGCCTAAAGACAGCACTTTCCCAGCTCAAAGAAGCCACCTGATTTTGACTGAAGCATGTTATTGTCAGTATTGTCAGTATGACAAAGCTGTGACATACAATCAGAGAACTGAGCACCAGTTCCAAAGGTATCTTCATCTGCAGTTTGATGAGGCACCAAACTAAATCACTCCTCATGCCTTATGGCTTGGCCACAAAAAGAGAGACAACCTTCCTTTGTGCCATATTTGTGTTCTGGATGTGGGAACGTGTTGCAGTTTTGGTGGAGATCTAAGAATTGGTTAACTTGTATATGATTTTAAGAGAGAAATCAATAGTGAGATTGGAAATTGAAATTCTAGCTATTCAACATTTGCTGCATACGCCATGCCTGGTTTCAGATGCTGTACTTGCAGTGGAAGCACATTCTTGCACGGACATAATCCAAAAATAGCTGCTAAAAAAAAATAGTTTAAAAAAATCCTGTAGGCTTCCGAGGTATTTTTGCATCCAGATATACTGTAACATTATGAATTCAGGCTGATGTAATGCATGCAGTGGTGTTCATCTTTTGATTCAGAAAAAAGCTGGTTTGACAAGTATCAAGGTGATTCTAAACATTCATCACATCTTGTTCAAGAAGCTGTTCCACAACAGTGATCCAAACTTTGCTGGAGATTCCTGTTTGTGAATACACTGTATAAATCACACTTTCCCCACCTCCTCCTCTGCCAGCTCTTCTGTCTACTGGCTGCATTCAGAAAATTACCTCTATCCCAGAAGGTCAGAACAAGTGCTACCAGTGGTGAGATCCCCTTCTATGGAATCTCCAGTCAGATTCCCTGGGGGTCTGGAGCTCTGCTGATTGTTCTCCAAATTACTGCATTTCTCTAACAGGCTTCAGTGTCTCAAAAATTTACTCTATTCCTGACCTTCTCAGACCTCTCAGCTGGAAGTTTTCCACAACGCCATCAAACTGCATGCTGTAACCTTTAAAAAAATGTTGTTAACGTAGGTTAAAATCACAAATGCATTTTAGGTTTGATTTCTCTTTTAGAAATTCCAAATTACGCTGCACATTGGAAAGGCCTGCTTTGGCTCGGAGCCATTCTGATAGATGTCACATTGCTAAACAAGATGGGCTTAGAAATACGCCTCAGTGTTTCCTTTTTGATTTCAAACAAATACAAGCAGTAGGTTAACATTTGGCTGACCCTGGCAGCAATTGCTAAATGTAATGTTTAGAGCAACCTAACACTCTGATACTCTGTGGTCCTCCGCAGCGGATCGTTGTGTTCAGACTGCTTTCCAAGTGGTACAAATTGTGGGCATTTCTACAGCAGGAGCCAAATGTACTGAGCAGCAGATCTGATGGCACCCAAACCATGTGGCCAAGCAACGTGAGAGGAGTTTTTCTGTACCTGGTTGTGTGAGCAGCAGCAAGGTGTTCCTGCAAGCTGGCCATTTGCTTCAAGTAGTCGATTAAAACTCATACTTTTGCATCTGTTATAAAGTTTGTGTGAAATACTGCCCAGAAAATCTTTCAATGAGCAGGGAAGCCCACGCCAAAAAAGCGTGTAAGCAAGCGATAGAGTCAAATCATGTGAGAGAAAATTAAATTTTCATATCTTGTAAATGAAATATACATTAGGGACTCTCTCTAGCGACCTCCAGACTCTGTAATTTTTGGATCAGAGCTAAAGATCTAAATCATGCAGCCACAACGGCCTGTAATGCCTAAGTGGTGGGTATTGCTTTGCTATGGGCCTGCGACGGTAAACAAATGGAACCAGTTTTGGAGAACTGCTATTGACAGTAAAATTCTAATTTTGCTCCAGCTCCCAGAACAGATGTACCTCAGAGTCCATAGACTGCAATACTTAACTGCAGCTACTCAGCTGTGACCTTCAGCCTCAGGCTCACTGCAATAAAATTTTCATGCAACCATATGGAAGAATATTTTAATAGAGATTTACTGTCAGTAACTGTCCCAAAGGAGCAAATAAGGAAGCTGTAACATATTGCGTACAGTAAATCAAGGGGACTTCAATGGAAAAACGAAACCTCCCTGAGGCAAGCATCTTTAAAATTACAGGCAACACTTTGTACAAATATGTGTACAAAGGACTAGTTATGCACTCAGTTAAGCAACGCAAAATGGTTTTGGTTTTAAGATATATTTATTAGAATTTATTTATCGCAGTTTGTAGGTGCTAATGGAGGAGGGGGACATCTCGCCAGGTTCACCAGAAACCGCTGTGCAAGTTTGATTTCATCAGATGCCACGCAAAATGGGCAACAGCAGAGGGAGGGAGAAGGAGCACCGAGTGCACGAGTTCACACGGCAAATTGCATCTCCCAGCAAACACAACTGCAGTGGTGCTCTCTCAGCCTCTTTGACCACATTGGAGGGTTTTAGTTAAAAGCAATTAACCCCTGCAATTGCTCGCTGCCTCCCGAAGCCCGCTGGAGCCAGCAGGGAACGAAGGGGAAACTCCTGCTGGAGTGCTCAGAAGCAAGCAGGAAACACAAATGCCATAGCTCTGGAAGCGTGTCAGAGCTGTTCCCTGCTGGCACTCCTCTGGGAACCCTCGTGGGGCAGACAAATCTGGGAGGCACGAATCAGCAGAGGCCTGTCTCTTTGGAGGTCTCCAGGGAGTTAATAATTCCCTTTTACAGGGCTTCAGTCTCTTACCCTTTCCTTTGGCAGTATGTTTTTGGGAATTTCTGCAAATGGATAAAGTCAAAGAGGAATGTTAATTTCCCCTCTAGTCTCACACAGCACACACACTTGTTTTGCTCCCCTACCAAAACTAATAACATGACAAGGCAATAAATCAGGATCAAGTAGATCAAATGCTGACAGAGGTAAGACCAAGTTATCCCTTGAAATGTTCAGAAGAGTCATGTAAAAACCAGCCTACCTTAAAACATACAGGTGTCTGTTAAGTACACTGACTTAGGGCATATGTGATGAAAAAAAGGCATAGCAAAGCCCAGGGAAAACAAATAGCCAAGTGGCAGGAAACAAATATGCTTTTTTGAAAGAAAAGTGTATTATACATAGGAGGGTCCCACCAAGCCACAAGAATGAGGCAGTTGTCAAATTTGATTGAAGTAAAAAAAAAAAAAAAAAAAAAAAAAGAAAAAAAGAAAGAGATAGTTATTCTTTTAGGTAAATCTCTGAGGGCAGAAGGTCTAAGGAGTGTCCTCTGCTTAGGGTGGCTGTGGGGGTACAGATCTCAGGGCTGGGGTGCATTAATGCTTACTGCTGTGAATGGATGTGTAAACCTCATTGCTTTGAAGGAGAAGTAGCAGGAGTGTACCTCAATAAAAAACTGTGAAGAAAAGAGTTACAACCACACCATAAACCTGTGGATTTGGTGGGTAGGCAAACGTTACAGGAGAGAATGAGAAAAAACAAAATGTTCTCCATTTTTACAAATAAACATGCTGTGTAAAAGGAGCTGCACTTCATCTTCCATATTTTCTTAGAGTGCCCTGTGAGACCCTGCATTTTGACTAATTAAAGGGTGCAAAGTGACCCCTAGAAAGTAAAAAGCACTTTTTAAGTGGTCCTTTAAGTCTGGTCTCTGAAAGGCTGCTGTTGCATCAGTGACCTAATTTGAAAAGAACTTTATGATTTCCACCTGCTATTTCAAAGGAAGGACAGGTTTTAACCTTAGGACATCTCATGCCTATTCTGATAACAATTGTTTTAAAGGAAAAAGAAAAATATTAAGAAATATTTTTTAGTTATAATTTGCAACCTTCTCTTTCTTTGTACTTTGCAAATCATTCATTTCTGTGCTCTAAAATAGGATGGGAAATTGTGGTGGCAGCTGTGTGACCCCCTCCTTTGCTCCTCACATGTGCCTTCTTATCTGTAAGAAGTCCTTACTTGCCATGAGTCTGAGCACCTCCATTCCTCTGAAATCTTGCTGTGCTGTGAAACATGAGCTGCAAGCACATTTGAAAAAAGGCAGGCAGAAGGAGGCTTTTAATGACTGAAAGTTATGTCTCCCCCAGACAACAACGTGGCACTATGCATTTGTTTTGATTTTTTTGTCATTTTTTTGTGGGGGGCTTGGTACTATCCCCAGTGCTGGATTCTGACATAGGTTTTCTTTCCTTTTTATTTCTATGTTCCTATTTCAACCTTGAAATGCTCTGTTCAAAGAATAGCAAAATGAGAGGATTCTACAAGTTTTGTTTTGCTGAATGACTGTTGACAGAGGCTTTTGAGGAGAGACAAATCACTGAGTCTCAGAGCATCAGAGAGATTGTCTCTTCTTAGCTCAGTATCATTTAATCACCTGCAGGCATCCCAATTACCATAAGCAGAATTACTATCCCAATTAAGCAGCAGTCCTTGCCACTTGGTGTCATTAGGCTTAATTTGGTTCCTTGGGAAGTGTCCTGATTAAGTTGATTACCTGATTAAGTGGGTGTACTCTATATGATGGGCCTGATGCATCAGTGCTTTATGTCAGTTCTGCTTGTTGATTAAAGTGCTATTATGGCAGCGTTGAAATAGAGCAGTGCCAAGGTGAATCTGGCCCATTGGTTTTAGCAGTCGTTGTCCAAGCTTGCAAAACACTTTGTATTTTTAGCAGGAAGTCACTGGGCACAAATTACCCCTGGGTTTATAATTCTACAGTGTTGGAGGAAATGAAATTGTGGTGAAATTGGACAGGCATTTGGGGATTTTTTTCTTCTACGAACAAGAAAGGGAAATTTGCTCTCTGCAAAGGGGGTGGCTGATGTGGTGGAAATGGTCTTGAGAAAAGCAAGATAGGAACATTTGTAATTGAAAGAGGGTGGGAAAAAAAACACCAACCCTTAACATTTCAGATTGTTACTATTTTGCCCTGGTTTTCCATGCTTGAAAATATTGGTGTAGCATATCACCCCATTTCAACCCTGAGCTAGAAAACTGCTGTCTGAGAATACAGTCACAATTATGTTTATAAATGGTTTTTATCTCTATTTGTGGTTCTTGGCTATCTCTGGGTCTAACATGGAATATCAGAATATTAGGAGCTACGTGCATCCACTGATTGACATCAGTGACATCAGAGGAGAGGTTAATTAGGCATAAAAGAAAAAAATAACATCATTTCTGGCCCAGCTAGAAGTAAGAGGAAACAGAAGTAAAACTAGTAAAAAAAAGTCTAGGAAGACTTTCTTTTTAATTTCTATTGTAGGAATAAAACATGTGGGATACCGCTTAAATATTCCACCTTTTGATGTAACGACAGTACTCAAAATCAGCAGGTTAATCTTTGAGAAGCGGCTCCATATCTAAATGACACTTGTAATAGAATTCACCTCAGCTGCCTTTGGGCTCATCTGTTGTAGGAGTCAATACTGGGATGTTTCTAGGCTTCTTTCACAGGTGAGGAAGCAACACAGGAACTTTTGGTTTTGATCCAACCTGGGATTAGATGTCTGCTTCAGGATGAGGTGCCCTGTTAGTGTGAGGTGAGTCTCTTCAGCTCACTCAGAGGTTAATATCAGTGCTGTAGGCACCTTCACTTGGCAAGGTGAACCAAAACCTCCCTTTCCACTGAGGTGGTGCTACTGGGTTGCCCACTACTTTCAGCAGAACATGCTGAGAAAAGAACCTGCCCATCTGGCATGAGATGGAGGGGTGATATCTCACCTTACTTTTATCTCTTGTCCCTTTCACCTGGAGCATATTGCTGCAACTGGAGTTAATACAGCCATTGGCAATGATATGAACATATTAGATTTTTTTCCTCTCATTAGGTTTTCTTAGAGGACAGGAAGCAATTTTCCCTCCTGTCATGCCATTTATCTAAGGATAAAGGAGGAGGGATGCAAACTGCATTAAACAATTTTTACTAACAGAAATCAGTTGTCCAGCCATATCTGTTTGATCTGTCCAGCTGATGGAAGAGATGCTAAGCTGATACCATATTTTCTAGACTCTTAGCCAGCTTTTATCCATCTTTTGGTGGCCCTGAACAGAAAAAAGGCAGAAAGAAGGCAGCTTGCCTTCTTAAGGGTAATCAGAGCAATACCCTAGTTTAGGTGCTTTGAAAGCCTAAATGTGATGGATATGGTAGCAGTGGAGATTCTCCATTTAAAATATTCTTAAAATAGCACACAGCTGTTGTAATACCTGTGTCTTTCCTTCTTACCCATTCCCCTGTAAAAATCATTCATCCCTAAAGACTCCTGCATGAGGACTGCTTAGGGAATGGAGAGGTTTCATTTGTTAGACTGGATCCAGGGAGACTGGATTCTTGTAGAGGTCCAGCTGACTTTTCAGATTGATCAAATCTGTACTGGGAAGCTGCTTTCCTAGAAAAAGAACCTTTTCCTAGATATTTTCTCTTAAATTTGCAATAAGTTCTTAAAGCAGATGTTCTAGCCCAGACCACATGGATTGAAAATGCTGCTTTGAAGAGTAGTATCCAAAAATGCCTTTAGAATTGCATGAACCTGTGAGATAGAGGTGTGTATCATTAACTGAACTTCTAAATCTCCTTTTCCTTTGGAAAGCTCAACCTAGCTTTCATTCCCATCAGGATGGTTAAGAGCCTGAGCTGAGGAAATGATTCTGAACCTTGTTTGTAAGCACTCATGGGTCAGATTGAACATAGGGATCCCCGTTATGGAATTGGGCTGATAGACAGCAGCTGGAGAGTCTGGCCCTTTGTACCGACATCTCCTATGTGTGTACATTCAGCTGTTGGGACCTGAGCATGTGCAGCACATTAGTTTCTCTATCTTTGCAATCTGGCAAGAAACTACAGTGCCCTGAAAGGTTACAGATGTGGCTATAAAGTTTGCATGAATACTTGCTCAGCCGCATGCATCACAGCTACTTGAGCCTGACTCCTCCTTGGAGTCAAGTAAAGGAGGAGCGGGGATTTCTGTAGTGAGTGCACCTTTAAAATAAGAACATAAACACCCACTGCAGCATAGGATTCCCCAGGCTAACTATAATTTGGGCTAGTAGGCCATATTCTGTAGTGAAAGATCCATATGGGAGTGTTTCCTGCTTGCATATCCAGCTGCCTTTGGCTGCTTAGCCTGAATGATTTTCAGAAGCATCAGCATTCAGCACAAGTCTACAAGGAAGCTCAGCCTCCTGTAGATTTTGCCACACATGCCTCAGCTTGGCTTTTGCTAAACAGTAGGCACAAACCATTTATTTACACTGCCTCTTTTTTTCTTGCTCCTGAAGATATGATCCACTTCCACAGACGTCAGCAGTGATATTCACGTTTGCGTCAGCGTGGCATGGCTGGGATAGGCAGAAGTGGCCCCTGTGACTCTTCCAAGTGCATCTGCTCCCTGGGTTATGAGTGATCCTTGTTTCCTCCATGTGCCACACGTTCAAGATCTGTTCCTTCGTTTTGACTGGCCAAACAACCTGTGAAGTTCTTTGTGCCTGGATGAACACAGCACTTAGGATCAGGCACTAAATTGGAATATTCATAGCAAATGTACTTAAAATGCTTTCCAAGACAGCTCTTCAGTACTTCATTTGGGGTCACTCCCTCTGAAAACTCTTGCCAGTAAACTTGTTCACTGGAACACTGACAGGAAGAAAACACAGAAAAGGTGAAAACATAATTTAATCCATTTCCTTTCAAAATGGAATGAATGAATGAACAAACTGATATTGCCATAAAATATTTTTGCAGAATCCTCCCAGATGTCTGTCTTAGACTTTGGATGAACTTGGCTCAGAAGCAACTTTTTTTTTGTTGTTTTTTCTTTTTGGTTTTTTTTTTTAAAGTTTTTGGACAACATTTTACAACCCATAATAAATAAGAAATATTAAATCTCATACAGTCTTTCCTAGCTGATAAAGAAAAAAGTGCACTGTATCCTACCAATATATCATTGTCTCCAAGAAAGCTTTGGTACCTTAGAACTGGGAGTGGGTCTGGCTCCCCCAGATTGAGTACTTCCCTTCATTGTTTGGGGTATGTGTGTTAGATTTGTAAATTTGTATTCCTACAGCTTTCAGTGAGGCAACCAGGATGCTCTGTGCTCTATCATGTATAAGATGAGATAAATCATCAGGATGTGTCTTGAGAGATTTCCACTATTACAGACCTCGGAAACTTCATGAGAGGAGATCATCTCCCAGAGTTCGTGTCTTGCTGAGGTCAAAACCTTGTAAGAACACAGCTATTCTAAAGAATTAAATGTGAACCTGATGTTAGCACTGATTTAAACTTGCTCATAAACTTCCAACTGGAGCCAAAACTGCTCTACATGCGGATAGCAGAGATGACAGCTTGATGGATCTGAAACTTTAAGTACTGTGTACAGTTGGGATTGCTAAGTGGGATGAGGGATATGTAGAACCTTGGATAGTCCTGTTAGGACGTATAAGCCCTCCACAGTTTTGTCAGATGAAGAGCAAAGATGGAATTGTGTGTTATAATGAAGGAAACTTGAACCTCTCTATCAAGGAATGCTAGGAAAACTCTTACATTTTCTCCAGTGAATTGCATGCCTGCATAAGCCAAGGGGATTCAAAATTGGCTCTGCATGCCAGGGGCCATAACCTTCAGAGAGTGCAAGTGGTTTTGGAAGATTTGGAAGAATGAGACCTTCAGGTAACAGAGGGTATTTTTAGGGATGCTGGTTGGTTTGTTTTTACAGTTAAAGGAAATGAAATGAAAGCTCTAACTTTATTTCTCCTTGCAAATTAATCTGTGCTAATTATTGCTATTCATAGAACAGTGTGCCCTCAAGGTCCCAAATGTGCAGAGACTTGTGCAGCTATTTTATGTAGCTATTGAATCCAGAACTGACAAAAAAATGCCTAAAAAGTTAAAGGTACATGTCATTGCAGGATTTGGGCAGGAGGAGGGGCTCGGAATCACTGTTATTTTAAGGGCCTAAACCAAACAAGGGTGAGTGGAAAACATAAAATTAATTCTCTTTATTCAAACCCAGTACCTGGTCAGTTGCTTTCTTTGAGGCTCTCTAGCTAAGCCTTGTGCAGGAGAAAGTAGTAAGGAATCACAAGTGAATGACAAAATCAATCAAAGGCAGGAAAGAAAAACAGCCTCCTTGGTTTTGATAAGTATCAGCTCTGTTTCCTATGTGTTGGCTTCACCCACAGCCAGCTGTAATCAATAATATCTCTCCTTTGACTTCAGAGCACTTTGGGTGAAAGCCTGCTGCTGCACATGGCTGTTTTCCACTGTGAGTCTCTGAGCACAGCTGCACAAAACGCTGGGCTGTGGTACCACACTCCTGAACCTTGTGCTGCGCAGGGTGTCCTGCAGTGATCCCAGCCCAGTCCTGCTGCTGCAGTTACACCATCCTACAGGAACATCCCATGACATTCCCTTCACAACAGCTCCTGGCTCAGAGAGAAAATGTGCACTGAAGGGAATGCTGGGTGGCATCAGCATCAGCTGCCTCCTAACAAGCTACAGCTCCCGGGGGAGTTACTGTGAAGAGGAGAGCGCATGGAATTACAGCGTGGTTTTGTCTAGCCAAACTAATTGGGGAGTGATTTGTTTCCTCTCTTCTTTCTTAAAAAAAATTCCTTATCACCCCACCATGCACAAACACACACAAATGGTCATGACAGTTTTGACCCTCCTGTAAAAAGACAAGGAAAAATGTACTTAATTTTGGTAGATACTTGTTTTCCAGTTTCATACGGAGATGATGCAGTTCTAAATTACTGCAGGGAAGAGACTCTTTTAAAAAGGGATGGAGAGTCTAAAATGTGAATAAAAATAGAAGCATTTTGTGAAAGGAAATGTAAACCTTTCCGTAAAAAAATTTCAATTGCATTTTCTTGCTGTATTTTAGCTCTATTATTTGGAAGAAAAGGAAGGCAACTACACAGTGGTTCATCCAGCTGATTTTATATATGCACATGTGGAACAAATCTCTTTTAAGTTGCTGGATAGTCTTGGGAAACACATGACATTTAGGGAGTGAAAACTGGTGGGACAGACATTACACCCATGCAGAGAATAAAGCAGATGTCAAGGTTTCTGACAAACAAAATTTTAGTCTTTCTCCTAAATGCTTAGATGAAATATGAAACTGGGATAATTAAGCTAATAATAATTATAATACTTATAATATTATATAATTAAATACTGTAGATTAGTCATCTTGTGTGTTGCATAACTAGACTGGGTTTTCCAGAGAAGTCTGTGTTTTCTAGGTGTCCAAGCTCAATGAAAATTCTCCTTTAAAACTGAGGAGGTGGGGAGGGTGTGATAATGAGGGTCAAAGCAGCACTGTGTCCCCAGCAACACAGCACAATTAAAAGTAACTGTGATATATTGAAGTAATGCACAAATGACAAATTTCAGCAGCCAGCCTTTGGTGGAAGGATGTGGGAGGGAGTACCCAAAGTGTGAACAAGGTGTCTCTTGGTTCATGTCTTCTTGAGGTGCAATATTCGAGAGGTCAGTTTTAAGCACAGAGCTCACAGCTGCAATCCCATCCTGTTTGTCATCTGCTGGGATGAAGTAGAGAGAAGATAAGGGGATTTTTGAAAGGGGTAGAAGACTGAACTCAGAGATTTTCAATTTTTTGTCCAGAACTGAAAGTACTTTCCATGAAGTTTAAAAAAATATTTTATGATACATTTAGATGTTCAAGCATTAAATCAGGCTCAGCTTTTAAATACAACCCTCACACCCTGTTGCTATTTGTGTAAGAGTGGGCTGCCCTGATGCAAAGAGCGATAGTATTAAGAATAAGAACAGTGACTTGTAAAGAATATTGAGTCTGAATCACAAAGCTGTACTTCTGAAACATAAGTTTTCATTAAAAAAATAGAATGTCTTCTTAGCAAGGAACCACAGAGTGCTTTAAAAGGCTAATGATGTTATTGGTAGGTAATATATTTTGAAAATGGAAGTCAAGGAAGAGAAAACACAATTTCCTCTAAATTTAGCATAAATTCTATTACCTCTGTTATTGTCCCATAGGCCAATGGCACAGCTTTCCTAAAGCATCTGCTTCCTAAATTATATGGTATGGTTTGTTCTTTCAGAGCCCTGTATTGTTTCTATGGAGATCAGCACAAACACTTAGCTCCTCATGCCTATATAGGGATTATGAGTTAAAGAATTAAAAGGGGATGTGAAGTTGGGATCTATATCTGTACTTAGGCACCAGTAGCTTGGAATCTGCTGGCAGATCAGCAGTGGTGAAAATTTGCTTTGTGTTTCGATTCAGGGAGGTGAGGTCCAGGATCTTCTGTGGTCAGAGACCCCTTGGCCAGGGTCTGCAGGTTATTTACTGATTGGTCATGTTTTATCTTTATCACCTCCTATTTCCTTTTAGTTAAGAGAACTCTTGCAATTAATCACAGCAACACTTTCAGACGCATGTGATGAGGATTTAACATTGCTGGGCACTTAATACAAAGCATTTTTCCCATGTTGCTGCATAGATACCATGAAAAGCAGGTCAGGAGTGGTGATACTCTTCCATTGCAGAAAGGAGGTGGAGGTACAGGTAGATTATATGTTGTTTTGTCCAAAGCCTCTGGCAGAGCTGGAAAGTGAACTCCAGCCCTATTTTCTTGTTTGAATGCCTGTAACCCCAGAAGAGCCCCTCTGTCTCATCTTGCTCACTGACTTTATTAGTGTGTGGCTGGACCTTGGTGTCCCACTCACTCAGTGTAATTATTCAGCAGTGTCTTGCAGGACTTGGGTGCTGGAAGTATTAGATCTATTTTACATAATTTATATAATTTACTCTTGAATGTCAGAAGGGAAAAGGAACCCCTAAGTTTGATTAGACACTAAATTCATTATTTCACATTAGAATTGCCTTCTCCAGAGGACCAAGGATACTTATTTGATTCAGTAACGAGAGCTCCAAAGGGTACTAATTTAGTAAGACTATTGACTGTTCATTACTCTGATGTTGCTCAAATAGCTGAGAGCATGTGTGGTGTTTAATGTGATCTTAAACATTACTATCTACGGTAAATCAGAAACAGGGCACAAGTGCTATAGCTGCTGTTTAATGATGTATGAAAAAGCTGCCTGGTAAAGTGCACCATTAAGAAAAGCTAAAACCAGTGCTGAACAAAGACCTGATGAAATATTGATACCTTTGCAGTCAGTACGATTTCTTCTTACTTGCAAAGTGAAGTCTGGGTTTCTGAAATATCAAACTTGAGCAAAGCAATGCAATCAGATGGATGGGAGCAAACTAACTACTAGGGCAAAACCAAACCACAAAACAACAAGGAAAAATAATGCAGTTAGTCTGCAACATGTCAATGTTTAGTTTATAACTGGGAAGACTTCCAGTTGGACCATTATTCTCATTCCATTGAAATACTGAACTTCCCCCACCCCATCCCCAACTCTTTCCTCTTAGAAAAAGAATCTAATTTAAAAAAAAAAAAAAAAACTTAGTAAGGTATTCCATTTCAAGAGATGGACAAAAGGATGTAAGATTCATCCCACCTTTAAAAAGTCTAAAAAGACTTATGTTTGTGGAAGCTTTCTCAGGTCAGATGCCATCATTGCCAGATGATTCTCAGAGAATTCTCAAGAATTCTCTCGGAGATTCTTGGGAAAATCATTGCCCCTCCTGCAGCGGACCTGCATGTGCTAAGCAGGAAGAATGTTTTTTCCTCTGCACAGGTGTATCTGAGATAATGGCTCTGTTCAGCACTGCCCTGAATGCTGTTACATAACTCCAGACCAAGAAAATGAACTCACTTTTGCCAATATTTTGTCATAAAGTTAGTGTTTATACTTTGAGACCTGACTCCAGGACAGGGTTAGTTTCTTTTAGCTAGGAAAGCACCTCTTTGACTCTTTGTGAATCAAGGCTCAAACAGCTGTGAAAATTAGGTTATTTTTACTTTACTTTCAATTTCCTTGTTTTGTTTTTTCCCCTTTCCACAAAACTCAGGCTTTTCTGTAACTAGGGCTGTGGCAGGTCAGTGCTGTTGCCTGTTTTAGCTGCTGCAAGTCTTATGTCCAGACACATGATGGAAGTTTTCATAAATCAGGGTTGTATCAGTCATGGAAGCTGGCAGGGATGCCAGAATCTGTGCTTAGTGGTGAGAGTGTCTCTCTCACAGCAACATCTCTGTAATTTGTGTTGGGGGAGACATGAAGTTTGTCCTACCCAACTGCTGCCTGAGTCCTTTGTGGGTCCCATAGAGCCCTCACTCAGCCTGGAAAGAAATAAATGTGAACCAAAGAAGGCACCCAGAAATGGTCAAAGCAGGGAGTTTAATAAAACAAAACCAAAAGGAAGTGCTTCTTCACATAGCAGGTAATGAAATTGTGCTACTCATCAACACAGGATGTTGAAGAGACCTGAAGAATAAACTCAATTCAAAGCAAATAAAATAATAGGATTAGGAACTTTATTAGAAGAGGTCTATTGGTGGTTATTAATGAAGTAGGTGGAACCTCCAGGTCAGGAAATCCTGGAACCATTGATTTTAGGGAACAGGACACTGTAACCAGGATAGAATCTTGCTTCCCTGACCTCATTCTTATATGGAGTTTCTTTTACTGAGGTGTGCCAGGGACCTCAGGTTAAAACAGAGAAGCCTTTCTGCTTAAAATACCCTAAATTTCCTGAAACCAGGGACTTGATTCAGTCCAGGTGAAACCCACAGGTGTCTGCTCTGACAGGGATGTTGCCATCTGCACAGAGGCCAAAACAGGAGGTCATATTTCAGGATTTGGCAAATGTCTGGAGAGACCCTTTTCTCTCAGCAAAGTCTTGGGGGTTGATCCAAACTTGGGAGAAGCTCCAAATTCACAGGATAAAGGCCAGGCAACATGGTTATTAATGTGCAGCATGGGCTCTCACCTCTCTGTTGCTCCAAGAGGCTTTGTGTAGTTCTGCCTACTCCAATATACACAATAAGTGAACAGGATGTGTACACGTGCCTGTATGTTTGTTGACTCTAGAAGAGGAGCAGAATGAAAGAAGAATCAAGAATCATATGTTCAATCCTTGCTCCAGCAGCATTTCAGGATTTCTGGGGCAGCAGCATAACTTTTTTACAAGCGGGTACTTTAAAACCAAATAATAAAAGAAATTTCAGAGATAATTGATACTGTGCAGGAAAGTGCCCTGGAGAAAGACCCTGAGACAGGCAGCTCATTCAGGTTGTAATTAGCTCACAAAGAGTAGGTGAGGGGAGAGAGAAGCCTCCAGCCTTTCTACTCTTCTCCTTAAACAAAGACCACCTTTACAAATATGTGTGTATTAGACCCTTTGGTCTGCAAATTTCTTTCTTGCTCACACCATCATAAAAGATTCAGAGAGCTGTATCTTTTTGATTACTAATTTATGCTGTTTACAGGCTGGGTAAGGGGGAAAGAAGAAAAGCTCAGAAAACTCCAGGAGCTGTGCTTTATTATAAGGAGAAACCAACATTCTTCAGTGCTGTGCAGCCTGATAGCAGGATTTTATTTACTTGGAGAGGATGATGTAGAGTCCAGTTCAACAATACGGGTTCTGAGGAAAGTAACACAGGGTGGGAGCAGTAAAAATGCCAGGTCTGGGGAATATTTTCTGGATGAGACCTGACACCAATCTGAAGCCAGGGCTCCTGGAGATGCCAGTTCCACTAAACTGTGGGAAAGGCTTGTGTGCTTAGCTTCGTGCACCTCCTTCCCACCTCCTTCCCTGCATCAGCCTGAGGCTGGCCATGCACAAAATGAACCCATTTCCTGGAAGATATTAGAGCAATAATGTCCCACTTGTATTTTCTAGAAGTCACAAAATGTTTTATCTACCTCAGGTGTGTGCCTGCTTGGAAGCAGGGTAGCACTTTGTTCTTGCTCTGTCATGAGGCTGCATTTTATCCACTCTCACCATCTGCACTGCACTGCCATAATCCCCCATTTCATTTCTCTCAATACCAAGCCTTGATTTTCATCAGATGGGTCAAGGTATGCAAGGAAAGTAGGCCCAAGGCCTTCAAGAGACCCGTATGTGATCTCTACAACTTCACTTTTTTCTTCTTTCTCATTTTCTTTTCCATTATTCAAGCAGAAATATGACTTTCTTCCTCCACAGCAGTGCAATCGGCACATTGAAGATCTACGTATTGTAATCCCTTTGCATCTTTTCCCAGGATTTCTTACACCCATTTGTTCATTGAAATATGTGACCAAAGCTTTTCCTCCCTTGCCTTGAATGGATGCAGACACACCTTAAGTTAAAAGAAAAAATGACATTGAGGTGCTATCACTACTTGAGAGAAGCCAGAGGAATCAAATTAAGGCCATCACCATCATTGTGTCCTTAATTCACACATTTTTGGGAAGGAAAATTGGAAGTTCAGCAGCATGACTGAAAGATGGAGCCTGGTTTGTCATCTTTTCTTCTTAAAACATCCACCTTAGTGATCTGATGGATCACAAGGATCCCTCTCCCTGAAACAAAGAAGTAAGAGATGCTCTTTTGCTGGTGATGTGAAATAGAAGACACAAGTCTGTCGAGGATGCATCCTCTGTTAGGCATGTAAAGAGTTGCACTTTCTAGAGGTTAAGTACAAATGCTGGCTAAACTGTTTCCCAGCCAAAGAATTACAGGGATAGATCAGGTTTCCATTAGAACACGAAAGGATGAAAAAAAATCAGTCACACCTTAAAATATCAGTGCCCACGTGAGAAACATAATTTAGGGTGTGGAATGTAGGTTTCTCTTTGCAGATAGGTGGGCTCAGCTACTCTTTGTGTCTGTAGTTTTGTTCACTTGTACACACACACACAGTCTGCAGATGCTTTGCTTTGATAATGTATTCCCAGTTCTGTTCTCTTTAACCTGCAAGGAGTTTCATCTGATGGTGACTGGACTTCTTCAAAAATTCACTCGTACTTTTCGGAATCAAAAGAGCTTAGAGAAACATTTTATTAATAGGAAAATCTGGCTTTGACATCTGTAGAAGGAAGGGGAAAGTAGGTGTCATAAGTAGATCATGTGTTTGCTTTTCTGAAATTTCAACAGGGCTCAGTGGTCAGGCCTGAAAATTTGCAGTGTGCCTCCAAAACCTGCTGGTACCCAGGCACCAGCATGCACAAAAATCCACCCATCACGCCAACACATGCTTCTCTGGTTCAGAATAACCTCCTTCCCTGAAGGGCCACGTGCATGAAGTGCCAGTACATAACAGCTCTTGTAACTGAATTTTAAACTGAAAATAGCATCTTAGATTGGAAGTGCTGACATAGGCTTAGTGACAGCAGTGCCAATTTAACAGTTGTATGCACTATGGAGTGTTCTTGCAACATTCCTCATCTGAAAGACAATCTGTGCATGGTATAGATTAGTCTAGTTGAAAAAAAAAAATAAATTAAAAAAAAAATTGTGGGGAGAGAAAACCCCCAACTGTGGTCTTGGCTGGCAAACTCTGTCAACCAATGCAATCTGTGCTCCTGATGTTTACTGCTTGAAGCTAAATAGGATATTTAGCCAAATTTCAATTCGTGCTACAAATAAAGCTCAATTTGTGTGTGTGCATATGTGTGTGTGAGAGAGATGATTGCTCATTTAAATGACAACTTTATATATGATAATTACAGTCATTAATGAAGACACAGTTACTTTACCATAGATTACAAGGATAAAAGAAGATCGCCCAAGAATCATGTTCTGGTATAGAGTCAATAAGAAAATTAGTCCAAATACTATCCGGAAAATTGTTCTTAAATAATGCCCTAAAGGTTAAAGGAACAATGGGTGTAAATTCAGTGGAAGAAATTTGAAAAACACACTAGAGGTCACTGTTGCTACTTGAGCAAAAGCTTTTTCTGCTTCCTTTTCATTTAAGACATTAAAGATCAAATATTTCAGCTGGGAAAAAAAGTACTTCTGTTTCTATATATATCAAAGCATGTACATTTTGATATCCTAAAAAATAAACAATATATTGATACAGAATGGATGGCTGTGCTATGATTGTGGAAATGGTATGTACTTTACTTATGAAGAACTTGGAGTCATAGGACAATGCAGTTCTATTTTGTGCAGCATCTTTCATACAAATGGCATCCCCCAACACTTTATAGCTCGTAGCATTAAATAATATAGCTTTAAATTGCAGAGATAAATAATCAGTGGGAGAGAAATTAAATGTTATGGGCAAGGGACAAAAGAAATGTTAGATATTTGAAAGCTGTGAGAAGGCATAAATTACAAATCGGAGCCAAAGATAAATGAGGAAGCCAAACAAATAAGTTTTGTGATGCAGGAGAAAATACTTCAGTCTTTGCAAATTATTCATGAGCTGGGTATTAAAGGGAAAGCAATTGTTTTATATCATAAATACAGTCCTATTCCTGGCATTATAAAGATGTGTGCGTGTGTTCGAGCAAAATGTGTGTCTGAGTGTATATATATATTTATATCTGCAGAAGAAATCCATCTGAATGCCCAAGGGTGTAGACACTCACTATAAATGCAGGAGTAGACCATGGCATGTTGCATTTGTTACAGCCTTCAGCAATTAAAAAGGACTGGATTTAGCGTAACATTTTTACCCATTGATATGGAGAATAAAATCATACACTTCAGATAATAGGAATATTATCATAGACTTCAAAAGCAGAAGGTGAAATGTTCCTGCAAAATGCAGGGTTTTTTTTCTCTGAGGTCTTGGTTGTCTCATGAATGCCATTAAATTTCAGGAGACAACCAGTTTCTCTAACAGCTCAAGGAGTTAAGCTTGATAGTAAGGAGTGCAACTGAGTGAGAAGGCAGGTACATTGAATATTTTCAGAGAACATTGTTCTGTGTTTGGTCTTCAAGCTCTAATTATCACCTCATCTTTCAGAGCTGTCACTGAATTGGATATGGGTTTAGGGGGCTGCCCAGTGATGGTTGCTGCTTCTGACATCTCCTTACCTGCTAACGTCATTGGGATCAGAATTTCCAGCTCCTTGGGAGCACTGATACTTTCCCAGCTTTCCCTCAGACCTTTTGAAACCATGTGGATTTTCCCTCTGTCCCATTGTCCCCTGTGGATAAGAAACTCCACAGTTATAATCCCATGCCTGTCAATATCACCGTTTTTAGTGATAAAGCATATCCTCTGCAATTTATCTGTGGTCTCATTGTCCCTTTTTTCTGTATGCCTGGGATTTTCAGGAATCTGGCAGCCCACTCAGCTGCTGCACTGGCTGGCTGTGGGCTGTCTGGACAGCTGGCCTCTGCCACAGGCACACAGATTGTTTCTGTAGCTCCTGTCTGTTGGTGGTATGGCATCTCTCCATTCTAGGGGTCTAGATGGTCCTCAAACATCAGCAGCTCAAGATTATCCCAAAATACACTACTGAATTACAGAAGCAGGAGCAAAATTTTATCTACATATATTCTGTATGTATACAATATCAATTTATAGATTTAATACAAGTCAGGGCCATGTTAAAGCCTTAGGCTGTTTTTTTCTTTTTTTCCCAGAGTTGTATTTTTTTTTTTCTGAGCTAGTTTCTTCTTACAGCATTAAGCATGGCCCTATCTTTTCATGTGACAACACCCAGAGACCTGTAATGTGTTATATTTAGACATCCAAAACATTCCCTGATACCCAGGTAGCTTTGTTAAAAAGTAGAAGTTTTTAGGGTGAGGATTAGCAGCTGCTAAGGGATGATGGACCAACATGGTCAGTTTTCCACAATGATATTTGTGTGGCTATAATTTTCTTCCTGGTCATCTTTGGACTGAGAAAATCTCTCCTTTCTTAACAAAGCAATACTAATGAGGGAAATGGGTGGAAAACTGGGGAAGTCACCCAAACCTGTTTGTAAGAGCCGAGACGTTCAAACTTGGATTCACAGTCCAAGTCATCTTTGAGAAATGTTATTTTGAGAGAGCTGCACAACCATTTTGTGGAAACTCAGCTCCAGTAGCTCCTTGCAGCTGTGAGTTTAAACTGGATGTGGCCTGAGAACAGTGTGTGAGGAGAGGAGGGAATGAGTAAGTTTAAAAGACTGGCAGAAAAGTTCTCCCTCTGGTTTTCCTGTTTGTATTGTTTTAACTTTGGTCTTTGACTATGTAACACCTGGCCTTGAGTCTTTCATTTGGTCTTGAACAAAGCTCTTCTTGTCAAAGCCAGAAAAGAAATGAGGATACTAAAGCAGAAAAAAACCCATGTTGCAAGAGAATCCCTTCCAGTTTGGGGTAAGTGTGAAGGATTCTGTGGTGTAAGAAAGGCTCAGTGGATGACTCTGATCTTTTTCTATAAGAGAAAATACAGCCCAAAGGATAAGATGTTTTTCCACTGGCTCTCATGGCTAGTTTATCTTCTCCAAGTTTGTCAGCAAACCCCTGTCCTTCATTCCTTTCAAGCCCCCCATCCAATTCCATTCCTAACATACAGTCTTCAGTGACTATTATAACCAGAGATAGATAATCCTACGTGTTCTTCTCCTCCTATCATTCATCTTGCATCTCAGTGTACCCTCTGAAGATGTTTGTTGTGCTGACATCTTCATGTCATCTTCTCCTCTCATGTGTCAAAACTGAGGCCAAGGTATTGTGGCTGCCAGTGAGTTACACTGTTTGGCCCAGCAGCTTGGATTGGAAATCATAGGTGAGATGTGAATTCCCAGGCTGCTACCAAGCTGGGCAGGAAGTTTCCTCTTTCTGTTTTCTCTCCCATCTTATTTTTGTACTATAATTCTTTAGGACAGGGAATATCTGTTACTATATGAATGCACATAGGTGTATTCACAGGTGTAGTGTAATAGCTGCTAGACATTACTGGAATGAGTATTATAAATAGGTGGATGATGATTTAGCAATTTTGAGGACTACAGTATTTATTTCCTTGCCAGTCTTTTTTTCCATGGTTACTTTTCTCTTTGTCTATTCAGTGATTGCTTTCTCTGAATAAAAGCAGAATCTTACTTTCTTTATGAAGCACACAATGAAAATGTGAAAACTCTGGGTACTGCCTCAATATTATTGAGAAACAATAAAAACATGTCTTAGTATCTAGCAATCACTGCATGTGAGAGAAAGAGGCAGGAAATAAAAGAATCATGTTGCATGCCCTTACTGAACGAATATTAGCTCTTCAGGGTACTGTATTATCACAATGCACTTAAGAAATCCAAATTATTGTAAGGTCTGAATCAAACTTGCTCAGTTCCTTCCCTGTCACACAGGCTCAGCTGCTGATGTTATTTTAATCAAAGATTTGATCAACAATATTAGGAAGAGAGATAGCAGGGAAAATTAACACATATGTTTCTCGCTAGGGAAGGGATTATTATTTTTAAATCTGCATTTAGTTTCCCACTACCCAGAATGATTTCTTTGGAGATAAGCCAAATGCCATGTCCTGTATCTCAAAGGCAGTAGAGATAGTCACAGTTCCCAGAAATTTACCTCATGTTTTGGAGGCTTTTTGGGATTTTTGAAAGAAAACCATTCCTCTCAATTTTAGTATGAGGTGAAGGAGCTTTCCACTTCACAGTTTCATGTTTTATGTGAACACTGTTGGATGAAAGCTGTTTTTCTTGCAGGTGGATTCATAGTATTAGCCTTTTAATTAAACCTGGGTGCTGGAAAATTAGATCAACCCCTTTGGGGGGAAGAAACATTTTCTTCATTCATCCTGTTATCCTCTTACAGGTAACTCAACAGGGTAACTCAAGTGGATATTCCTGTTTCCTGTGAGTGTAAGGAGGACAAGAAGTTCAGGACTGGGGGAGCTTTATGCGCAGAAGCTTGTCCAGGTACTGGAAGCATCCCTTTTCCTTTCTGCCTGTCATTCCTGGCTCCCCATCTGACTTGGGCAGACAGCACAGCAGAACTGTGAAGAGTGGCTGCCTGTCCCTCTTGGAAAGAGCTTCCACTACCCTGTGCCACTATCTTGGCCAAGTGAGCTGGCTTTGGAGCAGGATATGGAATTTCAGTTCCTCTGAATAGCCAGGGCAGAAGCCTTAAAATCAGCCCAGTGCATTCACATCCAAGTAGGTAGTGTGGTCCAGAATCCACATAACAGAGCTGAAACATGATGACACAAGACATTTAACTGATGTCAAATTTAAATTCCTATTAAAAAGAAGTGTTCTCTAGTCTGCACCAGGCCATCCATTCTGGTAATCTCATTCCATATTTCTTTTTTTGTTGAAAGAGTACATAGATTAATGACAGAATGAATCTCAGCAGAAGGAACGTGCTCCTTATAAGGCAGGCTTGGGGTAGAGATGGTGGAAATTTTAACACAGGACGACTTTGCTGGCAGAAAAAGTTGCATTTGTACCATTTATATTTGAAAATCCTTCACCCAGGACAGCATAGTTCAGCCAAATTAACTCCATCTGGCCTGATGGAGCTGAGGATTTCCTGTCAGAAAAGGACCTAGAATGGCATGTTGTAACTCAGGGAGACGTTTTAAAAACCTCTCAGTGACTGTGGTGGATCCATTCAGACAAAGGGGGTGGATGGGAGAGGTACAGTGGGGACTCCTCAGAGGGATGGAAAGTCTGAACAAGGCCTGTTTGTTCAGCCATCTCTCCCAGATAGTCTGCCCTGACTTGTTGCTGGCTTTTAGAGAAATATGGTTGTGGTTCTTGATGGTCTTGTATTAATATACAACCTCACCAGACAAGTGAATGTTTGCTATTTGCTCTCCTGTCAGCACATGGTGTTTAGTGAGATTCCTGTGATGAGAGCCTCGGGCTCTGTAGTCACATGAACACAGACTCATCCCTAGCTTCTTGTAAAAAAAAAAATAAATAAAAATTACAATCCCAGCCATAAAACAGAACTTTGATACTCATGAACGTAGAGGAAAAGGACAGAAGTGTGTCGCCAATTTGCAAAAAACAATGAATGGCAAATGAAAACAAACAATGTACTTTTAACTATGTCACAACCTTAAAACCTGACTCATGATGGAGAGACTGGTGTGAGGGTTCAGAGCAGTGCAAAGCCATATCATGGTGTGCTATCTGATATAAACTGGTCAGGTCTGTGAGTATTTAAACTCTGGTTAATGTGCAGGGCCACAAATGTCCACACAATGTGGCAGATCTCACAAAACATTCCCCTGCCACTCGCTGGCAAAGCTTGGGCTTGTTCAAGGCTACCCAAAACATCAGCAGAGAAAGGAGGTAGCGCTTTTCCCTTCCTATTACCTGCTGTAATGCCACGGTTAGAGCAGTTCCCCCTCCCTCTCCTGTGCTCCCATCACCTTTCTGTCCTACAACTGCCTTCATGGGAAGGGAAAGATGTACTCATACGTGCCAGTCTGTGCTGTCAAAGCTGGTGGAGGTGGAAGGTTATATTGGCCTGTGGAGAGATAAGGCCATAAAATCCAGAGTGGAGTAAGGGCATGGGCTCTAGCTTATCTTCAGGTCTCAGATACAAACTCAGAAATCTACATTTTAAGTAAAGACTTCTCTAACTAATGCATTCCTCTTGGCCATAGAAAACCAACAAGAGTGACTGTGAATGGACCAGATTTTCCTATAGTACCTGGCAGCCCAGTGTTAAAGGCATTCCCAAGTCATTATATGTTTAAGGTTTCTAAAGAAAGTGAGGTTTATACTGCAGGGTGTGTGTCCTCAGAGTGTGACATGGGGAGAAAACAGGAAGGGAAGGACATGATCACAACCTTCTCCTTTTGTGTACAGTGTGTGCAATGTAGCTTTTTTTGAAAGTATTTTTATCTCTTATATTTTTTTGACCCTTAGAGATTTTTTTTTAATGTATTACTCCTATGGGAAAATGTTTTTGAGTTTTCACAGAGGAGAGGAGGAAGAAAAAAGTGTTCTATATCAACTGAAACAGATTTAATTTTTCTATTTCAGCCACTGAAGTAAAAAAAAAAAATAAATCAATGATTAGTACAGCCCTAATCTGGAGATGTATATTTTAGGGATCACATTATGCTGAACATGTGCATTACAAACGCAAAGTAAAAATCCATGCCATTATTGTTCCTGTTCAGCGGCCACTTTTCAAACTGAAATATCTCAGCCATTTTAAATGACATTTTTATTTTTGCAAAAACGCTAAAAGCAATTAGAGGGCAATATTAACTGTTCATTTGCCAAGTTTCACTGTTCCAATGGAAGCTGCTTTTGAGTTACTGTACACAAGTGCAAAAAGCATCCCAGATCATTTTACATACATTACAAGTGAAACCAAAAAAGAAATCGCCACTTAAAAGAAAAGAAAAAGCTGTTTATAAAAGAAATGCTTGCTCCCAAGTTGAAACCATGTGTCAGCATAGAGCAATCTGTTAAACTTAAGGTAGGAACCCCTGGAAAAAAATAGTTGTTTTCAATGCCATTGCTGAGAATCATCATTCAAGCAGAGAGGTTTCATACTGATGTTTTGCCTGGGGAATGTTCACTACATGCCTTTGGTGGGAGAATTTAGTCTCTCCTCTCTCAGAAACATTTATTAGTTACCTATTTCAGTTGTCTCTTTCTTAATAAAAAAAGTACATTACAAAAGTCTTACATATGGCCATGTACAAATGAACAGGTTGGATTTCCTGTAATTCTAAAAAATAGTGGTCAACCCATCTTTCCAGAATTTGAGGCTTCCTCAAGTTCATCTGAAGGGCTTTTAATTCATCCTCAGTGTGAATTTATGCAGCAGGGTCATTCTTAGAGAGCTAAAGCATAGGTAAGTCAAATCAAAATTGTTTTGAGGAGCTCAAACACACAATGTTGTTCACAGCCAGAGAAAATTATTAGAATCCTCTTGCAAAGGTGCTTTTGATTGGATTGGTTAGGAAGTTATCCAGGCTGACCTGATGGAAAATTGTTAGAGGTACTCTTGTCCCTTGGGGATTTTTTTCTCCACCCACACTTTGTCCATGCAGTGCAAAAGTCTGATGCCTTTGGGATCAAATTCTCAGGGTATATGGTTGTATATGGTTAAAATCAGTGGGGTTTCATGGCTGGGGTATAGCATAGCTCTACTTTTCTATCTGCCATTAATTTATCTGTGGGCTATGAGCCAACATCTGTTTTTTCTGCCTCAGGGTTTGATTCTCATTAATGCTTAGGCTTCTTTACACCTTATTGGAAGTAAAAAAAAAAAATGGCCTTGCAGCAGAATTTTATTTACACCCATTTGGTGGCCCCATTGTTTAACTTCTGACACACTTTTCTGCCTTTTCAATGTGCTGCCCTGAAGAACTCACGGGTGTTTTACTCTTGGATCAGAGTTTTCATTACTGTGTTGTCTGCCCTCATGCATGGAAAGCAGAGATTTTTATCTGCCAGGAATGAATGAGTTTTAATTGTAATGGTCCAAGCAAATGTCATGATTTAGAGCGTAAGAGGATCGATGGCATAGATGGGTTGTACAATGAGCCTGTGTAAACAGAAGCTGGGATGTGAGAAGGTGGAATGGCTTCCTCTCCTTTCAAGACAAATGTTACCCTGGGAGAAAAATGGGGTTACATTTTATGAATTGGGGGAAATTGCCCTTTTTCCACAAGGCCAAGTGGTGTAAACACAAATTTCTCAGGTCTCTTCCACACCCTGCTCCCTTTCACCCCCCTCAGTCCTCAGGGAAAATGGGCTACTCTCCTGGGACATCCTAAATAGAGTTGATATATCCCTGGTGTTTTCTGGTGTCTGGGAAAACAAATTTCTCTTTCACTTCAAAATGACAATTAAGTGCCACACCATGTGCCTTTGAGATATGAGCCAGGGTAACCCTGTGAAGAATTCAACCACAGCCATGCAGAAAAGGAAAGGGGGTTATCTGAGTGGGGTGACACAAGGGTGATGATTAGTAGGCTGCACTGAGCCATTGTTCATGGGAACATAGCCTTTATTTATAAATTATAAGTAAAGATCTGCTAACTGCCCAACTGAGGATACTTACTCATCTGCACACTTCAGCCCAAGTGCAATAAATACAGATCAAATGTTCACCATCCATATAATAACAAAGATCTGATCCAAAGCACATTTTCATTTCTACAGGGTTACCTTTGATCACGTTGTGTTTTGCTGGGTTATGCATGGGTGCGTCATTATTTAAAGGAAAATAAGAGGTGGAGCTGAAAAAAAATTAATTGCCACTTGGAACTCTTGGGACAATCTCTGAAAAGTAGCACCTTAGCCAATACCTATTTATATATTCTGTCTGTGCAATTTACAGTGTCATTTATTTTACATCATTTCATAATATTTTCAGTTAATTTTGAAGCAATTAAATTGGAAAATTAAAAAAAACCCCTGACTGTCGGGGATTCAAAGCAATATGAAAAGTTTCTACTGACTGCAATGGGAATTACAGGTGCTCTTTGGCTCTGGGAATGCAGCATTTTATTTTTTATTTTGTTAGTAATCATAAAAAAGTGTATTGTGTTGAACTAAGTGCCATATTCCCCATGATGCTGCAGGAATGCCCTGATTACAAAATGAAGAGCTCAGAAATGAAGAAACAATGTGCTGAGTGTGGCAGTTCTGACCCCAAACATCTACCTTCCGTGGAAAAAATTTGATTTGCTCTTCTATTACCCAACTGTATATCTCTTTTACACAACATGACTGCCTAATTGAGAGCACTGGATGGAACATGTGGAGCCAAAAAAGCAGTTTGTTTTGCATGCTTGTCATTGAGCTGAGCTTTAATTTATTAGAGATCATTTATCTAAGTGTAATATAAGTTTTGGACTTCCCTTCCCTTCCCTTCCCTTCCCTTCCCTTCCCTTCCCTTCCCTTCCCTTCCCTTCCCTTCCCTTCCCTTCCCTTCCCTTCCCTTCCCTTCCCTTCCCTTCCCTTCCCTTCTCTTCCCTTCTCTTCCCTTCTCTTCCCTTTCCTTCCCTTCCCTTCCCTTCCCTTCCCTTCCCTTCCCTTCCCTTCCCTTCCCTTCCCTTCCCTTCCCTTCCCTTCCCTTCCCTTCCCTTCCCTTCCCTTCCCTTCCCTTCCCTTCCCTTCCCTTCCCTTCCCTTCCCTTCCCTTCCCTTCCCTTCCCTTCCCTTCCCTTCCCTTCCCTTCCCTTCCCTTCCCTTCCCTTCCCTTCCCTTCCCTTCCCTTCCCTGGCAGTATGTTTGTCCCAAATTCACATGCACAGATTGAGACAATTTAAAGCACAAAAACTTCCTTTGGCTAGCATTTATTTGGTCCAGGAAAGTTGATGCCTCTGGAGAAAAAGTCAGAGTAAGCAATAATTAGGGGGGTAAGCTGAGTCCTTGGCATGTGCTGTGGAGGCATCTGTGTCTCCCCTATTATCCCAGGGTTGTAAGGGACATTTGGGGACAAGAAAACAACTAAGTCACAAAGAACCAAACCACCTGAAAGTCTGCTAAGACATTTTCTCAGGGAATTAGCTAGGCTAGCAGCAAATATTACTGTCCCAAGGTGTTCTTCATCACTCATGTCCTGGAGATTAATGCACTCGGCGCCACAGATGCAGGCACGCTCCAACTGCCCTCCCTGCTGGTCTGCCTTGGAGCTTTGAACCACAACAAAGGCATCCCATGTCAAAGAATCATGGAACCATAAAATGTTAAGGTCTTGGAAGTTACCTTAAAGATCATGATCATCTCAACCTCCCTGCCATGGGCAGCGACACCTCCCACTAGACCAGGTGCCTCAAGGCTTTATCCAACCTGGCTTTGAACACTGCCAGGGCTGGGACATCCACAGCCTTTCTGAGCAACCTTTTCCAGTGTCTCATCACTCTCACAGTAAAGAACTTCCTAATATCCAACCTAAATTTCCCCTCTTTAAATTTGTACTCTTTTCCCCTTGACACTACAGTTCCTGATGACGAGTCCCTCTCTCTGGCTTTCCTGTAGGTCTCCTTCAGATGGAAGGTGCTGTGAGGCGTCCACACAACATTTCCCTCTCTAAGGCTGAACAATTCCAGCTCTCTCAGCCTGTTTTCATAGGGGCAGATGCTCCTGTGTTCATAGAAGTGCTCCATGTCCTGTTAAATGTCAAGACTCTATCACAATACACCACTCCACCTACAAATTGAGCTCCTTCCTGCTTTTCTGACCTTTCTCTGACTTTACAAGCCACACTGCAGCATCCTCAGGCCAGATGCAAATATGAGGCAGAGATCCTTCAAACACTATTTAATTTATTAACTCTCCTGTTTCATCTCTTTCCTGCCTGAAAACTGATAAAACAGGATTTACAGTAGTTAGAAAAGAAAGATCTGTGGACTTGTAATGTCTCCACTCCTGGGACATGAGTAAGGTTTCTCCAGAAATTTTTGTTTGTTTTGGATGGGATGAGTCTCATGCCATTTTAGATGGCAGTGAAGTAGATGTCTGTGTCTAAACCTGTTGTGAAATTTTATTTTTCTCGACATTGGGTCGGATCTGTCGTAGTTTTAGGACCCTGCTCAACAGAGCACCAGGGCACATGTTTGACTTTAAAGTGTTGGTTCCAGTCTTTGCTGTGGAGAGGTGGCTTTGACCACCCCCCTGAGTGCCAGGCTGAAGTAGCTTCTTAGCGTTCTTTTAATGGAATGTTTACAAAGAATAGCAAAAAAAAAATATTTTACTACCTCCAGCTTTCTGCTACGTAGGAAAAAATTCAGTGAAGATCTGTAAACTAAACCAGAATTCCAGAAGCTGGAATTAAAAAGTTAGTTTTCAAAGTCCTGTTTAAACTCGTGCATACAGGTCCTCATCTCCAAAGCAAGGTGTTGCTGTTTCTGTTACAGCTGCTGTATTTTCTGTGTATCTATGACAAGCTTTAAAAACCATTTTTTTTGCATTATTGACTTTAAAAATATTACAGAAATGTACTTCTTTCGGCTTTAGGGGAATTTCTTGGAAGACCTCTGTTCTGTCATCTATTAATATCAGTGACTAGTACTACCACATAAGAGAAGGTCCACAGACAAGAAGCATGGAGTTTCTAAATAATGAAGTGGCAAGGAAGGCTGTTCCTGCTGTCTTTAGCTAAAATGGACAATATTTTTCTGAAACAAAACTTCCATGTTTCATGTAGAAAGCAGGGAAAAAGCCTTGGCTTTAGCTTCTGTATAAATATTTGCACAATGCTAATTCTCAGGTTTATGTGTGAGTACCTTTAATTGTTTTAAATAATCATAATAAAGAGAAGAACCACTGATTTTTGACAAGATAGACTGCCTGAAATTATGTAGGGAGGTTGAAGTAGTGGCAAAAAATGTAGAGAGTTCAATGAAATATGGAAGGAATGGATTTGTCTCAGAAAGTCTGAGATGAAACAGAGCTGTTTCAAGAAAGCCATTGCAAGTGTCAGCCTGGAAATTGGCAATCTCTGCACCTGCTAAAGATCCACATTAACACTGGTTTCCAGTGCACCATCTTTTGGCTGTATGAATAAGAACAGCACAAATTTGGATTTCAGAAGACCTCACTAACGACATAGTGGAAGAGGGTGAAGCTACAATGACTTCAAGAAGGGAAAAAATAAGATAGAGCAGCTAACAAAGGGTCTGCTGTATGTTCAGGGGGTTTTGAAAACTGGGCTGGTGTTAAAATTAAGCTTGTGGACTGATGTGAAAATTAAGGCTGTCTCATTGGAGCTTCTGGCAGCTGCTCTGAGAGCCCTGGTTGTTACAGAGCAGTTGCATCAACACAGAAAGCGACACCCTTAGTTACTGGGATGTTATACCTGGGTTTTGCTCTGCTTACTCTCGTTGCTTTGGGTTATTTAAGGCCATTCATCTGCATGGAATAGGCTATTATGAGTGTTTTCTAGGCTTTGACTCTATACTTTTGCCAAAGTAAAATTAGCACATTCTATTTCTCCACCCAAATACCATAGGACAAGTGTCCAACCTTTAGCCCTCGATCTGAAGGGGGCTCTGAATTTTGGAAGTGTCCCTCACACTACCAGTGAGCAGACTTGAAATCCTGTGTCTGACCAGCTCCAGATTTTCTGGGATTTGAAAACTGAACTCCAGATTTGATATTTGGCCTAGCTTCTTAATGAAAATTGAAAATTGCATTTCCTCAGCCTTCCTGAAGAGCAGCCCATGAACCTGATGAACTTGAGATAAAAACAAGGGCTAGCAGGATGCTATGTCCCTCCTCTGACAGAGGTCAGCAGGAGTTTTGAGCAACGTGGGACTGGCCCCTCTAGCTGGAAACTTCTTTATTTGCCTCTGAGCTCCGCAGCCACTGGGGATTGAGACCTACACAGGTGTGCGGTGGTGAGTGAGCCACTTCTTTTGCTCAGGAAAGGATATTTGTGATGAGGGAAATCACAGATTTTATGTGCTAACACTTTTAGATCCTTCTTAAGCAAAAAGGGAACATTTAGAATGCCAAAAGCTCGTCTTAATATTTCACAGAGGTAAGTCTTTTATAAACACGTGTTGTAAATGGCACTATAAATTCTCCACTATGGAAAATTGCTATCTGGTTTGAAACGAGGCAGGATAAATAGAACTATAAAAGGTTACCTGGAGTAAACAGATAGGGTTTCCAAAATGTACCACATGAGATAGATTGGAGCTCATAGTAATCTGTTTTCCATGCTTAACATACGATCAGCATCAGCTGAACTCTGTAACTGAGCTGCCATCTGTATCAATCCCATTCCTAGATGTCTTGGCCCTGTTAATGAAATCTGGAAGTGGAATTGTAAATGGATTCAGTGAATGGTAGATGTCAGCCCATTGCGTGATGGGCAATCATCAATCATCCACTGTCAGTTATTTCTGTCTCAGTGAGTAAGCCTTTATTTAAAGCATAAAGTAAGAATGTTGCCAGACCACAGGAACAAGCCCTGAGCTGTTTGCAGGTGCTGCTATTCACAGCTGCCAATTAAACCCCTGACATTTCCATAATGGCCAAGAGGCAAAGCATATGCACTTGATATAAACATTTTTGTAAAAAATTAATCTCAGTTTATCAATACTTCACTTTTTTTTTTTTTTTCTTTTCCCAGAGCGACATACAACATCCTACTTTTGGCCTATTGTTTGTTTGCTGTAGAAAGAGAGAAATAGGAGTTGGAAAGCAGCCAGGGCATTCATTTCCCCAGGATATACAGTAGATTCCAGTGGCTCATTTCAACCCTTAATTGGGGAGGGAAAGCACAGTAGTGAGGAATTCCACCTTCAGAAAATGGTGTGTGTGCCCCTTGCCCCCCAGCCATGTGCACATGCTCAGCTCCAGCATTTCTCATCACATACTGGACCTTACCTTGGTAAAAATGTAATGTTTAGTTTAGCAGATGCTGCTCCTGAAGTTACCCAGCCCATTGTGGTTTGTTGCTGCTATACCAAAATTTTACCTTATCTGGATTTTTATACAGATCTCTGGACATACTTCTTCTGTCTAGTCCTTCTCATTACGCCTCCACTATCTGAAAAAAATATAAAATAAAGAAAAAAATCCAAACCACCAAAACCTTAAAATGTGAGCACATTTTAATATGCTCATTATTTTCTTTTGGGCAGGAGAAAAAAAAATAAATTGTCATCTCAACTTACCAAAGACATTCATCAGTATTTCTGCAAATTTTTATATATTTCATAAAATTGCCAGTGATGAGCTATGGAGGTTTTTTGGGGTTGATTTTTTTTTTTTTTTTTTTTTTTTGCTAGAGAAAATATTTTCATGGAAAAAAAAAAATTATATATTTCTACAGAAAAATAAACTGCCTAGTATTGCCACCTGACATTTATATTTTAGAGGACATAAAACTTTTCAGAGGTCCTTTTATTTCTTGCTCTCAGCTGTTTATAGTTCTTCAGGGGTACCCTGATCTGTAAGTAAATACAGAAAAAGAAAGGACTGCATTCACATTTTGGAGGAGATTTCATTACATGCTGATTGCCCTGCCCCTTTTTGCTGCAAAGACTAGACAAGGCAGAACACTGAGTGCGAAACTGGATAGCACTGGGGCATTTTAAACTTGTCTTCCTCACTCCTCGTGGTACTGAGGAAGATCACATAAGTCATCCTGAAATTTGAAGTGGATTCTCATGTTTCGTACTGTCTGATTATAAAATGCTGCACTATTGGGTGAAGTTAATTTCTGAAATCTATAGTTCTGTTAACATGGTATATTTAGAATTGTTAGAGATCTTTCTGGCATGGGGGTTTAAATTAAATTGGGTGTAATTGTATACCCAGTAGCTGTTCCAGTGTGCTCTTTGTCAGATGCAGAGGTGCCAGTGCAGTTTTATCAGCATTACTTATTTTACTTCACCTGATTGAAACAAGCCCTCCTACCTTAAGCATTTCATGTCAATGGAAGTGGAGAAGTGTGTCCATACTGACTAATTTCCTACCTACCATGGATCTGAAATTTTAAGCATAGATTGAACTTTGTTCAGTGTCCTGTTTCTTTTGTCCAGGCAGGTGCCTTGTTAAGTTCCACATTGCTTCACATTTCAGGCACAGATGTTGCTTCAGGACTAGTTTTGAATTCAGCTAATTCAGCTTATTTTTAATCAAGTTTCTTAAGTTTTAAAATTTTCTTTTTCATTCAAAACCACTCAGAATGTTTGAGATCCACGAAAACGTTGTCTTTAGACATTATATAAGAATGTTGGAACCTGAGTAATGTTTTCATTAGGTCTCTTTAGAACTGCTAGGACCAAACTGGCTAAGTTATTCAGGGTAGATCAATTAATCCCACATATATTGCCATTTTATTTTAAAATCAAGAAAATAATAAAGCACTAACTTAAAACTGGCTGACTTAAAAAAAAATCAAAAATAAAAAACAAAAGTCTCCCAAGTGTCAGCATCAAGGGCTTCTCTGTAGCATATCTTTGTGGCTGTAAGGTAATTTCCTGTGCTCAGAGTGACTCAGCATTCATTATCACCCAGGATAACCATCTACTTCGGGTATTTCCATGTAAGCAGAAATCACTGAGCTGCTGTGTAGTCCCCTCTTACTTGTCCCCCCCTCTCTGAGCTAAAAGGCAAAGGTAAAAGGTAACTAATCCCTGTTGGGCTCAGTCCCTGTGCTCCTGCAGATGTTAAGGCAATAATAACAATATTGCTCTATGTCCACATGACAAGGCAGAAATGCCCAAGCTGGCTGTAAATGAACCATTGTGGATACTGAACACAGTCAAGATGAGACAGCAGAGGACACCAAGAGGACTAATTTACCCTGCTTTTTGGCAGTGGCAGCTCCATATAGGCAAGTCTATCCTGCCAGAGAGCAGCCTTACTTATGGTTAGCTCATTTACAGCTAGTCTGACTACTGGAATTTGCAATGAAGACACATGTTCTATTAAGGTGACAAGTGTGTGATTGTTTTAAATAAAAATGTGGAGGCTGGGGTTTTGAAGGGCTTCCTTTGAAGGTGGTTTAAGAAGTTGCTACCTCCAGTGATCTCTTTTTGCAACTTCTGCTGAAGATGGCATGCCCCACGAATCAGCACATGGGATCACATGCCCACCTAAGTCTCATGTGTTTGCAGCACAATATTTTAGCTAAATTCACTGAAGAGAATGTGCTTGCATTTAGAGTCTTACTCTAAACGATGAACTGAATCAGAGCAATTTTATCTCTTGGGGTGGCAGAAGCAGGCAGACAGCTTGGTGATAATGCTCCATTTCTCTCCTTTTACAGAGCCCAAAGAGACCTGGGTGCCAGGGCCCATGGAAATGTCTCTGCTTCACAGTGCCTTAGTGGTTGGGCACCTCATGCTCCTCATATCCTGTCAGAAATTTTTGTCTTTTTAGGGTTGTGGCACTATCTAGTCTCCTGCTGTAAAGTTTGATCCTGATAAAGAAGGCAGAGCACAAACCCAGATTTCCAGCCTGACACCGGTGAGATTGCTCAGGTGCTTATATCAAAACATATTTTTAAATCAAAATTCACTTACTCAAGTTATATTGCCTTTATCTTCTGGGACATTTATACATGTGAACACTCCTGGTACAAAGGGATACTGGCACGTAGGGAAGGATTTGGCATCATGAAAGCAAACAAGTACCAGTAGCCAATCTTCATTCTATTGCTGCACTCATGCATGATGAGCTCCAGGTTTGTCTCTTGCTTCCCTGCTCCCGAGGCTGCCCGGCTATGATCTGCTGTGCTGACCTTCCTAGCCAAGTCATGGCTTTCTGGCTACCAAATCCCATCAGGAACTTCATGTCTCTTGTGGTAGTCTTCATCCATGGCTAACTTGTATTATCATTGGCACGCTTAAAATTGTGATGTTATGTTTCAAATGTTTTTAAAGCTGAAACACACAAGCTCTTTTATTTCTCTTCTGCCTTGTAGGATTATTTTAGCTCTACGCATGCAAAACCTCGTATTAAGCAAGAAATTAATCATATCAGGGTAAAGTAGCTACTGAAAAATTGCCAAGCACCATAAACATTGGTCAAAATGCAGGCCAACCATTTGCACAGCAAGTAATTGAAGCTAGAGGTTCACTGGAGCGGCGCGTAACTTTTCATTTTGAATTAGAAAGCTTTTCAAACATAAAATGATATCTGAGAAGACTGCACTACCTAAAAGGTTTCAGTAAACACTGAGGAAAAAAAAAAGTGTTAAAATATGCTGGGGAGATCAATCATGCTTTGTGGTTACTTGCTCCACGTAGTTTCACACACATTCTCTGATAAACAATGTCCCACACACTCTGCCCACACCCATTATTTTCTTCAGCACCAAAGCGTCGAGGGCCAGATCCTCATTTGGTTTAAGTCAGCAGAGCTCTGCTGAGGTTGACTGCTTGCCATTGATTTATGCCAGCTGAAGATCTGGCCTGAAGAGTGACAAAAATATAATTTTATGTTTTATTTATGGGTGTAAAACAATAGTCCTAAAGGGAGCAGATGTTCCATGTCAAGGGAGGAGGTTTATTAAATGCAATTCCAGACACAAAAGCTAATCTCTGTGGTCAGGGAAGGCATGAGGCCTGTTTTACATGATGAACTTTAATTGAAATCTTGCTCTTTTGTGTTCATTTATTTCTTCTATTTGGGAGCTGACAAGCATCATTTAAATTACTTAACAGCTGCCAGACACCTTAAAACACAATAGATAGTTGTCTTAGACACCTGGAGAAGGTTAGACAGTCTTCATTTGTCTTCCCAGTACCTGCTGAAATGGTATTAATTTGGTATCATGTATTTTTAATTAAGTGGTCACCTCACTGAAGAAATTTCCATCTGTTTCAGATGGAGCTGTGGGGAGAAAGATCGCTCGGTTTTATGGAGAGTTTTGCAATTGTAAGATGTCTTTTATTTTTTCCAGTTTGGATTTAAACCCAAAGGATTATGAAATCCTCTCAAAAAGAGAAGGGAGTGTCTGTCTCTGAGTCTCAGGCCCCAAACCTCGTATTGTCCCCAGCACTAAAACTATTCCCTCTGTGGACGATCTTCCCTCTGTAGATCCTAAAGCAGGAGTTCCTTGGCTGCCAAAAACTGAAGTTAGGGAGCAGAAAGAAAATCAGCAGCAAAAGCCTGTTTGCAGGAATGTCACAGTTTTTGAAGCTCTCCTCATCACGTTTTCTTTCAGTGAGCCAACATTTTTGACCCCCATGCCACTGTACCACCCTAAAAAGGATAGAGCATTCAGTGACGTGCCTTTTCCTTGGATTTAAGTGCCACAGAAATGTGCCATGGTGAGATCTGAGCTCTTTAGAGGCACACAGCAGTAATCAGCTGAGCAGTGCTGATTCACATCAGATAAATTTTGGAAATTTTTATAAGGATGAGATTTACTCCCTTACCTTCTGTGTTCCTTCCCACACCCTCACAGTCGAGTACAGTACATGGATCTCTAGAGAACAAGCTGTACTTATCAGAGGCCAACAGAGACATGTAAACTGGAGCTTCAGAAAAGATGATAAGCAGAGGAAAATTGGAGTGAATATTCCTGTATTCTATTAAAAGGGAGGAACAAAAGTAAAGATTGAAGAAGGCTGTGGATGGAAAACAACATGGAGATGGAGCAGACTTCAGTGTGTCAGCTTGGGTGGAAATCCCACATTTAATGTGTGATTTTGTTCTGAATCAGGCTGAGCATAACAAGTTTGAAATTGTCTATAAACCAAAATTAGAAAAAAATCCTGGGGCTAAGTTGACAATGGGATGCAGGGAATGCTGAAACATTTCATTCATGTTTCAGCATAATTTTTTGTTAATTTATGTTTGAAATCTGGTGCGTCTTCATTGTGGCACTTTTCAACACAAACAGCAGCAGCAACCACAACCTTCCATTCTGTAAACATCAAAGGAGGAGCTTCCAAGGTTATAAAAAAGCCTAGTACTCGTTAGCCTCCCTGGATAAGAAGTTAACGGAACAAGTTCTTTTTCACAACAGATTTATTTTGTTTGACATAACATTTGTTTCCTTTCAAAGCCACTCTGAATAACATTTCCAGTTGCACATTTCCAAAGGCATGACTCACTTCATGGGATGGAATATGTCTATGGTAAATGTATTCTACAGCCACACTGGGCCTTCTAGACACTTCTAGACTCCTTTGTAAGTATCCCAGCAGAGAAAGAGACCCTCAGGGACACAGTCTCACCTGCTTTAAGCCTCTGCTTTAGAATGATGTAAATTAGAGCCTGGAACTCTTTCTTTTCCCCTTATCATCAAAAAGTAGTGTAGGGTGACTAAGATTCAACCTAATTTCACCCAAATATTCTTGTCCATGGGGATACTTGCTGTAGCATATTGTGGTAAAGAGTTCACATCTCCAGGTACCACATGCAAGTGAGAGAAAGGTTTATGCATTGGAGGGAAGCCACAGAAGAATAATAAAATATTCCAAAAATACAAAGGGCTTGGTTAGAAAGAAGTATGAAAATGCCTAAACGTACACAAATGCAAAGTGCAGGATGAATATGTTATATGCCTAATTATCACTTCAAATGTGAAAATAAACTGAGGGACAGTAAAAATTAAGACTTTCAGGGGAAAGAAAATAGAGGATGGGTTGTGATAAAAGGGGAAACAATTTTCTTATCAGATGATCTGTTTAGTCTGGGGACCAGTTTTCAGGAGAAGCAGTAGCTTCAGAATTTGAGTAATTTCATACCAGAGCTTGGAAGTGCATAATAGAGATTACTCCTGTCTGGGAAGGGAATGAAAAGAGGGTCTACTGATCTCATCCAGCCCTCACTTCATTCAGCAGGAATCTTTTCCACTGACTGAAGCAGGATTTGGATCAGACCCTTTTTTACCTACCATGTTGATGTCTGTCTGAAAAGACTTAAGAAAAGACATGAACTGGAGCCCAAGTATGACACTAATAATGGCTTTTTTGGGCTGCTGTAAGGAAAAAGGCAAGTTGCAGAAAATTATGAAGCAGGCAGCTGGCAAATCAGAGGGACTGTTTTACAGCTGGGACCTGAGTCAATCTCCAAAATGTCTTTACGGAATTAAATGACATTAAGCTCAGTGTCGGTAATTCCCTTAAAACTGTAAGCAAACACTTCTCGAACAGCAGATCTAAGGGCAGCGTCATCGCTTGGCAACTTTTGCTTTTGCCACAGCAGGGCTTTGCTATCCAGCTTACTTTATTTTTACACACAATATTTGAAAGAGGTTTTGCTATGGTTAACAAAACATAGCTACATTTTATATCTGATTCAAAAGAAAACAATAATAATAGAAGTGGGGTAACATTTTTGTATATGCCTGACTGATTCCCTTTGCCTGTTTTGAACCTACCTAACGGCAAACCTCACTTCATTCTACACTGCTCTAATTAATTTGACAGGACTGGAAACTTGCTCTTCCTGCTCACACTTATTATTCATCTCTTCAGAATGCCCTGTAGGGAGTATGAAGCACAATAAAGCAGTATTTACCAAATCCCTCAATGCTAAATACACCTTTTAAGCTGACTCTGCACAATGCCAGCAGTGAGCAGATCTGACTAAAGGGCAGCCAAAGAAAAACAACATTTTCCAGAGCATCGTCTCTTTACCCATGGCTAGCAGGTCTTAGGCAAGGAAACGATGTCTTTTTACCCCACTTCAAATTCTATAGTAGGCTCTGGGGATCCCAGCTTAGCTCTACTGTATCTGAAAGCTTTGCCGTAGCCAAAGCAAATGACAGAGTGATCATACTCAATAAGTTCTGATGTTAGTTCACAAGAGCCACTGAGTAATTTCATACAGGCGTATCTTTTAACCTTTCAACACCCAAATTAGAAACATCATAACACAACATAAAACACATCTGAAAAATCCATCGGAGGCAGGAACTCAGAAAAATGCAAGTAGAAATAAGCGTTTTGAGATTTAGGTGTTTTGAGAAAACACTGAAATTGAATGTTAGATTTCCTTTTTTAAAATTCTCAGTGCAGAAAGGGACCTTTTACAAACACACAAGGTGATTAAGGAATTTAAAAAGTGAAACATGCTTATTTGCACACACTGGGGAAGTAACTCAGACATTCCATATTTTAAAAGGGAAAGATCAATGAAAGAGATTTTCAGCAGCAAGTTACCAGTTGGGTCCTGGAATCTAATCATGAGCTCCCTTTGCACCTTTATGCCTCTGTAAATCTCGATTTACATGAAGCTAAAGGTTAAGTTTTCAGAGTACCTGAGACAATTTCTTCATGGCATAGGGCAGCACTGTGCACCAATACCCACATCAGCCCTAAATGAACTAGCTCAAGTACCCAATGGGACAGAATCACTGTAGCTGAGCAGGTTTTCCAGCTTTCTGCTCTTAACCTCCAAATATTTCTTTGTGTGGCATCCACTGGAGTTAGATGCCACAGTATGCAAGTCACTGTTTTTAATGGGGAGTTACTTACAAAGAGGTGTGGAGAAGCAGATGGGCATTCAGTGGGATTTTTCAAGGGACATGTTAAAATGGAAACTAAAGTAACTGCACTTAGATGCTTCTGAAAATTAAACACTTTAAATTCCTGAAAAAACCAGAGAACTAAATTCCTGACCTGCTTCTGAAAAATTTATGTTGAGTCATTTTTCCTAGTTCCTGAACCTTTCTATTTGTATTTCATGGAAAAGCATGGACACAATCACACACAGACTTCCTCATTCCCTTTAGTCTTACCCTTTCTTCATTTATCCACTTGTTCACCTATGGAGAATTTCAACACTATTCCTTTCACAGTCATGGAGTTCTTACACTCATGTTACACTGTTCATCTTTAGGCAAAGCTTAATGAAGACAAACAGGAGACTCCTGTCACTTCAGCTTGGTTTTGGATCAGATCCTAATAGAGAGGAGTTGGGCTCGTTGAATTGTAGATAGAATAACAGCTCAACTCCTTCAGGCGTAACTCCTCTCTGAATTGTTGTAGAGGAAAACCCACTCTAAACAGATTGAATCTGGAAAAAAAACTTGGATAATTGGGAGTAGAATGGGTCCATTGACTTCAAGAGGAGCTACTGCATGAATAAAAGGTGGGCTGGCATTGGCTTTTGCTGTGTTACATATGAAAGATGGTTCTTGAAACTAATTAATCCTTGAAAAGATCAGCTGACCCATCTCATTGTTAGCAATACATTTTTAATTATTCATTTTAGTCAAGCATCATTTGAACACAAGTCAATTTGCAATTTCATTAGAGTACAGAAAAGGCCTGGGGTCTATTCCCAGTAAAAAGGAAAAAAAATCTCTGGCAAAATTTCATAAAAGATGTTAATCCTCTAATTAATTTTATGTATCAAGCAAGAATTAATGTGTCCTGCTATTTAAGCAGAAGTCATCTTGCCAAGAAATGCATTTTGTCATACCTTCCCCTCCAGGAAAACCTCTTTACAAGCTTTGTGGCAAAACACCCTGGCAACTAATGACTAGCTTTGAAGCAACATTCACAGACCATTTGCTTTGATGACATTTGGAGCTTTTTTCTCCCCCCCACTACTCATTCCAAAGTCTATTGTAAGTGTAGTGCTCTCACTGCACTGCTTTTAAAAACTAATCAATAAAGTAAGATTTGTCAGGTTGCATCTGAGGAGTATCACATCTTTTAACTCCCTTCTTGGTTGAGCTGCTGTACACATTTTTAAACTAAACCTTATGAAAGATTTGAGTATGTTATATGTACTACATTCACAGGCACACAAGTGTGACGCCTTTCTTTTTCTCTCTTATATTAACTTCAAAAGCTTAAAACTTCTGCCAGTTAACCTTCCGTAAAACTGGCATTATATGGTCATCATACATAATCAAGTGATGGATTGCATGCCAAGAAGTCACAAAGAGCAAATGTTTACACTTGTTACAGCTATGACAATTACAGTATTGCAAAAATGGAAAAAAAATTACTTCACTCCATGCTTAAGAACTCCAAAGAAAACATATCCATGTTAGTAAACCCTGAAACGAATTTTGAATACCTCACTAGCATCAGCATAAATCTTAGAGTGAGGCAATCTGTACTCACAGAAACGAATCGAGATCAAAATATGGGCCACAGAGTTTCATCTCTATTCTAACTTTTGACTTTCCTTAATCAATGCTAAAATCTTTAGATCCGATTTCTCATTTCAATGGCTTTGTGTTATGTGTCTCAACCGTACCTCATCTAATTTAATAAGATGCAAGCTAAGGAAGTACTTAAGTTACTTATCAAGGGTTTCAGATGACACATTATTATTGTACTCAAAAGTCAATATTTGCTAATCATGTTAGTAGGGGAACTGATCCAGCACTACAATTCTTGAATTGCTAAGGCATTTAAGATTAATTAAACCTGTCTTCTCCTCACTCGACATACACACACAGAGCACATCACTCCCAACCCACCGCCCTCCCCACCTCTCTTCTGAAATGGACAAGTCAGGGTCTCCGTAAGGAAAACCTGTCTAAACTTCAGCTATAGGATGAAAACCTCTTAATTTTCTCAGCTTTCTACCTCCACTGTTGGGATGGTCATTCAGAGCCTAACTTCACGTGCCAGGGTAGGTCGTGTTCAGCCTGTTGGGGTTGTGCCCTTTCTCCTTGACACCAGTATGACATCAAACCAAGCCATTGTGCTCTGCCTGTGATCTCTGCACAAGACTGCTGCTGAAATCAGGGGAGAGCTGCATGCTGAGCACAAGCAGAGCCAATCTGGCAGTGTGACACAGGTTGAAAAAGCCTGATTGCTCATCCTGTTTCAGCTGGGATTGTTCATCCAACAGTCTCGCGCGTTAAAGGTACTGACGTGCTGAGCAGGTCCTGTTCCTCATAGAGGCAGAAGAGCAGTGAGTTTACACCGTACTGTTTACCCTAACTTTCATTTTACCATACACAATGGGAATAGTTAAAAACTGATCTGTGTCTTTCTTTCTCTCTTTCAAAGCTGTTGTTGAATTTGGTGTGTATAACATGAAAAGATTTAGCGCATTTCCTAGGGCTAGGTGCAGTGTAAGGCAGGTAATGTGCAAGCTTCCACATGCAGACTTGACAGTGCATGGTCAGGCTGGATTTGCAACCCACAACAGCCTCAGTCTCCTCTGAGTGTGCCCTCAGGTGCTTAGAGGCGATATCAGTGTCTGGAGGTGTGCATTTGATTAGCAATGTGGTGACTTCCTGATAGGATCACATATTTATTCAGAAGCTGGCTTAGAAGGAGGTACAGATCTGCCTTGAAGCAGGAATCTCTTAGTGGATGAAAAGTGGCTTAGCCAGCATATATTACTGTAGTTTGTGTATTACTGTGGTTTTCTCTTGCTTGACTTTAAGCAATTATTTTACTTCCCTAAACAGAGTGGATTAAATGTTTATATAAGAAGAATAGAGCAGAGTGGAGAATTGCAATCAGGCACATTAGGGGAGATTCTGATCTACATATAATTTGGGCAAACCAGAAGGATGTGTCCATCTATGCCATATTAGCCCAGATTTACACTCATAAATGGGACAGTAGTGTTTGGAAGCCGCAGGTCTGATTCAACAGTCACTTGTAAAATTGGTGTTTTGCAAAGACTTATAAACTGGGAAGTGTTCACTGTCATCAGGAGATTGAACTGATATTGTGTATTAAATCCTGATATTGAACTGATATTGTGTATTAAAGTGAATGCATGGGGTTTGATAAAGATATGAAGAACATCAACAGGCATTGACATTTAAAACATTTAAAAGACTAACTGTTTCGAGCACTGTTCCAGCCTGCACACATTTCAGATGGGCACATTATTAAGTATAATACTCAGATGGACATTTTGTGAAATCAAAATGAGGCATTCTGTTTAATATTCCATCTGGTGTTAAACTATTAATCTATATGTGCTAATAGTGGCTGTCATGTAAGCTGAGCATCTGAAAGCCTCTCAGCAGTAATGCCCTATCCTCAGGTAATTTCTTTTTCATATTAATTCAGTAAAAAATATAAGATAATTTAGTCTTTAAAGTGGTTCCCCCTCCCCCTTTCTTTAAATTAAACATTATTTTATGCATGTCTTTTAACTTGCTAATTTATTAATTTAGACCTGCCACACACAGGCTGAGTTACTAATTTATTTTATTTATTTATTTGTCTTTAGATCAATCATGGCACCATTTTTAGTGTGTTTTTGATATATTCAAAATCTCAGCTTTTTCTATGTGTGTGTACCTATTTGCCTCAGCAAATTGTTAGCAAATATTACACTTACTTTTGCTGGTCTATACAAACTCCAATTGATATCTTAGCTCATCTTCCAGTGGAGCACATATCTGTGTCACAAATGTCATCTTTGAAACTGGCACTAATTGGCATTCATGTTGGAATTCTCAGTGGATTGGCCACAGACACCAGGTGAAAATTTGGCTCTGTTGAAGGCAACAGGAGTTTTGTCATTGACTTTAATAGGGTCAGGACTTCTTCCAGAGACTGAACTGCCTCTCATACAGATGTTCAGACTGAGCTGGGAGATTGAAATCCTCTGTGTTTGCTCATGACTAATAAAATGTCATTTTTTGCTAACCTTTGTCCTCCCTCTGCCAGGATCTAGTCCTTTTTCTAAAGGAGAGAGTGAATAAGATAGGACTTCCAGCTTCCTCTTACATTGTCTTCCTCAAATCCTAGTTCCCTTCCTTCTCTTCATACTTTATACTTGATATCTCTCTGGACCCAGTGCAAGTTCTCTGTCTTCTGTTATCTCTCGATTCTTCGATTCTTGTGTATTTTTAACTGCTCTGTTTTCTTAGCGACTCTACCTTCAAGGATGCTCTTGCTCCTGAAAAAATGAAATTCCTTTAATTCAGTCTATCTTTCCAACAACCCATTTCCTCATGTCTGCCTCCACTTTCTCAGAAGCTGTTGTTTCTTGCCATTGCTAAGAAGCTTCTCAGTCTCTGGTAAGAGAATTCTCCAGGTTCTGTACTTAGCTTCATCTGAAGGCAATCTTTGTATTTTTCTTCACTGATCCTTCCCTCCCAACACCTGGCTTCTGTAACCTGCTCTCATTTCAATTTGCTTTGGATATGCACCTTCACTGACAGCTCCTTTATTTTTTCGTGTCTCTCTTTCCCACTTGCTCTCCCCATTGCCTCACAGAGGTATCCATGTCAGAATCCTTGATGCACTTGTTTTTCTATGACAATTCTCTGTGCATCTGCCCTTTCAGCCATTTTCTTCTGTACATCCTGCTGTCACTTACCTAATGGCTTGACTTCCTAAGGTTAGTTATTTACCACTTCCTGATTTTCAGATCCTCATCTCCTCTATCAGTCCTGTTACACTTGCTGTTTCCTGAGTTGTCTCCTAGACCATCTTTTTTCTTATCTTGCTGCCCCTTCTGCCATTGATTGTCTTCTCTGTCTCGGTGGTGATCATGACTTTTTTCATCAACACAAGATAAAAATGTTATAATCATCTCTGCTCCTGATGGAACAGAGCAAGATGATGTCAGCAAGATCTTCCCACTTCCTCTCCTTCCATCTAAAATACTGCTTGCCAAAACTGCCTTGTCTCCACCAACCAATACCTTCCTTGATTTTCTACCTGCTATAAGAAATTCAAGCCATTAAAAAACTCGGTTAAATCTACTGCTTGAGATTCTACTGCCATTTATCTTCCACTCAATTTGTCCAACTGCTTCTCCCATTCTTCTCTTTGACAGACTTCCTCTGTCCCCTTTTTCTTTTCTGTTCTTTCTGCTGCATTGCTCCATAAAGAAGAAAGCACTTTTTTGTTGTCATCCCTGAGCAATTTTTTCTTTTGCTTCCTGAAATCTTTCATTAAAACTCATCTCTCAGCTTTGAACTGTGCCTTTCAGTCAAGCAGAGGCTTTAATGCACTGGAAGACAGAAACTGTGATGCTGGCCAGAGGGTTGTTACTGTAATCTCTTCTCGTGCCCAAGCACAGCCCCAGTGAAGTCGCTGTTCCCCACGTTACCTGGAGATGGTAGGGAGCACAGGTTGGTACTCATGTTTGAAATGCATGAATGGCCCTCAGTTAATTGGTGTTGAGAAAGTAGAATAGTCACTACACAGAAAAATTAAATAATTGCATTTCTCATGTAGTGAATTACAACCCAAGACAAAGAAAATAAAATAAAATAAATAAAGCAAATGGTGAATACCTTGAAGCCAAAGCTGAAAGTTCTACAACTGCTCTTATCTTGCATTGAAACACATTGGCTACTCCTTTGAAAGTTTTCCCTTAAAAGTTAGGACAGGAGTTCTTGGTACACCCAATTAGTTGTTGTGTCTTGGAAAGCATTGCTACACAGAATTTTTACTGGATGGGTTTTTAGGACTGAGGCTATGTAGGAGTTAGAATGAGGCTATCTCAGTTTTACAGAGCACAGTGTTTTTTTTGCATAGGTTTTTATTTCATTCTGCAAATTTTCCCCTGCCAGCCTAAAAGGAGTGCTGGAGGAGTGCAACAACAGAACTCCCTATGACAGAAATAACAAATTACTGCAGTGTGTGGACCATTAAGTGAGATATCAGAAATATTCCCTCTAATACAGGAAGAGAATGATGCCACATAATATGCTGAAAAATTTTTAATTCTTTAAAGTCATGAACAAGAGGCTCTGTAGGCCTGGACTCAAGAGTCCAGATGTGCAGCAGACAAATGAGTCATTTTCCAGTTCATGCAGGGCTACCCCTTGATATTGTGAACTTCAGACCAATATATTCCATGTTCTGCAAATGACTCTCTTTTTGTGTCAAGACCATGATACAGTTTGGACAAAGTCTAGACCTGAAGGTTTTAAGTGGTGAGTTACAGAAAAATGAATGGAAGAATCCAAAATTCAGTCTCCAGATCCACATGCCACAACCTTTATGATAATCAAAACTTCTCCAGTACAGGAAATCAGATTAAATTAAATGCTTTGAGCCACTGCATGACCTCTGTATTCCGCTTCCTTGTCCTGCAATCTGTATATTATGTTGAACCATTTTTCTTTACAGAGTGATAGGAAAGGTTTTCCTTTGGGAACATTTCAGTTTGGAGCCAGCTTTGACTTCTGACTCAGAGTTCAATACTTCTCTGCAGTCCAGAAAATCTGAAGTTGACCACCATCCCTTCACTGTGGCCCTGTGGCACAAAAATCTTGTCTTCTCCTCTCCCACACCTGTCTGTGTGCTGACAGCAGGACCAGCTGGCTATCCCTTGGCAGTCAGGCCTAGGCCTGCCCTCTCCATCACAAAATTGATTTGAATACATTTACATGATTTACATGATTCAGTTCCAGTGCCCAGGATTAGCTCAGCTGGTCAGAGCATGCTGTTAATAATGCCAAAGTTGTGGGTTTGATCCCTGTATGGGCCATTCATTTAACAGTAGGGCTTGACGATCCCTGTGGGTCCCTTTAAACTCAGAATATTCAGTGATTCTGTGAAGGTAATTACTCCAAATTCCTGGCCTCTGAGCCAATCAGGGCTAATCAAGCCTCATGACCTCTTCAGCACAGGACTGGCTGGCCACACAGTACTGTGTTTAGCTAGGAATACATGAAAATCTGTGTGGGTTTTCAGTGCTGTGTGGGTTATCCACTGAAAACCTGTGTGGGTTATCAGTGCTGGGTGGGTTATCCACTGAAAATCTGTGTGGGTTATCAGTGCTGGGTGGGTTATCCACTGAAAACCTGTGTGGGTTATCAGTGCTGGGTGGGTTATCCACTGAAAATCTGTGTGGGTTATCAGTGCTGGGTGGGTTATCCACTGAAAATCTGTGTGGGTTATCAGTGCTGGGTGGGTTATCCACTGAAAATCTGTGTGGGTTATCAGTGCTGGGTGGGTTATCCACTGAAAATCTGTGTGGGTTATCAGTGCTGGGTGGGTTATCCACTGAAAATCTGTGTGGGTTATCAGTGCTGGGTGGGTTATCCACTGAAAATCTGTGTGGGTTATCAGTGCTGGGTGGGTTATCCACTGAAAACCTGTGTGGGCTACCAAGTGCTGTGTGAGTTATCCACTGAAAATCTGTGTGGGTTATCAGTGCTGGGTGGGTTATCCACTGAAAATCTGTGTGGGTTATCAGTGCTGGGTGGGTTATCCACTGAAAATCTGTGTGGGTTATCAGTGCTGGGTGGGTTATCCACTGAAAACCTGTGTGGGCTACCAAGTGCTGTGTGAGTTATCCAGCTGAAAGTAGATTTTCCCAGGCATTTAGAATACACCTTAGAAAAAGGAGCTTAGAAAGGCATCTCTGTTACCAAGTGGACCATTGCAAACACCTATCTTGGCCAGCAAAGGGTGAAGCACACGTGTGGGGCTGGAGTAAGAAACTTCAAGTTTACCACTGAGCTCAAAAGAAAGTTTGCATGGCTCTGTTGTAAAAGGACATTTTATGTATCAGAGGTCGACTTTCTGTGCACAAATCTTCTGGTTGTGTAAAACGTCCCCGGCTCCACAGAGGAGCTGTGACAATTTACACCAGCTGAGGTGCTGCTCAGCATTTTTGGTTATGGACCTTATTTACTCGTGGCTAGTTAGAGTTCCTGTGGAGCTGTTAACAGCACTGTGTGGGTGTAAATCTTGCTTTAGATGACTTTGGACCAGTCAGGAGATAGCCTGCTTGTCTATAAAGTAGAAGCATCCTCGAGCAAATGCCTGGCATAACCTCACAACAGAATGGTGCCCCAGCAATATGAAATATAGCTATTTTTACCTAAGTGAAGACCTACAAACAATGCCTACTAAAAAGTTGCCACACAGGACAATTAGGTGGTAAAAAAGAAATCCCTTTGTGTTTTGGCATAGCCCATCTAATTTGTGTCTGTTTTTAAGCAGTTTCATTCCAGGACACACCTAGGTCCTCATCCACCTCAGGGTGCTGTGCTAACTTACCTACATTTTCTTCTAGAAATTGTTCAGTCAGGGATTAGCATCAGCCATTTTCTTGAATTAAGTTTGCTAAACATTCAAACATAAGGTAGGAAAGGCCTAAGGTACTGACACAGAGCAGCAGTTCTTACTCTTTCCAGTAAAATAAGGTCAGTGTAAATGAGAATTTAGTCTGGCTAGCTACTTTCTGTGTTTTGACACAGGTAATTCACATGTCCCTATACTGTGAAGGTTGGGTGGCATTTTCACAGCAAGGCCCTGAAACAAACATTTCGAAACACATTCCTCTCCCTGTAACACTGTGAGTGGTACCAGCAAAAAAAAACAAGGTAACAGTGAACAAGGAAACCATTACTGGCCTTTGCAAAATCTCCCTGAGATCAGCATGCACAAAGCCAGCAGTGAGTAGGAGGAAGGAAAAGCTTGTGAATCCTTATCAGTTGTCTGCTTCTCGGGGGAAGCTGGTTCTGCAGAGCACAACATGACGTTTCAATGTGTTTTCTGTTTTTTGCAGGGATACAAAAGTGGTGTGAGAAAGATGTATTTCTAGGTAACACTAAGGCAGAAAAGTAGGTCCCCTGAAAAAATATTTCTGTAGAATTTTTTAGCTTTAGTGATACAAAATTACAGCAAAACTTCCCAAGACTGTTACTGCAAGTCTTTTATACCACAAAACATAAAATTACAGTAAGTCTCCATTAGCACTGTGGCTACTATTGTAATCAGTCTTGAGGAATGTTCTCCATCATTGGAAATATTTTGATTTAAGTTCCTGTTGAGGAGCAGTCTAAAACATATACTTTAAATTACACTTTAAACTAAGTCCCATGGTAGCTCCCTACAATGTATATGGTACACTGGCTCAGTGTAATTAAATTCTTGTCCAAAGCTGTCATTAAGTTGCAGTAAATATTGAAGCTACCTTCATTTTAAGATAGACTTGCTTCTTGATTTTAGCTGATAAATATTCTTGTATAGAAAAGTAATTAAAATATGTATGCATATATAAAACAGGGCAGGACTGGTGCTTTCAGCTGTTACTACCAAGCATCATGGCTTCTATCAGCAGTATGGCAGCTGACTGACAACAACGTGGAGAAAACAGTCACACAGAAGACTTCTCAGGGTGAGAAGGAAAGGAATAAAAGTCCCAGGCCATCTCCCATCTTTTCTCATTTCTAGCACAAAATTAATTATTAATTCATTGAAAGATTTCCCATAGATAACAAAAATCAGATCGGAAGGGTAGAAGCAACCATCTCTCTTATATGTGGTCAGGCCATCATGGGCACGACACTACCATAAAATGAAAAGGATGGAGAAATTCCACTGAGTAGACTGGGTGAGGAAAAAAGTCAGCTCTTCAGAGTCTAAAAAACAATAGTATTTTTCAGAAGTTTGATGAAACTGAGTGAGATGATGGAAGAGAAATTCCTAGTCATTCTTACTAGAGAATCCATGGTGGATTTTCATGATATGGAACACAACCAAAAAAGGTTCAGTTTGAACTTACATCTTTTAGAAACTCCATCAGTTAGTCTGTAGGAAATCAGAATCAACTGCTTTCAGTGCTCACAAAACTTGTGTTCTTTCTGGAACAGAGGTAAATTGCTGAGATGACAAATACACATCTTCCAAGAATCTCTCTCTCCCTTTCATGAATGTCTGAATATTTTAATTTCCTAAATATATACTTGTTTGACAGTTTTATACCTAAAAGATGTTTTATGTAGATTTGTTGGTGCCTCTGACTTTTCAAGAAAATGAAAAAGGGTCCATCTTTACCTAGACTGTAGGGATTGACATTATCTTAAACCATCATCAGATTTCTTTCCATTGACCTCCATTAGTTTTCCCACAGGCTGTCATCCAAGTTTTCTTCATATCTCTCTGGTTGTCTATTACAGAACTGCCATTTGGTCAGACCCTTTCTAAGGTGTTACATTACCAAGATTTGACACTTTGGTGGAGTGTATTCAAAGTTTGTTTTGATTTCTACAAATTTTTCATTGGAGCCTTTAAAAAAATTCAGGTCTGAAGATTTCTGTATAACATATATAAACTTGTTGTTCTGACTCCAAACACATCCTTTAGAAGCAGTCCAACTATTCCTCCCATCCACTTCCAGAGATTACAGACTGCACAGTTTTAGCACATCAGACTTGCAATCCTGAAATGTTAGGAGTGGATGACTTTTGAAATAGAAAATACCTGATGTACAGATCTAGCTAAAAATAAATGTAAATTTGAAATAGTAGATAGCTCCAGTCTTTTAAAAAGGAGCAGGAGTCTGGTTTTTGTGGTAGACTTAACAGGACAAGATTCCTAGTTAGAACTACACAGCACATCACATCAGACATTTTGACATTACAGTTACAAGAGGGAAAGACAAGAGCCCTGAGGAATTTCAAAAAAGTCCATATGAGATATGGATAACAGGCTTCTGTGAAGAGCCTCTGTCAGCCTAGAGAGAAAATTGCACAGAAAATACATCTGTGAGACTTCACTGTCAGCCCATAAACAAACACAGTTTTCATCTCCTTTCTCACTATCGGCTGGAAATCTGGCATTGCAAAAAAGGAGAAAATCTTAAAATCTTTTGACACTATGTTGGAAATGGAGGTCTTTGTTGGTTTGACTGTCACTTCTGATATGTGGCGTACATTGAAGTCACAAGTACAAGTCAGCCTGCTGCAATTCAGCAAGATGGAAAATAGAGTAAAATCCAGGGTAATTTATTTATCACTAACACCTATTCAAGTTCAATAAAGAAGTAGCTATTGCAGTTAATGTTGTCTTCTTTTACAGCATTAGAGTTTACAAAAACATCTGTCCCTATCTAGGTACACTATAGCCTGTAAGAAGCAACCAAGAAGTCAGGAGTTCAAATTTGTTAATTTCCAAGCATATGTGAGGATTTTGCTGTAGAACATGAGAGATAATGTCTAAAAATTATCTTTTGCAAGTTGTTATTGGTAAAAGAAGTTGTGCTGGTTTTGGCTGGGGCAGTTAACTTTCTTCACAGTGGCTGGTGTGAGGCTGTGCTTTGGATTTGTGCTAAACACAGAACTGATAATACAGAGATGTTTTTGTTTGTGCTGAGCAGGGCTTGCACAGAGCCAAGGCCTTTTCTGCTTGTACTGCCATGCTGGTGAGGAAATTGGGGGTGCATAAGAGGTTGTGAGGAGACACAGCCAGGACAGGTGACCCAAACTGACCAAAGGGATATTCTAGACAATATGATATCATGCTCAGTTTATAAAGAGGGGGGGAAGAAGGAGGAAGCAGTGGAGCATTTGGAGTGATGACATTTGTCTTCACAAGTAACTGTTAGGTGTAATGGGGGCCTGCTGTCCTGGAGATGTCTGAACCCCTGACTGCCCATGGGAAGTACTGAATTAATTCCTTGTTTTGCTTTGCTTTCTCTATTAAATTGCCTTTATCTCAACTCATGGATTTTCCAGCTTTTACCTTTGAGATTCTCTCCCCATCCCTGCTGGTGGGGCAGTGAGCGAGCAGCTGCCTGGGGCCCGGCTGCTGGCTGGGGTGAAACCACGACAGAAGTGCTAACACTTCATTTACTGTTTCTTAACTCTTACTTTAACCTTGGAGAGCACATTTCTCTATCTCATTATGTCCATTTATTTTGCTGTCACAGTTCAGCCTTCTGAAGGTCTCTAACACCCAAAGGTGCAGCTAAATATCTACTGGGATATTCAAAACCAACTGTTCATCAAGCTCTTTATCACACCACTCTGAACCACCATGGGGAGTGTGACTCCCCTGTGAGCAACTTCCCAAGGTGCTTAAATATCCTTTGACACTTGCCCCTAGAACCATAATTCTGCAAAACGTGCCTGATGTATGCTCAGCTTGAGGCATGTAAGAAATCCCTCCTGCCCAGCCAAAAGAAAAAGAAAAATACCCCAAAGCTAACTTGCCATGATCAGTTAGAATATAATATTTTATTTGGATCTCTTCTGTTCAGGGAGTGTGGCAGAGTATGCAAAGTTTCATTCCCATGTCTACACAGATCCTGATTTCCCAGGGTTAAAAAGTAAATCAAATTTTTCCTTTAGTGAGAACAAGCTGCAAAGAGCAGACAACCTTCATTTAAACAGAAATCTATAAATCCTTTAGTCTTCACCTCTCTTAACCACATTGCTTGAGGTGAAAGCTGTTAACTCTGGTCTTTAGAACGTATGTGTAAATGCAACCTTTTCTCCAAAAAACTTTGAAAATGCGCATAATCAATATTTTTGATATGTGCTAGTGATAAAGGCAAGAACTGATTGCAATAATGAAATGCACGGGCTTGATCCTTTATTCACCTGAGTTACCCCCTTACCTCCACTGCTTTAAGGAATTCACTCCAAGAGCAGGATCAGGCCCTTAATGGGCTGCCAGCTCCATACTGACATTATACCCAGACAACTGTCACTGAAATTTATATTTAGTTCCCTAAGAACAGTACATTGGATATCTTTAAGTGTTTTATGAGGCAGGACTATTCTGACTATTCTGACAAAACCACCAGTACATGTAGAAACCAGAGCTGTGAACAAATACTGCAGTTATGATTTACAGCACAATTGCCAGAGTCTTCCCAGCTTCATCTCTGATGGCTACTTACTCAGGCTGTCATTTGTAGCTCCACAGATTATATCTGCCTTGGCCTCCTCCACAAACACTGGATTCACTGGAGTGTGTTGCAGACAATACAGCTCTCAAACAATGAAGCATTTGTGTTCATTTTCTTCTATTTTATCTTAGGAATTCTACTATTTAGGTCACTATCTGTTGCTTCCAGCTATTCTTCCCTGAAAAATTGTAGCTCTTTTTAGGCTTAAGAAGATAAAATCAATGAATTCATCTATGTTATTCCTCTGGGTATAAAGGTCTAGATGTAATAAGTGGTACACATAGTATAAGATTACATTGCTATTCCTGAACTGCAGCCCCAAGATTAATTTTGCCTTATAGGCCAAAATTTGAAGAGCTGCTGGGTGCTGGCCTCTCTGAAAATCTGATACAACTAACACAATAAAACCCCAGTATTACTAAATTTCTCAAATGCTTTAAATATGATCCCTCCCTAGCATGAAGAGGAAGAGTGTGAGTGTATGTCTGTGTAGAATTTTAGATACAGATATGGAGAATAATGGTGAATGGATCCTCTATCTGGTTCTATCTGCCTTTCCTAAAAGAAACAAAAAAATCCACTACAGGTTTTACTTGAGAAAGATGGTACTTGGATTTTAGCAAGCAACATCAGTCATTGTGAAATCTGTCAATATCTGTGGAATAAAAATTATGCCTAGATATGGGAACCTACAGGAATTCCATTTACATTACATTTAAGCTCACTGATTGCTCTACTGACATAAAAAATTGGTATGCTCTGAATGAAAAGAAGATGAGTGCTTAAGCAAACAGTCATAAATTAATTTATAATGAAACCTGACAGTCATAATTTAATTTAGAATGTATTTAAGATTGTTGTTACTATTTGTATAGGACTTTTTTGCCTGGAGGAAGATGTGGCTTCATAGTGAAACATCAGCTATTGAAATACTAAACTTCTTAAGTGTACATATGTATTAATTAATAATTAATTAATAATTAATTAATTATGTAGATACTTTCCTCACGAAGATCTGTTGTTTACTACAAGCAGTCAAAAGACTCCACAATTGAGGCATACCAGTGGGCCACCAAGAACTCACCAGGAAGCACAAAGGATGCTGAGCACAATCTGTAAAATCTTGGAGGTGATGAGGCTGCATTTCCTTCTCAATGGTGAGGAGAGGAAGCAAGTCAAGCGACAAAAAGAAGTAATTCTATTCAGTTTAACTGAGAGATGGTCTATTAGGGCATTTGGGGATAGCCAGGCCATGAACAAAAATCCTTGGCAGTTTGTCTCACCATCAAGTTAGAAAACCACTTTCCTAAGATATAGTGAATTCTATTTGGAAAGTAATGTTTAATAAAAACAAAATTACAGGCTTTTGAAGTCTAATAAGTGCTAAAAATAGGTACTTATGAAAAGCAAAATAAATAACGAAGTCTCTCTGTCATGATTAGTTTAAAAGCAGCGGGCAATGAATTGCATTTGCCTCACTATCAAAATTGGTACGTGTCACACTGATTCTTTAAATATGGTTTAAATGAGCAGCACATAGGAAGTACTTAAGTAAGAAGTGACAGTAATTGGTTATCACACTGGAAAGTTTGCAAGGGGTTCTTTCCACACCCCTCGTGAAAAGAGCATTCCCCTTGTCGTACACTGAACTCTCATTTTGCAGCACTGATGCTCATAACCAAGGGTGAGCCAGTATATTCTGGCCAGTATCTTCAAGGACAGAGCAGTGGTGGCATTCTAGGTGGGCAGCTCCAGGGTCTTTCTATCGTGGATGCAGAGAAAATCAGCAGTTAGATGGTTTTAAACTTTCTGAGCGTGCTCAAGGGCACACAGTGACAGCATTCCGGGTGTATCATTTCCATGCCGAGCTTGGGGAGCTATAATGTGGTTAGCCTGTATTATTTATCTACTATTTATCCCAATTTCAAACCTGATGAAAAGCTAGTCCTTTCACATCACAGAATGAAACCTTCCTAAAAAAACCCACTCAAGATCTACAATAGCTCCTTCCTTTCATCTTCTCAAATCATAATTAAAAAAAATATCCCTGAAAACAAAAATTACCCTGTGGTTTCTTTACAGAATTGTACCTAGGGGAATATATTGGGGAGGGAAGGATTGCTAAGCTGAACACTGTTCTAGCAAAAGCCTCTCTTTTATCTTTCTCAATAATATTTAACATTTTTGTGCATCAGTACCTTAAAAGCCAGTTTTATAACTCTCATATTTCATACTGATAGTACTAGTCTTTTCTCATTGCCTTTTTCTTGGCATCTGGTAGGTTACCTGATTGTGGTGTTCTAGGAGAATCTAAACCAAGACAAGCATACCTCAGATACACAGAGCAAATTACATTCTCTGGATAAATCAAATTTCTCCAAGAGCTGCTGTTTGGGGTTTACACTTATTTGTCATATGGACATGCAAATCTTCTGTCTTTTACACTGAAAACTGCCAGCAGAGGCTTGACAATACAACAAAATCTTGCTATTTCATGGTATGTTAGCTGCTGAGGATATTATGATGATGAACTTCTTTGAAAAGCTGGAAATATTTTTCTGGGTTAATTTTCAGTCAGATGAGTAAACTAATCCAACTCCATCATATACTGCACAACAGTTGCAGGGCAGGGAGCTGCAGCCACAGACTATGAGGCTTCCTGGGTACCTGCATGGTCTTTGCTGGCCTTGGGACTTTGAGTCCTTTATCAACTGACACTGACCCCACAGTGGTTAACACAAGCAAAAAGACCCCAGTTAAGTATTTCAGGACTGCACTGCAGCTGGTTGTGTGTTGAAACAGTTTGTCCATCAAGGATTGTTAAATGGATCAAAGGATGCACCTTGTCACTAAGTATGGGTAGAAAATTGAGGTATCAAGTAATTAGGGAAATTACCAAGTGAGGACTTCAGGTAAAGTCCTTCTGGAATCCCTGTTTCCCTCCCTTTTACCAGTTTCTCTGAAATAGTACTTTCAAAAACAGACTAGAAAAATGTGAAAAAAAATTTAATGATGACTTACAAATATACAATACTTACATTTTTAAGAGTTACAAAAACAGCATACAGTAGAAACCAAAAGCTTCCTCCAACATTTGAAGGAACGTTTCCAAGTTATTTATTTACAAAGAAAAATTACAGTCACTTTTCATAGTGTCACATGTTTACATATAAGCACTTCTCAGTTGAAAAATCTTGCAGCTTACCCAGAGGCAGTTTTTGCAGTCTGAGCTCTACACCCATCTATCAGATCAAAGATTCTATCAGCCCATTAAGTTGATGTGACACAGCATTTTTACAATTCAAGCCTTTAGTTTGAAACTAAGCACAACCCATATGGCCAAAATGATGCAAAGTTGCTGAGATTTCACCTGGTGTATTACATATTGCACATGGTTTGCTAAAATGGCACAGGCTACCTTTTTTAATTAGCTTGGTGATGTCTGTTTAGAAAAAGGTGATCCAATTGCCTTAGGGTATTTCCAGTTCTTCCTGAAATGAATTTAAAAGAATATAACATGGTCTTTGCAGGGCACTTTTTTGCATAATGGAACTTTTATATTAAATTCTTCCTTCTCTATGTACAATTCTTACCTTAGGTAAGACAAACTGAGCACACTTTCCAAAGGTTGTTCATTTCCATTAGTTTTCCAATGTTGGATGTTTCCTAGATTGTACTTTATTTAACCCAAAATTTTAAAAATTTCTTCTACCAAACATTAGAGCAAACATTAGTATTTCTCAATCTGTGTGTACTTGAGAGTCTTATAGATTAGAATACTTGCAATAATACATCCAGTCTGTTTTTGACACCTTCATTATGTGTGTATACCAATACTCCCATGATTTTCAGGTCATATCATTTCAATGTGTGAACTCAGAATTTCATCTAGCTGAATGTAGTTTAGGACTACACATTTATAACTGATTGTTTTTAATTAAAACTAAGTACCTCCAGAGTATTAGTTATGGTTCAGGTTGAGGTCTTTACATGTAGGAAAACAGAAAAAGCTTGCCATCAATAACTGTGAACAGAGTTTAGAAAAGGTCTTCTGGCATTACAATATTTCCCTACCAAAAGCTTACTCCACAGACAAAACAAACGTCATGCATCTTTACAGAATGCCTGTGTTCTGGATTTTCTTCGTGCAAGAGCTTCTTGTTTTTTCCTTTCAATCTCTTCTTGAGAACATTTTCTATTTTTCTGTTCTACCGTAGATGCTGTAAATAATAAAAAAAACCCAAAAACAAACATGTATTAGGAGTGTCAGGTTTGTTCAATATGTATTTTAACTCAGCCATTTTCAGTGTCTGAAGATCTATGGCAGGAGCACACTATTTTGACATACCGAGCGCCCAAGTTAAAAATGGCTCATCTCTCCTGTCCCCAAGGCAGGAAGGGGGCGAGATGCATGACCTTTGTAGTGCTACTGATTACTACCTCCCAATGAATGCACTGGGATGCACACATTTGCTTCAAGGATATTTTACTTGGGTGCCCTTCAAGTGAACCTTATGACATCAGGAGTCAACATAGGAGATGGTGATGGGTTAAGAAAATTAAGGCTATCAGAGTGAAAAGGGCTCTACAATTTAGTGAGTTAGGCAGAGATATGGACATGGGGATGGTATAGGCACAGGGGTCAGATACAGTACAGGTGTCACACAAATAAAACAAGATAGGTTGGAAAAAGGTCAAAAGTAGCAATAAAAATTGGCAAAGGAGACAAGAAGATGATAGCTAAGCATAGCCTTTTATATGGTGTGTTACAGAACTATAAATTCCCATACTATAACATCCTGACCTCACTGGAACCAACAGGAACACTCCTTGCACATACCGATAATTTTACCATTTCTACACACCAATTTCCAATTAATGTATTTTTAATAAGTATTCAAACTGAATAAATAGAAACAAAGGCTATATTTACTTCTCACAAGAAAATGTCCATGGAAAAATTAAATAAAAATTTTTGAAAGGACCACTTAATATCCATTTTTTGGTTAATGTCCTTTCCCTCAAAATTTAAGATGAAGAAAGTTATGGTTTATATGTAAAGAAAACCTATGCTATTTTCTTTCATTCCTTTACTCTATAGAACATTTAATAAAATAACTAGTTGTTATCTCTCCTTTTCCTTCCCCATTTTAATCTAAAATTGCTACTTTCCATTTATATGCTTCTCTGCTGGGGAAGAAACAGATAAAATACCCACTCTTCAACAATTAATTGTTTTGTTGCTTTTGCAACAGCGGTTCTTGAAAACGGGAGGTTAATATAGGACACTCTTAAAGTCATGTTTTATCAGAATGAATATTGATTAAAACTTTGCCAAACTGTGAGATCAAGTAAAAATAAGACTGACTGGCACTTGACTGGTTCATTTCCCCAGCAAGTAATACTGAGCATGGAATATCACTGACTCTTGGTCACCTGGCAATAAGGAAGTGCCTGACCTCTCCTGTGGATGAAAAGGCATCTTAGTGTTTAGACTGATAGATAACACAAGAGTATTTCACTAGCAGTTTCAGCCACAGAGCAAACAACAATACAGGCTGAGCTCTGAGAAGTGTCAAGTGATTTGAGGTTCCAAATTCCAGGTGTGCAGTAATATAAAGAAACTGGCACTCCACATCATCTGCTGTCTTCTTCCCCTGTCCCATCATTAAGTAAGGTTTTACTATGCATCAAAGTAACAGTATTTTTAAGTAATAAGTTAAGAAAACAGCATGCTGACTGCTGCATCAGCCTACACTTGATCCTAGGGAACCTGAGTGTCTATGAAGAGAGGCTGTGAGATATTTAGAGAAGTGGAATGCAAACAGGTGTCCTGAACTACAGGAATTCAAAATAAGCATCAGGACAGTTTTACTTTTGAGAAAATAACCTCCAGATTCTCCTTAGAACATCTAACACCTTAACTGAATGGATGAATATTGAAGCCTATTTTAAGTTGCAGTACAGTACAAATTTCTCTGACATTCTGACTACAGTAAGGAAACACACAGTAACAGTCTAACAGTGATACAATAAAGACAAATACCTGAAGAAGACTGTGCAAAAGACTCTGAAAGGTGCCTCTTGAAAGGTGATTTCTTATTGTCAAGCTTGCTGTGCAAAGTCACATTCATCTCATTCTTGCTTCCTTCCAAACCCTGCAGAGTAATTCCAATGCCAGAATGATTCCCTGGATTTTCAGACCCTATATGAAGACCACCCTGAGAACTGTTAATCTTTCGGAACTTAAACTTTGAAGGCACAAGTGAAGTTTTGTTACCAGAGCTGCTACTTGGAATCTTTCCCACATTAGACAAGATATGTGAGCTGTCGAGTTCTTTTCTACTAAAAATATTTACTGCATTAACAGGACTTACTTCAGAACCTGTCTCTCCTGCTGGCACAGAATTTGACCTGTACCATTTCCCTGAAACAGTCTTGGCAGCATCTTCAGAAGCATCTTGACGACAGTTTTTAAGCAGTGCGTATTTACACTCCACAGAAGGACCCGAGATCGCAGCCTGAGGATTTGAGACGTTCTTAGAGTTCACTACATGACCTGCTGTGGCCAGCCCATGCACTATCTTTGATGAATTCCTACTGGAATCCTTCAGTGAGAAATCCTCCTGTTTTGCATTTGTTTTTTCTGTCAAGAAGAGATCAGGTAGTCTTTGTTTAGATGCTGGGAAGCTGTTACCAGCATTTGATATGGGATTAATACTGGCTCCTTGAATAGTTTTAGTTTTTTCATTTCCTTGTTTAACATCCTGGCTCTGAGTTTGCTTTTCTATATCATCACACACCTGATATAACAATTCATCATCCTCATAGTTTGCATCCCAAAGACTATTTGATCCACAAATACCTAATATCTCATCAGAGGATTTTGGTTCATTCCAGTCCTCAAATGACAGAGGGTATTTCTTTGGTATTTCATCTTGATTTGAGTGACCTGTATCAGCTTGGTTATCCACTTTGGTTAGATCATTAGGTTTCATGTTGGTAGAAACACTGGATGACTGACAGGAAATAGTAGGAGTGTTATTTCCAGGTTTTTCTGCTGGCTGTCTATGAGGATTAGATCTTGAAGGAAAAAGAGGAAGAGCATCGCTTTTAGGCTCAGTAGATTCATTTCCACGCTTGATTTCAGATTGCACTGAAACAGGAATATGGCTCAAATCACTGTTTTGGGTACTCTTCCAAACAGATTTGATTTTATCTGGCTTAACATCACATTTGCCATGCAAGGCCTTGGTCTCTGCCCTTGAGTTTTCTGTCTTGCACAGTTTTTGTAAAGATAGTGATTTTACAACATTTTGTGAGCTTTTACTAGCATGTTTCAAAGGTGAATATTGCAAACTGTTAGATTTGTTTACAGTCCCCAAAAGAGTTACTGAGTTGCCACTACTTCTTTGCCTTGTTCCACTAGCATCACTGAAATTGTGCACAAGTGGATTTGCAGGAATTTGTGGTGGTTCTTCAGTACTTATCAATTCAGGATTTTGGGTTATCTGCATCACAAAAGAATCATCTGCCAAAAGATCTGTATCCCAGTCATCAAAGTCATCATTAACTACTCCAGCAAGCTTAGTAGAGGCCATCAATTGTGTCTTCAAATTAGGAGGATTTTTTTTTGTCAGGGTGTCAGTAGCAGGTTTTGGTAAAACCTGGTCAACACTTCCTATGGCAATCAGAGTATCCTTTTGATATGCCTCTGAACTACCATGCTGCGTCTCTTCGACTTTCTCAGGAAGGTTCTCCTCTTCCAAGGTACTTTTAATTTTATGAAAACTATTATTTAGAGAAATATCTGACAGCTCTTGGCTCAACTGTCCGCTGAATTTCTGGGTAGAGGAGTCAAAAAGAGCGTGAAGGGCTACTTCAGCCTCCAGGTCTACAGACTTTTGACTGCTGGATTGACAGGGCTCTGCCACAGGGATGCCAGTGCTCTGTCCAACTGGTTTCAGGGACACAGCAGTATCTACTTCAGAACCTTCACCAAGAACTGATTTCTGTTTTTTCATATTTACTTCATCTTTAGAATTACTTGAAGACTCTGAGTTGGTCTCAATTATGCTATGACCAAGCTTTTCCTGTTCCTGAACAGCATCCAACTCTACTAGATTTTTATCAAACTCCTTAGCCAATTTCATGAGTTCCTCTTCGGGATTTTTTGTCTTAGGATATCTGGATTAAAAAGAAAATACAGAAAATAAAGTTATTTTCTAATATTTATATTTCTCAGTATTACTACTCAGAAAGCTTAGCCAAGTTCAGTTACATGACCCTATGAGCTGTTCATTCTCTGGTTTAACAGCTACAAAGGTATGACTAAATCCCACTGCTTCCAATATGCAGTCAACATCTACCCCCTCCAAGAAGACATAACAAGCGCACAGTTAAAAGCATTCTATATGCTAATGTACAATTATATGTTTCACTATACACAGAAGACCACATAGCCTTTTTCATGAAAACCCAGATATGATAGGCAAGAAGGAACTGTAACTTACCTTGTACAACTTAACTTGGTCCTAGCTCGCCCTTTTACTACCACAGGTGTACAGGGAATAGCATCCTCACCAATCCATGTTCCTATGAGGGAGCCTTCATTACAGGCTGCTTTTTCATCCTGAATAATTAAGATGTATAATGCTCAGAAATTTGGCTTCAGATAAAGACTCGACTAGACACGCATCTTACATGAGTTAAAAGTTGCTAAACTAAATAAACAGTATGAAACCTGTAGAAAGCCACAGATAAGGGCAAAAACAAGTTAGGTGAGATTACTGCAAAACTGGCCACTGACAGTCGTATCACTTTAATTATATCAATTTAAAGCAGGAACTTCAATTAAAATAACTGAATTACACTTTGGCATACAAATCTAGTAGTCTGCTCCAGGTTTATACACATTCATGTTAGAAGCTGTGCTCTAGTTTACTTCAGTATACTACTAAGGAGCTGCTTGAGAGGCCAGCAGTACAAACAGATTAGAGACCTTGAAATAAATTACACTCTGTATGCTTACAGAATAAAATTCTGACTTCTTCCACTACAACTAATTTAGAAAAAGAGCCTTTAAATAGAATTAAGTGACCTTTAGAAACTAAATGGAATTGTTTCAGAGCTTCAAAGTTCAGGCTTGAATTTGAATTCTGAAATGAAAGCGATATAATACTGTGATGAATTGTTTAGAGGGGAAAAGCAATAGGATGTAGCAAATTACTGCATGTAAGCCAGCAAAAATAATTTGAACTTTACTAACTACTAGGGTAGTTTTAAATAGATTCTCTTAGTCTTTGTAAATTTAAGGTTTTTTTTAAAATTTGTTTTTGTTTAAAAAAATAAAAACAAACAGCAGAATACATTTATGGCAGAACTGTAACTATTTGAAAGGTAGGCAGTGGCATTCCTTATCAATGATTTTCCAATTCTTTCAGTATAGTTTCTCACAAATATGCTAAACAGTAAATATATTTTAAACAGCCACATCAAAAAAGCAGGCATGTTTTGCAAGCTAAATACTACAAATTTTAGGAATCACACGTTTTCCTCTTGCACTTAAAATCCAACAGCACTTTTGTTTTGACTTTCTAAGCGTGGACGTCAGGTTGACAGCAAGAGGGAAAGGGCAGAGATATTGGGGTAAAGAGGAAAATTATTTAGAGTATTGAAGCAAGGTTACTATGTTTACTTTATTGCAAAATATCTCTCATCTGGGTCTTGTTCTTGTAAATCAGCAGTCAATCAAGACTGTTCAAAATGCTTAAAAACAAGTAAATCCAGTATGTGAAGAAACTCTTACCTTCTAACAAATGAGTAATTAAGGATAAATAAATAGTATTCCTAAGACAAAAAGCTGTAACTTGTATTCTGAAAGCAAACCCTTTTAAACTGGAGCTGCTGCAAATTTCTTCATGTATCCTTTACTACAGCATCTGTGACTCACACAACAATCAGTCAACGCCGTGCTTACCATTTTAAATTCAATGCAGTTCTATAAACCAGTTTTCTACATGCCCAACTGTTACCACGACACTACTGTAACTAAAACCAAGGCTAAGGCTGAAGCACTATTCTCTTTGATTACTGCACATGCAAAGCATTGTTTTAGAAAATTATGATTACCTGGGGAGCAATACGATTAACAATTTCCGAAATTTCTACTGCGCATCTACTGGTAGACTGCTTGGTTTTTCCATTGCCTATGAAAACAAACAAACTTCTTAAAAAATTTGAAATCTATTCAATTTATGAAGTACAGTACATCTCAAGTAATTCAAATAAACCTGTAAACATTGAAGCTTGATTCAATACTATATTGAAGAACTTATAGGTTTTTAATGAAAATAAAATCAAACAACCATTATAAGTGAAAGCAACCTTTTTCCAATAAATCTTTTATAACTTTTACTTCACTCCCACTCCATGTCTCAAACGGGTGTCCTGAAGTCTGGATTTTGGTATTACCTAGTCTGTGTGCAATTGGTGAATGAGAATCCCAAAAGATTTCTTGCTGTGTCTCAGTGTCATTAACAGGAGAGCTGAAAGTAGGTATTCGGGATTTCCTACTCAACGATCTCTTTGGTGTCTTATGTAAACATGGCTCTGTGTGAAAAGAAAGAACATCTTTATTGAAAAACAACAAATAAAAGGCAAAAATCACTTAGAACACAGAACAGGTCAAGACAAAAGAAGATGCTTTAGGAACATCAAGAATAAAAATCAAGTTCACACTGACCAGGATTCCTTTACTCACAAAAGGAAAACTGTTCATAATTAGACATTAAATATAGGACAGGACTCCTAGTTTTTCCAATTACATCACCACAGAGATAACAGAACATTACATCATCCTGACACCTTCACCCCCAGCATCTGATTGTAAAGATGTCAATTCTTACACCTGAGAGGAATATATTGACTTAATCTTACATTAAGAGAAGAATTATGTATACCTCTAAGAAAGAATATTTTGTATTCTCACTTGCCTTGTGTCTTTCACCCAGACTCTGAGTTGAACTACTATTTTAATGGGCCTCCAAACTTCTCTGGGTCATAACTTACATTTGTCTGTATTTCCTCCCCTGGGCCTTCCCAGCTAGGACTATTAAAAGCAGGAATTTAGCTATTCAAAACCTGCTTGCAGCTGCCTTTGATCAGTAAGTGAACTAAACACCCTATGTGAAACTCTGCTAGTCACCCCTGCCATTGCTGCAGATGTGAAAGCCTACAGAAATAATTTTAAAGATGCTATTACTATACAGGGAGAAATATCTTATAAGATGTTTTGCCCTGAAGTGCATAGCATGGCCAGGTTTTATCCTCTCCTTGGTTAGTTCCAGTATTTGCTAAGGGAATCACAGAATGGGTAAAGTTGGAAAGGACCATAGTGATCACCTTATCCAACCTCTCTGCTGAAGCAGGGTCATCCCAGAGCACATACTACAGGATTGGGCCCAGATGGTTCAGGAATATCTCCAGTGAGGGAAACTCCACACCCTCTCTGGGCAACCTGTTCCAGTGCAGTCACTGCAGAGTAAAGTTCTTCCTCACGTTCAGGTGGAACTTCCTGTCCATCACTTTCTGCCTGTTTCTTGTGCTACTGCTCAGCACCACTGAGCCGAGCCTGGTCCACCCTCTTTGCACCCTCCCTTTAGATATTTATACACGATGCTGTGCCCTCTGTTTTCTCTTCTCAAGGCTAAACAGGACCAACTCCCTCACTCTTTCCTTGTAAAGACATTCTCCAAGCCACTAACCAACTTTGTAGCTTTCTGATGGACCTGTTCCAGGAGCTCCATGCCTCTCTTGTTCTGAGCAGCCCAGAACCGGTCAGAATATTCCAGAGGTGGCCTCACCAGGGCTGAACAGAGGGGCAGGCACACCTGCCTCGGCCTCCTGGCAACGCTCTTCTTAACGCACGCCAGGGCACCATTGTCCCGCCTGGCCCCCGGGGCAGGCTGGCTCAACAAGCTCTTGACAGCAACAGCCCCTTCTCGGGGCGAGCGGAGATTTACACCGCACCAACCCCTCCTCACGGCTCGGCCGCGCCTCCCACCGCCTTCCAGAGGTAGCGGGCAGGGCCGGGGCCCCCAGGGGCCGCTCCCGCCGTACCTGCAGCGCGGGGAGAACACGCCGCCTCCCCGGCGGGCAGGCCCCGGCCCGCGCCGCCTTCCACCGCCCCCTCCTCCGCGGGGAGCTCCGCCCGCCGCCGGGTGAGCTGCTCCTCGCCGCCGCTGCGCCTCCTCAGGGCGGCGGGCCTGAGGGACAGCCCCCTCCGCCGGCTACCGGGCATGGCGGCCGCTGCGGCGGCACCTCAGCGGTCCCGCCACCGGCAGCGCCGCCATTTTGCCGGGCAGCTCGCGAGACCGCCGCCTATTGGCCGCCGCCGCGCCTCCTCGAGCGGCCATTGGCCCCGCGCTGCGAGGCCGGGCGGGCAGGAGGACGCGGCGGAGGACTGCGGGCCGGGCCCGCCCCGCCCCGCCCCGCCCCGCCCCGCCCCGCCCCGCCCCGCCCCGCCCCGCCCCGCCCCGCCCCGCCCCGCCGGCCGTGAGGCGCCGCCGGGTCCTCCCGCTCCGCACCGCCGGTTCCTCCCGCCCGGCGCTGCCGCCGCCGCCGCTGGGGTGGTGGAACCCTGCTGCCCCCACATCTGGGGGAAGGGAAAGCTTAGCCGTGGGCAGAGGGGCTGGATGTGCCCTCCTGCGGACGGTTGCCGTTGGCTTGGCCCGAATTGCCTCGGATCTACCATTAGCAAATTCTGGGGTGACACCTAGGTGGGTGGGAATGTTGTTCTGCTGTAGGGCAGGAAGGCTCTGCAGAGGGATCTCGGACAGACTGGATTGATGGGCTCAAGAGTATGAGGTTCAACAAGGCCCAGTTCTTGAAAGTGGGGTTCTACACTTTTTTTTCTGTACTTTGGCCAGTGCAGCCCCGTTCAGTGGTACAAGTTGGGGGATAAGGGGCTGGAAATCGGTTCCAGCAAAAGGGCCTGGGGGTGTTGGCCACCAGCAGCTGGGCATGAGCCAGCACGTGGCCCAGGTGGCCAAGAAGGCCTGTGGCGTCCTGGTCTGTATCAGCAATAGTGTGGCCAGCAGGACCAGGGAAGAATTCTTCCCCAGTACTTGGCACTGATGAAGCTGTGCCTCAACTGCTGTGTTCCAGTTCTGGACCCTCCCAGTTCAGGAAGGACATGGAGGTGCTGGAGCAAGTCCAGAGCAGGGCAATGAAATGGTGAAGGGTGTAGGAAACAATTCTTACAAGGAACAGCTGATGGAGCTGGAGGTGTTCAGCCTGGAGAAGAGGATGGTCAGGGGTGACTTTACTCTCTACAACTCCCTGAAAGGAGATTGACGCCAAGTGGGGGTCACTCTCTTCTCCCAAACAAGCAGCAGCAAGATGAGAAGAAATTGCATGAAGAAGAAAATGCATGAGAAGAGGAAGAAATTGCATGAAGCTGCACCAGAGGAGGTTTAGGTTGGACATCAGGAGGAATTTCTTCACAGGAAGAGTGATTCTGCATTAGAATGGGCTGCCCAGGGATTCACAGTCCCTGTAGATTTTTAAGGAAAGTCTGGTTGTGGCACTTAGTGCCGTGGTCTAGTTGACGTGTTGGTCATAGTTTGAACTCGATCTCAGAGGAGTTTTCCAATCTGATTGAGTCTGTGATTCTGTGAAACACAGCAGGCATAAACCATTTCATTCCAGTGAGGCAGTTCGTGCTGGTGAAGCGATGCTTACAGAAGCTAAATTTGGTAGATAAGAAGTTAACATGGGGTTCCTGGTGGACTGTGATATTACATGGTTATTGTAAGCAATATAAATGCAAACATATGTGCATATAACAATGTGGATATTTCCTCCCTGAGCCTCTGAAAATAAATGTACAAATATATCTGTTGAGCATATAGGGTCAAGGAGTGAACTACTCTGTACTTGTCTTTTGCTTGGTTTTCGTTTAATTGATTCGGAGTACTTTGGGATCATATTTAATTTGTAACATGTAAGAAGTGGGTTTCAGGCTTGGATCAGGAGTAAAAAGTTTTGAAGTCACTAAAAATTGATTCCCTGAGCCATGAAACCTTTTCTTTCCACCTGAGGCCTCAGGCGAACAATATGTTTCTTCACTTCTCCATTCTCGTGAATGTAATTAAAGCCAATAGAAGACTTCTTAACAAGGAAAAAAACCAAACAAACTAGGTACTATGTATTAAAACAGAGAAACTGTATTATATAAGTAGCAAATTTGTATAAAGAGCAGAAAGTTGTGACATTTGAATAGTTAACTTGTTTACGCCAGACCTGTAAAATATAAAGCAGAGTTTAAAATATAAAGGGGACTGAAAAAGTGGGTCAAGAATTAGGCTTCAAAATCCATCATAGACATCTGGATGTTGCTACTGGTACGTGTAATCATACCAGTGTGGGTAGATCTGTACACCAGCACAAAGTGTGGCAAAGCTATCTATGCATGATAATCTTGATTGCTTTATAGTTTTGCATTATAGTAATTAAAGTATAGGTTTGCAATATAGTAATTAAAAATGCCTTACCTGGACTCTATGCAATAGGCACTATGTAAGTAACTATGGTTATTTACAGTTGAAATAGATACTGAGAAGAAACTTTTTGCAGTAGCAAAACTCAAAAAATCTTGAAGGAACACAAAACACTGAAAGTGACACACTTACTAGAAAGTATTACTAAATCTTGGTGTCTCCTACCACTTTCCAGTGACCTCGTAGCAGCTGGGAACTGTACAGTGGTCTGCCTTTGTATTTCTATCTGTTAACAAGCATAATCTGAAATACTGTCATCAGTAAATAAAATTAAGTAACATCTGTCATATTCACTGAGTGTTACAAATTTTGCAATGCTGTCTTTGATTTCTTCCTTTCTCTGAGCTCATTGTTCACTAACCCCATTCATAAAAACGTGAATATTTGCCACAGGTCTTTCAGACATTTGTGAGGTTTTACTCATGCAGTAAAAGCACTTTGGGGAAAAAATAGAAGCATATTTAACATGTATTTCATTCTGCATGGGAGATCTTGTTGCATCAATTTAAGCCTATGTAAAGTTGTGTTACTAAAAGTTGGCAAAACCCAAAATAAAATCTGCATGTACAGATAAGCTAAACAGGTTCATAGTGGGAAAGAAATCCCACTTTCCTAATGAGTCAAAGTGTGTGTGTGTGTGTCACTGCAGCTTAAGAGCTCAACTCTGAGCTGATACTGTTTATTAAGTTAAGGAATGTAGTGTTGGAAGCCTGTGATGTTAGAGGGTTTCTCTGTGGAACTGTAGCCTCAAGGAGGAGGGAGTTTGCATTCCCTTGCTGTGATATGAGCAGCTGGATCAATGGCTAATTGTGGTGAGGCTGTGTTCCAGGGACTTGCAGCAAACTCCTAGTGCTGCAGTTGTGAGTCCTACTTTCAAATCAAAAGGGATAAATAATGGAGGAGATTGAATGAATAATAAAGTTAGTTCAGTTTTTAATAGTAGTATAAACTGCCTGAAAACTTTTCACTTTATTTTATGAGACAAAATCTAAAATGAAGTTAAATAAATGTGGCAGATCTGAGAAGTTTCCTAAGAATTTCCCACTGGTGTAATAAATTCATTGAAAATAAGACTGAAAAAGGCTCATTTTTAAAGTCCTTTGAACACAGAGCTTTAAAATGAGTGTTCACTTGGACAGAATTTGTCTCATTAGTGAGTTTTTCAAAATGCCTAATGAATTGCATCAATATAACAAAGAGAGGGAGTGACTGTGTTATAGTTCATCTTTCATTCTTGTTAGGGCTGGGGAAAAGGGAAAATCAATAATAGTGATTTAAAGGAAAATATCAAGATTTATGAAAGCATGGAAGTTATTATAAATAGTGAAATTAATTTGACAAATACTGCTTTTTTTTTTTTCTAGTGTGTTTTTAAATGCTCTGTGATATTTTCAAAGTGAGCTGTTTTGGGCTTCTTTGTTCCCAAACGACATTTTCATTTTGAAATTAATTTCTTTTTAACCACTGAAAATGAAGGAAGCAAAACACACACGCACTCTCATAATTTATCTCTAATGAAAACATGTGTCTGTGCATTTTGATTACCTGACACCAGGTGAAGAAGCAAATCCTCCAAGCCGTATTTTCCTCGGTTAATTTGTTTTAGAAAAGGTGTGGGTACAAGCTCTAAAACTCAGTACAATTATATGGTACTTTAAAACACGTTTTCTGCTCAGGAAGGAGCAGGTAAGTAACGTGCATGTACCCATGTGTCTTGTGGTGTATTTCTGCAGAGGGTTCTCAGCAAAGCTCAGGGATGGACTCTGAGGGGTGTAACTCAGGGAACCTGATATCTTCTAGCCAGCTTTGCCCCTTCAGAGCCAGCTGGGGTGTTTCTCTGCTGCACTGCCTCCCCTGGTTTCATGGGTGGTAATAGATATTAGTTACTGCAGCCTGGATTGTCCTGGGGAAAACTATGGAGCCATTGGGTACAGCAGTGAGGGGAGCTACATAAACAGAGGAGAGAATTTAGATGCTTAATGTAAGATCAATTTATAAATACAGCTTGGGCTCTCTGGGCCCAAACAAAAATAAAATAAGATGCCTTTATAAAATTTAACTATGAAAGTAAAATATTTCCCACCTTTTCTCATCCCAGAAATCTTGCTTATCCACATATTCTCTTAAGAAACCTTGGAATGTTTACTAAAATGGAGCACTGTGTGATAGCAGATTATACGAGTTAACAAGAAGAGATTTGTGTTTTGTTGATGGTTTTGGGACCTTAGGAAAAACTGAGAGAATATCTGAAATGTTAACTTAATGGACAATAATTTTTTCCATCCATGGGGGAACACAGGCATCGTGTGTGTATTTTTGCTTTTATTAATAGCATTTTGATAGTACAGTTATAAAGCTTGTCCTTGGCTTGCCTTGAAATATCATACTGACTTCACTTATTACAGAATGTTACTTTAATTTTCCAAGGTGAAGTGCTCGCAGAGCAAAAACTGGTGAGGAGAAAAATATGGCCAAAACTGTTACATATACCTTTAATTTTAAAGTGCTGTCCAGAAAGGTTTGCAGCAATTTTTGCTGATGCATAAATTGACCTAGACAGTAAATGATACATGACCTTAAAAATATCTGAAGTAGCCTTGCTTGGGAATTTTTAGTAGAGAGTTATTAAATGTCGGAGTAATTTACACAAGCCTAGTTTATGCTTTTGCATTCTCTTTCCCTCTTTCTCTCTGCCATGCCATCTGAGAACCATAGGAACATTAAAAATATTTTACGTATATCTCTTTCTTTTTTTCCCTCTTCTTATCATAGAGCTTCATCTTAATTTATTTATCACACTCAGAAAATCTCATCAAATGTGGGACTAAAATGTAGCTCACAAAGACCTGATCCAGCAGAGCACTTAAGTAACTGCATAACTTCATTGCAATGACATTTTCCATTGCTCATTAACTGGAATTTAAAGAAAATTTTCCATTGCTTGGTGTCTGGGCATTTAGAGGAAATTGTCAGCCAAAATGGCTAAGCCATTTAGAAGAATCAGGTCAGGCAATGAACAGACTACAAGTTGCAGAGGTCTGTAGGGAGCCCTGGAGGTTCAGACCCCTGGCAGAAAACTGGAGATAGCCACTGGGAGGGCCTTCCAGGTATTTATTGTAATGTAGGCTTAATTCCACAGCTATTGTCCGGTGATCAGAGTGAACTGCATTCAGCAGAGGAGTCAGGGTTGTGCAAGACAGTGGAGACTTACGCCTTAAACCTCAGCTGGGTCAGGCAGCTTCAGTGCTGTGCTGCCTGGAGACAGCTCAGCAGCTCCTGGAGCAGCTCTGGTCACCTGGGCACACCAGTGTTGTGCTGGCTCACACCAGGGAGGCTTGCACTGAGGAATGACCAGGAGGAGTCTTGAGGCAGTCATCACCCATCCACTCAGTTATTTGCTGCGTCTCTCCTTGTGCCAAGGAGCTTTCAGAGCTTCTCTCTGTTTTTCACTCATGTCCAAGCTATTATTGTTTGCTGTGGCATGGAGGAGGTGCTCTCTCAGCTGAGATGCACCCTCTGCTACCTTATTGTTAATATATGAAGAGAATATATAAACAAGGATCAAAAATTGTTCATAGAAATTACGACAGCAAGATTTTTTTTTCCTTTCTTTTGTTTTGCTTAAATCTGTTGATTCTGTTGTATTACAGCCCCAGGCTATCAAGTAGTGAGAAATAGGTTTTCTGTTCTATTCTCTTAGTTTCTAGATTTTTTTTATCCCTTATAGGAAAACAAGTTAGAGAGTTCTTTAAAGAACAGGGAAGAATAGGTTTCCAGCTTGTTTGGAAAGCCTGACAAATATTGATCTGCTATAAATTCTGTAGATGATTTTTTTCATCAGTGACAAAAAGTGAGCTGTATTTCAGACCTTGACTTGCTAAAACTCTCACATGGTACAGTGTAAATTAGTGAAGTATTTTGTCAGCTACCAAGCATAAAGCAGTGGATGGTCAGAGAGGAGAGCTTTTTGATCACAAATTCTGGAGAAGAAATACACACTGCTTATTTATTTAAAGCAGGTTTAGCTTTTGATGATACATCTGTTCCAGGAGAATGTTTAGCCTAAATAGTGTACTAAAAATCAGTGATCAAACTGATTTTCTCCAATGAAATTCTCCAAACACAGTCATTCTCTGTGTTTCTCCAATATACTCAGCAATTTATAGATAGACTGTTTTTGTGTCAAGGGCTCCTAGCTTGCAACTGAAAAAACAATTTCTGTTACCAAACTGCCTTTTTTGAGGCTTTTAATTTATAAATTCTATTCATTATCCTTTGAGCCTGTATTCCATTAACCTTAAGTCACAGCTTACATGGAAATGCTTAACAGTGAAGTCTCCCTATTCCTTGTGTGTATCTCTTATTATGCAACATAAACCGCTGCTGGTTTTAATGCTGGAGTGATTAGAAGTTAACCCTCTCCCAGCAGTGGTTTTGTAATCACTGGATGATGATTTGAAGTCTATGGCTGGTTCCTCATGGTCCCACAGGTGCCCCAACTGCCATTATTAGTTGTTTCAATGACAAGATCAAGCTTGGACTGGATTTGGAGGTTTGGCTTGGAATTTTAGAGCCCTGGTTTCAGGAATGAAGCAAGATGAAAATTTATGTTTCTGATGCCTCACTTGTTTTCTGGTGGAAGAATTTCTTTCTCTGGAATGATTGCTTCATCAAGCATTCCTTGAGGAATGGCACCTTCTTTAAAGCAGGATTGAGTTCTGGGCCCAGTGTCCTTTCCAGCCTTATATACCATGGCTTGGGGGTTTGAATTCATAGAGTGAGCAAACAAGTGCCCAGAGAAGAATTAGACACCCTTTTGATTATTAATTTTTTCATTTATTTTCAGATGGCTTTTCCTTTTGTCGTGTTGTTCACACATAATGCCTCTGACTCTTCCTATGTCACACTACATCTTTGCAGTAATTTTCTGTGCTGTTCTGTCCCTCTGGATTTTACAGCCATGGATCAGAAAGGAAGTGCAATCCCTAGCAGAAATAATAAATCCACTGCAGGTCTTGAAGGTACTAATTTCTGCAAAACAAAATACTGCCTCAATTTTGTTACGGGCTAGAAGGGGTGATCAAAGTGAAATACATTCATTGTGGAATTGGTTTGCAAAGCCTGCTTCTAAACCATTACATTCTCCTTCTGGATTTCTCCCACCCCCCAAAAAAAAAACCTGTAAATAATGCAGTTGTGTCCTGCCTGGCCTATAACACTGCACCCCACGCAGCTCTTGCGCAGTTCAAGGATTGTTCCCGAACCAGGCCTGTCTCACAAGATGGACAGGGAAGCTGTGTTTGCCTGGCAAAAGGGTCATTGGATATTTTGAATCTGGATAACATGTTACAGATCTGTGAAGAGCTGCACATGAAGTGCTCTCCTTGTGGATAATGCAGGGAACCATCCACATTGTTGCTGCACTGGAGTTCTGGGTGTCGTGGTCATCTCCCAGCTGCCAAATTACCTGGCGTGCCCAGAAGTCTGTGGCATATGTCCTGTGACTCCAACCGGAAGGTTGAGGTGGTTGGTCTTTGCTGGAGTAATATGACATTTGAAAAAATATTTTAGGAACTGTCCTATAATAGCAGGTATTTTTAATCTGTGCAATCTATCTAATTAGGTTCAACCATGCCCCATCCCTTGTCTGATTGCCTGAGCATTTCCGCTTAACCGGTGAGGTTTATTCAATAAGGTGTTCTATAATGCTATTTCCTTCCTTGAGAGTATATGTTATCATCCCCAACACAGACTTGAGAATCCCTCTACTTTTTTTCCTTATTTTAACATCCTCTGTCTCCACAGTACAGCCCTGTGCTTTAGTTAGGAGTCACTTAGCTGAGGAGAAACCCAGGTGAGACTTTGGATTGCATTAGTTTTATTTTTAAGTACCTAGAAGATTCTTAAGAGACACAGCAAGTACAGTGCAAGCACAATATAGGTAGAAGCCCCATAAATTTAATACAAGCCGGTTAAATTGTGGATTCAAACAGTTAACAAGATTAGAAATAATAAGAAATTAATACAGTTGCACAGGCAGTTGACTCACTATTACTGTCATTTCCTTTTGACTTTGGTCATGGGGATAACAAGGTAAGAAATAACTGTTTGTTTCCTTTTATTGATTAGTTTGATATTTGAAATAAAGATGGTTTTTTTTTGGTCTGAAAAAGTCTTTTGTAACTTAATATTATGTTAATTAGAATGGATGTTTTCCTGAGCCTTATTTTCTTGTTCATTTGATCTAATTAGCTGATTAATTTTTAATTGCCTACTGAGAGATCTTTACCATATTGTGATTTGTGTTTTACGTTTACATTTGGAAAACAATGGTATGCCTAAAATGACTCAAAAGTACTGTGCCCAGGTATTTCTGCAAGGGATAATTGCAAATCACGATTTCTTCCTGCTTCCTAATTTTAGCACAGTCCACGTTAGTCCACGTTAGTACTCATTAATTTAAAAGGTTTGCACAGTGTGGAGTAGCAAGAAGGTGCTTCAGTTAGGGAAGCTTCATGGTAGAGGGTCTGTGAGTTGGTGGTCAAATGGAAAATAAATCTCTTGGCTGTTTATGAGCTGCAGTGAACTCTTCCCAAGTTACAACAATTATTCTTTTCCTCCATTCTGAGATTCTTAGAATTAATGTATTAATAAGCTTAGAAATAGAAGTAGAAAGTTCTAATAAGGCCAAGTGTTGATTAAAACTTGTCTTCTGATGACAGAAAATAAATCATCGTTCTTGGCAAGTTATTTCAAGTTATTCCCTAAATGTTTTAAATTTGCACCTTATTTTTAGACTGAATTAGTCTTTCTATAACTTCTAGCCCTTCGTTCTTGTTCCTTCTTTGCCTGCTAGATTGAAGAGCCCTCCATTATCAATTTTTTGTTCCCTATGGGAGGCACTTGTAGCCTGTGATCAAATAATTCTTTAACTTTTGCTTTGATAAGTTAATTGATTAAGTGCCTTGAGTCTCCAGTAGTAAGACACGTTTCCTAATACTGTAATTGTTCCCCTGGCTTCCTCATAATCTATGGAATTTTTCATAGTCTTTCTTAAAACAACACCAGGAACACTAGTCATTTCACTGATGCAAAATGACACGACCTCCCTAATGCTATTTGTAAATGTCCATACACCTGATGAGTGTAGTAGCTTTCTGTTACTCTAAAAATTCAGTATTCTTAGCAGTACTCTAGCAGTAATCAAAAAATTCATAGTAATCTTGGTTACTTGTGTTCCCAAAAACTTTGCCTCCTCTTTGGGATCTCTTTTCTCCTGAGTCGAGTCTTCCCTCGTTAAATCTACCTCATTTTACTCATTCCTTGATCCATGGCCTTCCTGCTAGGCTGTACTGAAGTACATAATGTCTGGTTGTGCTCACCTAACCCAGCTGTCTTCTCCATTAATTTCCATTTTCTAGCCATCTTCCCATGTTGTGAAAATGTGATTTTTTAAAACAAAAGTGAAAAATAGTCTAGGAGGAAAGAGCCAATTCCAATACCAGTGCCTTGCTTTCCAGTCACATAATGATGGGTCAGATGTATCTGCTACACTGTTTTTAAGTAGTTTAGGATTCTGATTCACTGTATCTCGTTTTAGCCATCCAAAAATTAGTTTCTAATGATTGCCAGTTTTCTAAACTCGTAACAGTCAATGGAGAGAGATGGAGACCTTCGCAGAAAGTGGTAGTGGGCTTATCTGAAAAACCATAAATCACTTTTTGACAGTGTCTTTTTCTTTTCATAAACTATAATGGGAACATAGAGAAGTTAAGACAAGCTGCCAAACTTTTAGACAGCTATAATTACTGTGGATGAATCCCATCTCTTATGCTTTTTAGCTTTTCAGTCAAATTGTGGTGTGATGCAAAGCCAGTTCTCTTGCAGGCATCTATCAAGATGGTTGTCTTTAGCAGTCCCATTTGTAATCACATCAGAAAATGGTATCAATTTAGCTTGACAAAATCTGTTTCCCAGAAACCCATGTGGATCAGCTTTAATTTGATTATCCCTTTTAGTTCTCTATCAGGTTAGTTATCACTTATATGCCTCTTTTGCTTTTTTTATCAGATCCTTTTATCAAATCCTTACTTTTTTTACTTTAATACTGACATGCATACAAACTGTGAAAAATCTGAGGCTCTGATGTCTTAGATTTTTTTATTTTCCTCTACCCCATCTATATCAGATGGACTTTTCTCTGAGGTACTCCTTCAATCCTTGATCAGACACCAGGAGGTCTCAGGATGACTTAGAGCCATTTCTGATATGATGTCTTTTCCTTGCTGTTTGTCATATGGTTAAATCCTGCAACCTGCACCATGGAGGTAATGGTTTTGGGGTTTTTTTTAGGATTTGTCTGGTTTGATTTGTTTTTTTTTTTTTATTTTATTGTTTTTTTGTTTTGGTTTGTTTGGTTTTAATTTTTTTTAAATTCTTTTTCTTAGGGCTTTAAGTGAAACATTTCATAAATATATTAAATCGTGTGTTTCTCTTTCCAAACATGCATGATTTTTAACTTTTTTTTTTTTTTTAATATCTGAGGAAGTTAGCACATTTTTTTTATTTTTCTTCATCTTCCTCATTTCTTTTTCTTTGTAGAATATAGATGTCTGGAAGAAAACAGACCAAGGTGGTCTGTTGCCCTCTGACTGCAGAAAGGCTTACAGGGCTGAAGGGAAAACTGTGACCTTGTACTACTCACATGGTAAGAGATGAAAACCAACTGATCTTTTTTATTTCATATTGGTGCATAAGCAGAATGCTCTGGAATAAGGAATTTTGCCTTCAAATTAAAAGAATGCTTGCAGAACTAAAGCAATTAGGAAAAAATGTACACAATGGCAAGAGCATTCATTCAAGTCAGTGTTATCTTGGAAACTACTGGTGGCAATTGAAAGACCAAAATGCCAATCTACCTGGTACCAAAGTGATGAGCTGTGAAGGCAAGTCATTGCCATCCTGTCCAGCCTAATCCTTCTACCAGAAGCACCTCAAAGGACAGAGGACAAATATTTCATTCCAGCCACCCCTGTTCAGCTGTTGGAGGGATGTGTTGCCATTGTAGCAGTGGATCCTTTCACAGGATGCATCAGGATTTCTTGTACTTAACAAATAGTGGACTGCAATGTCAACAGTTATAGGAATATTTTCTGTGAAGATGGATTAGAGAAATAGTTCAATGAGATGTCCTTCTTTCTGGGTAATCCATGGAAAGATTTTGATGGGAGGGCAAGGTGGTGTTACCTGGCAATGATATTTCACACTGCCTCATTCTGAGCCTTCTGATAAGTATCAGGGATCCAGTAAATGTCTAGTGAAACCACCCACTGCTGGAAGTTAATCCAACTCAGAAGGTGGTCTTCAATTTTCTTTCTTCTTTTTCCTTAGTCTTATCACTTCATTCTTTGCTATTGTCCGCTATTTCTTCCTCTGCATCAGAAGTAAAGGTAATAGTTTTCCAGGGGCCAGACTACCAAATGGGCCAGTTGGAGAGTTTCAGTTCTTTAAGGGTCTGAGGATGTTGTTTTTTTAAAAAATTCTACTTTGCCAGACTAGTGTCATGTAGGACATTTTGAGAGAATATTTTCCAAAATGCGGTTTTGTAGTCCAGAACTAATATCTTGCAACACAGCAAGTGCTTCACATCACTACATGGTTACTGCTCCAACAACTCCTAGATCATCTTAAAAGAATATTTGCACTGAAGCCATTTCAGGTCTTTGGGACAGATCACACTTAGGCTCATTATAGGAGTTACCTAACCAGCAATGAGTTGCATTTCATCATGAAGGTATTTACATGATTACTTCTTGGGAGGTGTTCATCCAAGTGTAAATTACTCTGCTTCAGAACAGATTTTAGCTGGTGCTGACAGCTTGGATGACTGGCACATTGTCATTTTCATAACACACCTAAAAGAAAAGTGCCAAAAGAACCTAAGTGGTATTGGTGCAGTGAAAAATTTCCAGTAAAAATTTGTCTCAAGGTATATTGGTTGGTTTCAGTTAATATCTGGGATCAAACAGATAAAAAACTATTCTTTTTCTTTCACACTATTTGGGGAGGAGGGGTCTCCATTCATGTGAAAGAAGTGTATGGTGCTACTGCCATGGTAACACAAAATTATGTCGTTTATGCTTCTTGTAATGCATACTCATCCTCTTTTCAGAGAAATGTCCCTGAACTACCCCAGCTGTGCTTATGTCATGAAAAAAGTTTATTTTCTGTCCTAGCCATTTTGCCAGAGGTTTTGTGAGGTGAAACTTCTGTGCTCTTGTGGATATTTTGCCCTGATTTCCCAAAGAATGAAGGAATTTGCTGTCACTCCATGTGCCAGATAGTCAGTTGTGTTCCTCTCTCTGTTGACCAGTTACAACGAAATTCGATGTAAAAAAAAATATTTCTGAAATTAATTCCTACTAGTATTAGGAAAAGTTGTGGTTAAAAAGAGCAGACAGACCCAATTTATTACCCCCATTCCTCTGGGCAAGAGAATTGCTGCGCCAGAGTGATGCTACATGTGCTCCAGAGTTCACACATTACTGAGCACATCTCACATGCACTTTATTAGACAGAGTATAATCCAGACATGGGATGCAAATCAAAGTGAACCACACTTTGTGAGTTTACAGCTCAGGAAATGGAGAGAAGCTGCTTTCCTTCTGCTCATTACAGCAGAAATCCTTTTGAAAAGAACTCTGGTTCCAACCTCTGCTTTGGAAGTGTGCTGCATGTGATTTCATCTCATTAGCTGTGATGGTCACCATTCGGTCCTGTAAGTGATGACGTGATGTAATGGGGGAAAGGGTTGTTCCCAGTGTTATCAGTATAAATCTTCCTGTGAACACTTGACCAAGAACACACATGTTTTGCGATTATGTCAGTTTAAAGAAACCAGTTATTTCCCCACAGTACTGTAGAATGGCTTTGTTTTTATTTTTTTATATTTTTTTTCCTGGCAAGAGATGTGAAGAATTTGCCATTTCTATATATTATAATAATTTTTGCTGCTGGAATGGTTCACATCCAGGTTTCTAAAACAGGAGGCATGTAGCCCAAAATTTTGTTTGCTTCATTTATTTAGCATGGCATGGCTAGGTCCTGGAACTAGCTTATATGAGGTCATTACCCTATTGATTAAATAGTGTGATGAAAAGGGCATGATAATACACTGCTGGGAGATTATTGCCAGACACTTTGCAAACAAAGCTGCTGAAAGGGGAGCAGTTGTGAGACCTTCAGTGTGGTGTGTAATTAGCAAGCGAGTAGGAATTAAAATAAAGGATACATGGCGTGATATAGTGATTATGTGCAGATAAGTAATGTTTTGAATGCTCCCTATTGGTAACTCTAATGAGAATACATCTTAGTACAGGAAATGTCTGCTGGGACTACACTATCCAGAATCCTTAAACAAACTGTGCAGTAAGCTGTCCCCAACAGTGAAAAAACCCCCATGGATGCAATGTTCTTTCTTCAAAACTTTTTCTCTGTGTCTTTCTTTTCTTTGAAAATTCTCATAATGGTATAAAGAGTGTTAGAGAAAAACAGTATGTCTGTGCTTTTCCTTTGGGATGGAGCACCATTTCTTAAAAAAAACCTCCAAACAATCTCTTGGGGGACAACAACTGGATTTGAGCAATTTGAATGATTTGAACGATTTTTGAGTGGGAAACATCAGCCACTACAAACATGGAAGAGTTATCTAAACGTGGGATGTGCAGGCAGTACCAACCTTGTGATTCTTGCACTCAGCTTAGCCTCCCCTCTGTCCCTCTCAGCAACCAAAATACTTACATGTTCCTGAAATAAGTCAGGGCATCTGATTTATTCTGGGGCATGTGTTTCACTTCAGCAACCCTTTCAGGCCTACAAATCCCAGCAGATCAGAGGCTTCTCAGGCAGCATCTCAATTGCCTAAAGGGGAATTAAATGGAAATTTTCAGAATAAGGCACAGACCAACTTCATGGAGAGATGGATAGACATTGGCAGACATCTTTCTGGCCATTTCTTTGCCCAGTTTCAAGATCCCTCCAGTCATGAAATATATCACAAGACAAAGCAAAATTCCAAAATAATATTAGTACATTTCTGCAGAGCTGTTACCCATGGCATTAGAGATATGGGTGGGACAGCTCCTGTCTTAGAGTCTATAAAAAATCTCAAGCTGCACATTGGCAGCAGTAACAGTGGAAGAGAAGAGGTCATCAGGGGGAAAAAATAAGGGAAGGGAGAAGAGGAGAGGAGAGGAGACTCGAGGAGAGGAGACTCGAGGAGACTCGAGGAGACTCGAGGAGACTCGAGAAGAGGAGAGGAGAGGAGAGGAGAGAAGAGAAGAGAAAAGAGAAGAGAAGAGAAGAGAAGAGAAGAGAAGAGAAGAGAAGAGAAGAGAAGAGAAGAGAAGAGAAGAGAAGAGAAGAGAAGAGAAGAGAAGAGAAGAGAAGAGAAGAGAAGAGAAGAGAAGAGAAGAGAAGAGAAGAGAAGAGAAGAGAAGAGAAGAGAAGAGAAGAGAAGAGAAGAGAAGAGAAGAGAAGAGAAGAGAAGAGAAGAGAAAAACAATGCTTTTGTGGGGGAAAGCATCCATTCAAGGCAGAAGGGTTGAAGCAGCCATAGTGAGGGCAAAGTAAATGGGGAATTCTCAGTCTAGCTCTATTAACCTTAATTTTAATTCCTCTTTTCCATTTTTCAGCTTAAGTAAGCAAGCATATAGCCGTGTTTATATAATAGCTGGAGTAATGAAGATGGAATATACCAATTTTGGGCTAATTCTTGCCCTCAGGAGAGCACAGGCACTGCAGCTGTGGCCAGCCCCTACCAAAAAGGAGTGGTGAGGAGAACAGCTTCTTGTATCTGACTTCCCATTACATCCTCACCAGGGACCACCATAGTTTAGCCCTTACAATAAATAGATGAGGTTAATTTTTCCATCTGTAGAGTTGGTTTAGCAGCTCTCAGTGCTGGTTCAGTTGTGCTCCCACTGAAGTTAATGAAGTGATTTCCTTGAGAACAGCTGGACCCAAAAAGCCCATTTATAACCTTTCTCAGATATTGGAGTTTGTGTCTTGGGACCATCTTTTGTTCTCTTCCTATTTGATATCTTCACCTTCCAGATCATAACAGGCAGGGTTTTCCTCAGCCTTATCACAATGCTGTTACATACTTACAGCCATAATATCCCTTGATTTGGGGGCGTGGGAGAAACATGCAGCATGCCACATTTGACCACATCCTCTGAAGCTGAGGTTGTGGTTGAGCTAATTATTTTCACGGCTGGAAGAGAACAGACAATGCTGCCTAAAGAGTGGGAAGATATGTGTCTGTGTGAGCCTGTGTTTGTGTGGTTATACCATCTGGGAAGAGCAGAGCCAGATATACTTCCCCTTGGCTTATTTTTTTTTTTAAATTTTATTTCATGTGCAAATCCTCAGTAAACATGCAGACGGTGAAGTCTCATTACTCTGCTGAAGTCCTGCATTTGTCTGAGGGTTGGAGTGCCGGGGACTGCATCTCTCTGCAGAAACCCAGCCCTCTGGAATTCCTGTTCTTCATTCCCCAACTGACTCTTTTTGCTTCTGTGGGCAGGGGGGAAGTTGCCCTTCCTCTGCATTTCTTGTTTTTGTTACACAAGCAGTGTGAGGTACCCTTTATTTATAATCTGAACGTTAGGGATGTTGGGCCAATCTGGTGCTTCCAGCTGGCTGAACACTTCCTAGAGCTTTGGATGCCAGATATAATGTAATTTATTGTGGAAAACAGTAGGGGAAATAACACTTCTCGCTATCAAAGGTTAATGTAGAATATCAGCAGCTCTTCAGCAAGGGTACATGTATTGTTGGATAGTCTGTGATTATGTGTCTCTTATCAAAATAGAAAAACAAATTGCTTTCCTTTTTGATGCTGCTGTTTAACCCCTTCTCTTTTCTCTCCTCTCCTTCAGTAATTTTAACTCCTTCATAGCATTGTGCAGTTTTCACAAGTTTCCTCAGGGAGAAAAAATCCATTGTACTTTGTTTGTTTGGCACGAAACTGAGCAAAATAAGGGAATTTTTTTTTTTTTCCTTTTGGCTTCGTTTTACATCCTTTTCTGTGCCAAGACAGAGCAAAACTGCTGAGTTAGCCAAGGCTGTAAATTGAACTGGTCTTTTTACCTCTAGAAAATATTAAAGCATCCTTCTGCCGCTGAGCTGGCACTCGTTGCTGGATCAAGTGCTACTATTAACGGGAAATCAGGAAAGTACATCATCACTCCAGTGCTGTCATTACCAGAAGGTTTCACTGAACTACAGAGACAGGAAAGTGAGGCTGGGAAGACCAGAGAAAAATGGCACACTTTGAGCAAGGGAAGGGAAGCTTCAGACAAAGAACTGGAGACACAGGAGTTTGCAAAGGTACCCAGCATGGAAGCAAGTGGCTGCCTTTAAACAAGATGTATTAAGTAAAGTGTCCCATTATTCTTCAAGTTTAGAGATAAACTGGTGCAGACTTTTCTAATGGGCTCATTTAATCAATTCTAGAAGATCTGAAACCTGCCAAGGCAAGATCGAGTCGGCCTGGAATCTAATGAGGTTTATTCTGCACCAAGGAAAACCCCAAAGAGAGGTTTTATTGGCAACTTTTTTTCTTCCCAATAGAGTAAGTTCTGTCTCAGAGATTCTTCTGCTTAAGAGAGTTTTTTTTTTTTTTTTAATAATCAGAAATGAACAGTGAACTGCATTGATAATTGAATTAAAAAATATAATGGAAACATATAGAATAACAAGTTAGCAAATATTGTGGTTATTTAAGACATAAATTTATTACTTGCTCTGAGTGTTGCCAGGTCAGTTTCCAGGAGCTGCTTTCCTCCTGTAAAGCCATGCTGAATTCACCAGGCCTTTTGTCATTAGAGCCATAAGGAAGACTTAGGTGAACATTTTTTTATAGTTCACAGTCTGGGCTGCATCTGACTTCCATTTTATGGGATAAAAAAAAATGACAAATAATACATAAATTCAGTTTGGTTTGCTTTTCCTTTTCAAAGTTCTCTAGAGACCTGAAATAATCTTCCTGACACCCATGCAAGGAAAGCGTAGCTATCGAGTTTTACAGATGTGGAAACTGAGGCACAGAGAGGTTAAATAGTGTCATTTGAAGATGTAGGTGCCTAAAATGAAGCAACTTGACTCCACAATCCAAACAGCAGAAGCCCCAAGCTCCTGATTTCACTAGAAGAAAAGGATGCTCAGAATATCCATGCAGCAGGCCCTGAATGGACGTGCTGGGATCTGCTGCAGGACAAGTGTCCCTCAGGTATGGTTCCCCAGCTTGTGGTCAGGCCACTAGCCCAGAGCACTCCTGAGTCACTGTCAGGAGCTGCATACACTTCCTAGCTCCATTTAGGATTTGGGAATCTGACATTTTTACTGATATTTGCTCCCAATTTACCTGCTCTTAGTCAAGTCTTAATTCTATACCTGAATTTTTTTTTTCTGTGTGAGAAGTCTCCTTAATAGGCATGATCAACTTCACAAGAAAACCTCTTTAGCAACATAAAATACAATTTTGTTTTTGCTTCTTGGGATAGGCTTCCCTCTGAGAATTACTCACCAAGCCACATATTTGCTTTGCTCAGCACTATTCTAGTAGAAATATTTATTGTTTATTTAGTCTTATGCACTGGTCTGTCATTCCCTAGTTGCTACATTTGAGTAAGAGATTGAATCACCCAGGGAATCTGAGATTATGCCCAGAAGTTAAAAGCAAGCACTGATTTTAACTGTGTTTTTGGGGGGGCTCTGGCTAGAGTATATTCAGCATATTCAGTTTTTCAGCATGTCCTGAGCTCTGACCCTGTGTAGAGCTGGGATTTTTCTGGGTGTCTGAAGGCAGAAACTCCTGTAGTTCACAACAAACATTTCCAACCTGGAGATCCCAAGGAGCAGATGTACCTTTGAAACATTGGTTATTTTAACTGAGCACTTACTAGTTTGACTAATACAATTTCTGTCAATTCATAGTCTCAGTAAATCAAACAATATTGAGCTACTATTTCACAATTCTTCAAAAGTCATCTATTCCCTAAGCTACAGCAGAATAGAATATTTCCTCGTTCCTCCCCCTAAATTGTTTTCAAAGGGGTTTCAAAAATCATTCAGATAATGTGACTTTAGTGCTGTGAAATTTTATCAAAGGGCACTCTTTCCCTGGACTCAGATATGAACATATTTTGCCAATCAGATAAAACTTCCCAAGCTTTTTTTCTAGCAGTATCTGTGGTTAACTTGAGCTTATTGCACTTTAAACGATTTTGTGGTACAAATCATTTTTCATAGAATCTCTTTGTTATGTTGGGTGAACTCTGGAAAGATTATTTGCAAGAACATTTCCAGGAAATTTACAACACGGTGTAGTCTTCAATGAAATGAAAATTACTTAAGAAGGTTTTTCTTTAGATTAATAAAAGAGAGAATGTATAATGAAAAGGACTGATAGGGAAATATATAAAGATAGTAATAGGCAGAAGAAATACCTATTAAGCAGAATAATGTCTGTATACCAACCCCCTCTCCATTTTAAATTGGATATATTATTTTAGCTGTTAGGAATCCGTCCTTCCACCTTGTGAAGGCTGACAATTTTTACTCACAGCCTGAAGCTAAATACTGCAGTGCCTCAAAATGGAAGATGAAACAGGCCAACAGGTTTTCTTTGTCTTTTGAAAAAAATGGAATGTCATTTCTTCTCCCTCCCTCTCGTGTGTTCCTCTGCCCCCACCCCCGCCCGCTACATCCCTACTGGTATTAGCAGCTTTTCCTCCAAAAAAGCACTAGATGGTGCCCCTTTTCTTTGAGAGTGACAGAGCTGGATTCCCAAGGGACGTGCTGCCCTGCCGGGAAAAGCGTCGGACACAAAAACTTGGAGTGTCTCCTTGTCCCTTAATATAATTAGGAGCCCAATATAAGTCTCTTTTATGTCTTTCAAGTCTTCAAACCTGAGCTAGATCCATCTTCAGGAGACACTCTTGTTCCTACCAGAAAATGAGTCATGACTTCAAGGATTCATGGGCAATAAAATAATTTTTAAAAAAGTGATTTTAAATCAAAAAGGAGAAAGACCAGGGTTTGTACCCTGGTCCCTGTTTCCAGTAGCCAAGCACTTGACATCAAAGAACATTTGCATTCTTTGCTGGAAAGAAAACTTTTCAAGTCACTGATCTTTAATTAGATGCTAGCTGGTCAGTCTGATACTAATTTGTTAATTTTGTTATGAACCTTAGCCCTTAACTGACCACTGAGCAGCTGTTTGTAAACAGAATTGACGTTGCATTTCAGTATTTCTTTCAAACAGGGAATCTGGTCTAGCTTGGTGTTCTACGGCTTCTGTCAATTTATATCTTTAGCAGAAAAAATTAGTAGTTATGTTCATCAAATTGCTACCCAGCCTTTGAAATTTGAATAAATAATTGGCTAAAAGGATATTACCTGCCTGCATCTCTATTTTTTTTCTGCAGAATAACTGTTTACCTGGTACATGTCATCTTTGTATTTAGTCAGTCATTATATTCTAGACCTTTAACAGAAGAAACTGATAACGTGACATTGAAACAAATTCCAAATCAGCAACAAATAAAATGTTTGGATGCTAAGAAGGAAAGTTGAGGCAGATATCTAACCTCTCATTGTGAAAACCCTAAAAATTAACTGAAAAAAGGACGCTCCCTTTAATCTGTTTATTTACACATTTGAAATGGCATAAAAATAATCATTCTTTGAAGTGACTCAAGATAAATTAGTCCAGGTTTGTCATTTCTTACTATTTTTGTAAATGGTCCTTAGAAAATTAGGTCCATTGGCATCTGGGAACAAAAATTCAACTGGGAAAAGAAGCTCTAATATGAAACAGAAAGAATTATTCCCATGCTCTGGCTGCCCTGTCATATGTCATGACATGTGGCAGGTTGACTGCTCATTAATTCTATTTATATCAGTATGATAATACACCCCACTGAGTACACATGTGTTAAAATATTCATAAATTATGTTTAGTGCAAGCAGATATACATTACATGCCAAAAGAAGACTATTATTTAAAGACAAAACTGGTAAACAGTCAAACATGGGAAAGTCTTTTTAATGTTAGTCCAGTACGTTGTGTATCATCAAACTCACATTTAATTGCCTTTACTTGCAGACTCTGTCTCCAGCAATGCAATATCCAATGCACCTTTATATTTTTAACAGCTTGCAAAAGAAGCAGCTTTTACTGAAAGTAATTGGAATTTCAGCAATTACTGTAAATGTCATATTATCTCAAAGCAGTAACTATAACAATTTGAAATATTTAAAATGAAGCTTTACTTTGACCTGCACATATTTCAAGGTACTTTTACATAGTTTAAAGCTCTACTCTAAATACTAAAAAAAAAAAAATAAATATTCAAATGCTGGCTATTTTTGAAGGGAAATGCAGTTTAGCCCCCAAAATAGGTAATAGTAAGTTTTAGGCAAGAATTAGCCAAAAATAGTTAATCATCATTGCTCAGGATATTTTATATTAGATATCTCTATCAATATTTATATCTATATCTATATATGTTAAACTTTTAAAATGCCTTTTAAAACAGTAAAGTGAAAAGTATATTTTACAGGGAGCTAATACTGCATAGAATGTGAAAGCAATCTCAGGATATTAAACCAGATACATCTGTGTCTTAAAATCAGTTTGTTTGGCATCAAAATTCTATGTGCAGTCAGTTTTGAATTTTTCCTTGCATTGGATCAGAATTATTAGAATATTTAGACATTCTTTTTTTTTTTTTTCTGGCAAGAAATCATTATGGATTATGTTAAATTCCTTTATTTTAAAATACCTTTGAAATGATGTATTAAATTAAAAAAATGCATTTCAGAATTTCAGAAATTACCACAAATTATTGTGGACTAATGGCATAGGTGTTAAAATCCCTGTAAGTTTAAAAATTATTAACAGAAGGTATGAAATAATACACATTTCTTTGCAGTTATTGTAATAGCAGTTCTCCTACTAAGCAAGCCCAAACCAAGCTGGTTTTGATATCCTGTCAGTGCTTCACGTTTGGAAAACAATTTCAAAACTTTTAAAAATATCAAATGTTGTAGCGGGGGCAGAGAGAAGGGAGAAGGGGGTTACTTCATGGTGAAAGTTTGAGGAGATATACAGTGAGATTTGGGATTTATATACATCACAAAGGACAAGTAATTACCCTGCTTCTACTCAGTTTTAGGAGCCCTGAACAGGGGCAGGATGACTCTAAAGCATGCATAGCTGCTCTAATCACAAAACCATGCTAATGTTTCTAGCAGCAGTGAAGCACAGTGACTTCTGATAAAGGATGAAAAGGGGGCACGGGGCCACGATGTTACAAAGTCATCTCTTCAGCAGATTTGGTGGGAAAGATGGTTTGCCCAGGTGTTTTGGGGCAAAAATGTCACCCCTTGATTTTGGCTGCACCGCCAAACTCACCAGCCCAGTTGATGGCTGCCCAGCTGTACAAGTGGCTCAGTTTTAACCACTAGTGAAATGGTTGGAAAGGGTTGGGAATTTTCTCTTTCTTTGACTGAAAAGCCTGGCTTGAGGAAACCGAAAAGTTTTTTGGTTTTTTTTTTTTGCAGGCAGGTATCAGTTTCAAAGAAACTTTCATCAGAAGAGATTTGTCAGCCGTCGGATGGAATTTCTGGTCGAGACCAGAAGGAGATGGCAAAGTTGGAGTATCAGGTAGCGCCGTGATCGGTCAGGGCACTCACCTGGAATGTGGAAAATCAAGGTTCAGGCCTGGGGACTTGAACCTGAGATTTACAGAGTGCCCTGAACCAGGCTTTGGAGTTGTTTGCTCGCTGTGCATTTAACTGTTTATGTAAAGTGCTAGTGAGCAGGAGATCTCGAGACCTGGTGTGTCCCTGGTGTGTCAGACTGGACAAAGACCTGAGGCAGTCTGTGGAAAATGGGAGAAAGTGGCAAAGCAGGCAGCACTGTGTGCTTTAATTTCCCACCTTTTAGATACTGTCTGCTCATCTCTCATTCTTGTGTATAAAATTTAAGAAGTCTTGGTCCTGCTGAGGAACGGGGACATTTGTGAAATCTCATGATAGCTTTGCAAAGTGCAAAACCTGCTTCTCCCATCCCACTGCTATCCTCTTTGCCATAGAAACAAATTTCAAAAATCCACTGAATTCCTGGGAGCAAACTGTGACTCATGTAAAATGATTTGTCAATTGCTAGAGAATTCACTGGATGTAAGGTTCCTTGTAACTACAAAAATTGCAGTCTCTTAATAAGACAGCTTTTAAAAATAAAACACTTTTTAAATTTTAAGAAACTTTGTAATAATATAAACAAGGCTTTTAATCTTGGTAATGTTAATAGCAAATTATATACAACATCTAATTTTATCAGACAATAGCAGTTGTAGTTTTTATCTTCAAAACCAGGTTGTGAGTGCTTGAGGGGAATAACTCTTCATAGCAAAAGCTAAGTAAATTTTGTGTTGTCTTATGTTGCTGGCAGACAATCCTTTATTTAGTTCTTTTTTCTGTTTTTTTTTTCCTCTTAAAAAATGAGTCATTTCATGCAGCAGTTTATTTAAATACAGAAAAAAAAAATCACATTAGAAAGATCTCTCATTATAAGCTTTCTGAAAGTTTGCTATGCACTTTCATGTAAAACTTGGCCTCAGTACAGAACTGCTGTACAATCATTTTCATCTGAGATTTGAACATATTGGATGAACTAGAGCAGTTCTTTATTCTATCCTGTCATTTTTTTCCCTTGGAAATGATGAGCATATGGCAACCACCCTTACTGGATTCTCAAACAACAGGAGGGACCTTATTTTGATTCCTACATCCTGTCATCAGTGAATCCCATGATATTTTGTTCTTGCAAGGCTGAAGATGTGATTCGCATTTGCCATAAGGACAGAGCTTAATGTGATGCCATTTTACCACAGGAGCCCTCAATCAGTTAATTAAACATGATATAAATCACTGCATGTATTTGTAAAGTAAGATTAATATGGCAAAGTCAGAGTAATGAGGAATCCTCACCATTGTCTGAGTGTGAATCACTGATAGGAAGATTACCCTTTTTGAAACTGGATATCTTTGAGTGGGTTTTGTTGGCTTAATCCCTCAGACTGCTTTGTGCAACTTGAAACCCAGACCTGTCATCTTTAGCCAAAATTTCAGCCATAACTTCCTCAGCTTTCACCCAATCATTTAAATCAGCATTCATAATACTTAGAAAGATCAAGCCTTTCAGCATACCACAAGGCTTCTTCATACCACCTGGGACACTAGCAACATGTTTAATAAATATTTCATTTCATCATGGAGATTCTTCTTTTGGGGTTTTTTTTTTTTTTCAGGGGATTTACAGGGTACCCACAGCAGCACATTCCATCACTATGGTCACTTAGGTTAACAGGATTAATAAAATGTTTTTTTCTTTCTTCAAATGTTGTGGAGCCTTGTTAAACTAGAGCAATTACAGACACACAAAATAGGTGTTCTAGAAAGATCAGAGCCTCCTAAAGACAGCTCTCTAGGGTTCTGGAGCTCTATTTGAAAATCACTCCGTTTACAAAGTAGATATTTATAAACCCACACTTTGAAAATCCTGAGTTCAAGTAACGCTAAAGGCCTGATATTATTTAATATGGAATCCACTTTAGCCACTTCCTTTTGACATCCAACTTTGAACCACTTGCAGGAAGTCTCCTGATGGATGGGCATGCCATGGCCCTACGTGCATCCCATGGCACTGTGTGTATCCTGTGCCATGGTGTCTTTCATGGAACACTATTCTTTTGTTACAGAGCACCAGGCCTGTATTTTGCTGTTTTAAAACACCAGGCAGATCCTGCATATTGTAGGCAGCCTTGACCCTTTGTATTTCAGTTAGGAATATGTAGGAGAGGAAAGAAAAAGGGAAGAAATGATGCTGTCCTTGTTCTTGGACTGAGTTCTGTGTTCATCAGGGCAGTGAAGACAGGGGTCAGGGTAGAGGCAGATCCAATGAAAGGAAAAGGTGCCTCCTCAAACAGAACCCTATGCTGGAGGTCTTACAGCATGTGAAGAGAGTCTCAGAAGCATTATGCTATTAAAGGAGCTGGCAAGAGGCTAAGATACAGTCAGAATTCTTAAGTGCTTTCCAGAATTCATAGCCTTTACTCAGAAGATGCTTCCATCAGCTTGCAGCAGATCTCGATAGCCTCACTATGTGAACAGCACAAATGGTACTGGTTTAAAATGTTGGGGGGTGTCCCAGCTGGGATTGGGATGTCTGGGGGGTAATTAAGTGTCAGAAAAGCAAACTTCCATCTCCCAGCCCACAGGAGAATATTCTGCCATTGTGACATCTGCTCCTTCACCAGAAAAAGGAGAAAAGTGAGAAAATACATGGGTGCTTTCTGCTTCTTCCAGTGCAGTCGTGGTGCTGGATGTCAAGGATCATGAGCAGAGAGTATAGAAGTGACTCCAAAAGCCAAGGGGGAAAGAGAGGTACTTGGATGCTGATCCCTTTTTCCCACGTTAGCAGCAGGAAATTGTCCGAGCAGACAAAGCGGTGGCTTTGAGTGCCGCGTGCTCACAGACTCTGATGTGCAGCTGATGGAGTCCATGAACCTCCAGATTTGTGTGGGGGCCTTTCAAGCTGCTGTTCTCTGCTCTGGAGCCTCTGCTTATTTTTCGTTGATACCATTGATTTCCTTGACTCTGTAAGCCCTAAGCCAGGGTTTAGGAGCACTCAGAGCTGGGCCCAAATGTCAGGAGCTTGTGTGGCTGTTAAAGAAGACCTGAAGAAGGCTGGAATTTTTTTGTCTGTCCTGATGGCCTTTAGAAAACCAGTAGGTCCTGTGCAGCTGGAAGCACTGTCATTGCTGTTGGAGTTTTGAAAGGTCTGTATTTGCAAATGCATGAATGATGAAAGCAAAAAGCGTAACAGGAGAATCTCTGCTGTATTCATAACTTCTCTAAGCTGCAGGTGTTTAAACATAAACACTCAAGATGTGATGATCTCCTTTCTGTGCTCTTCATTAAGTTAACACAGTCGAAATTGAAACTGAAGTGAAAAACTCTGTTACAGAATTGAGTTTCATTTCTGCTACTGTTTTTTTTTCTCTCATTCATGTTCTTTTTTAGCTCACAAATTCAGATTTGCTTTGGATGCAGCAGTTAATAAACATCATTGTGATACTGATTTGTGGATAACTATTTGAGATTTAGCCTAAAATTGTGCATAAATTACCTTACAATACGTTGGAAAGTGGCCTGTTTAAAGAACTTCACTCTTCTATGATCACTGTCAATACAATTCTCATGGTAAAGATTGTTATTATACCAAAATGGCTATACTGAAAGGTTGTCAGGAAAAAGATGTGTTTTCCTTTGAAGTCTTACAAGTGTGTCATGTGTCATGTGTCAGTTATGATGCAGGATTTTTGTCATAAATTGGTCAGTATCTTCCTCTCCTCTCCTCTCCTCTCCTCTCCTCTCCTCTCCTCTCCTCTCCTCTCCTCTCCTCTCCTCTCCTCTCCTCTCCTCTCCTCTCCTCTCCTCTCCTCTCCTCTCCTCTCCTCTCCTCTCCTCTCCTCTCCTCTCCTCTCCTCTCCTCTCCTCTCCTCTCCTCTCCTCTCCTCTCCTCTCCTCTCCTCTCCTCTCCTCTCCTCTCCTCTCCTCTCCTCTCCTCTCCTCTCCTCCTCCTCTCCTCTCCTCTCCTCTCCTCCTCTCCTCTCCTCTCCTCTCCTCTCCTCTCCTCTCCTCTCCTCTCCTCTCTCTCCTCTCCTCTCCTCTCCTCTCCTCTCCTCTCCTCTCCTCTCCCCTCCTCTCCTCTCCTCTCCTCTCCTCTCCTCTCCTCTCCTCTCCTCTCCTCTCCTCTCCTCTCCTCTCCTCTCCATACATTCAAACGTTCCACAGAAGCATAAAACTCTCCTGTGTTTTTTAGAGTTTTCTGGTTAGAGTTGCTTCTTTTTCTACTCTTGGAATCCATCACTCCCATAAAACTCCAGTTACAGCTGCATTTGCTTACTGTGTGGCTTGCTTTTATAGCTCTTCCAAACCTATATTGCATTTTACAAAACCTGCAACATATAGTCCCATGTTCATTCTTGTTCTTATTTTTGCCCTGTGGGTGATACTGCTTTCTTATCCAGTGCTGTCAGACCCTGAATAGCTTTGCTTTATTTATTCCTTTCTTACCTTGTTGTGTTTTTTCTGGTATCTAACCTAAAATTCCTTGTCATTTATGATGAAAACTTGCAAAATGCAAACAGTTTACTGAGAGGATTAGAGTTGATGTGAAGGATTAATGCAGAGCTAAGGAATCTCCCTGCAAGATATTTGGATCAAATCCAGCCTGCACGAGTCACCACAAGTTGTATTGGGCAGAGAAAATATACATTTTCATTGGTTTGAGGTACTTTTGTGTATAATCACTCAAATATTGAGAAGGTTCTGTTTTAGGCAGGTTTGTATGATTTTGGGGTTGAATCACTGCAGTGCTTTATTTCAGGATGTTCATTGAAGTGAATTTTACAACTGGTGCCTGAGCATTGGTGGGAAAGGCACTTGGAGCTGATAAGAAGTTAATGTATGATGTAGAAATATCTGTGTGCACATCCAGCCAGGAAGGGGAAACAATGCCACAGGACTTTTGTCCTCTCATTTGGCACAGCTTAGCATACAAATTGAAAATTTGCTTATTATCCTTTTTTTGAACTACTTCATTCCCAACCTTTTTGAAAATTGTTAAAAACATAGCGAGGCATGTTCTGCTCATATATTCTTTGCAGAAAAGTTAACCAGAATGAAAATCCTCAAGGGCCACATGTAAGATTATTGCCTGTGGACTTCCACTTATATCCATCAATGCTGGTTGGAGAGATGCTTCCTGTGTGTAGCTGGGAGCATCATGCTTCCTGATGTAGCTGTGTGTAGTTAGCTCAGAATGCCTGAGAAACACTCAGTCTGGGAGTGAAAAGGCTAGACAGAAGAGTGATGTGAGTTCCTTAAAGTCAATTTACAGGTGAGAAAGTAGTCTCAAGTTTTTTGTATTAATCCCTCATGCTCCCCAAACACTGGTTCTAAACAGTACATTTAATATTATTAGAAAATACTGGGGTAGTTTCAGATGAAATATTCCAGGGCATAGACCTCAAGGATTAAACCCTCTTGCAGGGCTACTTATAGGTCAGCCTATGATGCTGGGATCTTTGTTGATTCAAGTATTTGATATTAAAAAAAACTTAACAAACCAACAACCCAAAAAAACCCCAAAAACCCCAACAAACAAAAACCAAACCAAACAAACACACCAAAAAAATCCCCCAAAAAACTGAGCCAAAACCTACCCAGAAAACCTAAAAAAAACCCCAAAAATAAAAAACCCAACAAAAAACAAACCAAACCAGAACAACAAACTAAAAACCAACAAAAACCTGAGCTTGAAAGTAATCAGGGTCTCTGTTCATATGCTTTACATTTAATGTGTTGTAATTTCCTGTCATGTTTTTTGTAGATTTGTAATCCTCCTTGTTATAAGATTAAGGCAGGCTACAGAGACACGTACCTGAATTTTCTCTGAAAAGCCAACGAGTGCAGTCAAGGCTCCTCCATTTCCCTGGCTGAAGGATCAGACCCAACTTTTGTATTTGGTGGTAATGCTCAAGTAAGCTTTAGTGGCTTTTGCTCTGCATTGTAATTTCTTTGCAGCATAATAAAAAGCTCTTTAGAACATTGCTACGTAGATTAATATAGAAAGTGCTGGTGATACTTTTATATACAGGGAGTTTAATACTAGGATGCAAGAGCAAATTGATTGCAGGCAATCCTGTGCTTGAATACCCAGGAGTGAAAGGAATGATTACAATAACCTCTGGGATTTCTTCTCAGATGTGGTTCCTGAAAACACCCACACCCACAAAGTATTGGGCACAACAGAGTATTGTTTCCTTCTGATGTGGAATCACAAAAACATATTTTACTTCAGGAGGTGGGAGGGTTGAGGGGGAGAGGAAACTCAAGAGACATTAATGTTTAATGTTTTTAATTTTGTAAAATGAACAACAAAAAGGATATGGTTTGTGAGTGCTGCTGAGATTGTTTAAACTCTGGCAGCTTGCTGTCAGATGAGATGCTGAAAGCCAGGAAGGAAGAAACTGAGGGGCAAACTGAGTAAACTGCTGGCTTGTCACCTTTGGCACCCTGATCTGATGGAAGAGTGAAATAATGGTGAAACAAATTTGGCGTGCATTGCTGTGGTCGCCACAAAATGACTTGCAACACCTTGAATTGTATCAGGCAGGACCTTGAATTGCGGCCAGGCAGGTATATTTCTCTTCTTTGTGGAAGGTTCTAGCTGTTATAGAGCTCGTTTTCCTGGCCAGCCCCTGGGTTAAGGACTGCATTAATTGTGCTTTGCTTCACTTAGCCCTTCCAGATTGCCCTCCTCTGCCCTGACAGAAAACGTGGCTGTGACTGAGGGTTTCCAGGCAGACAGTGCAACATCTCCCAGGAATGGGGAGGAATTCTCAGAGGACTTTAACACCTCAGCTTCCCAAGGATGTTTTAACCCCTGGAAAATGCTGAAGAGAGTAATTCAAGTTATACAGGTTAGAGCAGTGGCTGTATATACCCTGCACAAAGGAGCTCAGGAGACACCACTGCTTTTCTCTGGCAGAGTCTGAAACTTTAGGGTGGGGAAGAGATAGTTTCAAGGGAAAAATAAATTTGGAGGAAAATTCAGTCTGGAATCTGACAATGAGTTTGTTTCAATAAAATAAAGATAGGTCTCTAGTATTTTAAAAATAGTAAATAGACAATATCAGTGTTGGTAGTTTACCATGCCATAAAATAAAGGCCAAGTCAGAGAATAAAACTAAGAATTAATGATCTTAATGAAATTAGACAATTTTTGCCTTTTGAAAGTGCAGCATTGCAGCTTTTATTGTGAAGCTGAATTTTTGGCAGAAAAAAAATAAAAAAATCTGTTTGTGTTTCTTACTCCTCTTTGAGGCTGACTGATTGCTTTAATTTGTAGGGTGTATGTGCTTAAAGTGCTCCGGTTGGTAGTATCCATCTGGTGTATACAACTCTCAGTGGTCAGGGCATTATAATACTGTGCCTCACTGGAGATTTTCCTGGAAGGGGATGTAGGAGTTGCTCCAGCACAGCTCTGACACCAGTGAGACTGTGGCAAAGGAACAGATGTTACTGTAGGTGAATAATAATCTGCTGTTATGGGGGTGGGGGGGTGAGCATACTACAAATGAACAACACTGAGCTCATTTAGGTGTGTGCTGGTTTATACTGTGCCTTCATTTGTGCCATCTTTTTTAGGAGCCACCTTTGTTGTTTGTGTTCTGCTGGAGCCCAGAACTGAGATCAGGTCTCTCTGTGAGTCATTAAAACCTGCAAGAGACTTGAGAGGAAGGAACCTGTCTAGTTATGGCTGTTTGCAGTGTGGAGGGGATCAGATTTCCCAAAGAAGAGCTTTCTGTGGGACGGCAGTCAGTAGCTTGGTGAGCCTCTGACCCATTTACTCCCCAGAAATTATAGGAAAGGGAAAAATTCCTTTTGCCCTACATCTGTGTCCAGAAGTTGCTGGAACATCCATTCCTGGGGGACAGAGTGGTACAGCAAATACTCATCACCCAGGACAGATTAATACAAGAATTCCTGCTATTCCTCCTGCAAGTACCCTGGAACATATAGAGGATAAAGTAATGCTGGTATTTGTTTTACAGTGGGCTAAGGATGGAAAGACTCCAAAAGGTTGCCTAGAATAATGTAGGGAAAACTCTCTGTAAAGAACTAATTTTGTCTCTTCTTTTCAAGGTTACTGAATGTTGTTTTTTTTCTCCCACGAGCATCAGGGTCATTACCTGCACAGCCTAATCCAGGAAGAGCACTGTCCTCAGTGGGCCAAACCCAGACTGCAGGAATAGAAATATTTCATTGGTTTTCTCATGTAATTTCTGCTACACCAGTATCTCCAGTCACTGTATTTGATGACTGTTGAAGATCTTTCATTTTATTTGGATGATCTAGGTACCCTGTATTGACAACTGCTGTCACTGCAGCATTACTGAAGAGCTCCTGTGTGTCAGGACAGGCCTTAATCAATAGGTGTATGTTTTTCAAGCAATGGGAGAATAGCTTAGAAGTGGACTTCTAAAAAATGCAGCATGCTTTTATGAATCAGCTTAGTTCTAACTAGCTTAATTTAGAAAAGAGCCTCTTCAGCAAATGAAATTTTATGGCACCATTCCCAGTTGGTCTTGGTTTCCATACAGATTCTGAATCGCAGTGCAGGTCAGAAGGAGACCTGAACTCCTCAGTGTGAGGGTGGCTGGAATTCAGCTGCTGCAGTGACAGGCAGCTTAGGAGGAAATGATAGAATAGATGAGAGATCTGGAGCTGGGTTTTGGTTTGAAACTGTATGTCAAGTTCCTTTCAAACCGTATTTTAAACTGAAGCAAAAGATGTGATAAAAAGGAACTTGTCAGCAATCATTAGATCTAAAATTAAACCTGCTCGTCTACTCAGTTTACAGGCATGTAGTAGCGTGTTAGACTGCTGCTCTGCTCTGCACCTACAAGCAGGCTGAATACCAGAATGCTTTAATACTGATTCTAATTCTTTGGCCATTTTGCCACTGAAGACCTTTACATGCCTGGTCCTGTCAGCCATGTCACCGTTCCTGCAGCACAAAGCCCAGGTGCTGAGCACTGCAAAACTTACCATATGGTTACAGCTTCCTCTTCTCCACAAACAGTGGCTGTTTAAAGACTATTGAAAGCATGACCAAAAATAGAGGACAAACTTTGAAAAGTCCAGTTTATTGCCAGACTATTTTCCTTTTGAACTGACAGCTCCGAAGGGAAGGAAAAACTGGTGCAGACAGTGAAAGCCTAAAGCAGCAGCTCTGTTCAAAGTGTGTGACAGATTGAAGAAGTCAGGAGCTGAGTGACATCAGAGCTCTCCAGGAGAAAGATCTTTCCCAGGCTGAAGAAACTGGTTCCATATCTCCTGTGCTTGCCTGGAGACATGAGGCTTGTCAGTCCAGATAGCTCCGATTTAGGTAAACACTTTTGTTCCCTTGCTTTGGAAGGGGCATTGCCTTTCCTGTGTGACAATCCACCCATGAAATGCTTTCAAACCTGTAGGTCTCCCACAAGGGATCCTGCAAGCAGTCCTAATCTGTCTGCTCTGCTTTCCCTCCTCCAAATAACCTATTCAGATCTCCAGAATGAATCTCATAAATACAGAACTGGGTTAAGGCACAAATACTGTCTGTTGATTTCACAAGTCTCCTGTTGTTGTTTTAGCCTAATCATGCTGTTTTGATGGGTTTACCTTGGCCTCTGTTGTGTTTCCATTGTGGTCAGCTAAGCTTGCTTTGCTTCCCACTGATGTTGTCCTATATTTAGTGTTTTGACTTTACATGACCCTGACACTGTGTAGGGGGAGGAGGATGGAAAAATTGTATTGCTGATGGCTAATCCTATGCATTGCTCAGAGACTTCATCCACTCTAGCAACCTTTTTTCATGGTAATATATTTTTGTTAACAATAAAAGGATTAATTCTAGAAATCAAGCTCTTTGATTATGATAAGCATAATAAATATCTTAGACAAATTGCTATCCTTTTAAGAATATTAGTAAATGAAGACCTTTGCTCTTTTTGGCTGGGTTTGAGGCTGCTGGTACATGTATTAATACCATCTGCACTGTGTGCTAATACAACTCCTTGTTGTCTGGTCTTCCTGGGAATGCATTATATAGATTGCAGCTGGTTCAGGATGCAGCTGCCAGGGTCATGACTCACACTGAGATTAATCATTACGCCTGGGTTAGCTTCGTTTCTTCGACTACCCATTACATTTAGCAGAGATTATTAGATGTTACTTTTAACTTACAAGGCTTGGACTAACACCTACTCACCTCAGCAACGTGCTTTTATAGTATGTTTCTCTTGGTAAATCTCCCAGAGAAGCAGAGTCTTTTGAGATGCTGTACTTTCAGCTTGAGGAGCAAAACCTTCAGCATCCTGTGTGATGAAATGGCACATGGTGAGATTCTCATATCTTTGGGTTCACTCTGATGAGGACTTATTTCTGCCCAGTGTAAACTGTTGATGCAGAACTCCTTGCTGGAGGAAACAGAGTGACAAAGAGGAGGATGAAAACTTCACCACCGCTCCTTTCATAATTAACATCGCAATTTACCCAGTTCCCTGGATTTAGTGTGTCGAGTGTTTGGAGTGATAGCCATCCAAAGAAAAGCAGTTTCCTAGGAAGGGAAAAGCCAGTGTGAGTACTACAACTTTACATGCAACTAAGATCATGCAACAGTATGACACTTCCCAACAGAAGCCTACAACATGAATTCAGCTAACAGAAATGAACAGGAGTCTAACTCGACTGCATTCCCCGAAGCTGAGTCTCTGAGATCTTCTCAAGCATAAAGGGGAAAAAAGCCACATGTACAGAAGACATTTGAAGGACAATTGACTAAATGTGCCTGTGGTATTCCACATCAGAGCTATGAAGAGGAAACTTGAGGTTACCTTTTTTTATGTACATATGGTTTAGGTTCCTGCCCCTAGGGTTGTGGCAGAAGCTATTGTTGCTAAAGAAAACCTGATTGTTCATGTATGGGGTAGAAAATCAGAAAGAAATTATTTAAATTATTTTATGCATTGCAGTTACTTTATAATGTTGTACAGGCTTTTACCCCACCAAGCTGCTCAGCCCTCAGTACAGTGAGAAAAAAAATTCTGTATCAGAGAGCCAGAGGGTGTGACAGCTACTGAGTGAGAAAACACACTTGTTTAGGGGGAGAAACAAATTTTCAGAAGTTTCATTTGGTAGAGTATGAAGGAATAGCTCTTGTTTCTCTGGTGAAAGTTCTGCTTTGTAAAGGGCATCACAGCTAGAAGTTAGTTGTGTATCATTTTTTTGGGAGAAGGTCAAACTTCCTAAAAAGTGTAATGTAGAAACGGGTTGGCTTTATCTCACATTAAAATTTAACACATAGTTGAGGGGCTTAAACCAGGAATCTGTTTGCTCTCAGCAATTTCTTCTGTCAATAAGAGAGACCCTCCCTCCCCAGGGCAGCTGTGCCAGCAGGTATGTTCAGCCCTGCTCTGCAGGTGTCTGCTCCTCATCGCCAAATCTGAGATTTAGAAAAGCACCTCAGGCTGGTGGCTAAGGCTGAGCCAGAGGAGTCCAGTTTGCACTATAAATATAGTTTAGACCTAGGAAATTCGTGCAGAGCAAAATCAAACCTGGGTTGGGTTCTCCTAATTAAAAAAGCACTCGAAAACTCCCAGGTCTAATCTGGCAATCTGAAGGCAGCTGGTGTGGAAAGCGTGTAAGAAGGAGAAGAGCAACACTTTTCCCCTCTAAGTGGACACATCATGTGCTTCATACCACAAGAGGAAACTTGTAGGGAGCCCTGTTTGAGGGATCCTCATGCTGAATCCAAGGAGAGCCTTTTCAGCTGAGCAGGAGAGCTCTCAGGGCTCGCCTGAGGGTAGAGCTGCAGGAGCCATTCGGGCCTCTGGTTAAGCTACAAGAAAGCAATATTGTGCCTGAGATCTTGTCTGATCAGGGCTGGTGTTTATACCCTGCTTTGAGGGAGCTGAGTGTGTGATGGAGATCTGCTCCCTTATGATTTCCCAAGTATTTGTTGGTAGTTGAGGGATACCCCTTGAGATAAAAGGCTCTAACGAGAGCCACCAGCCTGCTTGTTGGAGATGGATGTTGTCTTCCCTGAGTTTCGCAATTCAAGGTGTGGCAGCTGTGGGATAGACTCAGTGAGTCAAGGGTCCTTTCTACATCCTATATCCTATTATCTGAAATTAAATTTTTGTGGGCTTTTTGTTTTAAGGTCTCAAAATGTTTTTATTTATGACTAACACTTAGTCATATATTTTTGGATCAGAATTTTGTGGTAAGTAGCTCCAGTAAGAACTACCGAGTTCTTTGAAGTGACAACTTAGAAATGCTAAAGATTCCTTCATGGAATGCATATGATTTGATTTATTTGTTTGTTTATTTATTTATTTATTTATATATTAAAATTCAATTTCCCCTTTGATTTCAGTCCTTCTGGTGCCCAGTAATTCCTGAGTTTCCCACTGCTCTGACCCCTGTGTTTTATGCAGTGATGTAAAAGAATCTTTTTGCTTTCACACCAAAACTGTCCACATAGGGATACTAAACACATGTGTACAGAATTATTTCCCAGTGTTTACCTTCAGTTCAGACCTTCATTTCGTGGAAGATACTTTACTTGAACCTCTTTTTCCTGAAGAAACAGTAGTAGTTTCCCTACACAGGAAAGTGTAGGGTTCATACCAGTTGTTTTAGAAGCAGATATATATGTATGTGTGTACAGGATGCTGAAAGGAAGGATTGTGTGCAGTTGTTAATTTCCACAGAAATACACCTTAAGTGTCAAATGTAAGCAGAGAGGTGAGGAGCAATGCTCAGTAGCTTACCCTGGTGCCTGAGGAATGTGCACAGGAGACTGGACTACAACTCCATTATCTGGCAGCAGATTTCCATGAAATGAATCTTATTTTACTCCATGTTCCTCTGAGATCTGCCTGTAAACCTGGAATTTATGGGAGGAGAATTTTTCTGGGGTGAATTACAAACCTCTGGACCTGGAAAATGTGTTGGTTATAACTCTGGCTCCTTCAATACATTTGAAGCTCCCTTTTGCCTTTCTATAGCAGAGGGAGATCCTTTTCTCTTTGACTGCGTGTTACTTTTAGATGTTATTTACCATCTTGCTGTTGTGTTGCCATAAATTAATAAAGCAACAACTTCTCATGCAGCCAAGAAGATGTGCACTCTGGATTCTTTTATGTGGTCAGTTTGGAGTGGGAAGAAAGAATGATGTTTATTACATGATGTTTCTTTAAATCCCTTAGGATTAAAATTTTCGGCTCAGTCCCACCCAGACCTCTTTGTAGGTCACTTATGTGTGATACCCTGGTTGCACCCATGACTTGGAGATGCCTTTATTCAAGTGACCTAAACTGTGTTGAGAGAGAGAGGGAAGGGGGGAGGGAAGAACTGGGGGATTGTGGGAATAAAGTCAGTTTGAAAATTTGACAAAATGCTGTTCTCCTTCCTGGAAAAATTAATTCAGAAAAAGACTGGTTTAGGAAATTTCAAAATATAAAGGGCTAGATTAATTTAGGAAGGAGATGCAGCTCAGAATGTGGGCAGAAGTGGAAAGGCAATTAGGGGTATGGTTACAAAATATGGATGCAGAACAGGCTTTGCAGTGAGATGTCTGGCACTGTATGATCCAGTAAATGAACTCAAATTAGCTGCACTCATATAAACTTTATAGGAGAGTGAAGGAATCTTCTGGAAGTGATGGTCCCATTAGCAAAGTGATATGCCTTTATTAACGTTATACAGCTGCAATAATCTTAATGGAGCAATCTAGTGTTCTTCCCAAAGGAAGATCTTATCTCATTTATTAATTGTCTTTCTAGTAGTTATTAGTTCATCTGATCTTGGATGAGTGCATGGGCTGAAAATTCTGATGCTGCAGATGGGGAGTGGGTTTAATGCAGGATGTTACTAGAACTGTGTTCTAGGCAAAATCGACTCGTGCCTTGATAGATGTTTCCATCTGGCTTGACTACTGACTCTGCAAATACTTCATTTGCATTGTAGCCTGAATTAGTGACCTGTTACTAGTGTGCAAAGCAAGTGTTGTTTTCTTTTGGGTGCTGACAAGTGGCATTTAAATGTACCACTGTCAGATACATGAGAAATTGGGCTGCTGAGCACATCTCTGAAGTTTCCTCTGCCTGGAAAGGGAGGTAATGATTAACAGAGAGAGTGAAGTTGGAACAGTTGTGTAAAGCTTCCTCTTTGAACCTTGAGGAGGTGCTAATACTGACTGCAGTAATTGGATGTTTTTATCTGACCTGTAGAGTCTTGCTATGTTTTTTTTTTTTTGTTTGTTTGTTTTTTGATTTGGTTTGGTTTATTTTTGAACAGAAATGAGTATAGAGGGAATAGGAATTCTTATTTCCCTCATGACACCTGGATAGAAAACAAAGCAGTGCCTGCCACCCCTATTATGTGGAAGAACACAGGTGGTTCTGTGTCTTGTATAATGATTTTAAATGAAGAGAAAAAAAATTTGAGATGCTTTGTTGATGCAAGGTGGCACCTGGTAATACTGCAGTGGTTTCTTTCTGAAACCAGGAATGCAGCCTGTCTCCAGTGGGGCGGTTTTGAGGAGGAGTCCTCCTGTACCTGTGGATAATCTGTGGAGAAGACATGCTGGAGGAGTGGATGGAGGACATCCACAAAACGTGTGCTGGTAGATGAGCAGTGTGATTTCTCCTGTTACCAGAGTAAAAGGCGATACCTTAGGGATGAGAGGTGTAGGACTGCAGGCTCTGAATCTCTCCCTGCTCAGTGAGGTGGGTATTTGGGTTTTGAATTTCTTGCCCCTAGCCTCACCCTCCTCCAGCAGGGTATTTGGATACCCATAGCAGAGGGCAGGATAGCACCCAGTTAATTCTCTGGAGAATCTCTAGCTGCTGCAACTCCTGGTGGGGAACTGAATGCATGGCTCATGCCCTAAAGCAAAGTGTATAATGCTTAGAGAACACAGTGAGAGTTGTTTTTTTTTTTTACTTCTGCTGGAATAAATTACCATGCTGGAGTGCTGTGGTTTGGACTTATCCCTAGATGGGCATCACCAGTAATGTGCATTTAGCAAATAACATTATTAAGTTGAAAAGATGTCTCTTGCAAATTTTATGGGTTTGGAACAGAAGGAAAATAACAGCATTCAAGGAGTTCTAATACATTGCTTTCTCAAGATTAACTCCAACAATGCTTTCCTCTCTGCATCCTACAGCATGATTTTTGTAGGTCATATAATGCTGCTGTTTAGCATTATGGGCCTGTTAATTTTTTTAACCAAGCCTAATATGCAGCACACATGAAGAGAAAAAAATGCAAGAGAGAGAAAAAATTTCCATCCCTAGCATTCATTTATGTGTTTGTCAGCAAAGAATGCATTTATTTATTTATTTGGCATTTATTTATGTGTGTGACACTATACTGTAGATCCAGGTACAGTATTCAGTGTAAACATAAGGTGCTCCCAAGGTTTATTGATGACCTCCTGTTGTATCCTGTTGTTAACTACCTCGAGAAATTTTTGTTGAGCCAAAACGAGAGGTGAGATCCAACACCACAGATCCAAACCCAAAGGACCTGTGGGACACAGGTAAAAGAATCTTCTTTTCTCCATAGACTGCAGTACTTGTGCTGCATGACTGAGGAATGAGTGAAACTAGGAAGTTAAACTTGAGGGACTGTCCCAGAGTGAAGGCTGTCTAGGGCTTACAGCTCTGTAATGCTGCTTGTACTGTAGGAATTATTAGCAGTGGAGGAAACTATTTTTGGATTCAGGAATTCATTCTTTTGCCCACATGAAGAAAGAAGAAATTTGTCGTCTGCATAATAATAGTATATTTCTTTGGATGTGCACAAAATGTTAAAGTTCATGCAAAATATATTTATAGTCTTCCTCAGTGCTCTGAGGGCAGAGGATGTAATCATCAGTGTATAAAGTAAAAAACCCTGAAATTTCTTGAAGTGTTAGAAGAAATGACAAGAAGGAAGTTGTGCTGTTGATCCCCAGCCAATAGGTTGCCATGAGTAAGATTTGTACAAAAGCTGGCTCAGGTCCAGGCTGCAGCAGAATTAAGCACCTATCCCTGCACACACAAGCACTTGTTAAAGCAGCAATGTTGTTGGCATGAATAGCTGAGAAGTTTTATTACTTTTGCTTACACTGCATGCAAATATTTATTTTTTTTTTTTCCATTTTACTCACAGAATTGGGTATCCTGTGACAACGGGGGTCATGCAACTTACTACACTTGGCAGCAAAATTGCATTCATCTTTTGAGCTTCCAAACTGTGTTTGGAAATTTTTTGTTTGAACAAAACAGATTTTTGTTCTGGAAGTGTATATTGGTTGTTTTCTCCTGGATGTCTTTAATGAGCTTGCCTTTATACAGTTTTTGAAGTCTTTATGATGAACTGGAGTAACTTGTGCAAAAGAGTTAAAGGGAAGAAGTAGTAGAAAATTTTAAACCATCACATTTCTGCAAAGTAGCCTTTTGTGAAACTTATACGACCATTCTCTAAGGAAAAAGCAGTTATTTAAGAGGTTTCAGATTGGCTGGCTGATCAATATCAAGTACTAATAATGCTATATTAGCAAAGACCTATACACTCAGGCCTTATTACCATGATGTCCATTTATTGATACTAACATTTGATCAGATACAAGAAATTATTTTGACGTTATTTTTGATGAATGTTGTTCATAGGTGCTATGTGGCTTGATCTTGCAAACCTTTACTCATGAGGGTAGTCAGTTGTCTTCAAAGATTTTCAAGAATGGCCCATATGCAATACAACCTTGATTATCCAAATGTCAGGGGAGACATTGAATAAGTTCATATAATCGACATTTTGAATAATGAGGAAATTTCCAGCGCAATTAATAGATGTCAGGGGACATGACCATCTTTCAGACGACAGGGAGTTTTCAGAAAATTTAGATTTTGATAGCCAGGTTCCTAATATATGTGCTATTGAGGGACTGAAATGGCAGAATGCTTGAAATGTGTGCATATATTCCTTAATAGCCCTTTCTGTGGAATCAGCCAGAGTTCTATTTGCTGTGGTATTGGCATTGAGGGTCAAATTGTCACAAGCGTTTAACTTAATATTGCAGTAACTCTGCTATTAAGAGTCAGGTTCCAGGAACACAGTGTTAAATCAATATTGGAATTGTCAGAAGTAAAATGTTATTTAGAAATACATCAGTGTCAATTTGGGAATATGGTTTTAAGAAAAAAATAATCCCATCAAGTCATGAAAGTAAATAAAGTTAAAGGGAGGAACCTCCTGGAGGTAATGAAAGAAGAGAAATCCAGTCTCTTTTGTGGGAACGTGGAAATCCCCGAGGGAGATTCAGCTCATGTCAGAATGACTGTCTTTAAACTCGGAGCTGCTCACGTGAAGACAATCCAGAGCCAAAACCCCTGGGTTGTGTCTCCTGCCCATCTCTGCGCAGACCAACAGCAGGTGCTGCGGTGGGAGGCGCAGGTTTCCTCCCTCCCCAGATGGCTGGGTTTGGACACCCAGGGGCCCCTGGGCAGGGAGTGCTGGTCCTGCCTGCCTGTCCTCAGGTCGGCACCGCCGCTGCCGCAGCCGCGCATCTCCAACAGCTCCAGCGCGCTGGCTTCCCCACCGCCGACAAGCAGCAGAGGCAGAATGATGACAACCACAACTGATAGCGTGCTGGGGGTGTTTGGCATCCTGTCCCGAGCCAAAATACTAATGTTTGTAGGAAGCTGAAACTGATGCATCAATTTATTTTGGCGCAGAGATGAGCAATCGCTCGTTTCCTAGGAAACATGGGGCTGTGCATATGCAGCGCTGAATGTGCACCCTAATGTTTTCCTTCATGGTGATAGAGTAGAAAGTTTGTCTGATGAGATCTATTATGCTTAAAGCAGAAGGGAAAATAAATTTGGAAAGTTGCGCTATTTAAAAAGAAGATAGCAGCAATACTGGCAAAGTCATGAGGAAAAGGCAGAAATAATTCAGGAAAATAAAGGAAGTGTCCTTTCTGTCTATCTAATCTAGGAATCGGAAGATTTTTATAGTTGCAGAGCCATCTGCTAAGTTTCATTTATTGTGCAACTTTACTACATCACCATCATCTGCTCATTAATCTGCCTTTTTAGGTCTACTTCTGAAATTCTGAACCTCTGAGCATCTGTCAAAGAGCTGCCATTGGTTTTGAAAGAGTCATATGGTACAGTCTCAAGGTTTTTATAGTCAGTCATTTTGCGTCGTGTCAATATTACTCAGCAGAAGCTTAGCAGTTCATAGGAAGCTCACATCAAGCTTGTCAGTAAACCACTGCCACCACACCCTGACTCTTTGTGTTTCTTACTAGAAAAGTAAATAAAACATAATTATTTGCAATGTGTACCGTGTCCCAAGACGTGGCTTGGACGGCATGGCAGCATTTGGTTCTCTTCTGATTGGAGCAGTGCTCTTGGGTGGTGGCTGCCAAAAAACTGGAGGATTATGATCACAGATCACTGACCCCAGCAGGAACCTTACCATTGGCTCAAATGGCTGAGACTTGGACCGAGGTCAAGGACTTCTGGATTCTGGATCAGAACTGGCCATTCTTTTGTGACCTGAGCACACATTGCTGAGATGAGCACAGGAAAAATAAAGAAACATCAATTTCAATCACTCCATAGAATTCTTCAAACACAGTACCACATCTTCATCCTTCAGTACTGCATCCTTCAGAGGTGGTCAAATGATTCATTCTTCCTGCTCATTGTTAACAGAAAGAAAAAGGAACTGATCTGCCTGAAATGCAGAGCCCTGGCATCTGTGTCTGGGTGCATCTCAGACTAATCCATACCTTTCCCATTTGTCTGTTATCATAGCAGCAGGCAATCCAATGTGTTACCTGAAAAGGCACTTGGAATTAAAATTCTTGCTTTCTGGCCCTGTTAGAGGTGAGGCAATCCATGAAGCCCCAGGAGCCAAATGAGCAGCGGCTGCCTCAGTGAGTAAATGCTGCTGGAAATAGGTATTAGCAGGTCTGAGGGACTGGAGTCCTCTCCTGCCAGATGGCTGCCAGGATGTCACTACCCTGTGTGTGGCTTATGGATACCTTCATCATTCCTGCCCTCAGGTTTCCTGATACATTTTTTTTAGGCACTGATTTAATTTTGCCTGTTTTAGGTAAATCTTGGTAGCAGTGACCAATTCAGCTCAAGAATTGTTTTCTTTAGGGACTAATCATTCTGCCTTGATCTACACTCCTAATTTTTGAGGTTAATCTCTGCAGGCTTCTTCTGGGGAAGGCTGAGGCTTCCATTCTCTTCCATTTCACCTCCTGTGAAAGGACTAGCCCTAGGGATTTTAAATCCCACTCTGTCTGAATCTTTCTCTCTTGATTATGGATGGGACTAAAGAGACTGTGTTTCTAATTTAGGCAGTTACAGATGAGGTACCACAAGATGGATGAGGTGATCTAATAGCCTGCTGATACTTCCTGGCCCTGTGTTCCTGCTGTTTCTCTTGCTTCAGCTTGGGTGCTTGTGCTAAAATGGCAGGAAACTATCCCAGCAAAACCAATGGAGCCAAGGGAACCTGAGGCCTCTGACTGGGATGAAGGTGGGGACCAGAACTGGTGGCAGAAAGAAGCTTGCCCTGTAGGGTGGGAGCACTCAGCTGTAACCATGACCCTTGATAACCACCTTTGTCCTTTAACTGAGGGAAAAAGTTGTCAAATCCCTTTGTTGCTGTGACTTTCCTCAATCCTTTTAATGGCAGCAGCAGCAGGTAGTGCTGGGCTTCTCACACTGCAGGAGCCTCTAACTGTGCTGACTGACAGGGGCCAAAAGTGTCAGCCAGCAGCGCTCCTGAGATGGGAACAGGGATTCCCTCTTGTGGAATCACACTTGAGTGAAAGAAACAGCCAAAAATGTGTAACTACCCTTGTGTAGCAGCGGACTCCTGACCTCTGAGATGTCTTTTAGTGTGGGACATTGTCCTGGTTTAGGGCAAATTTGGAGAGGAAACTTCTGAAGTGGTCTTTTCCAGAAAGCAAATTCAAGCAGCCCCTCTCCCAGCTGATTCAGGAAAAGAAGTGGAAAAAACTGTTTATTTAACAAGCAAAGTACTCACACACATGAAAAATGAATAGTATTAAATGGAACCTCTCATTGTTCTGAAGAAATGGCAAATCCAGAAAATCCTTGTCGTGGGGTGTAGCTCAGCTCGCTCAGCCTCTGAGCTCCCGGTGTGTCCTGGGTTTTCAGTCCACAACAGGCTGACCAGTCCCAAGAAAAAGAAAAACCACAGTCCAGGGAACTTCTCTGCCTCAGCTAGCTAAAAAAAACCTAACTAAAAGCAAAGGAGAGCTCTGTCCTGCTGCCCGTGCTGCAGACAGCACAGTCCAGGAGCAGAATGTGGAGGAGTGAGAGCAGTTTCTGCAAACAAACTGTGCGCTGCTTCTTCCCCAATTTCACCCTCAGAACCAGTGTTAAAGGTGCAGAACTGCTCTCTGGGCTGGACAGACCAATGGGGATACAAGTCAGCATCATGAAGTCACCCCAGGACAGACATACAATTAGATGTGCTGTTTGTCTGAGAGGAAGGAGAAGAGTCTTGTCTATCAGAAGAGAAACTCAGTCATCTTGACAGTAGATGTCATTTATAATCCAGTGGTACTTCTCTAAAGTTAATAAAACTGAAGTCCTTCACTAAAATTAGCTCTAAGATGTACTTTTTGCCTAATATTTAGAAATTAAACGGCTGCAGCAAAAATAATAGAGTTTCTGTTCTAACCTGGCATCTCCCTCCATTAACAATAAACAACAGTGGGGCAGGTGGAAAATTAGCATCTTCTTCTCTGACCAGCAAGTATCTTATTTTGGATGGGAACTTGCATATTTTTTCACAGAGCTGTTCTGACTTGTTAGTTTCTACATCTGGAATGGGAAGTGGCTGGCAGGGTGAGGGAACTGAGAGCTGAGCTGTTGTCAAAGTGCCTGCAGTGCAGCCTCCAAGCAGTAGTGCCTTAGTGTTTCCCATGCCTGTTTGGTAATGAATGAATTGGATGCACAAACTGTGAGGGAAAACATATTTGAAATGGGACAGTGAGTGATGAAATTATGGCCTCGGCCTTGAAGTCTGCAATAAGAATTTTACGTGGGGCCAGAAATCAGAAGTCTGAACTTTGCATTGAACAGTTCAGACTTTATTTGAAGTCAGTGATTTTTAGAGGTTATTATCTTTTGTGATCAAATCAGTGCACATTCATACAGCTTGGCAGGGAATGAATTGTGCTATGGATTACTTCTGGGCTGTGCTGCTGGATTTTGACAAATCCATCCAGTCCCTTACTGTGGAATGTGTGGACAAGGTTCAGGTTTGTGCTGATGGAAATGGAAACCCCTTGCTTTACTGAGTTCAATTTGTTTTCACATGTGGTGTGTTGTCTATCTGGTATGTCTGTTTTATTTATAGCTATATAAATATAATTCTGAAAAAAAGCTAGTTGGCAATTTTCACATCAATATTGTGTTTTCAACAGAAAATGGCTTATTAGTCAGCAGAGGCTGCTGGCAAAGCTTTATCGTTTGGATCTAAAAATATTTGGTTTTAATGAAGCATTGGGAAATGAAGACTTGGAATTGTGGTTTTGCTTTTTTTTCCTGTAAAATCATGAAGATCTTGATGCATCTGTTAACAAATCGTTTATTGTTAAAAACATTTTGAGTGGAAGTATATCACAGCTGGCTCAGACATTATGTATGCATTATGTATGTGTTATATTTTGTCTGCTGAGACCACTGAAAAGAAGTTCTTTGTGCATAGTAAGGAAAACTAGATTTGCAAAGGCGGGGGTTTGTTGTTGTGTTTTTAGGGTTTTTTTGTTGTCTAGGGATTAAAAAAAAAACCACCCTCATAAATTTGCCAATATTTTCATTAGATCCGTCAGCTTTCCTTTGTGACTCCAAATTCCAAATGGTGTTCCCTGTTTGCTTAGAGAAAGCAGGGGGCCCACTTCACAGTGTTTGCTCTGAGGCTGGGGCATTGACAGGCAGGCATTTTTCCACATTTTTTTATTATCAACTAGAATAAGCAGTCTAATAACTAGGATTAAACCATCAGATCATGACAGAACAACATTAGCTGCAGGAACCAAGTTGGAAAGGATTCCAGATGTGATTAGATGAATACCTGCCCCTTAGGGGAAATAGTTAAGTGGGCCTCTGTTTTTATTGGTAAGGTAAATGTTTCTTGGGCCATTCTAGGCAGGTATCCCAGGTCTGCGTTTTCCCAAAGATGCTGCAAATCCCTGGTGCCAAAGAATGTACTGTATTCTAAACTTGAGCCAAAACTGTCTCTCTGATGAAAAATCAATGTTTTGCCAGAGCACACAAGATTCTGATATTGCCTTGAATCATTTACATTTTTGTTACAAATGCAAAAGTGTGTTTAGGGCATGCCAGTAGATGAATATTTCCTTCGGCAAAGGAGGGAGTGGGGAAAAGTTGTGATCAGAACCTTTGCTGAAGGGAAGAGATCTGAAATAATAAAACTTTACTGGCTTCAGTGAGATCAAAATTGATCATGAAGTTATACCTTATCCAACACAAGAAAAGAGGTGTTTGTATTTGTCATGTCTGAGTCTGTAGTATATTCACCTATGGATAAATACTCAGGGCTTTGAGAGACCATTAAAAATCAGACGCAGGGAAGTGATTTCTGGAATGAGATAAATACCTCTTTAGAGATCAAAATAGTCTAAAAAACTTGTTGGACTGCAGGAGTTCCTCCTGTTAGGAGTGGGGAAATTCCATCATGCTGTTTTAGCATCAGTGCTAAGAAATAAATTTTTCTCTGTTGTTGACTACTTTGGGCCATCTCTGCAAAAGTATTAAGGTGCTGAACAATGTAAGAGTGTAAATCTGGTGCTGGAGCACTACAGTGTACTTACCCCAAATGCTACACTGCAATACTGTTCCAGTCTGAGTGATGGGAGATGTACAAAAAGACTTCACAGATCTACCTGCAAACAGCTCTCATTTCTGCCTAGTCACTGTACAAAAAAATTAAATTAACTTAAGGCACCAAGTTAATATTGGTGAAGAAATGAAATGTCAAGTTAGAGTATATGATCATAAAACTTTTCTTCCCTTTCCAGTCTTGAACACTCAGGCTAATAGTGCAGATGTGCTTAAATATCTACAGAAGAACACAAATGTAAAGCTTTGAGAGAGTAATTCTAAATATGACTCTTGAGTCCAGGTAAGTCTTACAGAATATTATTAAAACCTGTAAATTTGCACACTTTTGTTTCATTAAGTATTTGTTCTACCCCACTTAAATTTAAAGGCCATGTTGTTGTAACAGTTTCAGGCACCTGGACTACTGCATAAAGGAGGACAATGACTGGTGAAAATTGTAATAGTTTCAGTCTAACCATATTTCAGTAAATACCCTTTTCTGCTTGCTCTTCTGGCAGCTTGCTGAGTAAAAGACTTAAACCTTTGTTTCCTTTTCTATGTGGTAGACAGGAGAGTTTTGGGTGACTCAAGAACCAGTTGGTGAAACCCAGAGGGTCCACAATATGGCATTGTATGAATATGTTCATCCCTAAGAGAAGTGTATAGTCCTGAAAGAAACAAAGGAACAAATAGTGGAAAATACTGGGGGTTATAAGTTTTTCTTACAGGACTGGACTACACTGAAGTTTGTCTCTATTTTTGCAGGTTCTGTGTTTATCTGTGGTCTGGTACAGAGCTTACTGAAGTCAGTCTTTGTATGAACCCTGATGGACTTCTGATTAGAGCTCTTAGAAAATTTATTTTGGTTTCTTTTATTGACAAATTTGTGTGTCTGAAATTAAACCAGGCCACAGAAAGCACTTTATTTCCATCACCTGCAAGCGAAATGACCACATTTTAAAAAATTCTCTACCTTCATTTCTGAAATCCTTCAGTGCTACACAGCAGAGTGTCTGGCTCCTAAGAGTAAAGCTCCTCAGGTGAAACACACAGGATAATCTTAGTGAATGGTGTGTGGGAGGTTTGCTCACTGGAGGCTACAAAAAGAGCCACTGGGTGTGGGTGACAATAGGTGTTCAGAGAAATACAACAGCAATGTTCATCTCGACTGATTCCCAGAACGACCGTGGCCCTCTTGGCAGTGCGTTTTAACTCGAGAAATTCCCTCGGCGGTTTTGGGAAAAAGGTAAACCTTGCCACCACAAGTTCTCTCGGAGCATTTCAAGGATATGCCATATTTTTCAGAGCTAGACCAGCTCCAGGTAAAAATGGAGAGGGTCATCACAAGGTTGCAAGAAGGTGTTTTTACAGGGGGGTAAGTCAGTGACTTAAGGCTGAAGGAATTGCTGCAGGGCAAAACAAAATGCATCAGGGGCAGGCCTGATGGACTTCTGCTTGGACCTCATACAAGGGCTTCTGTTGCCAATGAAAGACAGCCTTATTCGAAGGCTCAAACATGAAATGAGATTTGGAAGAAGTGGCACAAGCTATACAGGTATTTCTTTTATAGATTTGCTTTTTTCCCCTCTACCTATTCTTCACTAAAGTGTTTCAGTCTTCTGAATGCCCCCAGGCCTTGCAGAAGACTAAGTGGCTATGATAAAAAATGAGATCATGACAGAAATGAGGTAATCCTTTTTCTTTTGTCTTTCTCTGTATTTCTAGTGTTTCCAAAAGAAATATTTAGGTTAAGAAAGCAAACAAAACCTCCCATCCCAGATCCATAGGTGAAGTAGTCTTTCATATTTTCGTTACTGTTTACTTACAGTTTTCCCCACACCTGTGGCTTTAATGAGGCTTGACAAAAATGTAAGAAAAACATCAATATGCTTCTCAGTCTGAAGAAAAGCATTTTGTTTTTTCAGGCTGGTCTGGAGCCTGTTGCAGCTGATGAGCCCTTTCAGTGGGCTTTGGATCAGGCCCTGACTTTCTTAATTTTCAGGTGTGCAGGGGAAGGCAGTGCAAATACATGTGGGTGCTTGGGGGTTGACTTTTAGGGGAGTTTTTGCCAGACCAAGCTGCATTAGACCCTTTGCACAAAGGATTCACTTTTGCTCCTGACTTTACAGTAAGTTCATGGCAGAAGCCACATGAAGAAAAGGAGCCAGGGAAAACCCAAGTGCAGGAGTGTCTGACCTTTTCTGCTGCTCTGTAGCTCCTCAGTCTTTGCCCCCTGAGACTCCACACTTCCTGGGGTGATGGTGTAATACTTTTATTTGGGAACTTGCATGAAAGTTGAAGTCAGACTGATAAAGATGTGAAAAAACCTTCCAAACATGAAAATTTCAGCTTTTTGATTAATTGATGCAAGTCAGCTGTCCTTTTAATTTTGACTGTACCTTTTTTGATGCTTGGAAAAACAAACGAAGAATCAGCCTTCTTCTTCTTGTATGTCCTGAATTTATATAGGCACGTGCTTATAATAATTTATAAAGATAAATCAGTCAATGTGAGGTAATTTTAAAAAGACCTTCCCTCTTTTATTGTTTTTTCACTTAAAGCCTTAGGTATGATTATTTCTTCCAACTGGGATTGATATAGATGCTTTTGTCTCAAAACAGAGACCCAAATACCAAATTGTTGAACAGATTTCTCCTTTGGAAATGTCACTGTCACTTGAAAATACCATGTGTACAATGCAGCTGTCTGATTTCTTAGGATTACAAAGATGCATGTCCACGTGAGGCCTCTAAAAAGCTTGTAACTCAATGTATAAAATTTCAATGTTTATTTCTAATGTTTTGAGACTCTCCTTTGCTGTGGTGTGTTTGCTTGCAAAACCTCCCACCCCTCAAGTGATCATGTTGAATTTTGTTGCTTTTGTCATCACTTCTGTTCACATACTCTTCTACAAGTCTGAATTATGCAGTACATTTTTTATTGTCAAACTTGTTCCTGCTTTTTAGTATTTCATCTACTTATTTTTTTTTCTCTACCATAATGTTGCATTTTTTTTTAATCTCTTTTTAGTCCTTCCTAGCAAGTTCTGTTTTGTTTTGCTTTTTCTTTTAACTGCCCACTCCTCAGATGTGGATTTCTGAGTTTCCCATTCTGAACTGCCACTGAGACATGTGTATTTAACACATTCTTGTTGTCATTAAAACAATTCTTCATGGCTAATCCAGCAAAGAGGAGGAACTGACCGGCTGCTGTTGGTCTTGATGAATATGATGACTATATCAGTTTGTCATCTGGCAAAGCCACTGTCCTCCTCTTCAGTTGGTGTTTATTTCAGTTTGTTATGTTACAGAGGTATCAATACGTGATGTTTTTTGTTCAGGTTTGACCAAAAGAGGCCTTTTGACAGCAAAAAAATCCTCTTTGCTTTAGCTCTGTGTGTATTGCAACAGCAGCTTGTGATATTGTGCTGAAAATTCTGTAGTCCAAACAGATTTGCTTCAGATCAGTGACTGCATAGCAAATCTCCAAGGAATATTTATGACCAGATGACACTCTTACCAGAACCAGATTGGCACATGAGAAAGCCTTTTGCTCCTGGAGATGCTGTATTTATAGAGTGAGATGTCGATGCATTTAATGCTTATATCCTCTGGTCAGGAGGAGCTGGATTTCAGGGGATCTGAGCCTTGATCACTGCATTTCCCAAAGAACACAGCACAGTACCTGCATCTTCTTTCCAAATTGAAGTTGACTTTCCAGCTTCAGCTGGAGTGGTGTTGAGGGGATTGCCTCTCAATGGAGGCAGCTGCTAGGCTGCAAACCAGAACTGCCTGCCCTTTTAAATAATCTTGGCAATTTAGCCCAGTGCTTTCAGAGGGAAAGTGCAAAGGCTAGCACAGGAGCTGATCAGCATGGATTTTCTTATCATTAATAGATTCTGCCCCCCACCCCCCTTTAAGTCTCAAATGTACTTGCTGGAAGAAGGAAGTTTGGAAAACTACAACCTTTCTGCTTTTGCTTCTTCAATCTTGCAGTTGCTGCTTGCTGGCAAGACAGCCTAGAACCCTGCTGCAAAATGACTAGTGCTAGCTCTGGAAATGTATGTTTGCCCTTTGTTTTTGGGCTTTCATCATACCCTTAGCCTGGTCCTGTGGATGCAGCCGAGAAATAAAAATAATTGTTGCCTTGCAAGATGATGAGATGCTGCAGGGGAAGTTAGTGATAATCTCCAGAAAGCAATTCTGGACTTGTCTGTGTCCTTTTGTTGCTGTCTATTGTGAGAGGGCCTGTAGGATGACCACTGCTCATCACCTGTCTTTGTGGCACTGATGAGAACCAGAAAGGGCACTCTGAGCTTTTTGCAGCTAGGCATTGCTTCATTTTCTTCCTGCAGGAGTTGAAAACTGCTCTTTGCTTTGGTCTTTATTCCAAGGAGGGAACAAAATAAACAGTGTTGGACCTGGGTGGGGCTTTCTTGTGAAGTCAGAGAACATTAATTGCTCAAAAAAAATGTTTTCCCTCACAGTGGGAAACAAATATTCTTTTTCTTTTTTTTTAATAAATGGCTTCTCTGCATTCAATTGGGGAGTAAAAAGAAACCTGTAGGAGGAGAGAGGTGTGTCATCACTGAAAGATCTGTAGTATGGAATCAGGGTGCATCACTAGTTACTGTTTCCTCTGAGAGTTCTCACACAGTCATACAATTGTTTGGGTTGCAGGAGTCCATTAAGATTGAGTCTGACCATTAAGATCGAGTCCAGCCATTAACCCAGCACTGCCAAGTCCAAGAGACCACTAAACCACGTCTCTAAGTGCCACACATGTGTAAGTCTTTTAAATACTTCCAGGGATGATGACTCAACCACTTTTCTGGGAAAAATATTCCAGTGCTGGAGAAACCTAGTGGCAAAGAATTTTTTCAAATTTCTAAAAGTGGAAAGATTTAGATTAGATATTGGGAAGAAGATCTTTACCCAGAGGGTGGTGAGGCACTGGCACAGTGCCAGAGAAGCCGTGGCTGGAAGTGTTCAAGGCCAGGTTGGAGAGGTCTGGAAGCAACCTGGTCTAGTGGAAGGTGTTCCTGTCCATGGCCAGGGGGTTGGAACGAGATGATCTTTAAGGTCCATTTCAACTCAAACCACTTTATCATTCTAAATTTCCCCTAGCACAGCTTGAAAACGTTTCCTCTTCTATTTCTCATTACTTGGGACAAGAAGCCAACACCAATCTCACTGCAGCATCCTCCTGTCACACAGCTGCAGAGAGTGGTAGGATGAGAAGAAGAAATTTCTGGGCATCATCAAAGGATCTCTGCTTATGTCAGGGCCTCTCCAGTCTTATGAAGGTGTTAAAAAAAATAAAATAATTAATTCTTCAGCCATTTCCTTGTGTAACTAAGGAAAAGCATCAGACTGTTGGGCTGTGCAGGGTATCTCAAATGACAAAGTAAACTAAAATCAGCTTCCAGAAGAGGGAAAATACAAAGCATATAGTCAGGACATTACAGAGCGTACATAGCTCCTACTTGTGCTAAACAATGGTAGCTCTTCTCTGACTTTATCAATGTCTTTAGTCTTCCAAGACAAAACATGGAACAGTGACACAAGGCTGAGGGTTTATGTAGTCAGGAGCTTATGACAGGGTGTGTTGGAATGTGAAATCATTAGCCATCCAGGTATTTTGGTACCCAGCCATGCAGTGTGCCTGCTCTTGTGTACCTCCAATTGTCTTTTGTCCGGTAAATGTGAGGAAACTTGTGGCAAACATCCCTGAGGTCAGGGCAGGAATATAGTCAGGTTTGCAGCTTACCTCATGTAGTGGAAACTCACATAATTCTGTACCAAAATACGAAATAGATTCCTCCCACCTAGAAGGTGCAGATAAAAATGAAAACTTCTGATTCTTCAGCTTTCAGCGAAGAAGTTAGTAGTTACAGTGTGAACAGGTGAAATACCAGATGTGACTTCACTTTCTGTTTATAGTTCTGGAGAGTTTATGCATTTTCAAGAAAGATTTACATGAAGAACATAGATAAGTAAATAAGTGGAGAGAGTATATGATTAATGTTTTTAAAATAGTAAATGCTTCCCATTTGTAACATTCTTGGAACAGATTGGCCATGAAGACTTTGTTTATCTTTCTGCTTTACAAGGCTGTCTGTGTTTTGTTTATTTACTGTACAAATTTATGTTCAATGCCTCCTTTTCTATTTAATCCACAGGAGAATTTTGGTCATTAAACTGCACTAATACATGTTTAATTAAATCATTATAAAAATATATATATATACATATGATAAATTAATGTATGGCAATAAAACATTAAATAAAATTAAACATTTAATCCTTTTAATTTAATTATAAATTAAAAGGAATTAGCAAAACAAATAACGCCAAAGCAGGAGAATGAAATCACATGTGCGAGATCCAACATAAAGTTAAGAAAAGGACCCACCAGGAGCACAGTTTCACTATTTGTGAGCTACTGCAGGCACCACTGGTACTGCAACAGACCCATTCTATGAGGATGGATGTTCATTGCTGCTTAGTATTGTCTGCTTACCACTGTCCTTATCTGTTTCTGCTCCTCTTGAGCTATGTCCAGTGGAAAAAAAATGTTATTTCTACTCTTTGAGTGTTCCTGCAGGTTATGATTCTGTCAGAAATACAGTGGCTGCAAGGAGTTTGTGTCAAGGCAAGCAATGAGAGCAAGAGGAGCTGGTCTTGTGAGTGTTTCAGGCAAGGCAGTGGAAGTGGGTCAGCTGTGTTGACCAAACTGGAAGTGTTTAAATGTGAGTAAATGAAGTGCTTAAGAGCATTTGAAGTACAGTAAGCAGGTAAGTCGAGTTTGAAGGCAGAAATCCTTTCTAGCAAAGTTCCATAGCACCAATGGATTGGCTGCTGTTTCAAGTTAGATGGGCCTTGTTCAGAATGGTTGCGTCTGGATAAAACGTGAAACTTTTGGGGAATCTGAAATATGTAAATGCAAGCTTGATTACAGACTGTCTGGAAGATCAATATTCCACTGCTCTCACTGCAAAATGAAAAGTCCAGAGATTTTGAGCACCATTTTGATGTCCTCAGTGAGCTGCTTCTAACTCTTTGGAATTACATTTTTACTTCAAAATGTGCAATTAAATAGAGTAGTTTTGGAAGAAGCAGTTCAGTTTTGTAGTAATCCTATTTTAATAAACCCAGAACAACAGCAGTGATCTTGAATCTCTCAGACAAACAAGATTAGGAATTTCTTCAAATAAAAACTAAGTACATGCTTGAAATGAGTGAATATTTACTTTTTGCATCTTTAATTAGGACTATTCTGCACCAAGTGTATGTTATCACAGGCTTTTAGTCACCTAGTTCCATTGTAGCATTCTTGATTTATTTATTTTTATATTGGTATTTTAAAAGGCAAAATAATATTGCAATTGCTGTTGGCAGTGCAGTGGGATCTCTGGCCTGTTCTTGCCTCTGCCAAGAGGTAACTTTGTGTCTGGGAAGTTCATGTTGTTACTACAAGCCTCAGTTTTCCTCACTTGTAAAGGAGATGATGGTACTGAAATGTGTTGGTAGCCAAAGAGGTGGAAACTCAGCATATAAAATGGCTATAATGGAACAGCCAGCTTTAGTACTGGCTCAAATGCTGCATCTGAATGGCTTAATATTACAGAGATGATTATGTTAGAGATTGTCACTTGTATAGTGAAATTAGATGGATTTGATTGTGTGATTCAATTGCAGTAAGTCTGTGTGGGGAAAAAAGAAAGTGTCTTTAGATAGTGATGGGTACAATTCAGAGTGCATTTAGGTGAGAATGCTTCAATCTGGCACAAAGAGCTTCCTACTCCAGTCTTCCTGTGGCCACTCTTGCCCTAATCCTTCAGCATTCAGATGCAAGATCTTAGAACCAAACCCAGATCTGACTTGTGTTAGTTCACTCCCCCATATATTCCCCCCACTCCTACAAAGTTCACAGTGTTGAAAGTGAGTCTTGGATTCCTCTCACTATGAAAAGGTGCAAGCCATAAAGCTCAGATTAAGGGGCTTGGAATTCTTTTAGAGCTGTACTGTATCTGGCAATTTGTGTTCCTTTGGGGTTGACAGAATTTTTTGGCAGTTAAATTTTCACTCCCTGAGTTTTGCCCTGAGATTCGGGTTCAAATAAATCTGAAATGTGGAGCAGAGTTCAGTCCAAGTGAGTGAGTTTCCCATGGTTTCTGTCTGAAATAATAAATCCTTCCTTGGAGAAAGAAGGGCAAACCTCCATTTGGTTCATCCAGAAGATCTGCAGATGCTTTATGAACCTGGGTTTAATTTGGGGTTTGCAAGAAAGCCCTTTCCTATTTCTTCTGTTCCTGTTTCAGCTCCGGGGTATAACCCTGCCTGTGTCAGAGTTAACAGGAGTTTTTCACTCCCATTTGTAGCAAAGGTAGGATTTTCACTCTGAAGTTCTGCCTGTTTCTGTTTATTGCCCTTGCAGGCCAAATACTGAGTTTGCAAGTACACTTAGTGAAGCACCTATTGATTTCAAGGCAGAATTTCAAAACCTCAGGATTCCTCTTAACTCTGTTAAAATTGGAAATATATTAGCTATCAAATGACCCAATAAATAGCAAAATTCAGTTGAGGAAGTGTAGCTCACTGAGGACATATACATTCCTGGGTATTTTTTCTTCCTGTGCTTTCAAAGAAAACTTTTGGCTGCCTTGAAAAATTCACATGCCTACTTTCCCAGAACTTGTTTTAGCACCTATACACACAGTACATAGTATCTCTCCTGATTTTACAAAAAAAACTCCTTGGTGTTGTTCTCCTCTTCGACCTGCAGCCTTCTGTACCCCGTAAACTGGAGCAGAAAACGTCTGTCTAATCTATCATTATTTAATAAACAGTGTTATCAGTGTGCCTTTGAGACAGCTGTATGACATGGGGACATCAGGACATTTGCTGGCTTGCCTTAATTGGCATGGCAACGTTGGTTTTTTGGCCTGGCACAGCAGATCGAAAATTGAATTTACAAAATCAAACTGTAGTTATCTACATTCCTTGATGTCCTCCCAGGTGAGCTACTGGGCTTCATGCTAATAACTTCTAAAGCAAGCAAACTTCAGCTAATTATGTGCTAGTTTATTCTCCCTTGCTAAATTTTGGCAGGTTGCTTCTGTAAATTATGAAAAATAAATGTGAAATATGCAGATGTCTTTTGTTTGAAGCAGATGTTTGGTCCGCCTTGCCAGAATCTAATCAGCTGTTTCCCCAGAGTTTTTTTGTTTCTCCCCCCACCCCCAGTACTGTCCAAGAGTTTATGAAAACACTGAGGGTTGGGGGACTGTAGAACAATAGGACATTGCTTTATTTTCCAGTTTCCAGGCTTCAAGGTAACTCAAGGTAGATTTTTTAGGCTGCTGTCTGCCCTGGCTAAAGTCCCAGCAGGTGCTGGCAGAGGGCCCATAAGGCACAATATGGTCTGAGGGCAGAATTTGAACACAGCCTTGCCTGTCATGGGAGGGGTGGTGGCGAGGCTGGGAAGGAGCCAGTGGAAGCTGAAGACTTCAGGCTTTGAAGTCCTGATGGTTCTGTGTGGCCAAGCCCCACCAGGACTTCTGTGTTTCCCCCACGGGAGCCTCACAGAAGGGGAGGCAGAGATCTCCAGGGGTGCAGAACAGCTGTGTTAAAGGCAAGGTGGGTGGCAGGATCTGTTTCCTTGTGGCCCCAAACCACCCCTCCCCACGGCCTGTTGCCCTCAGCCTGGCATGGGAGGGGGATGGATTGATGGAGCCCAGCTCTGGCTGGGATAGAGGGACATTGGCAGCGGTGTCTCAGTGCTGTGCTGGCTCCTCAGCCAGCAGCACCCTGCAGCACAGCCTCTGAGCCCCTCTGGAGCTGTGTGGGTTACATGCTGTGGTCTCCTGGTTATCACAGCTGCTGGAAGTGCAGCCCTCTCCAGAAGTCTGATCCATGCTATACCTCACACTTTTCTCCTGGCCTGGAGCTCAGTTTGGGCTTGCAAGACACAGGTGTGCTGACACAGCAGCTGTGCCTCCCTTGCTATGACACTGCACCCTCCCAAGAAGCATTTCTGTTTCAACAGCAGCACTCACTAGTTAGGTACCAACAGAAAGTGCAGAAAATGCTCCAGATGAAGATTCCTCAAACCTTGAGAATCATTCTCCCTGCTGCTAAAGCTCCAGCAGGCTCATCAGAAGTTCAGTATAATAGTGATTATTTTTTCAGTAAGTGCTGAACACCTGCTTTGCGCTTTCTGTTAAGGCTTTCACAGCATTTGATTGTGCATGGATTTAAAGTTCCAGCCCTCCTACAGGTTAAGTATCCATTTCCCCACTTTGCTTCTAGGGAAACAGACACAAATAGGCAAAGTGATGTTTTCTTAAAAGGAGAAAAGATATGTTTTGTGTTTAAAAGACTTTAAGGGTATAATGTCACGCTGATGATATTAGTCCGTGTCACAACCTCCTGCTGGACATATTTCTTTTATCCAGCTTCTTGTGGGCCAGCAGAAAGGCAGATATTTCTGCAGCACAATTTTGGGACTTACCTCTGTGTGTCCAGAGCACTTCCTGCTCCAGTGGATCTGCTGATCGTTCCCAAAATCTCCACTTTTGCCTGAGGTGCTGGAAGTCAAATTGCTGCTGGAGTTGATTACAGATGAGCATCTCTAGTAGCCAAGAGATACAGAGCAGGAAGCAACTTCTGAGCAATCAGTACTTCAATATTATGGTCCTACTTATTTTTTACCATGGCTGAAGCACAGATCAAGAGTGTGTTGTGATAGGTGCTTGGGAAGCAATTAAAATGAATAGTCCTTTCCCTGGGGAAAGAGGTCTTGAGATTGTGGCAAGATGCTCTTTACTTGTAAATAGATTGCTGGAGGGAAGGATAATTCAGCAGTGTAAGACTGCTAAGGTTTTATTTTTTTATAGTAAAACTGAAAGGGGAGAAAAAAACATTGCCAATTTTTATTAGCTTCTTTACATTTAGAGTTGGAAGAATCTGGGTTTGGTCCTTCCAAAAGCGTTTGTTTCATCTGACTTTATCTTCAAGGAATATTTTTTTTTTAATGAATCCTCATAAGGCAGTGTAAATATATAGTCCTTTGATTATTCAAAAAATTGTACAAATCAAAATAAATTTGCCTGAGCTATTTAAAATAATTAACCTTTGACAAACCTCCCTCTCTGGTAATGGAATAGTAACTATATGAATAAAAGATAAGTCATGATATTCAATGAATTACAATATTCATCCCACAAATTACAGGATAAGATAGCAGTATAATCTACATTTTTATAACTGTAAAATGTCCTGAACTGTAGTCCCTGTACTCTTCAGGTTATTTTCTCTTCTGTTTCTTCGAGGTGTGCCACGACTCTTGTATGAAGGGCTTCCAAATTGATGTTAAGTTTCAGTTTCATCAGTGTTCACAAGGGCTGTGACCCAGGACTTCCTTCCCTGCCCTGAAAGGGAGTCTGTGCCTTAATGGGAAACCCATGCTACAAAGGGATTTTCCTGAATTGTAACAGTAAGTGCAAATTATGATCCTGGGAGTCTCCTGCTATATAACCAAGTACAATGCCAATAAACCAGGGGTGTAAACCACATGAGCATATGGACAAAATATGGTCTGAATGGCATGATTATGTTTTTCAGGCCATAATGAATTCATCCCAAGGTGCAACTGTGCATCTGTTGTTATAGTGTTCATGATAGCAAACACTACAGTTAAGGTTGCACTTTAACTCAAATTATAGCCACCTGTTTCCATTCACTAACAACTTTCTTAAAAATTGTTCCTTCTGGACTGACTCAAATCAGCTTTAAAATGGTCATTCATTTATATATTTAATTGGGGCAAAAAAAGATGCTTGATTTATAGAGAAGTAGGCTGAAAGACACTCTCTTCCTGCTCCCTCCTCATCTTTCCAACCCTGATGATTGTCAGCAATGCATTTCCTTAAAAACAAACCAAATCATCTGGCTTTTGAGGGACAGATCCAAGTTACATTGATTTTTTGGTGAATGCTGTACTGGGCTTTCTGAGGCTCACCTTGTGGCTGCTGGCCCGGACTAATACTGTGCAGGAACAGATCTGATTGCTGCATGTGAAGCTTTAGGTGCTTAGGAATCTTGTCAAGACTAATTTTCTACTACCTCTTCCTCCTTGTGTAGTCAATAAGTGCTGCTTACATGGCATCCCATCTTTCTTTAGCTGGGAAAAATCCAAACCACAGTTTATAGGCTGGAGTTAAAGGGTAGGATACTTGATTCTTGACTCCAATTAATACCAAGGAAGATAAATTTCTTTAAAGCAAGTTTACCACCTCTCTGGGAGGGATGAGATACCGAAAGGCTAAACTCTATTATCAAAATTTTAAAAATGGCAATAGAGGAGAATCTAGTTTTGGGTCTACAGACATCATATTCTCTTTCAGTGTCTGTCTTAAAAGCTTTTAATGCACAAGTCAACTTTGCACATGTATTCCAAGTTAAGGTATACAAATATTAAAGGAGGGTCTGCTGCTCATCCTTAAAACAGAGATCAGTATCAGTGATACACACAACATTTTGAAGTGTAAATAACCCTGAATGTGATAGACTCCCAACAAACGTTTCTGGAGCAACATAATTTCATAGCAAGTGTCCATAGCGTATCTGTTATTGAATGCTCTCTGTTGTGTTTCCATCTGAGGGGAGTAAATGACACCACAATTTCAGGTTTAGTTTGGATATGGCAGTACAGGGAGCTGTTTGGTGCACTCTTGTATTGGGTTTCCTTGCAAGCCCCCTCCTGACAGCTGTGTGAGTGCAGGAGGCAGATTACACGGTTCTTCTTGAAAAACTAACTCACCATTCACAGCCTGCTCCCTCTGAAGGGCAAGCACTGATCCCAGCCTGAAGCCTCAAGGGTCAAGTTAGGCTCCAGGTTAACCCACAAAGGTTGGTAAGAAAAAAATAATTCCTTCTCTTGAGACTTCAGAGCACTATTGCTCCTTTTCTCTGCCTGCATGTTGATTACTGCTACTCTGGAAATGAGTGCAGAGTACATTAGGGTGCACAAAAGAAGAGGGTTTCTGTGTCCCTTTTACTTCTGTTATGTAAGTGGTCCCACTCACAAGGGACGAGGAAGTTCTCCAGTGCACAACAGAGTGCCTCTTTTTTATTTAATGCAATAGCATTGTTCAGCTTTTATAGACATATAATCCAAAATGTGGCTCCAGAAGGGTACTCATGCCCTTATGCTTTCTCAATAAAGGGGAAGCTCTAAAAAGACTTGCCTACAGCCTCACAGCAAGGCAAGGGCAGACTCAGGCTTGGAACTGAGGTCCCAACCCTATGCTAACCCCTGGGGCTGTCCTCTGTGCTGGCTCTGCTGCCTTCAAGGCTCTCTGTGCCTGGGAAGGTGAGAGCATTAATAGGTTGAAGTGCAACAGCTCTGCAAAACCTCTGCCAAGTGCACAAAAATGATTCCATTTGGCCAAGTGACTCCACTGTCATGCATTCGTTGCTACAAGCAGGGACAGCCTTTGTGGCAGAAATTGCTGGAGATTGTAGCAAAAGACTGTGTTTTGTTTGAGGTTTCAAAAAAAAAAAAAAAAGTGTAAAGTTGCTGCTTGAAATTAGGACTTGCACAGCATTTTTGTTCATTTGCTCTCTTGTCAGCATGTTTTCTACCGAACTCCTGTTCTCTTGGGTGGGACAGAGGAAGATGCTGGCAAGATGGGCAGATGGATGGCAAGCTGCCACTCAGCCTGGAGCTTTGCAGTCCACAGCTACCTGGACCCAGAGGGCTACACGTGGCATGATTTGAAGCTTAAAAGAGAGAGTGAACTTTCAGTGACTCATTTCAAATAACTTTTTTCCTTGCCTTTGTTAAAAGGTGCCTTAGTTAAAGCTTGTATTATCACAATTTAAAAAAAAAGGCATTGATATAATTATGTAGCAATTGCAGTAAATTATCAAGATGAAATCATTAAGGCAGCTTTTTCTATTATTGCTGCTAAAGGTAGATGTCTTATTATATATTTGGAGGAGAAGAAAAGAAGAATTCTCTTGCAGCTTTAGTATTACTAAAAATAAAGGAAGATTGTGCTCTTCTGCTGCTGCTTACTGACACTGTCAGGAATAATGTGAGTGACATGGAACCACAGAAAAGTGTGTTCTTCCCTGAGCCCTAGCTGAGTAACATTACAGCTCATTTTATCAGGCTCTCAATTGTGAAGTGGCCTTTTTTTCCTTGAACTTGCAGGCAGAGGAAATTATTTACTTCACAGAATAAGGGTATTTTTATGCTTATGAGTTAACCATTTGCAGAATAACTGTTATTTACATAGAGGAATTCATAGAGGAGAACATGAAATCGACCACTTTATTTTCTTTCCTTATGGAAATCTTGTGTGCATATTCTTGTTTTCTATTAGGGATGAAAGAGGAAATAAGGGGGAATATTACTTTCAGTCTGTCCCTCCTCATAGGCTTTTTATATGGGCACAAAATCCAGAAAGTCTGCTGGTGGCAATGATAAATCTGATTTCCAAGATTTGGTGTATAGCAAAACATTAACAACGCCACAACTTTTGTGTTACTTCATTCTTGCTCATTCATTTGTGTACATTTATCTGTGCTTTCAAGACAAAACAGCAGTGTCTCAGGGGATTGGTAATTGGATAGAGAGCCTTTCACCTCTGGGTCAGGAGCTCAGATTTGTGACAGGTCAGTACTGCCTGGGAGCTGCTGTCATGTGGCCCTTTATGGAATGGTGGTCCCACTTTGCTGCCTTGAGAGCAGGTGTCTTCAGCACAGACCAAACCTGAGGGTGCCAGTGCAAAACCAAGTGTTGGTAGAAAAGAGGGATTGCACTTGGGTATAATGCTCCCAGTTTGCATGAACTTAAAAAAAGAAACAAGTCAAGGGAGCAAGTGGACGTGTCTGGATGCTCAGCTGGTGTAGAATCTGGCATAAATAAATGAAGTGTAGTTGCTGTGGTATCACCAGCTGATTAAAACAGAGCTCACCGTGGTTGGGCTGTTTTAGTAATCTAAAGGTTAATGACATTAAAGTAATATTTTAAGTAGAGATGAATTATCAATCCAGGTACCTTAGAAATAAAATCACATTCTAAAAAAATCCAGGCTTCCTGAAATTTGGAATAACACTAATTCTTCCCTCTTGTGACGCCCTGAGATAACCATACAGTCACGGTTAATGGATTTTACTGTTTGTTGTCCCCAAGGAGGTAAAATTTGATTTCAAAGATACATTAGTCTCCAACTTTTAATGACTCTCTGCTTTTAATGGCTTTGCCTGTGTTTCTGCCAGGGCAACAAACCCAGGCAAACAATTCTGAATTGTTGAGGTGAAGTGATGGAACAAGTGAGGACTTCCACCAAGGATGCTCCTAACACTAGGGGAGCATAAATGTCTCACAAGACTTAAAAAAAAAACTTTCAGCAGTTAAGAAGCAGTTTAGTTATCTCTGATATCAATGAAGTCTTGTTTAAGAGGAGTCTCAGCCTTTTCTGAGTGTCCAAGAGAAAGTAAGAGAACCATTTTCTCTAGAAAAAAATATTTCTGTTATGCTGAGATTTTTCTGCAGCATTTCAAGTCTGAGTTATTTTGGTACATTTTTTAACAGGAGCAATACAATAGCAAGGGTGTCTTAATTTTGTCATAAAAGTGAGATATTTATAAATTCTCCAAAGTAATTCTGTGCTTTAAAGGGCATATTCTCTGTACAGGGTGCATCATAGAAAGAAGTTGAACTTCTTTGAAATACAGACTTCAGCCTTAATTACAGAGTAGTGACTAGCACTTCCATTGCTTTAGGCTCAAAAATGATGGAGATAGAAAAGTAGCCCCTTCTGGGTAATTGCTTTTCTTCAAAATGGATAACTTATGTTCTCTTTCTTTAAACTCACTGTTCCCATGTCTGGTATAATTTAGGGAGCAGGCTAACACACTGGTTGTTGCTTTTTCTTACCTCAGAGCTGCTAGGTGAGGGGACAAAAAGACAAGCTAGAAAAAAGGAGAGGATTGAAATTACAGAATGGGTGGTGAAATGACATTTTTAGGGATGCAGCCTGTGTTGAATAATTCAGTCTTGTTTTCTGTGCACCCCTGGTTGTTGGTTATGGACAAGGACTAGAAGACTTGCCAGATGTCTTAAAAAAAAAAGTCAATTATCAAAGTGGTCTAACCCACTCTAGTGTCAGATTCCTTCACAAACTTGTACCTTGTGTCATTCATAGCTTACTGACTTAGTGTGTTTGTTTTTCAAAGTCTGACCTGATTTACTGTCTAGGAACAATTAGGGCCACGATGATACAAATACAGTATTCAAAGACATTTGCTTCAAAAGGATCAGTTTCAGCATTTACAAAACTGAAGGTGGTGGGATTCAGCTACAGATTAATCCAACCATTAGAAAAGGAGGCAAACGCTGCTTGTGCAAATACTTTCGCTACATCTAAATTGAATAAACTGAGGCTTTGGAAGAAGGAAGGGTAAAAATTCCAGCTGCCTCCTTTCTTTCTAGCTGAAACTTGGAGGTACGAGGGCGTAGCTAAGCTTACCTTATCCAGTCACCCAGAAAAAGACACCACTTGAATGCACTCTCTGAATAGAAGGCACAATGGTAACAGCAACGTCACACAACAGAATGGCTTCTGCCAAATCGCCTTAGCCTTTCTGCATGATCACCAGGATCAGCAATCTGCTCACCAGCCCATTCTCTAGGTTTTGCTGTAGCAGTATGCTTTAATTTTACTCTTGCACCCAATGAGAAACAAACAATTCTTGAGAGATGGTTTAAAGGGAAAAAAAACACAACGAAAGAAATGTCACAATCCAGAAGAGCCAAATATTGGAAGGTGAAGGGAAGATCAAGAAGGAATTGCTTGCTACAGAACTTCATTAAAACCATTTATTAGCTTTGTAATGCCTAACATTCTTCTGGCTCTATAGTTTTTTTTTCATGTAGGGGTGGATAAGGGTGCATTTCACTTTCATTTGCATTCTTGATCCCTGCTGCTCTGTTTATGGCATTGATGCTATTCATACAGTCTTTGCAATATTAATTTTTAATTTATGATGCTCATTAGGAGACACTTAAAACAGAACAATTATCATTTATCTTGATATATTATTTACTAAGACTTGCTGTCATGGTTAGGGACCTGTGATTAGTGGGAGGGGAATAAAAAGCAGTTCCAAAAGGTGTGTGGCTGAATGGACTGAATCTGAGGAAATGGATGTCACCACCGAAGTCCTGAAGTTCTGATGCCTAAGCAAAAGGCTTGCAGCACCTAATCAAAACTCAGGAGGAACCTCTGAAGACAAGACTGGGACAGCGCTTAATGAACCTGCAGGATAATATTAATGAAACTCTCCTGTAAACAACCAGCTCATCAATTATTCATCCTGCTTTTGTCCTGGTACTTTACTGTCTTCCCTTTTTGTCTCAATATGATTACCCTTTTTTTTTTTATTCCCTGTACCCTCATTTTCCTTTTGTCGTTTTGCTGACATGTGCCCCTGGTAGCACTTCCTCCCTGGGAAATTCTGTTTCTGGAGGCAACTGCACAGTATCCACAGGAGCAAGATAGGTAAATTGTGCTCTTTGAAGGCATTTGGATAAACATGCTGCATTTATTAAGACTTAGTAAACCAGATCCCTGACATGACAGCTTTGGATTTGTTAAAGGCTACCGCACTGGTGACTGGTAAAGAATTATTTATGCATTTCTCAACAAATTTGTAGGATTTTGTAAGTTATTGTGATAATATCTATATAGAAGTCTGTATGCCAAAAAAAAGAATTGCAAATAGCAGTGACCTACTAGGAGTATATAGACATGCTCTTTCCCTCTTCCAAAACTGTCCCTCTCACAGGACTTTTAAGAATCCCTGCCTTTAGTCTCTGAGTTCCCAGGTTGTTTATAATGTATGCTTGTGCAGAAGAGAAGGCAAGTTGGATGTTTCTGAGCCTGATAATTGAAACTCTGCATCTGAAACCAATTGTGGTATTTTTGACTCTGTTTTATTTAGTTATTTTTAGACTTCCTGAAAGGGGTATTATTTCTGTTTGTTTTCTGTTTGACATCAAAGCAGGAACAACAAATTACAAATTACAATTACTAATTTTGTAATCTATTCCCTGGACCCTTGGCTTTCAATTTTTTGAACCAATGCACAGCAGCAGTGGAACTGTATGTATAAAACCTCAAGGGCCAATACCATCAAACACCTTTGAGACACATGCACCAGTCCCTGCCTCTTTTCTGCTGAAAATCTTGACACTGCAACTAATCTCAAAGGAAACCACTGTATTGATAAACTATATTTTCTAGGGGGAAGGATAGGGAAGGAATTATAAATTATGAGGTTCAGCAATTCTGGCACTTTTTTTTTTTTTTCTTCCACCTTCTGGATTTTTCAAGCTTGTATTTAGAGTGTATTTATATCAGAAGGGGAAAACAAAAAAAAAAAATCCCCTGTTGGGTGTTATGGGAAAGCTGATACAACAGTCTATGATGACTCCTTCAAAATAATGTAATGAGGACAGCACACAATGCTGCAGCTTGTAATTATGCTATGTAGCATGTTTCACCTCCAAGCCAGTTTAAAACCTTACCAGATTTATCTTTGCAGCACTCCTGTGGACAAGGTATGTAGGCATTGTTAGCCTCTTTGTTATGTTGTATCAGAACTTCATTAGGCCCTGGGATGCAAATACAAATAGGCACGGGAAAATGTATTCAGCACACAAGTCAGTTGTCCCTGTTATTTTGCACCCTGTTGTAGATTCAGATCCTTTTCTAAAGAAAGCACTGCAGAATGATTTCTGCCCCTTCCCCAGCAAGACCAGCTCTGACTACTGCTGTAAATAATTGCTGTTTAGTTAGTCATATGCTAAACCTTAGAATATTTATCTGACGATATTTTTTTTCCTCACTAATTGACAAGACATTCCCGAAGAGTTCCCTTATTTTTAGACCACACGAACTCATTTAGACAGAATTTTAAAAACCGCTGCCACAGTTTGGAGATGCAAATCCCGTGGTCTGGTACGACACGAGCGCTCAGAGCCGCAGCCTGACCCAGGCGCGAGCGACGTGACACATCCACGTGTCAAACTGCAGCCCCACGCAGGAATTAGCTTGTCTCCTGGAAACCTTCTAGCTGTGTTAGCGTGGCGTGCTCCCAGGCTTGCTGTGAGGGAGCAGGGGGATGAGGAGACAGGCAGCGTTACGCTTGTACGGTGATAAATGGAGGTCTCCTCATGCCCCTGTGCTCTGGCTGTACGCAGGCACCAGGATTCGAACAGCCCGTCTGAAAATGAGGGTTGGATTGAAATCAAGACGCTCTAGACTTTTCTAGCCACTCCAGCTGGTTGTACAGGGTTTCATTCATCACCTCCAAGGAACGTTTTTGGGTTAGCCTTACATCTTTCCAACCAAATCCAACCTTAGCTGCTCTGGTAATTTAATGTTAGAATTGCAATTTACTATAAACCTTCTTAGCAGGCAGGTAATCAACTTAACAGAGTTTATTGCACAAGCAGCTGTTCAGCAATCTAATATTATTATTCTTTTTTTTTTTTCTACCTGTTATTTGCAGCTGCAGAACAGGATAAATCCACATTAGTTCCAGTCTGCCTGACAAACAATCTCATCTCTGCCATGTTCTAATTTTCGATAACTTTCAAGACCTGGCTTCTGCGAACTATGAAGCACATAAATTGAACAAAATAACTTTGAATAAAACAAGCCTGCTTAGTTTCTCTGGTTTACATGCCATAGGCTTGGCAGTTATATGGCATGTTAGTGATTTCTTTCTGTTTGTTTGGTTTTGGCTTCTGCTTTTTCTGTTTGTTTTCGAAAGGGGTTTACCGATGTTTGTCAGTGGTTAGTGGAATTGCTAATGTTTTAACATGATAAGGAGAATAACCCCAGGTGCTTATAGCATTTGAAGCAAGGCACAGCAACGAGGTGAGATGAATAGGCGTGTTCTTTCTAAAGATGGTATGTGCAGTAACAATATCAGGGCTTTTAAACCACGGTCTTGTTTCCCTAAAGCATTCTTCATAATCGCATTCAGCTTTCATTGAACGTGGCAAGGGGGGAAAACTGATAGTGTGCATGTCACTGCATAGCATGGCATAGCTCTTTTAATGCTGGCCCTTTATAATCTTTGTAGGGTTTTGTAACTTTCCTGATTTTTGCCCAGGGATAACTTTTCTCTTATTTTAACATAGTTCCTTTTGTCTGGTTTGGCCAGTAATTGACTTTGTCCTTTTTTCATTTATTTCTCTGCCTCCTGGTTGTAGCATCTTCTCCCTGGAGTCTCAGGTTAGAAGTTTTCCCTTTTGTGAAACCATGACAGGTGCCTAATTGAATGATGAATGTCCCTTTATTACTCTGTAATTGAACTGCCAGCTTTTTGATTGGTTTGTGGAGATGCTCCACTCCTCATCAAGCACTGCGGGGGGCTCCAGGGCTGGCAGGCTGGGCCTACCCTCCATCTGTCTAATCACATCTCTCCCCTACTTGGGTTTTGGGTGGGGAGGGGGCTCGGGGGGGGGAGGAAAGTCATAATAAATTATGCTAATTCGGCGTCGCCGTGACAATAAGAATATCGCATTGTTACGTGCGTGGTGGCGGCAAATGCGAGAAGACGTTTTGTCGTCGTGGCTGCCTGGCCTGACAGGCCCCCGATGAAGATTAATGGCCCTCACCTGAGTGACAGAGCGGGGGATTGTGGGGCAGAGAGGGTCATTCATCATACTCTGACAGGTGTCATTCACTCCGACAGCCGCACCGCTGTCGCCTGGATAGCGGTTCCATTTTTCTGCCGGTTAAGCAAGGAGTTTAATAACATCCCCAGAATTAAAACTCATTCTTTGTAGCAGGTCTGACAGCTGAAAATAAGAAAATCAATTCTTCACATGTTATAGCACAGTTAACTGACTAGGGTTTTGACTTTAATTTAGTCTTTGGGCTGAATTTCAAGTAGGCTGCTTTTGTAAGACATCATCTATTAAAATTTACCAATAGCACTAACTTCACTTTTATTATTATGTCTGGATTAAAATGCAGCCTTTAATAGTGGATGTCATCTTCATTTGGTGCAAGCTCAAGATCTTACAGCTCTGGTGAGGGATATTCGACTTCAGCCTCATTAGTGATGTTTATAGCTTCTCTCTTCATTAATATTGATCCCTTAAACTACAGAGAAAAACAAGACAGACACTAATACGAACCACTTTGTATCATTAAACTGTTTGGATTTCTCGGTTTCAGCCATTGTGGCAAGCTGAATAAAATATTTCAGAAATAAAAGAAAAAAAAAAAGAAGAGACAGCACGAACTTCTGGCTACTCTTGGTGGGAAGAACCAGTTTAGCCTTATGGCCCTGTGCTGCTGCTGGCTTTGTTCTTCCAAGTGGGGCTGGCTAATCCTGGGGAAGGCTTGGAAACAGCCCCTGAGAAAACAGCACTAAAATAACAACCTTACTATGTGTTTAATGTCTGGTGAAGCTAGGACAAAAATGTTTGTTGCCTGTTTCATTTAACTTGTTAAGACTGTTGTAGCCAAGGGACAGGCGTGACTAGTCGGAAGCTCTGCCATGGCAACATGAATGAAGAGGACAGATTGATGTCTGTTTGTGTAACTTAGGGGGTTTGTGATTCATCAGTGCGACACCAGCACGAAAAACACAGCCAGGATGCAGAAAAGTGTGAGACCAAGGGTTTCCAGTGGGCCTGGAAGCATTTCTGTTGCTGTATGAGGTCAGAATGGAGCCCTATCCACAGAAGTGTGTGTAGTGTGGGTCAGTGTAACCTAGGAGGATTAATTCCATGTGGAGTAAGTGCCAGAAAAAGGCTGCTAGGGTGATCAGGAAAATGCAGAACTGTCTTACAAGGAGAGAACAAAGGACCTCAGCTTGTCTGGACTAATGGAATGAGGGCTGAGGAGGACTGTGACTGCTCTCTACAAATACTTCAGGGGAAGTAAACGTGGGGAGCTGAGGAGAGGACAGTCTTGGTGGGACAGCCCAGGGCATTTCTTCCTGTCCTGTGTTCTTATAAAGCAAGTAATTTGTCTCCATGTAGATAATAAATCAAGAACTGAAAGAAATTGCATGTGGACCTCTCAGTGTCACTGAGATGTGGGGAAGGAAAGGTTTTGTTTAGAGGTGGGGAGGGAGGACAGGAATTTGTCACATGTTAGGATATTTCTTTCTGTCTCTGTTGCAAGTGGAGAGGGAGTGTAGGACAGCCAGGCTCATCCACAGACTCTCATTCAGGTATCCAGAGTTATATGAGAGAAGTTTGTACACCTCAGTGATGTGAATAAGGAGTTCTGTGCTTATTTTGTTTTATAGAGAGCATACAGTTACAGTAAGCTTTGAATTCTTGTAAATTTTTCCCTCTACTCAATGTAAAATGTTAATTATATCCTTGTGAGGCTACTCTGCTTTGAAAGGAAAAATTTTCTCCTCTGTTTGTTGTTAATGCTATGAGTGAGCTGTGCTTAAACAGGGTAGAGGTAAACTGGATGCATAGAGTAGGAAAGCAATTTGACTATACAAAGTAATAGATAACATTTTACAAGTCTCTATTTGGTCTTAGCTGATTGTGTATATGTGTGGTGTTTCTTTCCAGTGCAAAGGAGAGGCATGAAGCACTTTTTCTTTTTCTGAAATCATTGACAAATGATGTTCTCTCTAGTTCCTGCAGGTTACTGCAGTTTTTTGCACATGAGGCATTAAGTAATAACATAATATTGGGCAGCCTCTGATGTCAGAAGAGGAATATTGTATGGATGACACTGTAGATACATATAAAGGTGAAGGAATGTATCTGACCAAAAATTATGTGTAGTGGCATGTTTAGGACCTGTCTGACTCTTGAAAATTAAATAGCACCTTGGGCTCTATTTGGTTCCAGTCTCAGACTGGATTGGAGGAGAAGGATCATCAGTGCGTTGAATTGATAAGATAAATTGCTCATAAGTTTGCTATTATTATTTATTAACTGTGCAGCCAAAATCATGTTTATTCTGAATATTTTTAATGTGCAGCTATGTGGTGTATGAGTGAAGTGAAAATAGAGAAGTGGAAGGGCTCTAGGTGTTTTCCAGTAGAATGATTGCTCTTGTCTTCAGTATCACTCATAGAAATTAGGATTGGTTTAAAATTATGTGAGTCACTGAATATTTGGAAAGCAAGTCTTTTCACTAAAGGCAGGTTTTTCATAAGGCAACTCTAAATAAAGAAATGCTTATGAACCTGAAGAAATATGCCCTCTAATGACTTTTATTTCAGGTAATAAGAGAAACATAATTAAAACACGCCTTTTACCTCACTAATGCAAATGCCTCTATGTTAGGTTACTTCAGTTTTTCCCTTCTCAATCTGGCTGACCCTGCACTCCAAAAAAAAGACTCAATGAGAGTTACACATGCAAAAAATAGGAACTTCACAGGCAGAAATACCTGCCTGTAGGAATAAATTAACACAGGTTTGTTGTTTGGGGTATCTTTTTTCCTTAAGCCACAGCTATAGGTATCTCACCTACCTTTTCTCATAATTGTCATTCTAACCTGATGACAAACAGTTGCCCTGGAATTTCCATGTATTTATGCCTTAGTGCAATTTATGTGCCAAGAGGCACCCAATGACTTGTCAGGAGGATACTGCAGGATCTTGCAGAAGTTTTGTCCCAAATAGAAAGTGAACATTTTGATTTTTTCTGTGGTAATTTTCCATAGAAGAAATTCTTAACATGCATATTGTGCCTGCCAGGCTTAGTCAATCACAAGGAAGTTATTTCTCTATTATAATCTATTAGGCAATAAAATCTATATACTAATCAGTTCCTCCAAGAATTTGTACTAATTGAAGGGTACTGGAAAATTTTGGATACTTCACTCTAGCAGTTGCTGAAGACAGGATGTGCTCTTACAACATCAAGGTGGGAAAAGTGATACTGAAGGCCATAAAGTGAGTGGGTGACTACTATGACTCCACTGTGTTTTGCCAAAATCTGACTTCTTTCTGTAGTTTAACATTAAAAAGTAACAATGTATAGAACTTGCTACTCAACATCATCCAAAAGGACAGGATAATACGTAATTCCAGTTTAGGAAGTGCTGACCCTGGTGAATTGTGAGGCTGAGATGAGATTAGCACCCTGTTCTGCATTCCCTCAGACAAGCTGGCCTAGTTACTTTAAGATGTAGGAAGGTATTAACCAGTGCAAATAAAAATAGCAAAAGGAGTGCTAAAGTAGGTTCTTACTGAGCTGACTGTACTTTCTGTTCTAATTATTTGCACTAAGACACTAAGCACTGTTGATAGTTCATTCTTTTTTTTCTTTTTTTCTTTTTTTTCCCACCATGAATCCTGGCACCTGTACATCGTGGCTTTTTTCTGGGTAATCACATCTGTATGGAAATCTCCAACAATATTTTGGGTTTTTGAGTGGATTCTTATAACACTACTTAAACCAAAAGAAATTTATTTCTACAGCATGGCCAGGTGCCTGGCTGAGGTGAAGGTTTCACTGACTATACAGAGCCTTAATGACAAGAGTAAATGAAATCTTTTGGGCATTTGAAGTAGATTTCCCAGCCATCCACAAGTTTGCTAACCTATCCAGAAGGAAACTCTTAACTACCCATGCCTAGATACCACCATGGGAAATCTTGAGTATTACTATGTCCACTTTCTACTGTGCTCTCATCCAACTAAAATCAACAAAGTCAACTAACTTAGCTGAGTGGACTGATTTTTAATTTTACCATTAGATATTGACCATTGTGTCAGCTGTTTTGTGGTTATAAAAAGGCATTCAATTCAATTTTTATGTAAGCAATACTTTTATCCAAGATAGCTTCAGATGCATAGTCACTGATGAAAGTGTAAAGTATTTAAAGTTTGATATGAAGTGTACAGCAATGAGAGCATGACTTAAAGAGGAGGTTATGCAGGCAATCTGATTCTAGCAGGCTCAATTACAGTAGAAGCTAATTTGATAGGGATCATAGACCTACACTGTAGCCAATTAGTAGGATGAAACTGGAGTACACACAACAAAAGGGCCTGATAATAAGCAAAGTGCTTAGGAACAGAAGCCAAATGAAAATGAAATAAAAGGCTGTCATCCAAAAATCTCTGGTCTTGAGAACATGGGACAGCCTCCAAATGGATGATTATGGCATTTATCACAAGGTACATTGGGTCAAAACACCCATTAATGTTGGTGCAGAAATTTTATAAACAGGAAACTACATAAAGAAAAAGGTGATTTGGAAAAGGAAGAAAATGTTAATCTAATCTGCTATCAGTTCTCTTGGATCTACAAAGGGAACATACCTGCTTAAATTCATTTTGCCTTTCAGATCATAATTCCTTGTCTGAGTTAGGGTCCTGTTTGCTTTAGGTTTGGTGGTGGCACTCTAGCAGAGAGAGGTATTTCCAGAGGCTGGACCAACCTAGAGTGATGAGGGAGCCAATATACTTTTATCAGTGCCAGTTTCACCTGACAGGCAGGAGCTCAGGGTGTGTTTCACCAGATTAAAACTTAAATATCCTGTAGAATGAGGTGGATTTGCTCTAGCTGCAGGAGAACAAATGGAGGGTTGGACACTTGGCCCCAAACACAGGTGACACTGCAGGTAGAGGGCACTTCAGGGCACAATGGCAGAAAATAAGATGTATGATTTAAGGTATAATGCTGCAGAATGACTTTGGCAAGCTACAGATGATGTTACCAGAATCTAAAAGAGTTACAGTAAATAACATTTGTCAGATTGGTAATATGAACTATTGGGTGATCTTGTGGAAACTGAGCTAATGGCACAGGGGCACAGTGAGGGGATCAATCAAGGAAGCCTCTAGGAAAGGAAGTACTCTCCTAAGGAATGCTGCTTGAAAAGGTTTCGGGCAGAAGGAATGAAAATGACACTGCAAGTAGAAATAACAAAGATAGACCTCACCACATTGGGGTTAAAAATTCTGAGGGTGTTTGAGAGACAAGAGACATATCAAAGAAAATTCATTTGAGATCATGCTGAGGAGTCCCATTGGAACCATGATAATAGATTAATTTTAAGGCCTGAAAAGACCTTTATGTTTATTACTTTTGTAATACAAACCAAAGCACCTTATCTTTTAAATTCACATTAAGCTGCTAATGTTTATTATCTGAGTATACCAGATGCTTAAGCTAAGAAGGCTTCTTTCCAGAAGATTTCAAATTGTTAAAAATATACCATCTTTTCCTTGCTTTAACTGTTCCCTTTGTTAATTATTAATTTTGTCTTTGTGGCTACCAAATATTTCATCATCTTGCACATATTTGTTGCTGATTTAGAGATCAACACATATGGATGTCTTTCATTTATATTCAAAAGTGGATAACTTCATCATGTGATGCAATAATCAGACTCCTAACCTTTTTTTGGGTAACCTAGACATGTTACAGAAGTGTGTCACTCAATGTTATTGCCTTTAACCAAAAAGCAATTTTATTCATAATTGTTTGGTTGATAAAACCTGTCTTTTTTTCTCCCCATCATAAACTAATGAAGTAATTAGTATTAATTAGCATTAATTTGAATCTTAGTTTTATACATATCTCATCCAAAATCAGTGTTTTCATAGCTTTTCAAAAGGCCAATGTCAGGCTGTTCAACTTAGCATTATCTTAATTATCCTATTTATGCTTTCTAGTCATTAGCCTTCTTACAGACAGTGGATGAAGCAAATCAAAGACATGGATGGAAAATCTGTGGCCTGGATGCCACAAAGAAATTGAGCTAAAGAGCTCCTATACCATGGCTGGCAAAAACCCCTGTAGTTTTCAGGATGTCAGCACTGGAAGTTTACCAGTTTACACAGGTAAACAGTGACCTGTTCCTCACAAAGTAAAAATGGGGAGTCTCTAAATCTGCTATAAAAAGTTGAAAGAATACTGTGTTGTTGTGTGGCTGTGGATGAGCAGAACCCTTTTAGCTTACACTGGGACTAATCTCTGGGCTTTATAAGCCCTTTAGAACTGGAGGTGCCTAGCCAAGAAAGAAATTCTTGCACTTTAAATTCTTCTTGGTCTGGATTTTGAATTTTTGTTAATAAAGCACAAATTGCTTAGAAAATTGTCAGGGTTTGCTGTTGAAAACCTCCTGGGGACCGAATTTGAATTCATGCCTGTTTGGGTAGGGACCTCACAGCAGAGATCTCTCTGCAGTGGACAGTTCTGTTCAGATCAGGTGTCAGCCTTTTAGAGCATGTTCCTCTTCCTCCTTAATGTCAGGATCAGGCAGATGCAGGCTCTGTTGATGCTCTTTTATGGTGATACACCAAATTATTAATGCAAATCTGTTCAGAAAAATTCACCTGGTATTACTCAAGGTAAAAAACTCATAACCTGTGAAACTGACTGGGATAATGTTCAGCTTACATCCTCCTGGTATATTTCCTAGAAAGAGGGTGTATGTTAAAATCCAGATATCTGCATTTATTGTAAAGGTGGGAAATTATTTACCATTTTTTTTCAGATAAATTTGGAGAATCTGCTTGGAAGGAAATGGTAGTGATAATATTTTCATTGTTCTTTGTAGGTAATAGCAGATTTCAGGTTATTTTGTTATTCTTCCCTGAAATTTCAGCTGCAAGTTCATCTGTTGAAGGATTTGACACCTGAGAAATAGCATCAGATATAAAATATTAGTATAACAGGTTGCAGTTTTCCACAAGAATGAAAAAAATATTGTGCTGTTTAAAATATTCTTAATTTATGGACATCAGACAACAGTCTGGAAACATACTCAGTCTGTAATACTATAGGAACCACTTCAGGTATCACTGCTACTCTAATTCTTGAGGCATTAATGTTGATGATAAACATGAAAAAAGAAATACTTTCAGTATGTTGAAAGAAGTATGCTGTGGCAGCAGAAATGCAGAAAATGCTAGTAACTCTTCCTTATAGGCTCTCCATGGGAGTAACCGTATTCCAAGTCCATCCCACTGCGTTAAACTCTCAGCTGAGTTATATGGTAATTATCCCTTGCTCCCTATTGAAAGGTCTGGAGTTTACAGGAGTCATGGTGTCACTCTGAAATTTGTACTGGTAATGACACATACAGCTAAATTCTTAATTTAGCCATCTCAGTTAAGTGTCTGAAGCTCAGTGAGATGAATCTCCAGGCTTAAAATTTCCTGACTTTGGTGTCCCTGTTGGCAAAGCAAAGGTAGCTGAGAGAAGAATGCCCTGATTCAACAATGCTCAAGTGAAGTCTTTCATTAAGTTAATAGAAATGTAGAATAATTTCCTTCAGAAAATGACTCTGGAGGTCATCTGGAGCATCCTTATAGGCAACAGCTGATGATGGCTCCTAGTGGACAGTCCTGCTTTTAGTTACTGTCTTGCTGAAGGTTAGGTTCTTGTACATAGTGGAGAAACAAAAAACAAACAAACAAACAACAACTAAAGCCAAAATCTCATTAAATTTAGTGTAACTATGGTGGCTCATTCATATAAATTAATAAATATCATCATGTCATAACATGATTAAGGAATAAAGCCAAGTGGTTTTAGTTGAAGTTTTCTACATTTAGAAAATTTATATAGGAAATACAGCCGAGATGATGTAAAGTTGAAGTACTTCTGAAGGTGAGCAGTGTGGGACATAGCTAGATCTAATTAAACACACCAAAATTAGCATAGAGACAAAATGAAAAAATAAATGTAATCACAGGGGACAAGTAATTCTAATTAAATTAAAAAAAAAAGTCAATTAAAAAAGTTGTATTTAAAACTGAGAAAAATATCTATGTAGAAGACCTTGGGGAGATTCATTAAAAAGTAACTACATAAGCTGAGAAAAAAACTTACCTTTGCTGCTTATCTGCAGTCCCAGTTGCAGAAGGGTCTGGTTAATCTGAAGGCTTTGTGATCATACTGCTATGAAAATTTCTACCAACACAATGTACTGGTTCTTTCCATACACATATTGAGGTATTAGGACATGGGTTGGACTTGATGATCTTGAAGGTCTCTTCCAACCTAGTGATTCTGTGATTCCTTAGATGGACTAATGTTTGCTTTCATTGAATGTGTTTTGGTATAGGAAACTAGCCAATTAGTAATTTTTAAACTAGTGCTTTAAAACATCAGTGCTAGACCCAAACAGTCCCCAGTGACTACAGCAGATTACTAGCAAAGCTGTCCAGGTGTATGTTGGTAATGATAGATTGGGTAAAACTGCAACACAAGTTGTAGTTGAAGCGCTGTAAGTGGTGCTTCATCAGTAAATCTAATGCTGCTGCAACCCACCAGGAACAAGAAACACAAGGCTGCTGAGAGAATGAAGAAATCAAAGGAGTTTGTATCCAAGATTTAACAAAACATGTCACCTGATGACACCATTATTCTCTGGTCTTATGACACTGCCTTCCATTTCTCAGGCTTTTCCATTTATGACAGAATATACCTTAACCATTTGGTGACGCTGCACTTCCATTACCTGCTGTGTCTGTCCCTTTCTAAATAAAATTATTCTACTTTTTGTGTTTCTCTTATAATGCAACATGGGAGAGAATTTCTTGGCTCCCTTCCTAGCTCCAAGGTGTTTAATGTAAAAGCTGATGTGCTTTTAAATGTTCTGTGCATCTCCAGTGTTAGAAAGTCAGCTTAAACCCTGGGACCATTACTATCTGCTTACAGATTTAGAACAGAAGATCAACTGGCTTGATCCTTTTTGTTTTGGTTTATTTTTTAAATCCCTAACATTCTTCTCCCTTTTATTTTTTAAAATTTGACAGGCCTGGAGTTGTGGAGCACTAGAGAATGACCACAACAGAAGCTGCAAGTGCTCACCTGTGCCAGTTGGTGCAAACATCTACAGGGATGTGGTGACCCTCTCAGGGATACAGGTGCTTCTACCATCCCAACCTATAATTAGAAAAATTGGGAAAAGAATACAAAAGCCTGGGGCTCAGATAGCTTGCTTATCTAAAAGTGTTTTGCTGTTTGCAGAGCACCTCTTGAAAATGAGGCTGGCACACCTCAATTTCTGCAGCTGCTGGATTGCATCAGTATTTAGAGCTTTTTGTTATCCTCAGTTTCCACTTTAGCTTGCTGTCAGAAGTCTCCTCTGCCTGATTTTCTTCCTTCCTGTGCTGCACCATCCGTGTTTGCTACAGATGTGGGAAGCAGAGGTTAAACCCTTTCCTCCCCCCAGTCCCTTTTTTGGTCTGTTTTCAAATAATGATGCCATTATCTTTCAGCAGCAAGACTGGATAGCATTAGGTATCTCCATTCATTCAGTACATCAGTCAAACCAGCCAAAGAATATATTAGATAGAATCACAACTTTATCTGTCCAATACATAATATACCAACGTAGCACAAGAAGGGCTGCTCAAATTGATTGAATTGGGTTTTCCTACAGAGCTGCTTTGTGTCTAGTGGGAAATATTCTGTATCAAACAATCTACATGAACAGCAGCCGTGGTGTGACTAATCTCAGCAATGCTAATACTGAATAATCTCAGGAAACTTGAACAGGAGGATCAATGTTCCACTCACTTCATATAAATGGCCTATATTATAAAACTCATCAGATAAAGGTTAGCTACTGCTACATTTAGAACCCCACATGTATGACACAGGTGGGGTATAGCAAGCACAAACCCTGATCTCACAGGCAAGATCTAAGTGACTAAAAAGCCATCAATAGACATGCCTTAAAAGAAATTAAAAAAAAAAAAATAAAAAAAAAAGCTTCCTTCTGTTTCATAGTTATTATAGTCTATATTATTATAGTCTATTTCACTGTTATTAAACAGTGATCTCCATATAAATTTTTCCATACTGGACTTTTTGTGTCCAACCCTTTAAAAGAGTAAGTTAGTCACCTGGGCCAACTGCAGAAGGACAGAGTGTTTGAAGATTCCAGGGTGATGGAAGATTGTCAGCATTAGCCTGCAGAGAAAATAAAAATCCTGGAAACAGTGCCCAGGGGAGTATGAAATTGGATCTTCTGCTAGGAAAAGCTTTCAGCTGAAGAGAACTTGTTTGAGCTTTCTCTCATGGTGTGTAATAACGTTTGTACAATTTCCCATTCCAGGTTGTAGAAGGCCAGGGCTGGTGGCTTTGATGCAGCTTGGCTCAGGCAGGAGGGAAGATGAGCTCCAAGGGTTTGCTTCCCTGAGGGAGATGGTGTTTGGCACAGTGGGAGAAGAGAGTGAGAAGCAGTGACCTGAAGAACACGAGTTCAGCTCCCAGCCACCACTTTTTATTCTGCTGTTCTCACTAGTGCTGCCTCTACAGTTTGAGCAGTTAGTGATAGATCACTTCTGTTCAGGGAGATCATCTGGTTAGAAAGCCATTTCTTTGGGGGGATTGTTTGGATGTTTTGTTTGTTTCCTATTTTCTTTTTCTCTTTAAGTTCTAAAAGCTAACTGCTAAATAATTCCTCTTCTGTTCTAATTCTGAGGTTTTGTGTACTGCCTTTTCCCAACAGCTGTACCAGGACAGTGCTGCAGTGGGGCCTGTCTTTTACTCTGTTTTTCCCCCTTTTCTATCATGCTAAAAATCACACTGATGGAACTTTTTGATTTAGACCTTTGTTGTCTCAAAGAAAGAGGAAATTATTTATAATCAGAGGGGGACAGGTTTTCATCACTGTAGATTGATGCATGTTTTAGAGCATTCACCTTTAAGGTGTCCAGAATACAATCTGCTAGATCCTCTGTGGATTGTAAATTTCTAGAGTTGGGCTTCTTTTTTCATTTTGTCTGCTGAGGAAAGCTTTATGATCACTCTTACATTATCTTGTCTGTAGTACTGTGGACTGGGCCCCTTCTTCCTATCAGGAAGCCTTTTCTTTACTTTCATACCAATAAAGTGTTTCTTAGACCAGGGTTCATTCCTAATAAGCAACTTGAGAATTTCCCTGAACTAAGAAATATTTTTCCCCTCTGTGTGCCCTAAGCTTCAAGAATATCAAGGCGCCTACATGCTTTGAATCTAAGACAGAGCTTACAATCTAACAGCTTTTTTATCACCTTCCATCAAGCAAAAAAGCCTCCAGGTGGATTAAGCTGTGTGTATGGGAAGCTTACAAGGTAGCAGGTGTCAAGTCCCAGTAAAGGTCATTCCATTAGAGCTATTCTCTTCTCAGACACAGCTTTCCTTGTGGACTCCTGTAAAACTGCCACTGAGACACTGGTGCACTGCTTTGCAGGGCAGGGATGTTGAGCAAAATGCTGAAGCATGCACAGCCTATTTGCCCAGGGATTTTAGGCTGGAGTCTAGCTGTAGGAATGTGGCCCAGATAAAATACAGTGGCACTGATAGAGACTGGAAGCAGGGTAGGAAAAATACCTTCCCATGTTTCTGTTCCAGCCACCCGAAAAGGTCCAGATTAGCTAGACAGGGTATTGACAGTATACCATAGAAAAAGTTGTGAGTTGTTAAAAAGAATTAAAAATCAAAATCCTTGTTTTATTATGATTGAGGGCCTGGAAGAGCTTGAAATATACTTGATGCTTCCCATTGTCTATTGTTGCCAGATCAAAGGAGAAAGACTTGCTGTAAAAATGAGTAAAAATCATGTGACAACTCATGCTGCCAGACATTTCAAGGCATGAGCAGACAGCATTCAGTCAGCACTCTTGGATCATATTTCTGATTGTATCTTCACAAAAAACAGGGATCAGAAACAGAATTTCCTTTTCTTCTTTTTTCTTTTTTTTTTTTTCTTTTCCCTTCAATGGGAATGATGTAACATGAGGAGCTCCAGCCATACCTGTGCACCTTTCTTGCCCAGACTGCACCGTGCAGCTTTGCCCCTGGGTGTAGGCTTATGGGGGGGTGAGCAGGAGGTGAAGGGTGGAAGAGGCCAGCACTGCACAATGATAAAATTGCTCTAAGTGACATCTCAGGCAGGAAGAGTTTGGAAAGCTTTAGTCAAACTTGTGCTGTTTCAAAGCACGCTGTATGGAATCTTGCATGCCTATTTAAAAATTAAAGCTGAGGAAGTGACTTGCAGCAGGCAACCATCCTCCTGAAAACTGACCTTACAGAAACCAGACTATACTGTGAGAAAAAGATGGTGGGAAATCTAATCAGATAAGCACAAACAGCAATGAATTCAAAGCCTCAGTGTATCTGTGAAGGTGAAAACCTTCCACACCTAACCAGTTACGTTAAGAACATTGCAAAGGAGTTGTGATTCTGCTGCTTCTGTCTTCACCTCAAATATCTTGAGCAAATACCAGTTTTCAGCCAGTAAAGATGAGCCACTGATTAACTGACTTGTCAATAAAACAAATGTTACTACCAGATGATAATCCACGATGATAAACCATCTGAAAATATATGCATAAAAGTTGTGAAGGATCTTAAACTGGAGAGGCTGAACCACTGGGAAGAAAGTGCTAAAGTAATCTATTATATCAGAAGACAAAAAGTAGCACAGGCTCTAGCTGGCATGTTTTCATATGGCATATTGGCAGATTTAATATGGCCAGAAAAGATCCACTTGAGAACTTACTTGGATTTCTGAAAAATTTTTGATCATCAAGAAGCATTACTGCAAGTTTTGTAATGGGTTTTTCTGAATGCGAGAGGCTCAGTGGTGTGAGTGTTAAGAAGTTATTGAACATCAGCTGATCCAACAGCAGTCTGTGTACATGCCCTTAGCCTGCAGCAAGAGTGAGAAACTTTGGATTGCCTATATCCTCTTCACAGAAACACTGCAACTCTGCTTGGTTTTGTAGAATGGTATAAAAAAGATGATTTAAACATCCCTGTTTACTGTTCCACAAAAGCAGGAATCAGAAGTTATGTCAGAAAATTAAAGGTGAATCAGTTGAAAGGTGTTAAGAGAGTCACTTTGTAGGCAATGGATGCGTAACCTGGTGGAAACTGGTCACATGAATCCTCACAGTTCTCATTTTAGGTCAGGTTTAGACATTTCTGTGCACATTCATATTAGATGGCGATAAAAATAACCCTGAGAGCAAACAAACCTTTAGGCTTTGGAACATAAACTGTGCTTGAGTAATAAGGTAAGAGAGGATGGTGCTAGGCCCTACCTGTTCACTGGAGGGTTTCCTTTGCTTAACCACTGGGGATTTTTGTCTTGGCTCCCTGATAGAGGGGCCTGTCCAATATGTCAATTCTTGTGTTTTTTCCTTGTGTGACATGGCTATCAGTTGAATCATACATTATATCATGGCTCCATAGTAGACTTCTGCTCTCAGTTACTGACTTTCAGCAGCTCCACTCCTATTCTTGCTGAATTTTAAAGTCCCTGTTGATTTGGTGGTGCAATTGTTCATGTTTCTTTTAAACATACTCTTCATGTTGATCCTACTTGGCAAATGGTAGTAAGCTTGTGAGCTTTGAAGGCTGGCTTGAAAACTATGAACATCTGAAGATCTTGTGCCCTTTTTTCCTTTTAAATATTTTATCTTCCAGCTTGGAATTATTCATTGGATTAACATGTGAACTGCTCCCATTGGAAAGAGGCTGGCTGTGAGGATTTTCCCTGCATTTCTTCTTGAAAGGAGACTGCTGATGTTAGGAGCCACTGTTCTTGTAGCATGGCTGGCATTGAGAGAGTGTTTTCTCCAGAGAGAGACTCTTTGGTTGGGAGCAGCTGCTGTTGGCAAGGCTGGCTGGAAGAGATCTTGTCCCTGGTGGTTTGGGCTGAGTGGAGACCCTGTTGCAGGGAAGTGCTGCTGCTGGAGCAGAGCCAGGGTGGGGTGAGTGAGCACGGGAGGCTCTTAGCAGAAGAGCTCCTCTCACAAAGAGCCCATCCCCAATATCCTTAACCAAGCAGGGTTTGGGGGGCTGTGGGCTCCCGGTGCCAGCGGCACGTCTCCAGGGATGGATCCAATAGCTGGGACTGCAGTAAAGGCTTTGTGTGTCTTTGTGTGTGCTGAGTGTTTGTTTACCTTGTCCAGCCATGATTTGTATCACACTTAGAGCCTGTTTGATTTAGTTCAGCCACTGTTGTCATATTTAATATTTTAGTGTGTGTTTAATAAACACAGCGAAACCTGCACAACTCTCCGCCTCTTTTAGGCATCCCCTGTCTTTGGGAACAACTTTAAGACATCCCCTAGGTTTCTCTTGCAGATTTGTCTGACCTTTAGTAAAACTTGCCTTCAGCCAAGCTGCTGAGCTTTGCTGCTCCCTTGGGTGAACTTCCTAAGACAGGTTTCAGTCTGTTTCACTAATAATAATTTGGTTTTCTTCTGTGTGAATGTGCACGGTCTGGCTGTTTTTTTTCTTTTTTCACTTCTGTTCTGGAGTTGACTTTTGCTCAGGTGATCCTGTTCTATTCTGCATTGGGTTACTCAGCAATAATAATATATTTAGATTATTCTCTTTCACCGATTTCTTTTAAGAGAAATAATGTATCTCATGCACAAGGTGGAGTTAGTTTATGCACATACAAAAATGTATACACATACACATTTTCTTTAGCATTTTTGGGTCACTGTCAATTATTTCACTTTCCTTTTCTATTTTTTGCTATTTTATATTTCAGTGAGTGTTTCATATTGTAGTGGATGGTACATGTCTGGGACTTACACATGACTTTACTTCTGGCACAACTAACTCCTTTGGTGTTTAGAAGTAAAAAAGCAGTACATAGAAATTCAAGATTGTATTTTGTGCTACCAGCCTCTCTTATCTATAGACAGTAAAAGAAAATGTCTTCCTGCAAGTTATCTGCACAGAAGGAAGCTAATATGTTCCTAATTAAATAGGAAGGGAAACCAAGGAACATGAAGCTACCTATTCACAGCTAATTTTAGGCTTTTGTTTAGCAGTGCTGACTTAGAGACACTGATGTACCTGCAGAGGGCCCTGGAGGGTGTGTCAGCTTAAATAATATGCTGTACCCTGTGTCAGGAGCTCCAGGCCTTGGCTGAAGTGGAATTCAGGCTCCCAGACCTCCTTGAAGCACTGCTGAGATTCTGGAGTTGGAGCAGAGTATTTCAGACTACCACACTGAACATCTGTGTTTTAACTATAAGACTGTGCTTGCTCTTTTTAATTTTTTTTTATTTTTTATTTTTTTATTTTTTATTTTTAATTTTTTTAAATTTTTTATTTTTAATTTTTTATTTTTTAATTTTTTATTTTTTATTTTTATTTTTTATTTTTTATTTTTTATTTTTTTAATTTTTTTTTTATTTTTTTATTTTTTAATTTTTTTAATTTTTTATTTTTTAATTTTTTTTTTAAATTTTTTTAATTTTTTTATTTTTTAGAATTGACCTAGATCTCCGTTGTGTTTAATTTTCTTTTTTAAATTTACCCTTGATATGCTCCAGCCAGCTCAGCCTTTGTTGGTTAGAAGGCATCAGTCCTGCTCTGTCAATGCAAACCAAACCACTTTTTTTTTTTCACTTTTTTAATCCATGCAAGGATTTATTTGGTGATGTTGGAAAAAGGTGCAGCAGGAAGCAAATTGTCAATTACTTCACAATCTCTCTTTCAGCTGGGTTTAGATAAGGGATTATTCAAGAGGCAGGAAAAATGTATGTTTATCATGGTGATGGTTTTAATTCTAAATAATCTATGATTACAGAATCAAAAAGGTTTGGGTTGGAAGGGACCTTAGAGATCCTCTAGTTCTGAATCCTCTGCCATGAGCAGAGACACCTTCCACTAGAAAAGGTTTCTCAAAGTCCCATCCAAACTGGCTTTGAACACTTCCAGGCTTGGGGCAACCACAATTTTCTGGACAATCAATGACAGTTCTCACCAACATCACAGTAAAGAATTTCTTCCAAATATCTAATTCTATTCTTTCAGTTTAAGGCCATTCTTCTTTGTCCTGTCACTCCGTGCCCTTGTCAAAAGTCCTCCACCATGCTCTTGGGCCCCATTTAGAAACCACAGTGAGGTTTCCTTGTAGTCTTCTCTTCTCCAGGCAGAACAACCCCAGCTCTCTCAGCTCTCTTCACAGCAGAGGTGCTTCATCCTTCTAATCACCTTCCTGACCTTTCTCCTGGCTCCCTCCAGTAGCTCCACATCCTTCCTGTGCTGGGGCCTCCAGATCTGTATTTCAGTGGGGTACCACAAGAACAGAATCACCTCCCTCGACCTTCTGCCCAGGCTGCTTTTGGTGCAGCCCAGCATACAGCTCTCTGGCAAGCAAAAATTGGGGATTTTGATAACTCCAGAAATATACACATTGATGCTTGAGCATCTAATGCTAGTTATGCATTTTGGTTTTTTTAAAGAAAGAAAGAACAAAATTCTCTGGCAATAACTGCTGTGAGTCACATTATAGCTGCAAATGTGTTTTGTGGCAGGAAAGAAGGAAGTCAGGAGAGAATCTGAGCAGTGGAACTGTCTTGCTGCTTTGTCTGCAGAGACTCTGCACAACCACTTACCTGGTCCTCCCAATGGCAGGAAAAAAATGGGGCACAGGAAGGGGGAATTGGTTGTGATGTGCATATATACATATGAACACTCAGGTATTTCCACATGAATAAAACTATGGTGCTTACCAGAGCTGCATATTCTGTCCCAGGCTAGATTAAAAATGAGTTTGCATACATTTTCTGTCAGAATCATTTCATTTAAAAAAAAAAAAAAAAAAAAAGGCTTAAACATAGGAACAACACACAAAATAAAAAAAATCCCTAAGCTTCGTGGCCTCCTTTTTTTCTCCCATTGAAACCAGAAATCTCACTTGTAAATGTATAATCAAGGACAGGTCTTGTTAGTTCACTGGAGCTAGAGGTAGAGAACCACTGTATCATTATTATTTGGCTTCAATGTGACATCTGGTGGTGCCCAAATAAAAAAAAAATATCTTCAAGTGCACCTCAGAAGGTCTCATTGTTCACCACATAAAATGATAAAATTTACTCAGAGTTTTCATCTATTAAAAAAACAAGAAACAGGCAAAAGATATTTCTGTTTAACAGACAACCACTGCCCAGATTTGAGAGTAGGGCTGGCCTTGAATATCTTCTGCACATCTGTAATCCCAGTGCACAGCACACTGCATAAATTGTGTTTGGCAAGAATGGCATGTGCACAGAGGCTGTGTCTTGGGTCATAGGCATGTGCATCCTTTTGCATCCTTTACTGCTTCCTCAGAGCCAGCTGGGCCATAGATTATTTGGATATTATTTGAATCCAAATTCTTGAATATGTTTTCACACACCAACACACATGTACATGTAATGCACTTGGCTCAAGATTTTCCAAAGACAGCCATGAGGCTGGAGCCTCAATAAGCCAGTTTTTGAAAGGCCTGGTTTTTCAGGGAATGCTGTACATCTCATGACCATCATTCTAGATGGCTGAAGTTCATCTGCTCAATGCTATTGTTTTCTTTTGACAGTAGGACTCTGAATCCCACAAAACCCCTGTGTTTTCCTCACAGAAATGAAGACCCAACTAAGTGTTTTGTCATGGTTGGTGACACTGATAAGAAGAAACCTTGCAAAGCATAATATGCTATCAAAAATTACCTTTTTATTCCCCCCTCTAACACATGTTAAATTAGCCAATAAGCCTTGAAGCTGTGCATACCTGATGATTAATTTATGCTATTTTGTGAGTGGTTTTCTTTGAAAAAAAGCTTCTATCACACTAGATTTACAACATTGCAGAGTTTCACAATGTTGCAATGCTGTCTTCAATTCAGCCGCTTCATATTGAAATTTCACACACAATAATTGGCTGACCTTCACAGCTATGGCAGAAACTAATTAAAGCTGTAAGGCTTTGCTAGTTATGCTTTTGTGAAATGTGAAGTTTGGTGATAATGAAATATGGGGTGCAGATGCTATTGTCTCAGATAGTCTGTGTCCTTGGTTCACACTAATGAAGAACAGCAATTATTAAACAAAACGTATTTTCAACCATTAATTATTTGTGTTTTGATAGACTAAATGTCCCAGCAGCAGCTCCTTCTTCTTCACTTCTTCAAAAAGTCATTTAATGTAATTTTACAAGCAAATGGGAGAGTCCTGAGGATGCTGCAAGAGACTTTTACTGCATTTGGAGGATTGGCTTTAGACTCATTCTGTGGTGCATTGCACAAGAAACTGCACCATGAATAAAGGAGTGTTTTAGATGGGGTGATATTAAAGTTTGGGGATTTCATTCCTCTAGATGGAATCTGAGTAACACAATCATTATTTTGTTGTTAGATTCATAAAGAAGACAGAAATGAGTACATGCTTTTGTGGGTGGATGGAAAAGGGCTACATCCTGCAGTCCATCTTTCTTACCCATTTAAATGTGTCCTCTGTGATCTCACTTGCTTCAGCAGAAGCAGAAGTTGATTTTTAATTATGGTCAATTGGAGAAGATGCTCAGGTGTCCTCTCATTCTCAAGAATGACTGTTGGGAGAACATGGGGAAAAAATTTTTGATTTCCCCCACTGAGCTGAAATGTGGACTGTGTGCATGTACCCTTATCTTTCTCTTACGTTTGTGAGCTTAGTACTATAGTTTCATTAATTTACTATAGTTTCATAAATTTAGAACCACTATGGCTTGTGTCTTCCAGACCCCTCCATTTATTTCTGTTCTTTCTTTTTTTCCCCCTATACCTCCTGCCAGTCCTTCCCTGTGTCATTCCCCCCAATGCTATGTGGGTTTCATGAACAGCCATTTCTCCTTTCATCTGCCAAGATGATCTGTTTAATGTCAACTTGGTGTGATCTTGTTCTGCTTGAGGGTTACTGCTCAGATTAGCTGGGGGAAGGACTTCACACTTCTTGGAGATACCCAGCTAGAGCAGCTGCACCTGTGGCTCCTTCACTTTATGCTCGATTCACCTTTTGGAGGGTGTTGGGTGGATGCTTGTTGTGTTGTGCTTTGTTTTGTTGTCTCCCTTCTCTAGCCCATGATGCTCTGAAGTTTCCATGCCCACTGCAAGCAGCAGAGGTATTTGTACCAAGCTGAGGTGGAATATGTGCAGTCTGAGATGACAGCTGCCACCAGTGACATGTACATGTGACAAGGTGTGCAGCAGCTATGAATGCTGGGGGTCACAGAGCTGAAGGCATGGAAGCAATGAAAATCTGGGAGATACCATTAGAAACCATGACCTTCCCCTTACTGAAGTGACCAGTCTAAAAAACAGCAATTAAAAAGACTTCAGCGGTAATCCCTATGGAATTTCTTAGGAACTGGATGACTCCTTTGAGCACCCCAGCCTGGCCATCGAGCAACAGAGGTCTTCCATTAGAGTAGTGTTTTGTAGAGACAAATGATTTAAATATTTGCTGTTTACTTCAATACTGTTTCTCTTCCCATGTTCTCAACATCTGAAACATCAAGCCTTCAATGATTAAATATATACATTGATAGTAAGAGTTTCATAACTGCTGTTAAATACCATTATATTTTTGTCCATTCTTGGAAATACAGTATTGTCCTGCCTGGAAGCTGTAATCATATAGAAGAATAATTATTTACAGAAATAACTGTTTCAGGGGATTCTTTTCCATAAGCATTCAACTGTGGGTTTGTAGATAATGGTTTAGGAAAAGAGCATATGTATGTGCTACATACTTATGCATCTTGAATAGATACTGTACCTCAAAAACAGAGAAGGAAAACTGAGACAGAATTAGAGACTTCTTATTCCTCCTCCCTGGACTGATATCCAAGGGTTGCTTCGTTTAATTCTGGTATTTTTTTTGAGTAAGTCTCTCTGAGAGTCTTAGCCCTTTAAATACCTAAATATCTTCAGATCATTAACATACTTCCTCAACTGGGAATTTTGCATTCTCCAAACAAGCCAAACAGCAACTTGTTCAGGATTGTCAATAATGATGTTTACTAGATTTTCCTGCCCCTGGAGTACTCTCCTCCTGGAGTTACTGCCAGAGAGAGTCCAGAAATGGTATCAAATCCAGGTAGATGTGGCCAGCATGGCTCCCAGTGATAAATCCTAGTCTTAAATGTGTGTGTGTGGCTTTCCTCTTCCTCGGGCAGGGTTTTCTTTATCTAGGCATCATCCAAGGGCTGCCTGAAGAGCAGCCCTGGATGCAGAGGACATGTGCCCCTCCAGCCCAGCCTTGACCATGGTGCCTTCTTTCTATTGGCACTGTTGGCCACAGAGGTTTTCACTTGACTTGGCTTCTGTATATTCATGTAGCACCCTATATAAAATATATATAACATTTAACATTATATATATATAACATTTAACATTATATATATATAACATTTAACATATTTTATAGACCTTGACATACATGCATGAAAAACAGAGGTACTGTCAGTGCTTGGTGGCCGTAATTAAGATTTCAAGGCAACGGAACAATATGTACTGATATTACAACACTTACTGTAAAACTGAAGTTTTCCAGGCTTTTTCACTCATGTCTGTTCCAGATTTTGATGGCATCTTGGCTGTAGCAAGTTTCTCTTTGAGCATCTACGGAAAAGTATGGATGGGGGGTGTGTGCATGTGCGTGTTTGGGCACACACGAACGCAAATTGCACAACAAGGCAGTTTCCTATTAGCTTCACTTTACAGCTTCTGATGTTTACTGTGACAAATTTCAGTAAGAGGGGATTTTGTATGCTGATTTATTTGTGAGGCCAGCTGTGTGACATTCATACTTTGAATTTTTGAGTTTTTGAGTGACCTGCTTTCTGTGACTTTTGAAAGAGAATCTGGCATAGAAGAGTGAAATTAAATGAGTGAGTCACCACTTGCACTTAAAATACATTTGAAATTACCAAAAGCTTTAGTTTTTTCCGAACTATATTAAAACTATAGCAGGAAGATGAAATTCAGCATTCCTGATGCAATCTGACAAACACATGGAACACAATTGCTTGTAGTAGTGGTGTTTACAAGGTGCAAAGATGTCAGCGTGCAGGGGAGAGGGGTGAGGTTTTACAGCTCGGTGAAAAGGATATTCCCTGTGATGTAAATATTTTAGCAAGCAAGACTGTAATAAAGTAAAACTAATGAAAGACCAACAAACTACTAATCTTCTAATCCTGGAGAATAAATGAGCCTTTCAAAAAACCCAAATCCCAGAACTATAAAGACATTATTTCCAATAGCTTGGCAAATGCAATACTTTACTGTGTTACTATTTGCCTTTCTGTTAGTATATATAAATTTATGTGTGCAAAAGTGTAATTTACAGGTCTTGTCTTTCTTGTTCACAAAGAGAAACGAGAAGTAATATAAAAGTAGGTGCTTCTGATGATGTAAATTTCAGCTTCTTAAAATTATTCCCTGGATTCCTTCGACTGATGATGTGTTAGCTCATATCACAGCCATGGCAGAGTCCAAACATGGGCCTGAAATTTCCTGATTGCCTCTGTTATTTGAACTTTTTTGCGTTCTTGATCTCTGACTGATAGCTTCTCTTTCTTCAAGTGTTTTGACAGCTCCAGGGTTAAAGAGTAGTACCTTCAGAAAGCTCTATTGTGAAGTTTAGTAATCGACACCAATAACATAACAACATTAAATCATCCACTTTTTTATTTTTCTTTTTTTTTTTTTTTATTTTTTAGTGGATAAGCCAGTCTGCTTGTAAATATGTTAAAGGATAGTGTGTAGGTGGAAGAAGAATTATGCTACTATTTTAAGAGCTAATAAATCTTTATTTAAGCAAGGGACCGCTAAAATTTAATTAGGCATATAAAAGCAGAGATCATTCTAAGGGTAAAAATATGCCAATTCTCACAAGTAAAGACATCTGCTTTATAGAAAAAGAGTAATTTAAAGTGTACTTCCCTGTTACTATGTCAATAGAAAAGCTGGTTACAGGAGTTTAAGTTTAAAAAATGAGCAAAAAAAGAAAAAAAATAATAATTTCAGGCTGTACACATGGGTATAAAAAGGTGCTATGCAGTTAGTAATCTTGCCTGCTCCGCTTGGTAGTGTTATTGCCAACAAAGAACCTCTCTAATTCCTGAAGGACAGCCTTTTGAAAATAGCATCTCACCAGCACACAGTTGGTGCTCTGCAGCCAGGCCTCAGCACACGGGTGAGCTGAAGCCTTTCTTAGCATTAGCTAGGATGCCTTAGAGAAGGGTGCTGCTCATGGAAACCTTTGTGCACATCATGAAATAAATTGTGACTGGCATGAAAAGTCAGACTAAGTCATTTTGGAAGAGGAAAATTACATTGGACAACACATTGCTCTTGGCGGGTTTGCTCATGTGCCAGCCAGTGTTCTAGTAGGCACCAGGGGGAAAAAAAAAAGAGGAATTCCTGATTTTTGCATGTGACATAAGTTGTTCCTCTGGTAAGCTCAGTGTCACCATGGCAGTAAAAATAAAGCATCTTTTTCTCCCTCAGCATTACCAACATCTCGGAAAAATCCTTGAAATTTTGTACCCTCTAAATCTGTTGTTCAGTAAAGAAAAAAAAAAAGCTAAAACTACATGGCCTATTAAAGGATCTCTTAAATTTACAAATCTGTATCCAGCTAAAATAAGCACCTTCTCTAGACTGCATTTTTTAATGAGCTCTGTCACACCTGTGGAAGTTACCCTGAGTTTTATTTCTGTCTGAGCTAAAAAGCCAGGCAGCACAGGCTGCTCCCCTGCTCTGCTATGGCTGTGAGTGCAGCACCCTCAGCTCTGCACAGGGGCTGGTCACCAAACTGCAGGTGTGGGTTATTATCATGCAGATTGCTCATAAACATTGCTGTGAGTGTTGAAGAGTCTGTGAAAAGATGATAGGGGCTGCTTTTGTATCACCCTGGATAAGTGTCTCTCCACTTGGGTGTGCTTCTTACCTGGAATGTGTGGCAGGGCAGAGCTTTGGACAGCGGAGCGCAGAGCTCACCCCTGGGGCTTTGCTTGCTTTCCCAACACAATTATCAAATAACAAATACTCTTTCCTTCTGCCCAACTAGGACACAGTCTTTGACCTTTCCTACTCTTCCTGTTTTACTAGCCCCTAAGACCTCCGGAATCTTTTCGGAGCCATCATGTGGAGCCTCACGGAGTGCAGGCACAGCTACGTGGTGTAACAAATTGTCTGAGCAAATTGCTGAACCTATGCCGAAGATTTTGAAGAGCAGCTTATACAAATATCTGTCAAAAATAACATGGTGCAGCTCATCCTGCTCAAAGGGCAGGACATACAATGTAAATGGCCTTTTAATTAAGGTCACCCTGCTTTCTGTGTTTATTTGATTATGCTAAAACTATCTGAGAACAAACTCTTATCTTAACATAATAAGTTTTAAGCCTGTGTTTTGCCAAGTGAGGGGTACCAGAATGACATACTAGAAGTTATCTAAAAGGCTGCCTTCTCAGCAGGGCTTATGTTTATGTTGCTGCCCATTCATCTTTTTGTTTTCTCTGGGAACATGACACAATCCAGGAAAGCTCATTCTGTGGGGCAGACTCCTTTAAATGCCATGTACTGCTTGCTCTAGGCAAGGATAGTCACAACTTGGCTAAGGAAGGTGTCTCTCATGTCTCAGCTTTCAACATTAATTTGTTCTGGCGAGAGTGCCATATGTACACTGAGTTACTCACATTCATATAAGAAACTGAACTTGTGATAGGATCTAAATGCTTTTGATTAGACTTGAACATACAGATTCTGGGATTTGCCTTCTCTAGGGCTAAAGAAACATAACAATTTCATATATCCAATGCTTCCAGTTTTTTGAAAAACTAAGGAATGTTATTAGTGACACTTGTGCATGCAGCATTCTGGTTTGCACATAAAATTCTAATTCTTGTATTCAGTTGTCTTGATTTCCTTTGTTTTGTAGGGTAGACAGTGCTTCAGTAGCTAGTATTTTTTGCTTACAATTTGAACAGTTAAGGTGTGGATATAATTCTGTTGGCAGAAGAAAACCTTTGGTCTCTAGTGAACTTACAGCGTAATGTGAATAAACTCCTGTTATTGATGATGTAGACCAAAGCAGATATTTTGAACTAAACATACTGGACAAAAGGGGACACCTTCTGCCTTCCTTTCTATCTGCATGATCCCATAGTGGCCTGCTGGACAGATGGTTTGGTTATGACATGGTGAATTGCAAAGATTTTTGTTTCTCTAAAGTAATTGTTTGTACAAATCACAGACCTCGTATGCGTAAAATTCCAGCCAGATGTTGAAACCAGAAATGAATCATGTCACCACAAGTCATTGATCTTGCTGGGAACTGTGGTGGTACCTCTGGTGATTTGCAGTGGGACATGTTAGTTGGGAGCAGAGGAATAGCAATGGCTTCCCTTGGAGCAAATTCCTGATGTTTAGAGATGTGATCTGCAGCTGCTAATTTGCTGATACTGTAGCTTGGATCATTCACAGTGTTTGAACTGAAACCTTTTGGATCTAAAATAATCAAGACTACTGATTTACCCAAAGTAGAGAGATTTTTGTATGAGCTCCTCTCTCTCTTTCCTAATTCCCCATATATTCCACACATATATATTCTTCCTCTGCCCATATCTATAGCTGATGCAGGAGTAATACCTGGAATTCTCCAGTTTCTCCCAAATTGCCTAGCTATTGCATTCTTTACTTACCACAAGGCAGGCTGCAAGAAAATGCATCTCACAGGTTTTCACACAGGAATGCCATACAAAGTCACGCTGAGATTTCATCAGACGATCTCGGCGGCTAGATTGTGAATGTGAGTGGAGTGGCTAGGCAGTGCCTGACAAATCCGAGAAGATTTTAGCACCTTCCAGAAAAAGATGTCTGCAAGCTAGCTAGGACAGAAGCTGAGGAGAAGCACTACTAGCAGACTAGCAGAAGGGCAGCTAACTTTAGAGGTGACATCAGTTAGACTTTGTGTGGCTCCGGGAAAGATCTCTGAAATTTGAGCCTATAACAAAATGATATTTAGCCCCATGTGGAGTCTTGGTAACACAGGACTGGGCCAATAAAAGTCATGACAGAAAGCTGGAATGAGCATTGAGGCTAGCACAGGAAGGGCTAGAAGAGTTTGGGAGAGCTAGAAGAGGAATGCAGAGGTGAAGATGAGGTGATGTGAAAGAAGACGAGGACAAGCACCGAAACCAAAGGCTGGATGCAGTTCTAAGGAATATTTAAGATAAACTCTGACAACGGAAAATGTTACTTAGCTTTGAGCTCTGCATGTGCATCCCAGTCTGCTCCTAGCTTTCTGTTGGGATGAGATGCAGGAGCTCTGAGGAAAAGCTCAGAGGTGAGCTGTGGTGGTATCCCATGGCACACAGGAAGGTTCCTCCAGGTCTGCCCGCTGAGGAGCCAGGAGTGCAGGATGGGATGGAGTGGGGACTCCCTTCCCTTTCTTCAGACTGGTCCTCAGTCTGTGGGAAACAGACAGATCCTTCCATCCACTTTCACTCTAGACACCTTGCTGAATGATTCCCATGCTCTGTTCATTTTCTAACACTGTATGGCCACTGCTAAACATCAGAGAGAAGGCTTGGGCTGGAGCTGTGTGGAAAACTTGTCAGATTAGTGATAGGCTCTGTCTCTGTTTTTAAATAAGTGCCTTCTGCTTTCAGATAAATTGTGAACAGATCCACAGCAGAGACAAAGCCATTTTGAGTAAAGCAAAGACCTTCTGTCAATAGTGGCAGTTGAAGGATTGGATCCCACTATTCCTTGTTTGTCTGTAGCTTTGAAATACTATTTTTTTGCACCTCTGTCCTTTCAGGAGTGAACCTCTGAAAAGGTTATGTGTTCTGAGAGCAAACCAGAATCTAAATATAGGAGAAAAAAAAATAGATTAGTTGTCTAGATTTTGAGAACTATGGATTCTAACCCATCCCCTTTAGCTGACGGCTCCTGCTGGCTAACAGACAGGCACAGTATCCTGTCTTCCCCCTCCCACCTCAAACTCTGCTGCTGCCATTTCTCTTCTTGCAGAGGACAGGCAGCATAAAGGACAACAGTTTAGAGGAGAGATGTGACTCCAGTTCAGTAACACGATCCCTTTACAACTCTGTTTCATGAAAACTTCTTCCCTTTTCCTGTGGTAACACAAGGGAAATATTTGTTTGCTACACATGCTTTATTTAGATAAAGGAACAAGGGGGACAGTGTCTTACCAGCATTTAGAAATCAAAGAGGTTAGAGACTAATTCAGCCTGTTAATAATCTGTTGTTATATAGAATTCTGCTATTTATGTGACACTAATAAATGTTTGAAAGGATATTTGCTTTTTTTTTACCCTTCTGCTACGTAGAAGCAGTAACTGGCTAAACAAGAGCCCGAAGCCGGCACATGCAGCCTCTGTTAATATGGTTCAAATAACAATTTCTTTTCTGCCTGTTCACAAAAATAAACAGAATGAAAGAAAAATAAAAGTGTCAGTAACAACATCTTGCAACTTAGAAAAAAAGATTTGAATTACTAGTAAACTTAACCCCATTGCACACTACCCCACCCCCTGCCCTAAAATCCAATTTAATTTCACATGTTTCTGGCTTTAGTTGCATACAGCTGTGTTATAGCTTAAAACAACTAATCTTTTTCTTTTCATTTTTCTGTTTTTTAATATATTTTTGGTTTACAGGAACTATTAGTTGTTTGAACACGTCTTGCAGCACATTTTCCTGTTTAAATTTATCCACAAAATACATAAATAAGGGGTTTGTACTGGGAATTTCTGTTCTGAATTGTATTTGAGGAATGCTTTTAAAGCAAGCTGAGGAAAGTGTTTCAGATGTGCTCATCCAATTTACACAGAATTAGAAAGGAAATTTTCTGCCTTAGAGTTCTATACTTACTGGGAAAATATTCACGTGTGGGGGTCTCATTTGCTTCTTGAGCGGTACCATTCGATCCTCAAATATGTTCTGATTAAGAATGTGGGGAAAGTCTGTGATAAATCCACGCAAAATATACATTAAAAAAATAAAAATAGAGACTTGCAGTGCGATAACCAGCCATCCCTGCAATCTCAGGCGTTGATTTTTCGGTGCTGAGCAGGAGCAAAGCCTCGCAGCCTGGTTGGGTTTAGGAATCTCCCCCCGATGGTGAACCCGGTGTGTTTGGGACACTTTTGTGATGGTACAGAAGGGTTTGAGCCCTGGGAGCCCAGCAGGGGGTAGCCAAGCACTGGCAACGAAGGAAGCCTCCAACTTTGAAGTATCCTTCATTCTAAGGACAGCAAGAGTCAGCCTGCACTCTCCAAAGAGATTTTGCTTCCTCCAGGCTTGGGTTTTTTACCCTGTTGGTGAGCAGTGGTGCTCTGCTTGCTGGGAGAAGCCACAGCACGGGAATTCACCATGCAGAATAATGTGCTGTCTCTCTTTCCCCCCTCCCCTTCACCTCTGGAATGTGGAGAGTTTAGATTGCTCAGGTGAACATGCCCCAGCTAAATCCTTGGAAGGCAAATGAGGGGAGGAACGGTTTTATTCTGATAAACTACTGTATTTTTGCAAGTGTTTGCATTTCTTGGCATAAAATAAAATTTTTTTTCTTTCTTTTTTTTTTTTTTTTTTTTTTTCCCAAAGCTGCTTGCCAAACGTGTACATAATTTGCTATGCCTATGGAGTTGCATCACTAAGTGAGGAAGCTATGCTTTCCAAACTGAGACTGGCAGCTGGCAAACATAAAATATCTCAATGTTGGCAAAGTCCCACAAAAAAAAAATTAGACACCTGGTTTTGAAAAATCCAAGGCTGGGTCTTCATTTAGTATAAAGCAAATGATCTTGAGCCTGTGCTCACTTGTCACAACTGAGAACTTGGTCACAACTGCTCCGTTTTGCAGCTGAATCTGTCTGCGATGGAAACTGAAAGTGCGTTCTGCTACCAGCCTGGAAAAATGCTGGAGAATATTTCTCCCTCTCAGCCCCTTCCCCAAGAGAAGCGTGGGACTTGGCTGGTTAGCTGGCATCCTGCAGAACGCAGGGATGCAGCAGTTTATGTTTGAAAAGCAGCTGCCCCTGACTCGTGCTGCACCCAGGCCTGCTGGCTTAGGGCAGGAGCCTGCCTTGCTAGGCACTGTCAACCAGGCTCCTGCAGGCAGCCAGGAGGCAGGCAGTAGGACCAGGAAAGGATTATTAGTGATCACTTAGGTGCCTGTCTCAAGCTCTGCTCTGCATGACTTTGATGGCCCTGCCTTTGTTCCTGGCCCCTGCTCCTTGTCTTGCTGCTCTCCGTTGGCGAAGCGCTGCCTGCGTGACTTGTGTGCTCCAGAAGTGGCTGGAGCCACTGAGGCTCTGGAGATTGGGTCAGTTCAAGTTTTGGCTCGACAGATGGAGGGGGAAAAGCCTTTCAGCCTTCAGAGGAGGTGGGGGAAGCAGCAGCAGGGCTGGTGGGAGCCACACAGTCTGCAGGAACGTGAGGCCCCCAAGGAGACGTCTCTGTCTTCTGCTGTGGCTCCGTTTGCTCAGGGAAGAATTAGCAGGAAAAAATACCCCCCACCACTCTCCAAGCTATGGTGTCCTGAAATTTCAGTGATTCCTTGTGCAAAAGTTTTGTGCTGTGCCCATGCTTGGTGGCACTGTGATATATTCTTTTGTCATTATTAGTGAGGAAGATGTAAATGCTTATTGTCATTCTTCCCCTAAAATTAAGGTGTTACTGCCTGTGCAGCTTGGGAAGCAACGTTCCTACCCTGTTATATATGCATATGAGATAATATATATATACATATAAGATAATGATTTTTTTAAGGAGGCAGTTGTGAAGGGAAGGAATGCTGCTTGATACCTGTTTAAGTGGATGTTAATATAAAAGCCCCTCAGTTTTGTGGAGCCCATACTTACCTTGCTGCTACCTACGCCAGGCTGCTCCTGTGTTGTTTCCTTTGTTCTGTTTTCCTCAGTGCAATGAACCCTTACGTTATGAGTTTCTGCTGTAGTTTTAACCTCTAATATGCAACCATTACAGCTTATCTCGTCTCCTAAATTACTCTAAAATCCAATTATAAAATCCTCTTTCCCTCAATAGCACACAACTTGCCACATTACTGAAATGCTGGGTAGCTCTTTTGTTTTTTCTAAATTAATAATAACTACCATTTTCCGTCTGCTCTTAGTATGGAAGTCTTTTATATCACTGTGCTGCTTTCCCATAATACATATTATGGTTCTTTTTTTATGCTAGTTATGTTTGGAAAAAACAAGAAAGATTTTGAAAAGATGTGCCAGTCAACTTCTGTGTATCAAAATATAACAATGAAAATCCTTAGTGGAAACTTAGCAGAAAATTCCCAATAGTAATGTATCCTGCCAGATGAAAATGGCAATTCATCACTTGGTGGACCATTTTTTTTTTTGGGCAGGAACAGTTGTTACTTCAAACCAGTTTCTAATGATTTCAAAATAAGGGTCCTGAGGTAACATGTCAAAAGAAATGCAACAGGGCAAGTGAAAAACTCTATATTCAAAATATTCAAAACTATTTGTGCCTTGCCATTATGTTTTCTAAATTTCTAGTAGGCTTTGTCTCATTTCTAAAATAATCAGCTTATAAAAACAGACGTGATTTACTTTGGAAGTTTATTAAATACACATCCTGAGTTCCTAGCTTTTCCTTTTTCAAAATGCTGCAGTTTCCATATTAATAGTCCAGACGCTGATTGTGTCCTGACACTAAATCTTTTGCTCTTAGAATATTAACTATGTTGATAAAACCACTAGCCTGTTTTTTAATAAACTCTCCAGTACCGTAAGCATTTTCTGAACCCCAGTGTGAAGATCTGGAGATAAAAGGAATGCAGTGGAAATAAAGATGAGAGCTTGAGTGAGATTTTCCAGAAGGGCTTGCTAATGGTAAATAACATCTTCACTTGGTCACATACAAGTGCATATATATACATATGATATATATAAAAATATATTTATATATATGTATATATGTATGTTTGTGTGTGTGTTACTTTAACCACACCATCCAGCGTTATCTAGTAATTAGTCAAGTGCAATAAATGAATCAAGGAATGTGTGCACAGCAATGAAGGCTTACCAAGGGAAGAGTTGTTTTTACAGATCCCATGCTGAAAGTTATCTCCCCTGGAACTGAATGGATTTTTGCAAGTTTACTATGAAGGTGTAAGAAACAGCCACAATCGTGTGTGCTGTGGGAACCATCCTCATGGGAGCTTCTTTTTGCCTCTTCATAGAAATTACACATGTAAGGATCAGAGTGTTGACTGTACTCTGGTATTTCTCCCATCCTACTTAATTGGACCTTAGCACCAAAATAAGGCCTCAAAGCTTGATTTTTAAAGGGCAGTGCTTGGCTTGTCCACCAGTGAAGTGAATGGCAAAACTCCAACTAGCTCCAGCAGTTGGTCTGAATGGACCCCAGCCCAGCTCCCTTTGGTTGAATGTTACTCACAGCCCCATCCTCTCTCCCAGGAGTTGAATGAAAATATTTTGTTGTTTTTCTGGGCTGGTGTATTCCAGTTTGGTGTTCTCATGCATTTCGTGTTTTGAGGTTATGCAGGGTTTTTTATTTTTTATTTCTTTTTTTTTTTTAATTGTATCTACTTCTTAAGTGACTGCTTCTTTGAGCTTGGGAAATCTATCACTTAATTTACTTTAGGTCATGATAAATAAACCTGTATCAGCACAGATGTAGAAGTCATTGAAAATATATATATGTATTTTAAATTGAAGTTCAAGGTAACATTTAGATGAATAATTATTTACTGTTTTGTAAATGATGACATATATGACAGCAATCATGCTTTAGTACAAGTGCTTTTCTGTTTTGAATGTCTCATTAGTTGCTTTCTAGGGTTGTACTGGTTTTTTAAGATTCAGATTCAAAATCTCTTCTGATTTCTGCTGTTAGGTTTTTGGCAGTGGGCCAGCTCCAGATATGCATAATATTTCACTGTTAGACCTTGCAAACAGAATATCCTGCTGTGCTAAAGAAAACATTGTGTTTCTTACCACATGAAAATAATCCATCACTTTTCAATCAGCACACATGTATACACTGGTGTGCTCACGCACACACACCCACCCTTCTACCTGCTTTTCCCATCACACTCCAGAAAAAAATTAATGACTGTGATGTGAAGGGTGGACTCTTTGTACATGATCCATTAAAGTACAAAATAATCAAAATATATCTAGCATCTGATCTGCAAAGCAACGTGGAGAGGCAAGCTGAGGAAATAGACCATCTGAAGACCTCTCTGACCTTCTTCAAGGAGCAGTATCTTTTTGTTTGTTTAAATGCTACATGGAAAGTGAGAATGTAAGTTTAAGGCAACCTAGAACATCCCTTTGAGCAGATCACCACTGCTGCATGGAATGCATTATATATAAAAAAGGAAAGAAGCATATCTATTGTACAACCCACGAAATACATGTTGCCTTGTTTAATGTGTGCAGCTAATCAGGAGAGATTTTCCCCCTTGGAAATTACACAGGAGGGAGTTTATTCACAGTGGAGCACAGGGAATATGTGGGTGCATGCCCACAGGCTGCAGGAAAAGTAATGTGAGTTCTTTCTTTTTGTTATGTTGTTCTGATATCACCATGCATTTATGACTCTTTTTCTATGCCACTGAAATCTGGGTATTTACCAAGGACAGTGATAACAGTATGCCATTTTAAGAACAGGGGTTAAACAAAAGAATAATTTAGCTACCTAAATTTGTCCTTTGTTTACAGGCAGACAACATATTGCATACCAGTACTCAAGTGCTGAAACTGTAGTCAATGAAACTACAGATAACTGAGGTGTAGTAGAGTAAATATCCTGTAATCCAACTAAGTATTTAGGCAGTATTTCACTGTGCAGTGAAGTTAGAACTCCAAGCAGGTGTTAAGTCCAAGGGGTTTTTCTTCTTAAATGTTGCCCCACTCTTCTGAACACAGCCACTGTAGGATGTCTCTACAGCAAACTGAGGGAGGGAGGGACCACTCAGAAGTGCTTTGCATCACCTATCATGAATCAATGAAGAGCCTGGAGGTGGGAGGAGTCATGATGTACAACTTCGTGGAAACTCCCTCTCTTCCCTCTGCATTCCTCAATATTTTGCTGAATGGGAATGGATTGGGAAATGTAAGAGGTGTAGGATATAGCTTTTTATGCCTACTAGTAATGCATCAACAAAATGCACATGGGCCATTCTGGTAGGTAAGATCAGGGGATCTCAGGAGGAATCTTTTTCTCACTGTCTTTCAAGGTATTAATATTTTTATCTTCCTGTGCCTTAGATCTAAATTCAAAGCAGTAGGGTGTGGTAGCTGAAAGAGCAGCACCAGAAGCGTGCAGTGGGCAAGGTGAAGAAGAGGCACTGAGAACTGGGGGAAGCACCAAGGCTCCAGGAACCTGGCTTTTAAATCCCAGCATTCTTCTCTGCTGCTCTTTAAGTATTTTCAGTCATGCACTTTTAGACCACCGAATTTTGAACTTCTGGTCACCCCTTTCTTCCAGATGTGAAAACAAGAGCTTGTCAGTGGAAAAAGGAGTTCTCAACAGAACTGTCACAATGCAATTTGTGACTTGAGTCAAAAATCAGAGATCTAGTCTGTTGCCATGATAATACTTGATTAAGATGACTTACCAGGCTGTCAGTTCAGCAGTTTTGTTGCCAGCCACTTATTTTTTTACTTTCTTAATTATTTTTTTGTTCTTTATCTAGGTTTAGGGGATTGGAAATTGATGCGATATATTCTGATATCTAAATAAAGCATGAGAACATTTGAACAGCCTTTTCAGGATTATTTTTTAAAACAAATTACTTTCCTTTGGAGTTCCATATCTTTCAGCTCCTTTTCCTTTTCCTTTTCTCTTTAAACATGGAGTTGTAAGAAGGAGAACATGGAAAGGGTAAATAACGAAAAAAGGTCTAGTGGTTGGAGAAATTATATTTATTTTCAGTCATGCTGACTCATGCCTGACCTTAACAAGGCAGGTACCCACTTTGTACTGAGAGATGTGTAAAATAGTTTTGGTTGAAACAAAAAGAAAATATGTATTTGTAGAAAAGACCAGAAATCTTTGCCAACATTTTTACTTGTGGAGAAATAAACAGTTTTCCACTAAATCAAGTCTGTTTGTCTGAATTTTCAGAGGTCAAGCCCAAATGGCGTTAACTGAAGCTGTGGTCACTCCAAAATATGGGGAATACCCTTTGTAGTGGTTTTCTGGTCTTAAATGTGAATAAAGTTTTGTGCAGTCTTCAAGAGACTCACTTTCCATGAGTGAAGAGCACAGTTCATTTTCCTCCCATACACTATACTTACACTGTGGAAACAGAATTACTCACTGATACTGTTCCATTTCAGTTAGTGACTCTTCAGAATGTTACCTCTTCATGTGCCTGCCTCTTCATTGTCTTCTCACCCCAATTAGAGGAGCATTTGAGCTTTGGCGTTGTATCTGAGCGTTTGTAACACACATGAAATGTCAGAAAATTTAATTTAATGAACAGCTTTTGCAGGTGGAGCTATTTACATTATTATGTTTCACACGGGAGTGTTTTCATCCAGCAGAAGCTGAAGAATGATGTCAGACAATCTGATGATCTCCTCTTTCAGAATGGCTTGCCTTTTTTAACTCCAGATTTCTGACAGTGCTATTTTTTATCCTGCTCGTTCAAAGGCTCCACAAAGAAAAATGTGAGGGGGAGATTGTGCATCTAACATGCAAAATGCTGTTCAGCCATGTAATTTGTTTTAATTTCATGTACTGCAGTGTAGAGAGCCCTGTCTGAACCACTTTATTGTTAATCCCCTGCTGCTGTGAGAAAAGCTGTTTTCACCTTTAGGGATGAGCGTGGACCCTTTCTTTGGCTCAGTCACCTCAGCAAGAGCATCCAGAGGAGGTGTCCAAGCTTCTCCTTTGTCCAGAATGTCTGCTGGCTTGACAGAATGGACTCTGAGGGCAGCAGGATGGAAGAGGAGGAATGAGAAGTAAGGCTGGGGGAAGAGATCTCTCATTATTTACTTTGGAGAGGGGTAGAAGAAATACTAGAAGAAATAAATCTGAGTCTTCTGGCAGAAAGAGACTGGAGGACAAACAGGTGACAAAGAGGTGAAATAGATGATGATAAAGCATGATGAAGTAGGGAAAAGAGCAGTACATGTGGAGCCTGGACCACCAAGAAATAGTTGATGCATAAAGTCAAATACCAGCAGTCCCCAAGTGACAGGCAGAGAAGAAAAATAACCAACCTAAGAGAAAAATTAACGTTTTAATAGGTTAAAATTTAGGTAAAATTTAGGTAAAATTTAGGTAAAATAGGTAAAATTTTTAATAAGGTTTTAATTTTTTTGGGTAAAACATGACCAAAAGTAAGAGAGGCAAGTGCAGTCAGCTAGTTGCTCCAAACACCTAAAAGTGCCAGATGGCACCATTTGGAGGAAGCATCCATCAGCAAAATGATAGGGTTTTTTGTTACTTACCATTGTAATATTTTTCCAGGTATTTCCTCTCTGCCTTCTAATGGCATTAGTCAAGAAAAAATCAGTCCTCAATCTCCCTGTACAAAATCACTCTTTTCTCTCTTTCCTTTTTTTGTAAGGAGACATTGTGACCAGAGAAAAATTTCCAATTGGAAAAGGTTTTATTACCAAGGAAGATGTGGATGACAAGGAGATGAAAAAGAAGACTAATTGAAAGGGATGCCTCCAGCACAGTTCAAGATTAATGTTCCTCCTAGTTTATCTCATATTTCTCCCACAGATGATGTTCCAACCATACATGTTTGTATGGTTAACACTGAGAGTAAAGAGCACAGAAGAACTCCTTGGAGTCTGCTCAGTTCCTGCCATCACCCTTTCAGGAATGGGGAAAAAACCAGCTATGTGATTCTTCACACCTTTGCACCAGGGTAAATGAGAGATTAGATGGGTTGTCTGGAAGGAGGTGCTATGGATGCTGACCAACACTGGACAAACCAGGCCACTTGTGCATTGTGTGGGGGAATTGTGGAGGTGCAATGATTTATACAATGAAGAGAGTCAAATGTGGTGGAGGTCTGATAAGTCAGAAATGCTCTAATTATAAGCTCAGATTCTTGGTATTATTTGGGGATATTCAAAATTATCTATCATGCTGGTAATTGCTAACAGCTTGCCTATATTTTAGATGTTTGTGTTTGCAATGCTATTTGGAGCCTTTAGAAAAATTATTACTATTCAAGAATTATAACGTGCAACTGCTGTGTACTTGATTTTCAAAAGTTGTGCACCTGACACAGGGAATGTGCACAAGGTGTTGGCCTCAGCAAGAGGTCCCTCTAGAAGTGAATGCCTAGAAGGAGACTGCTGTCCAAAGAATGACAGTAAGTTATTACCTTTTAAGCTGCATTTATATTTATTTTTCTAGTTAGTCACTTATTGTGTAAGACAAGGTGTATTGGGGAACAAGCTGATACAAATATATTTTAAAATACTTTAACATACAATACATGAAATATTTCCTGCAGAGTACTATATTCCTCTGAAAAGAGAATCAATGTAACTCTTTCCATGACCTGATTCACCTGAATTCAGATAGATATTCTGAAACTCTGTAACAGCAGAATAGGTCCTCCTGTCTGTCCCTTCTGGTACCTTTCATGGTTTTTTGTCCAGTTTTAAATGAAGCAGTCAAGGGGAATATCATCATCTGCCTAGCTTGCAAATCCCCTGTTGGAAAGCATTTCCTTTCTAGGACTCTTCTTCACCCTCTACCTTTCTTGTTTAATTTCATCCTGTTCAGGATGAATTTAACATTTTAGTTTAGCGTTGCAGCCATCTGCTTACATTTTTTCCTCTGGCCATCCTCATCTCTTGCTGTGACATCAGTCATTGTTTCTGGAGGAATCAAACTACAGCTACATGGGAAATTTGGGTTTTGAGCATTCCTCAGTCCCACAGCTGAAGGGAACCTACCTTGTTGTTCAGATCTAGAAAAAAATGTTGAGAATATTAAGGGATTACATTGCTAGAGCTTCACCCAGAAAGGTATCCTACAGACATTTCTTTTTCCTGCAGTGAAGATCCCAAATTTCCTTCTTTCCACATTCACATTGCAGTTCTGGGGATGTTATTTTCTCTCTGCCACAAAGAGTTCAGTTCACTGTATCCCTACTGTGTGAAATTTTAAAAGGTCCCTTTCACCTTCAGCTTTCCCAGGTACAATTTGATGCAAGTTTGTACCAATACTGACATTTTTTTATTTTTCAACCAGCTTTGAATTCTTGCACTTTGTACATGAAATTTTAACAGGCTGTTAAAACCTTGCCCATTTAAAACAAAGAATAACTGAAATCATAGGTTCTTTGAATGTGAATTTTCCTCATGTGTAGCAGATTGACACGAGGCTGAACATTCATCAGAAATCTTCTGTCCTCTGATTTACTGTGAATCACTTCACATTTACAGTGGAAGTACAGATAAAATCATATCCATAACACTGTGATGACTCTAAGTGGTGTGTTTAGCTGCTTTTTAGCAGACAGTTGAATCAAATAATTTTAGAAATCCCATACCAAAAAATGTTATTTTTCTCTCTATCTTTCACTCTCTCTCCACTACTGTGCATGTCTGGCTTTTTAGAACAAACTGAGTGTGCTCAATTTGTTCTATTACTGTGTCATTGATATTGATGTTTTGTTTACTGAATTATATTTGTGTTTGAGGCCTCTTTTATTTCCAAAATGTTTTGTTAAAGTCTTGCCTACATTAGACATTTTACTTTCTTCTCCTGTAAAGCATTTCATGATGTCCTGGTCCAGTAGGAAATTTTCTTGTTAAGTCTGGAAAGAGCTGCCATTACTCTGGATTTTTGGGGAAGCAGTGCAAACTTTACTGTCAGAGATATCACATCCCCCTTCTGTCCACCTGCTGTGTTTTTATGACTTAAAAATCACAGCACCTTGTTTATGAAGACAGTTTATTATGGAGTAGGAATAGACCAAAAATATTTTCTCAATTATGGCAATAAAATATTGAAGATTCTGCCTAGGATACATGTTAAGAAGAAATGCAGGGAATGTAATCCCCCTTGAGAAAACAATGCAATTAGTTTAATAAATACAGGGAGTGAATTAATTAGATTAATAAATTAAGAGAGTTGCTATTTGCCATTGGTTAATTATAGCTGGCTTTATGTTTGAGTATTATTTGGTTGGGAAGTGCAGGTGTTTCTGCAATAGGATTTACTGTTATTCTAATTTTTAAAAAAGGTCATACTTTAGTATCTTTCCGCTTTGATCACATTCAAAGAGTTATCTAAGTTTTACAAATTTTAAGTCAATTCTTTCCTCTTTTCCCAAACCTCAATGACTGAATGTTATGTGCAACAATACTTCACAAATATCCATACTGCTTGTATTAGTTTCTCTTATTAGATATAATAGCCCACTGTTTGCCTGCTTAGATGCATGTCTGAGTGCACTTGAGGTTGAATACTCTTATATGGCTGCTGAAAAACCCATTCATTTTAGCACCAGTGAAATCTGAGTGAGTACCAACATTGATATTTAAAATGCTCCCTTTTAATAGTTGGGAAGAAAAAGAGATTGTTTTCAGGAATGACTCTTCTCATGTTTGGCAACTGAAACACATTGAAGAAATAAGTTATAAATACGTAGTTTTCCCATAGTCTTTTATTTCTGAAATTCTTTAGCTCTGATCTGTGGTCAAAAATATCAGCTGTAGAGAACTTGATGGGGTGCTGGGGAAAGCAAGCAGTGAGCCTTTTTGAGGCTGGCCCAGGAAAGCTTCATCCAAAGGAGATGGAGACATGAAAGAAAGATGTGCAATAAAGTTTGAGGGTAAATCACATCTGTGTAATCAACACTCAGTATGCTCATCCCCCAGGGCAAAAAGGCACCCCAAAAATTAAAGTGAAAAAGATCACCACCAAATCATAGCCTGTGACTATATTATTGTTGCTTTATCAAGCTAGGAAACATCAGCTCAAACCTGTGGTCTGTTTACACTTCCTGGGAATTTTTAATTTCATGGTATGAATTAGCCCATTCCCACAGCTGGTGCTGCATTTTTATTAAAAATACTGCTCACCATCAGGTGTTGGCATTACTAGTCTTCCTTTACTACTGCATTGCAACTTGGGTGCTACACATTTAAAAGACCTTGGAATATCCCATTTTCCTGCCTGGTTTGCCACCTCTGGTAAACAGGGAGTTGTTGATTCAAGGATGGGCTAGGTGTTTCATTTTCACCAACACACTGCAAAAATAGAAAGAAATTCTATGTAGTGAAGTAAAAGTAGCACTTAATTTGGACAGCATAGGCGCATAAAGATGTGGTGGCTGTAAAAACCATTATCTTTTAGCAAACAACAGTTGCTTATCAGATAAGACAATGATTTTAATGAAGAATCATAGATAAGGATAGAGCAGCACATTGATTAATGTGCACAGCAACTTCTCCTGAAACCTGACTGCATTAGGTCTTCACTCTTCTGTGATGATATGCAAGCTGTAATAAAGCTTTTACAGCTATTCAATACCATGAATAGTATTAGCAGAATTATCAGAGTTTCTAGTTGAAATGGATGACTATATCTCCTGGACTTCCTAAAGTTCTCACTTTTTTATATAAACCTGCATTATTATTAGACAGAGATAAACAAAGGAAAAAAAAATGTCCAGGAAAGAACTGAGGGGGAAAAAGGGAACAACCTATTTATTTTGTTATCGTGCAATGTGACTTGAATATATTGTAAGTAATTAGGAATTACCTAATTTAATTCACAGCAATATACAAAAACACACCACCATATTTTTTGGCAGTGTTTGGCTTTTGTAAATGTGCTTTAGGAAAAGGGTGTTTGTCACCAGTAAAAAATCAACTAGTCTTTGTAGCTGGACTGATTTATTTTTGAATGCAGGGCTATTGTTTAATATAAAATATTTTTTTTCCCCTTTCTTTGAATCTAGTCCATACATCACACTTCTGTCATGAAGAAAGCTACACATAATTCCTGGGGCAACACGTCCCCATTTCCCTTTTAGATTTTTCTGATCGTTGGACCCTGCAATAAAATGGTCCCATGCACACCTGTTTGACACCTGGATGGTGCAGTGCCTGGGCTGTGCTTTGAGGCACTGAAGTAGAGCTGCTGTGATCTCACCCGAGTTTGACGGAGCAAAACTTGTTTTAAAGGGAAGTTTTCAAGGTCTAGGTGGGATTCTAGAGCTGGAGGATGGCTTTAATTTACAGTCATCTTCCTGAAATCAATTATTCCTTAAAACCACTACCAAGCTCACAAGCTGTTTTATTGTATTACACATGAAGTTACATTTAAGAAAGTTGGTATTTTCATGAGTAAAAATGTGCAGTGTGAGGCTTCTTGCTTTGATTATCTTTTAATCTTCTGGCTTACCTGAGATAAAGAGAGAAATGATGCAAATGACTGTGAGCTAGACCGTGCTGTGTGATGTGTGAAGGAAGCACGGCGTGCACGTGCTCTCTTAATGTGAGTTTCTCAGTTACTAAGCCATTGTATATTAGTAATATCATCATTCAGAACTAATTAATGCATCATTATGGTCTTCTAAAAGGCTTTTGCCAGTGTGAGGCTGAGTGCATGGGTTAGTATTTGTTCTGGAAATGTTTTATTATTATTGCTTTATTGTAATATGAAAGCTGATTTGGTGCCTTGAATTGCACTCACACCCCCAGAAACATTGTTTTAATTGGAAATATTTGCAACAAAAAATACCAGACATAAAACATAAATGTGTAGTGGCCATTCTCTAATTCTATAAAAGGAGAGATTTACTGAGGGTAGAGAGATGCAGATTTGGCAGCTTGGTGGTCTTGAAGCCAGAATGACAGAATTGGTTCAACATTAAGTTTGTCTCCAGTACTCAAGGGCTGATCCTACACATTCCCCTTTTTTGGGCCTGTTCAGGGCCTTGTGGGGAATGCACGACTTTTGAGGATCAGATCTGAAACTCTTCCCAGGGAACATGCTTTTGAAGAACATCTGTTTTGAAAACACCAGGCATGTGCAAACCAGAGTGAGACCAAGGTCATCTGAAGTTTAGCTTTCCTCTACCCAAGAGCTGCCTGTAGTCATTTTGCTAGCTTTATTTTCATCTGGTCCCTGCATAGTAAAAATTCTGCTCATAAAGCAATCACAAAAATTGTTATGGCCCTAAAGAATGCTGCTGAAAGCAAGTAAGTGCTGTAGTTTCCAGATTCCACCCCTAATTAGTGAGAGGGGTCAAGTGTCAGGTCTATCAGTGAGCTGTAGTATTTCAGTTTTCGATCAGTAAGGGTCATTCATTTAACAAGACAAAGAGGCTGAGAATTTTCTTTGTGACATTGCTCTGGTTGCCTTTCTTTCTCATGTTATTCCTAGCTTTTTCCTGATAGTTCAGCTTGGGTTTTTTTTTGAAACTAGTCTCCAGATAATACTTTAGTTGACTTCTAAATCACCCTTTTTTTTCTGTTCCTTGGCAATATAGTTGCTTCCTTTCCATTAACCTACTGCCTGATTACACCAACTGTCTGAAATGCAGTTAGAATGACTCTTTGCATACGATCTTATCTGACAGTAACATCTCCTTCCATTTTTTAATCTCATTTTAAAGACATGGAACTATTTGGAGCTCCTTCTGCCCCTTTTATCTAGATTCCATTTTCTTAAATGAAATCATCCAGCTTTTCCAAGGGGAATAGTTTAATTGTTCAAGGTGCATGATTTGTTGTGACCTTACAATTGTGCAGGACCACAGTCCGTGGTGTTCCATGCAAGTGATCAGAAGGGGCCATGCTCGCCTTTGAAGTGGTGTAGCTTATTAAAAAAGTAGTAAGTTGTATCAAACTTTCTATCCAATTAACTGTGTCCTTTCCACATAAGCATGGGTTTTGGGTTTTTTTTTTTGTGTTGTGGGCTGAAGGGGTTTTTGAGTAAAATTTACTGCCAAATCTATGTTATAACCGACTAGTATAAGGTATTTGCATTCTAACCACCTCTTGATTCATCTAAGTTCATAGATGAATGGTTATAACTTGAAAGATTTATAGAGTTCTAGGAATCCAATTTATCTAGCCTATTTGTTTCACAATAAGGCCACTTTTCTGCCTCTGTTGTTCTCTCTGTTCAGCTTTACTTACTAAACCTGTGTTTCATATTCTCTACTGCTTCCATGGGACTCATCCATGACTTGGCTTTGTATGGTTTCGATTTAATCAAGAGGAAGATGAAAGTAGGTGTGTGTTACTTTCAACTCCTTAGTCGTTTTGCCATCCATCTTAGTCAATGTGTGGCTGCCCAGGACACAGCATTAATGATAGCTGTCAAAACAATAGTCAGAAGGTTAAAGGTCAAGAAAAATATGTAAAAGACTTCAGGGTGAACCAGATGATAAAGTAACTCATTTAGGCCATTAAATGCTAGCATAGAATGGACTTGATGGGTTCATGGGTTACTAGAAGCAAGAAGAGTAAATGGGGACATCTTCAAGTAGTTTACTCTTGTTAAAAGATGAAAAAAGATGATAATAGCATTACCAAACAACTGCACTAAAGGCAATTTTCTTAATTACCATGCTGACCCAGCAGTGCACACAGAGAGGTCTTGTTATTAGAATGAGAGCTTTTACTTTCAAACAATATTAACCCTTCTTGGTACTCTATGTCTTAATTAAGAGTATTCCTGGAAGTTCTGCAGCTGTCAACATTTTTACATTTATTTTTGGGTTTGCAAAGCAATGAGTCAAGAAACAAACAGTTGCATTTTTCTTCATTGTTTCAGTGGTCTTTGCTTCATTTTAGGTCTTTTTCCAATACAGCTATGAGTCGTACATTTATGGAAGGAGCAAGGCTGAACAGCTAAGTAGCCTCTGACTATAAAAACAGCAGTGTGAAGTTGTCTCCCTTTCCCTAATTTTTTCAGCAGGCCATTTTGTTTACAGTTGTTTAGAAATCAGTTATTTTCAGTTGTTCAGAAATAGACTTATTTTCCAGAATAATCTAGGTGAGAAAAAAAAGTTCTGTAAGCTATTATATTTTTCTTGAACAGTGAAATGTCACAGAAAACTGGAAAGTTTTACATGTATCAATAAAAGACTTTCAATTTCACTACCAGTAAATGGGGGCATGGATTAATAATTTCCTCAAACCCTTAACAAAAAAATTCCAGCAAGATTAATGTAATTTCTATGTGTTGTCTCTCTTCTGTTACCTAGCTGGCTGTGGTTAGTGGAGGCTGTAAGACTTTCTGGACATTGTCATGCCAGAAGGACTGCTGGTTTGGCTGGATTCTTAAGGGGTCTTCTCATTAGTATTACTTTCATTTGGCTTGTCTGGATGTCATGCTCAGACATCTCCTAGCAGCCATTGTGTTGTAGTTACATCTGGTGGAGAAGGAATACAAATCTCAGCATCAAGCAAAATGTCATAGGCAGAGGAATTCTCTGCTCTTACAACATCTAAACAAGGATATGCATGCACAGAAGACTTTAATGAGAACAGTGAGATATTACTAGGGAGATTATTTTTTTTTAAAAAAAGGAGGAATAATTTGCAATTGTCTGAATTCTACCGTTATACTACCATGATGAAATAACAGTAAAATGCAGTAAAATCAGCTGGGCTGAAAGTTTTGGGAAAGTGATGGTCAAAGTCTGCTACTGTGACCATCAGCCATTGCTCAGAGAAGGCCCTGCATTTACATTGATAATTTGGGGGGTGGCAGAAAGGAGGAGATCAATGAATCTGGAGGCAGTGACTGAAACACCTAGAGTGTCTTGCTCTAGAAGGTATTTATTATGTCTTCCTTTTTGCCTTCCCTCATCAGAGGACTTTTCAGTGACTATCACTCAATGTGGCATGTCAAGCAACCTGTTCCCAGTCTTTGAAGCTCAGAGAATTATTGGGAGCAGGGTAACAAGGGCACAAAGAGCTGTTACAGGATCTTATTGATCTCCGTGTACTTTCCCTTCAGAAGCTGTCTTTGAATTGGAGCTTTGGCCTAGAGCAGAAGCAAATGATCTGATTTTCTTCACTTATGTCACATTGATTCAGTTCATGGGGATTTTGGTGATGTGGGGGAAAACTAGGTTCCTTTTGAAGGTTAATGAGCAGTGAGTTGAGCTTTAGGTACTTTCCAGCCATGTACCAGTGCCCTATGGAAAAAAGTGTCCAAAATACTGACATCCTTCTACATCCATGGAAGGGATGTTTTGTCCAAGGAATCAGATGAATTCTGGTTCAAGTAACCCCTGAAAAGTGCATATTCTATAGTTGTAGGGCCTTCAGCACAAACTGCAGTAATCCCTTGACCTGTTCTTTTCACACCAAACACCTTGCTAATGAAGAGTCGAGGCATCTAATCTAAAATGATTGTCTAGGCTGGTCTTTTCTGTGACACTTGGTAATTAGTTTAATTATAGTATTAAGAATCTGCAGTATTTCATACTACTACATCAAATTCTATTTCTTTTAATACTGTAATATCCCTAACAATCCTTACTAAAGTCATGAAGCTGATGCAAAGATATGTAGGAATTTTGGCTAGAGCTTCTTGGAAGAGCTTACAATCTACTTCAGTGCAATAAAGTGAGTAGTGTGAAGGGAGGTTTTTTTAGCCTTGCTTCCTGGGAGAGAGCTAAAGTGGTTTGTCCAAAATGAAACAAAAAGTATAAGGTGGAACTAACATTTGAACTTAATGTACCTTGAAAATTATTTCAGTGTCTGGACCAAGACACTGACAAGCTTTTTTCCCATCAAATTTTCAAAGCAAATTTATCCCCACATTTGCACTGTTTGTGAGTTTACAGTACAGCACTGTATTCCAGCCTCATAGTGAGTTTAAAATCATGTATCTTCTGATGTCTGGTTTGCAAAAATTGTTAGCTGACCAGGCAAAGAACATCTGAATGGCTAATGGAAACTTTCTCTTCCCTCTTCCCCCTAAATGGGGCAGTTGGCTAATTTGTTTAGCTAAACTATATTAGCCATTCGGAAAGTTTTATTATCACAGTCAAAAGCAGGAAGCAGGGAATGGACATGCTGTATTTTTAAAATTAAAGTAATTTTGAAAAACAAACTCAGTTTCTTATTGATTATTTCAGTTGTTAGATTAGAGGCTCATTACTTTTAATAATAGGATAATAGAAGCTAGAAATGGAAAGGATCTATTAGATCATTGAGCCCATCCCCATTACAAGGGCAGGATATAGTCAGGTATATGTGGATGGATGTATCAAATATTAAACTCATATGACACAGTAAATCCTCTGTTTCCTCCACAGAGTGCTGATGCTAAGAGCTTTGACAGTGAGTTGTTTACTCTTAAAAGCAGCTTCTGAGCTACCTTCTGGCCAGCTCTTAGGCAGATGTTTAGTTGGGAGAGAGGGATCCCAGGAGCCCAATGAGAAATAAGGTCACGGTGTGGCCTTTTTTTCCCTCCCATTGCTGCACGCCTGCAGCCACTGGGAAGTGAATTACAACATGCACTCGGGCACAGCCAAGAGATGCCTTTGCAAGGCTGAAGTCTGGCTCCTTAATTGTTTATTCAGAGTGTATAGTCACAGTGAGAGAAACAGAGAGACTGAGGAGTAGTTTCTCTGCACTCTGAAATGGCAGTGGGGGAATGGGGCAACACAGGAGACCAAGACACCAAATCCAGCAGCTCATTCGTTTTTTGTGTACTCAGAGACATTGAAAGTCAGGTGAGATGTGCAAGAAGAGAGTGCATTCCAGATGCATAATTTTTCACATCTGCTCAGCACCTGGTTTCAGGTAATTGATCTTAAACCTCCTCATCTCTCTCCACTTCAGTTTTGTAGCAAATAGGCCTATTTGGAATTGAACACCCCTTCCCCACAGAGCCAATCCTCTTCCCCAAAGCCTTGGGCTCCATGTTATCCTCCACAATATTTATGAGGAACATATGAAGGGTTGTGGAGTTATTTGTGAACATTATGGAAAAGGGGTTGGGGGTGGAAGTCTTACTTCCCACGTTACTTCCATGATTTAACTTCTGGGAAGCTTCATCGATGAGAAATCCCAAAAGTTTCCCCAGATGTATAAAAATACCCAGTCTTAAGAGACTGCATTCACAGCAGTCAAATAAATTAATTTGATATAAAGGGGTCATAAAGACTTATTGTTTGTTTTTTAAAATTTATTCCTCACTCTATAATTATGGTGGTGGAGAATAAGAAGACCTTCAGCTTAAAGGAATACCTCAACTGTTATACCTCCAAAAAATAGAGACTGAGTGCATCAAACATCCATATTAAAATGGACTGTTGAGAAGCAGTAGTTTAGTTAGTCCTTTCAAGTATTACATCACTGGCATTATTAATTCTTTTGCCTGTAAGCAGTCCTTTTATCTTCTCTAGAACTCCAGCAAATCTGCTCATGTGGGTAAGGGAGTAGCATTCATTTACTGAGCCTACTCAAACAGGTGAGGAGGAATATTAAGTTCAATAAGAGCTAGTCGTGAGCATAAAGATTAATCACCTCACTAAGCATTCAAAAGATTTAAGGAGAAAGTCAGCCCTTTTTGATTCTGTCCTTATATTGATTTTGGGGAAACTGCTAAATTTAGAGCAATTAGATACATTGAAAGTAATTAAATGCAAAAGTGCTGTAGTAATTAAAATGGGAGCCCATGCTGCATATAGAACAGTTCAAGCATTTTATGGTGTTTCTCAATTTCCTTAAAAATTGCAAGAGTTTTTCAAAATTGATGCCTTCTGGAATGATACACTCCCCTATTTTGTTTTTTAAAATTGGACCATGGTACTCCTCACTGGTTTCTGCTATTAAGTAAAATCTGAGTTGTTTTTTTTTTAAAAAAGTAAGCATGGACATAATAATTTTAAGTCACAGTGTATTGCACATGCCCAGAACAGCCTCTATCATTTCCAAATTCAAGGACTAATAAAAATTGGAAGCACTCCAGTAACTTTAAATTACTTTGCACATTGAAGAGTGATTTAAAATCATTGAACTGATTCAATTTTTTTTTTTTTTTAATATATGCACTTCAATTTGGAAGTGAGTCAGACGGACAGTAGTGTGCTGAAGAGGTTCAAGACATATTGAACTAATTTAAACATTTTTAATTCAAGAAAGAGAGAAAGGAGGGGTAATGAGGTTCCTAATAGGAACCAAGAGAACACCTCCCATTTACTGCCACTGTGTGGGTAGGAGTTGGATGATAAAGCAGTGAAGGAATGACCAACACCATCAAGGAGTCAGCTTTTGCAGTATTAGTGTGCTAGCAATATAAAGGATTGCCAAAGCTGGTGGCATCTGGAAAAAGCCCTGTGATTGTTCTTTATTTATTGCAACTGTTGTTTTCAAAGAGATTTGCACAGCTGTGCATATTTTGCTTTCCTCCTGAAAAACGGGAGGACTGACTGACTTGGGTAAAAAGCAAGCTTGCATGTGCTCACATGTGTACAAATGTAGGCAATGTGTAATTTGGCTTCACAGCATTTGTTACCTGACACTGGTATGTATGCAGAAAGGAAAAGGCTGGCATATGGAACTGCCTGGCAGCATGTGAATATTACTTCAGCATTCATGCACATATGCATAAAATTAAAATAAGAAAATACTTCCATTTCTCAAGACAGTGACTTGATGACCATTGCAAGGTTAGTGGAATTTCTCCATTAATAAGTTGCCCTGATCCTCCATAATATATCCAGTGGGAATGTGTGATATTAGTGTCTTAGTATAACTAACTATACTTAGTTAGTATCTAACTGAGTTAGATACATAGTTATCTTAGTATCTTAGTTGGTTTTTTTTAAAAAAACCTTTTTTTTTAACAGATGACAGACTAAAGATTTCACATAAATTGTGCAGGTAGAGGGGGATAAAAAAAACCACAAAACACCCAAAACCAGAAAAAAACCCCAACGAAACAACACAAAGACTGACTTTGTGAAGAGGCCAGTAGTTTTCACTTGGCTCTTCATGCAGAAACAAACATGTTTGTCCATTTTAGAGGAATCAAAGAAAAATTTTGAGAGAGAATGATGTTTGAATGCATCCCTTTCCTTTGAACATTAATTCACCCTTTGAGTATGGTTTTGTTTTGGGGGTTCTGTATTAATCCAAATTTGACATGGTAAGCAGCAGTCTCTGATTCTACTTGCAGAAAAAAAAAAATAATAAAAGCTAGCATGTTGTATTCAGAATTCCAGTAGCAGAAGAAAGGTGGGATTTCCTCCTTGTTCTCTACCATGCATTTTCCTCACATTCAGGGAATTTCACTCTGGGTCAGGAATTCATTAAGTTAAAACCCGACTTCAGCAGTTAAAATCATACCATCTCATGTCCATATCAGTTTTTGCTGTGACTGTTTGTTGGCATAAACACCTCACATCAGCCTTTACTAGAAAGACATTCTACCTTTACACAGAGTCCCATACCTTGGGATGATCAGACTGACTATTAAAATTGATTTAGCAGCTGTTGTGGGCATTTTAACTTCATGACACTAATCTGGGGTAAGCTTCTTCTAGCCATATATGTAACAATGGACTGCTGACAAGATGTGAAAGATGGTTTTTCTTTGCAAAGCCATGTTTTGCTTCTGTTGCCTTACTCAGTTCCTTTAAGGTGTGCTTTAAAGTGACCCTACTTTTAGTGGTAAACCACTCAACAACTGAGAGTTTTTAACCTTGAAAAAGGCCTTCATATAAAATACTCTTTGTTCTGCATTTCCCATCAAGAAGACATTTTGCATTCTCACCATGGAAATCCGGGGCCCAAGCTTTTATCACATTGACTGTCTCCATGTTTTCCCAACATTCTGTGGAGATAATAATCCTTTTGCTTCCAAAAAGGACTGAAGCATGCCCTATTTTTCCAGACTATCATAAATCTCAGATTTCGGGCCACCTTTTTGTTTCTCATTTTGTGTTTCCATTCACTTCTGTGCTTTCACTGGCTGATCACATCCTGACAGAATCCACCAACCTTTAACTCAGTTCAGCAATACCCATCCACTTGTTCCTGTTTAGGGTGGAGGTTGTTCCTCCCAGTTCTTGTGACAAAGCAGAATCTAAGGATCTAAGTTGGAGGAGAGTGTTTGTAAGTTTAAGACCTACATGTGCCACATTGACCTCATCCCTGCTCATATTCATATATCTCATATTCAAGCTGTAGCTGGCTTTTCTTCTTCCTCTTGGGTTTGGATGCAAGCAGGAGGCCTGATACAGAGGGATGGCACGTGGGGAATTGAGAACCCTCAGCAGAACCCAGAAGCTGATAAGTAACAACTGGAGTTTAGCTTTAGGCAGCCATGGATTGCCTTTTCTGGTCTAAGGTATGTTTGAGAAATTTCAGAGGGCCACGCTGCTTTTCATCATTGCGTTTTCATTCATTGTGTGCACTTTTTGATCTCAAGTATTTCTTTTATAGAGTGTTTCCTAGTTCCGAAAGTTGCCATCTTTTCCTGAGCTTCCAGGGGTTTGATGGTATGTTGTTTTAATTTCTACCAAACCAGATAGCCTCTCAGACAGTCCAATAATTATTGGCCTATAATGGCCACCTTACTTGAAGTCCTTAGGAAATTTTCCATCCCAGCAGTATACAAAGGAATGACCCCTTGACAGGCCTCAAATGCTAAACATTTACTGAGGGGAATCCACCACTCATGAATCTGATCCTAACTCAGACAAAACTTTCTTGGTTTATGCATTAATTCTTGTTTTTTCACTTTTCTCAGAAAGGTTATTCATGTTTTCACTTCAACAAACCAATATCCCACTCTAAAAATCTATCCTAACTGGGCACAAACCCCAGTTCTGCCCCTGATGACATTTGTTCAAAACCAATACAAATATCTGGCCCTCAAAGTGGATTTTTCACACTCAAAGATTGCATTGTCAACTCACCTTTTAAAACTACTTAGGGTTTCTTTAAAAAGGTGCTGTATCTTGCAGAGGCAGCAAAACAATGCAGTAGATATGGTGGCTATTCATTTTCATTTAGCAGATAAATCGATACTCACATAAAGCCTGAGTAACTTGTTGGCACTAAACTATGCAGCCCCATTTTTACTAAAATTCGTCAAGCTTCGAGCATGTGAGCTTTTTTTATTTCTCTAAAAGGGAATACGTGTTTTCATGTTGCATTACATGAAATTGATACTAATAAACAGTAATAACCAAGTTATTAATCTTCTCTGTATAGCCTAAGGGAAGGGGTTTTTCTCAACATAAATAGAGTAAGTAGAATTCAAAGCCAAAAGCTGCACTAAACCTTTGTGTGTGACTGAGAGAGGGATGTTTCATACTCCGTGGTTTACAGGCGTATGTTACACTGTACACACCGTCTGCAAGCACTTTAGAAAATCCTGGATGCTTAGCATAGTCTTAAATCAGGCGTGTTGCCAATTGTGGATTAAGTAGAGGATAGCTGGGTCATTTTCCGAGGAGTTCCTTTACAGTTCAGCCTTTTTTCTTGGTGTTAATGCTTTTACCGCTGTTGGGTGAAGGGAGGAGAGGCTTGGAATACCCTGCCCTAGGGCCTCCTAAACTGTTCATCTGTCATGGATCATGTCATGGAACAGAAATGTTTGTTTTTGCTCCCATTCATTTCAACTGGCAGCCAGTTATTATTAGAATGAAAAATTAAGCTATTATGCAGTGGAAGCCTTGCTGGCTCTATCAAATTTATGGAGTTAATACAGCAAAATTATCCTTTATAGTGGGTATAAGCAGCTGTATATATAATGCAGGCCCCTTCTTGATCAGTCCAAATACAAAATGGCAGCCTTGTTTTCATTATCAACGTTAAAGCTCGATATGATAGGTCACCTTATTTCAGAAATTTCAAGGGGGCAATTAATAAATTAAGAGTATTGTGAGTGATTTGGTTAGACATTTAAGTCCATCCTCTGGTCTTCAGGGTCTGCAGATATGCTGAGTCGTTCTCAGAAATGGAGAAATCATAGAATTTCTTAGGGCTTTCCAAAATGTTTATTTTCAAGTGCACTTGACTTTACGTTTCCTGGGGTGTTATTTGAGTGGATTTATTTATTTTAAATGGGGAAATTAGCTGTATCTTTTACAAACAAGAAAGAGGTGTGAATATTTTAATCAAGCTTCATATCCTCTTGAGAATCTGGGGTCTCAAAGTCTATTGACTCATACACCCTTAGACATAGGGCATTCACAAGGAACAAGGTACCTGGTGAAAATAGAAGGGGATGAAATATGCAAAAGACAGAAAGACAAATGAATAAATGGGAGACAGATCCTGGAGGGAAAAAGCTTTAACAGGACTTGTGTACTTGAAGTTGTAACTCCCCCACAAGTTGCACATAGAAGGTAATCTGTCTAAATTCTAAATTCAGATTTTATTCTCTCTAAAGAAATTCCAGATTTACCCAAGTAAGGCAGACACCTTAGCAGAGCATGCCACTGCAGTATAAGAGATATTTATGATGCCAAGATTTTGTCCCTGCTTTCTTCCCTCTGAAAATAATTGTAGTAAAGTTGTCAAGCTGGGGTTAAATGGACAATCTACACAGATATGGGATTGTCTTTGCAACACGTACTCCAGATGTGCTGTTTCTGTGTCTCACTGGCACATTTGGGATGGATTTGAAAATAAATAGAAGCAAGTTTCTAGCATCTTGTACAGTGATTAAACCCATCTTTGGCACTAAGCAGCTATTGTGCAAAAGTTGTATCGCAGGAAGAGAGAACAGAGAAAGAAACAGCTTCTGAGTGAAAGAGAAGAAATATGATTTTCAAAAGTAAGAGTTCTCTGTGAGAAAATGTAAAAAGATGCTAAGCACTTGAAATTCTGAGCCATTCAGTCATTCCTGCTGAAGTTATCCTTGTGGAGTTTATCAATCTGTATGTACCAGTATCATAGGGGACCAATTAATTGCACTCATAGTTGCCTGTGAGCTATTTTGAAAGCAGAAAGAAGTAATTTTGTTAATGGTTTAAACAGCACTACAATCATTCTGTACAGTTTCTGGCAGATATTGTCTTCAGAGTAGATGGAAACACAGAAATACTCTTATGCTTTATGTTCCTAATGAATTTTGATGAGAAACTAAGAAAAAGAAATTAAAAATCCAGTAGTTAAGTACAATATATAATTATTAAAAATAAAAATAAAATTTGCTGCACCACGACTATTGAACATGATCCTTCACATTATTTAAAGATATATGAGGCAAAATCTTGAGGAAAGAACGGAAAAAAATTATTTTATCACGTTAAAGTTGCTTGAAAAAGAAGCAAAAACCTCATAAAAAGTGGAGCTGGCATTCAGAATTCACCAGGAGTGGCTCCTCTCTAATGAGCTCCCTGGTTAGCTCCAGCCTAAAGGTGTTAAAGCAGCTGTGTATCTACCACAGCTCTCTGCATCCACCTCCTTTTCCCTTGTCCAAAGCCTCTCTCCAGGTCCCTCAGGAGCCAGGTATGCCTCAGCTTTACTCACCTGCTGTTCCCTGGCTCTCTGTGTTACACTGAAGGTGCCTTTTCCCTGGCATCCTTCTGGGAGGCTGCTGCCCTGGTCTTTGGTATGTAGAACTTTTCTGGGCAGGACAGGTTTATTCTGCCCTGGGAGGAATTTATTTGTTTTGCTGCTTTTTGGGTAGCACCAAACATGGGAAAAGACTCTCCTACTCCTGATTTATATGGTAAGATCCACGTGAAAGGAATAGGGAGATAGAGATTCTGGTTTATAGTGAAAAAAGGCCCTTTTGTACAGATGTGGTCCAAGGTACCTACAGATTTTTTTATGCCTGCCTTATGGATCCTGCTATCCTCTAGGAGCTGTATGAACAGGCTGAAATGCAAAATACAATTAGGCTCCAGTAGTGATAAAGTGAAATAACTGGACACACAAAGAACTTATTTATTGGTAAAGGGTAAGAGCTGTGAAAGTGTGTTGGGTGATGCTGCCAATCACAAACCACAGAACATCTCATTCTCCTTCAGCAGTAGTAGGAACACAAGGGGATGTTTGCAGATTTTGTCACAGGTACTAATTTCTGCTGTATCTGGGTGCTTTTAAAAGGTATCATGAAACCTTTAAGGAGGTTTTAAGTCAATTTGGAGAGATTCACCTACTGAACCACAGATAGTGGTCTCTTCTGAGATTATCTAGGAGAGCATAGAGATTTTACATTTAAACAGTGGCACAGCCAGTTTTTGCAGAGGTCATGAGTGCCGAGGAAAGCAAACAGAACATTGATTTTTATTAACATCCCATAATCCAGAATTTGCAGTGAAAGGGAAGTTAAGGTATTGTTCATCTTTAGATAAATCCTGAGGTCAGAAACTGAAGAAATGCATAGAGGAATAGCAGTCTTGTGAATTTTGGAAGTGCATAAATCCTGGGGATTGTGTTATTTCTGGCTAAACATTTTTCTGTTCATCATTTTCATTTTAGCCTATTAATCTCAGTATATCTTTTTTTGACACAGACCTATTAGGAATTTTAGAGACTACAATATAGACTCCAGATGCTAGGTGCTCCTTCATCTTTCTGGTACACCCTTTAATCCATAACAACCAACACATTTATTTTATGAGTCCTCACAATCAAGAGAGTCTTAATATCCTTTCTGGCAGGTTTTCACTCTTTGATTTCACATTATATAGGGGACTGGATACTTTGAACATACTTTAGAAACTCTCAAAAGTAAACTTTTTATGGTAAGTCCTTTACATCTCCATGGTAAATCCTGTTGTGCTTTTAAAATATGCTCACAGGCACACGTATGGAAGTGTAGCTGCATTATGAGCTGAATGATAACACATGAGGTTGTGTGCTGGTTGCCTGTTGTAGGTTGACAAGGTTGATTGCTTCAGACACAATGACCAAACCTCACTAGAGACATCCATCATCTAAGGAGAGCCCCCTTCTCCTGGTCCTGGTACTCAGTGGTGAAATAAAACACATACAGACTGTGCTATGAGTTGGTCCTTGTCTCTCCTTCATCGCTGGGATCTGTTATGGTGAATGCAGCCATAGGTTTTCTTCTGCTCTTGGAATTTCAGGCTATATATTCTATGTGTTTTTTTTATTTCTCTGAATGAAACTGAATTTTATGTTTGTTTTCACCAGTATGCCCCAACTGATAATGTTGGGGTTACAGCAGTCTCATGAGTGCAACTCTCATTTTGGTCCCCAGCAGGTAGAAAATTTTTCTCCCTTTTTCTTCTTTTTGTGGGTGTTTGTGCCTCTGTATCTCTTTCAGAAATGCAGCTGTTAGAATTTGTAAATCCTACCAACAAAAAAATGATACACAGGGAAATGCAAAGATATTTACCCATCAGTGAGCTAGAAAAACATCTTCATTTCAGTGATTCAGACAACAAATCGAATAAAGAAAGAAACCCTCTGATGAACTCCATTGCTTCCCTTCATCCAGCTCATCTGATGCTGAAGTGAAATACATTTCTGCAAGTACAGTCAAGCCATAAATTGAACAATGAATATCTTGTCCAGTAAAGCTCATATCCCAGCTGGGGTTTTCAGCAGCTTGAGCAACATTTCTGAGGGGAAGACCTTTATGAAGGAGATTAAGGAGTGCCCATGTTCTTTTCCCATATGACTGGAGGAGTAATGACTCTCTGCAAGATCCTGGCTGCTCTCCTGTGAGCAGAGAAATAGAGGAAGTCAGATTCCACGCTATTTATGTTGAGAACATTTGGGAGGGAGTTGGGCTTTTACCTCCCTCTTTAATCACTGCTCTGGGTTGATCGAAAGGTACTGAGACAAGTGTTTGAAAGTGGTTTCATGCCTTGCTCTCTTAGTCCTTGTATTTTTAAATAATCTGTTCCCTTCCACTGAAAAGTGCTTGTATAGTTGGGCCCTGTAAGGGTCATCACAAGAAGGATTTGGGGCTAAATTCTGCTCAAGGAGGCAAGTTCAGTCTCTTATGCAGTCTCTAACAGTGCCAAGGGTACAGAAGTACCCCTGCAGCTCTGCTTTTGAAAGCCCTCCCCTGATGATGTGGTTTGTAGGTGCACTGGTATGAGCCTTTGAATCTGGTGTGCAATGGAAATAGCAAACAAAACAATTCTAATATGCCAATCAAGCTGTTTTCTGACTATTTTTTTTTACCTGTTCATCCCTCTTTGTTGCTAAATAACTGGCATCTGCATTCATATTTGTGGTCCTGAGAGGACCCTAGGAAGAGTGCTGAATCCTATTGAATGTGGTATGCTAAAAAGACTGCTGTTGCTGCCCAGTTCTTTGGAGTGTTTTTAAGAAAAAAAACTCTTGGATTTTTGCCAGTGGCTTGGAAAGAGGCTGGATTTGGACTACTGCATTTTCTTGCTCAATCAAGAGACTGTGTCTAAAATTTATTTGTGGTTATTTTAGTGATGATGAAAATGAGGAAAGGAAGGGTACATGTCAGTGTTAGTTTGAAACTACGCTGGTTTAAACCTATTTTTCCATATCAAATAGTTGTCATATTCCATTTGGTAGCTGCAAATCCATAACAGAAAACACCTTGGAATCTTTGTTGCTTAAGGTTTGGCATGTTATGTGTAGTGTGCTGATGGTACTGGAGGTGGGTCTGCTGTATCCGCATGAGGGAGAGCCCAAACACCCAGTTTTAACACCCTTTGTAAGTCTGCTGATGTTGGGGTTGCCTTTAGTGCTTAAGAAGGAGGCTCAGAACCCAGAGGACCACTGCAGTCTTGAGAGCCTGACATTAAAGCCAGTTAGGGAGAGAAAAATCAGCAAGAAAACAAAGAGTCAGGGGAGTCTACATCAGACTTTCCCCTTTGCTAAGATAAATTAATGATTTATTATTAATACCATTGTCCTGCAAATAAGGATGAGGATTGCTCCTGACCTTTTTGTTTTTTTCATTCTAGGAAAATTGGGGTCTGGAAAAACCATGTTTCACTGCCATTATCCAGCATTTTAGCAGGGAGAGAGGCGTGCATTCACATTTTCACCATGTATTCTCTACACAGACATGGAGAAGCACAGATGTGCAGATAATGTCACCCACATTTTGCCCTGGCTTCAGGACCATAAGCTAATTTTATAACAATTGACGGTGACTTAAACTAATGTTGCTAGGGTGCTGCCAGTGATGCTGAATAAATAGGGAAGGACTTCAGGAGAACAGCAAACAGCAGCTGTGACGACTTTTGTTCTGAAGCTACCTCTGCATGCCAGATTTTACCCTCCAGGCACAGCAGCAGAGCACAGCTCCCACCTGTTATCTCTCACCATTGAGGCTTGCTTCTTTCTGTTTAAGTTAGGTTAAATATTTCTCCTTTTCCCAGGATTCAGAGCTCATCAGGCCAGCTGTGGTGCACAGTCTTGAAACACAAAACAGCTGGAGACATAATGTGAACAAAGTTCACCTTTTCTTGTTTACATTTGAAAGCTGCTGCAGTGTTTATGGGATGATGCATTTGTTTAAATGAATGTCCAGCTATTATTGATTTTTCATCTCCCCCCCCTTTTTTTTTTTTTCTTTTTCTTTATGATTGTGTCACTGGTGTCGTGCGGCAGAAATCTCTCGCTTTAGCACACCTGCTCACAAATTGACTGTGGAAAGATTAGGCCATGTTCTCCCTACAGTTGCTGTGGTGAAACTCAGGCACGGATTTACCCAAAAGACCCCATGGAGTCTCTCTCATTCCTTTTGGCATCCCCACATTTCTCTTTGAATTTGCATCTACACATTGCGCAGCGTAACGAAATGTCAGCTGGGTATGTGGCTCCCTCCTCTTCCCCTCTTTCTCCTCTCCCTTCTGATCAGAGGAACTGCCTCTGGTCACACTTGTGTCCTCCTGGGATTGTGTGAGAGGGAGCAAGAAACAGGGATAGCAACTGAGAATTTCAACCTCTTCAAGGGTTTGGAGAGCTGGTAGCTTGGAGGTTGTATACAAAGGGTATAAGAGTCTCAGTCAATAATTTGACATTCCCAACAACTTGCACTGAGCTGAGGTTTCATTTTAAGGACAGCAGCTGGTAGAAATGGGAATGGAATTACTGAGGACCTGCTACAGCTTTCAGAAGTTTTTATTATTCCTGCTCATTTACAATTAATGCCTTGTTTTGTTTTGAATTTGTCTACATTCAGCTTCACACTGAGAGGGTAACTTTTATATGTTTGCAATATTAACACTGACATATTACTGCTGCAATCACTTCATTTATTTTTTACTACTGTCCCAAAAGAGCTGTTTGAACCCTTGAAGTTTTGTAGGTCTGGTTGAGGTAAGACAGAAATTTCCCTGGTGTGGAAGTACCATGCTTGAGGCATCAGTGTTAAACATCAGGTGATCACAACTGGTTGGATGAATCCCTTTTCTGAGGCTGGAACTGGTGCTTCTCCCCACCACCATTGTGTAATAACTTACTAAGAAGGAAAGTTTCTTCTCTTTTCAGAGAAAATTTGGCTCGTGCCTTAAAACCCAGAGATTTATGTTCTTTAAAATGTGTGTGGGTTTTCTAATCCTGTTCAATGTAACTGTAGATGGTCTCCACAGCCACATAAATCCTCCACTACTCTTTGATTCCAGCCAAGACCTTGGCTCCAGTGATACCTGGTTGTTATGTGTTCTACTGAGTTACAGTGAAGCTAATTGTGTTTGATATGGCTCCAGTACTCAGTACAGGGAGGAACTCGCTTAAGTCCATCCAAAGGATTTACACAGTATAATCTGTGGGTCTTCTCAACAAGCCAACATTCTTAGCAAGCTAAATGTGAGCACAACCTCTCTCTTAGTCTGTTTCTTCTTGTGAGGACAGATCCTGCACCCATAAATGGCAAGCAAGGCAAATGCAGGTTGAAAATTCTGTTGGTTAAGGCACAGGCTGAAAGTTCTCCAAGTGCTGAATCTCCAGGGAAAATCCTTGAGAAGGTTTCTTCTAAAACCTTGTGTATGTGAGTGATTTCAGTTTTGCTTGGTCACTTTTGCATGTCACTTCTTGTCTGAGGTTGTCTACCAGATGCATAATTTTGGGATATCACTCTGGGGGCAAAATTGTTCTTGTTCCTTTTCTTTTAGAGAGTCAGAGAGATTACTGACTTGTAGTCTGTGATACTAAACTGTTCAATCTAAGTACCTAAGACTTCTAAAAGTCTGCTTTCCAGTGGATGTGAAAACCTGAAATTCATTCTTGAAGAAGCTTGAAGCTTCTTTAATCAGAAAATGAACCACTTTCATCAGCCTTGATCTTTTGCAGTCTAACTAGTGAAAAACATGAGTTTCACATCTTCTGTCTTGCGTGTTTCACAACTTGGAGACTCTTGCAGTTTATCTCAAGGCATGTTTGGACTTTTGGCCCTTTCCTGCTGGCCCAGAACCTGAGTGTAATGGGGCTTGCATTGTTTTCCTTCTTTATGTAGTATAAGCTTAAAGATTAAAAAAAACCAAAAGAACAAAACCAGACAGCTCTTCACATATTTGAAGCATAAATATAACTGAGATATGAATACCCAAATATAACTTTTGTTCCCCATTATTCCTATTCTTTAGCTATGCAAACATCAGATTCTTGTAAACATGACAAATCTGTGTTCCAATGAAGCCTGTGAAAGTCCATCTTCTCCTTTCAGTTAAAGTAATTTAAATCTGGGATAACTCAATTTACTTAATTTGAATTGCTGGAGTTGACATAGCTGTGGCTGACAGCAGAGGCTGGCTAGCAGTTCCCAACAGCAGGAAATCATGAGGTCACCCTTGCTTCTTGGTCCAAAGATGGCTTTGTCTTCATTCCAGGTGAAGCTGCACCAAAAAAAAAAATAAAAGTGGTTTATAATTTTTGGTTTCTGCACCTGTGTTTTAGTCACAATTATCATGTAGGGTACAGAGACATCAAAATAACTTGAGCAACTGCAGGAGGTTTAATTATTATTGCCTAATAATGTATTGCTAGGAAAAACAGATAGAAAAGAAAATCTCTCTTTCCATTTCTCTGAGTAAGGATAATATTAGATATATTAAAAAGTACACAGAAACCTTGATGAAAATTGCTGAGAATATTTTTTTAAATCTGTCTGACAATATTTTTCTCTATTAGTTCTTAAACATTTGCACTTCAGATCTTCTCTTCCTCTCTCTGTTCCCACAAATAATTCACAAAAGTATAATAAACCAAACCAGACTCAAAAAAAAACTAAGTTCTATAAGTAGAAGGTAAAAGAACCCTTTACTTATTCCAATTATTCTTTCAAATACTGCTTTTATAAAACAAAATCAAAAGGGAAAAAAAGCCACCACCAAAAGAAAGGACAGAGACAGAGACCAGTGAGAGTTGTATAATGGGGGAAGTGTGCTCCCTTTCATTTTCGTGAAATTCTTGCCAGAAATACTTGCTAACAACTGCAAATACTTTTTCTGCAAAAGAACTTGGAATCATTAGGTGAAATCTTTCTGAAATGTGGTGAACTCATTGACAGGATTCAGTTAGTTTATTAGCTAATTTAATAGAATATATACATTTCTGCTTTCCTGCTTTGCAGAAGAACAAGAAACTTCTCTCTGAAGTTTTTAGGAATATGAATAAGCCCCCAGGGCTTTAAATTTAACACTTTCTGTTCTGTGTTAATCTATATTGCTATTGCTGAATAAGCTGTGTTGCCTCTGTTAAGTTTTTTTCTATGCAATTTCTCAGACACTGATGGATATAAACTGAAGATTTATGGCCTTATTAGTCTATCTCTGGACTTCTTAGAGTGTATCCCTATGTTAATAATGACCTTTTCTGAATGAAATAGAATAAAATTTCAGCATTATAATATCTAATATTAAATTTATTTAAAATACTTTAGAATATTTTAATGTAAACAACTTATTTTAATAAAGATAAAAATTACTTTCTAACATTTGAAAACTTTGTCATTCAGAAATATTTTTAGCACCATATTTCTATAGGTTTTGTTGGGTTTTTTTTACATTTACCACAGTGATTTATGAAGCACTGAGCTGAGCTGAGCATCCCCTTGTTTACTTTGGGCAAACTGAGTGACGAAAACAGACTGTTTAATGGCATTTTCCTGTACCAGGCAGTTTTCATTATCTCACAATGTATTTATGGCATGGCAATATAAGCTGAAGTAGATTGTATTGGCACTGCCAGCATTAGTAAAATATTCCATTTGTAATACATCTAGCACTGCAGCGCTTCATTGTATTGCCAGTGGAATTTTCAAGGTATGCATCACTGACATAAGCCTGCTCTCCCCAAAGTAAGGAGAAATTTTAGATGCTGAAATAAGAGCAGAATTTAGCTTGAGAGAGTTAGAACTTCTGAGATGCAAAGTTGAATACAGGGTAATGATTTTTTTTTTTTAATGAAAAAGATTGTGCTAACAAAGCATAGCGAATATTCTTAAAGACGTGCAATTACACATTTACACAGCCATTTTACACTTCCTTAAAGTATTTCGATAGCTACGTGCCAGAAATGATATCAAATGTAGTACCTTTGTCAATGTGGTGAAGTTAATTTACCCTTTCTAGCATGTCTGCTCTGTGATCCTCTCCTAAAGCCATAATATTTCCTCCATACCGGCTGGATTCAGGGTACAACACGGAGCGCCTGGGAATAAATCAGGATTATGTAGAGCAAGTGGCTGTTATTTATGGGACCGTTGTTCACTGGTGAAGAAGTTGAAGTGCATGTAGCTGATATGATGGGAACAGTGAGGAGGAGACCCCTGAGACTGCAGGAGACGTTTCCCTTTTCTCACTTCCCTGCCTGGCACCTGAAGAAGAAATTTTAAGGAAAGGCCTGCTTTGTCTCTGCAGCTTCAGACAGAAGCCGACCCACTGGAGATGCAGGCAGGAGAGAATTTAGCTGTTAAAGTCAAAGAAATATTTTCTGATTAGGTGTGAACTGATTTTATTATTTTTCCCTAACAGCTTATAAAGTGACCCACTTTAGGTAACTTTTTATGAAGTATCAAAAAGCACTTATGCAATGCCAGAGCAGCTGCTGACAAATTTCAAGCTTTTATTTCAAAGCATGAAACAGTTAAGTGGTTGGAAGAATACTTTTAAGCATGAGAAAAGCAAAGTAATGTGAAGAGCTGTGCATTTATTTTGAGATGTCTGCAGTCCCAGCTCTCATGAATTTTTACTTGGTGTGGTGATTTAGCCAGTTCACATGATGCTTCCCAGCTTTCATCTCAGTATTTCTCTGAATAAAAATAAATTCGACAAACCCCAACATCAAACCACCAGCTCCCCCAAATCTCAATGTAAAACAAGCCCACCAATTTGAAGAATTTTCTTCCAGGTGGCTGCATTTGTCTGAAAGCAGTGCTTTTAAATGGGAAATGCCAGCTGATCTGCTTGATGGGTGCTGAGGCCATTTCTTGTGCTTGCAGACACAGCAGAGAGCTAAAATTCTGACTTTGGTGTAAGGACACACCAAAAAGGATCAAACAGATTTCATTTGGACAGCACAAAGAGATGAAGTTCCTCCCTAACAAGTCCCATACAATGTCAGCATGCCAACAGTCATGTGTTCTGAAGCTTTTTTATTTATAAAATAAAGTCAGTTTTGAGTCAAAGCCCAGATTTTACGAACACTTACCCAGAACAATTTGTGGTAAGGTTAAGCAAGTTAGTGGGATGTTCCCATGTAATTTTCACTTGTGATTAGTTGATTTTGCTTCTTTGAGTTTTAGGGGTTTAGATGTAAACTTTTGAAAGCTTTCTGGACTGATTGCTTCTCGGTCTTATGAAATGTCTTTCAACTGAGCACTGTAAAATCCAGAATACTAAAATCACTGGGAAGGAACATGACTTGAAGGAATTTAGCATTGCAGATCCAACTTTCCTTTCTCCCTGGGAAGAATTTCACTGGAAATTGATTTACACTTAAAGAAATGAAATTTGCTTAAGTTGTCAAGTAGCATGTGTTTTCTTTTAGGGAAAAAATCCAAATATTCATGACTATTCAGGTGTCCTTGATCTGTGAAGTTGTTGATGGTGGGCCTTCCTGAAGCAGCCTGTGTTACAGAAACTTAAATTTACAAACCAAGTTTGTTCCCTTGATAAATAACCAGAAAAATAGAATATTTTTAGGAGCATTTAGGAAATGGAAAACCCTTAACTCCCAAACTTGACTCAGTGCACTATCAGGGCTGTCTGTCAGGAAACACTCACAGTCAATGGCACAGCAGTTAAGTCTTGAATGTTGTGGTAGAGCTTGGGCATTCTCTTGATCAAAGCATGATGGATTCGTAAGGTAGGAGCTGAAAATACTTCCCTGTAGAAATGAATCTTGACCATGGTAGATGGAAAAGGGAAATGATGATTGAGTTATGCTGATTCTGCTAAAGAGCTCCAGTTATATATTAAGGCAGTAAAACTCCCTATGAAACATGGGAGGAATGTATTACTAGTTAATTACAACAGCAAGATATGCCATTGAAGGGATTATTACCATATTTTATGATGTCTGTTTTATCATCTCCTTGTTTATACTTTCCTTTGGTAATGAACTTACCTTCAGAAGTTTGAAATATTTAATATTTGAGCACTAAGTACTGCAGCTCTTGTATCTGATAAGAGTAGTTCTTGATATATGGAGTAAGAACACAATTGCAGATGAAAAGAAAACCCAGATGAGAAAATGGCATTTTCAATAATTCTATGTAGTGTCCACGCATCAGCAGTGCTGTGGTTGTTTCAGTTTAGTTTTTCTGGTGATGATGAGGTATATGAAGCAATACTTTTTTTGTAATGAAAAGCAAATTCTGTTCCAGCCATTGAGGCCTGTAAATCTGCTGGATTCCCAGGCCAGTTTCAGCAGCATCTTGTCAAATGTGGATGTCTGAAAGATGAAAATCTCTTGTTGTAAGTAGTTGGACAACTGTTTGATTGCTCCTTCTATAGGAAAATAATCTCTTCATGGATGGCTATAAGTGGCATCATTTTTCCTTTGGGTTCCCATTGCAGTTTTCTGTCTATATTACACATCTGGACTGTAATGGAAACTTGATCATTCCTCTGAAACATCTGTTGTGTCCTGCTGCAGTGAAGACCTACTGTTATTTTTGCTGTGTACTCCATAATTGTATTAAATCTTTGCCTAGTGGCCTCTGTTCCAGGTACAATCGATTCAAAATCATGCAGAGATAATTAATAATTTTTGCAGAAAGTGTTAACTTATTTCACAACTAAGGTGTTTTGTTTCCTTTTAAAAAGCAAGGTGAAAAAAGTAAAGGCAATGAAAAAGCAGAGAGAGCTTATGTAAATATGTAAGGAGAAAAATGTTAGGAATTTTCCATTTGGAAAAAAAAAAGATTGTTCCTTTTTTCAGTTTAAAGGTATCAATCTGGTTATCTTGTTCATGCAGCTGCCCATAGAAAGGCCTTAAAAAACACTCCCCCAAACAAACTGAAAAAAGGGTGGTAAATAATGGATTCTTCTAGTAAGAGGAGGAAGGAAAATTAAACAAAGGATGAATTATAGTTTCAGGCTCATGGTGGTTTCTGCTGTTAAACCCTGGTGAGGGCAGGAAGAAGTGATGGCACATGTTGGTCATCTCTGGAGCTCGGAGCTTACTCAGTGAGAAACTCAACTGAACCCATGAGAAAGAAAAGCCTTTTATCTCCACAAACCCAGCTCTGCACACCTAGAGGAGGCTCTGTGTGCCACCATGGAGAGGATTCAGTGAGAATCACCACATGATTAGTGCTGGGTGAATTTTTCTGCTAGTTTTTCCCTCACTTCTCAGGCATCAGATTTTTATTTGGCTGCTTTCTCAGCGTAGTAGAAGAAAGTAATAGGGAGCATGTGAATTCTGAGAAAGGAAAACCAGGATTCAGTGAACTTGAGAGTGAGAAGTAGTAGAAAACTTCTATAAATTTTCAGACAAAATCTTTGCTTTATTGTATTTTGTACCACCATCAGATCCCACACACTCTCCTGATACTTTCCTGACAGACTAACTCTGTTCCCTCCTGTGCTGAAAAGGATGAGGGACTTGGACTTCATTGATACAAGACTCTGTGGCTTCGGGGGGATAGTTTTAAGCGCTGTTAGTCAGTATTCAGGTCCCAAGGAGAAGTTACCAGTTATTTTTTTATTTTATAGCAAACCAAAGCTGGAGAGTGCAAGAGAGTCACTCCCACAAAGGAAAACCAGATGCATTTTACAAATACCCAAATTGTGCTATCAGAGCATTAAATATTTACCAGTGAGTGTCTGCCCATTGTGTACTTTGGTATATTTAATTTCTTTTTATTGTTATTGTCTGTCTGGACTTGGACTTATCTCCTTGGCCAAAGATAAAGAATGATTTGTGTCATGAACGTACGGCATGCGAAGCGGAGCTTAGGGTTTTCTTGAGATTCAATTAATGAGGTAAGGAAAGGGCAGAGGTATGGAAAAAGGCTTTGCTAAGCTGCCTTTTAAATTTCATACCATATTAAAAATGGAACTCTGTCAGAAATAGTTTTGGTTTTGAGGGTCTGCTCTGTGTTAGCAGTACAAGAGGCAGCTGCCTAAAATAAGAAAATATTAGGAGGGTGTTTGGGGGATGTTTATTGAGGGAGCTGTGGGTGCTGTGTGTTTCCCAGGCTGTTAAGGGCAGTGGGGACCACAGAGCTGGTGCTGATAACAAGTGGATGCTAACATGCTGATGTATTTTTACTTTTCGACAAAGTATTAAGGCTAGAGAGTTGCAGACTGCTTGTGAGACATGGTAATTTGTTGAAAATCACTATTTGCAAAATAGAGGGGACCTGTTATATTTACAGAACTGAAGAGAAAATAAACAGCTATTTTTGGTTTTGATGTTGTTTGGTGGTTTTGTTTGGTTTTTTGTTTTTGTTTTTTTTTAAATTTTTAATCAACAACCTTTGACACTAGGAAAGATAGACACAGTGTTGGCTATTACTTACCAAATCAAATGTATTTAAATGCACTGTCTCTGATATTTAATAAATATTGTAGTGTAGCATTTTGTGGCTAATAAAACTTGGTTTACATTACACCCCTTGCCTGCTATGATTTGCCTCCTAGGGCTCACTTAGAGTACATTAAGAAGCTGCACACAAGATCAGTGTGATTTGCTGCAAAACTTAAATAATTCATTTATGCACCGCTGCTCTCAGACAGTGTTTTTACAAAAGCTGTAATGAGACAAGCTGTGAAATGTTTTACATGGTGGAGATGAGGTCTGCTACTCAAGAAAAGTCTTTCTGCACAGATTTGATTCCTTGAAGCCTTCAGGAGGACTTTCCAAGCAGTGTGGTGTAGACCATCCAAAGCACAGTGATGTGCTCCCACTGGTGATGCTGTTTGTCCTAACCCAACAATATCTTTTACTTCCAGTGTTTTCACTGGAGGACTTAAAATGAGCATGGCATACTTAAGGAGTGCAGAGTGGAAACTCCAGTTCATTATTCTGGGACAAGGCCCTTTCCTGACTTTGTGCCTGGTCTACCCCAGTGATACTTGTTCTTACTCTGCTCTCTGCAGTACACTTGACTTTTTAATAATGGGCATGGAAGGAATTGGAATGATCGCAGTTAAAATATACCAGAACTGAGCTTTACTGTCAAGGTTGTTGACAACTCCCCTGATGTTCTCTCTAAATTCTTATCCTCTGGAGTTGTGTTCCTTCTGTGTAGTCATAACCTTCAATACCCTCTGCAAAAGACTTTTTGTCATGCAGAAGAGCTTAAAAGTACATCCTGCACCTGCACTTTCAGGAAGCAGTTCTCCTGACATGAAATATCTCTATTATTTGCACTAGTTTTTACAATGATTTGTATTTCTCTTTCTCAAGTAAGCTAGAGGGAGAAGGGGGAATAGAGCTTGGCACTGGTGAAGGAAGGGTGACCTCTCTGTCATTTTTGGATGTGTATTAGGCTATAGCTGTTAACTACGGATTAATCAGATTTAATTTGTTCTACAGGTTAGAACAAATTACAGAAGAATTAAAACTTAAACAAATTAGTCCTAAATTAGTAATTGGGTAAGAATAATCTGTTTACAGCATGTGTCAGGAAAAGTATCCAACAGTTTATATTTCCCATGCACATCTCAGCACTGACTTAGAGCTCAAGATGAGATAGGGGAAAAACCTAGGTGTAACTGAGACTGCTGGATAGCTTTATTTGGAATTTGTAACTAATTGGAAGGATGTATAATCAGAAGCAGATTTTAATTTTTAGTATTAAGACAAAATTCAATTTTTCATAATTTCTTAACATGTCAAATTTGCTTTAGAGTCTTTTGCTTGAAAATATTTTGCAATTGCCTGTAGTTTTGCATAGCCATTATAAAACTTTAAGTGTGCAAAGGAGATTAATATTTTACAGAATGAAAGCTGGAGAAAAAGGAAGAAAACAAAATGCTTTTGCTACTGCTAGGTAGAGATCTTTTTGAATTTGCTAGCACTCCTGTGAGCATTCCCCCCTCTTCTCAACCAGACTTGAATCTGAGAAAATTACCATCTGTGCATAGATATGCAGGAAATGAGCTAAATTTGTAGTGTAAACATTTTCAAATGAATATTTGCACAGTACAGTCTCTCAGCAATGCATTATCCTCTTTCATTTGGTAATCAACACATATCCCTTATGAGTTGTGTTGAAAGGGGAGAGAGTGACTCTCACTAAACTCTAATTATCCTTTCCTTCCTCCTGGGAAGAGCTCTCTTTAAGCTCCCCTTTGTGAGCTGCTCTGGGTTTCATAATCATTCCACCTCTTGATCACTCTTTCTCCTTATTTTGCCTCAGTGTGGTGTAGGATGTAAGGACACAAACCCAGGCAGCTCTGTGTAGAGATGGCTGCTGAATTCCTGTAAGGTAGGATTCCCAGACCAACACAAAGCCCCAGTGAGACTCAGAGAAACTAACTTTCAGCTGAGGTTTTATGCAGGACACGGGTTTGCAGTAATACATAAATATTTCTTGGCTTAGGACAGGGAGAATGACATATTTCCATTAGCCTGGAAGTATTTTTTTGACTCAATTCAATCTGTAGCAACATGAGTCAGCTGTTTCTGCTAAGCAGTGTTTCTAATTCAGCCTTTCTCCTAATAAGCACGTACGTATAACGTGAGCTTCCTACACCGATTAATCTGTGTTTCCTCCATATGGTTTGTAGGTTTTTATTTTCTTTTCATTCAGTGCAAGCTGCTGAATAGTAAAATAGTAGTAGTAAATAATCAAAATCTTCTTCTAGCGAAAAGTGGACTCTAGCTGAAGTTGCCAGAGAATTGCCAAAATTAGCATATCCTGGTAGTTTTGGGAAAGGAATTTTTCAGCCCATCCGTCTGACTACTAGGGCTTGAAAATGGATAAAGTTTGGAGTAGTCCTGCAGTGTTTTTCTGTGTTTTTCTGAGTAAGTTTCGGAAGGCAGGGTGTGTAGAAGAAGAAAAGCTGGAGCAAAGCTCACTGAAGCTGGTTTGGAAGCACAAAAAGGCCTGTGGAGTTGTCCTGAGATCACTCAGCTGAGATACTGCGCCTTGGCAGGAAGAATGGGGAGGTCAGAAGATGGGGAAGATCTGTGTTTAGTATAATATTGAACTTAAGAGGTTTGGAAGTAGATGCTTTGTGTTTGGGGAGGGTAGGGATTTACAGCCTGTGCATGGAAAAGAGTTATTTTATTTGTTAATTTTAATGTGCAATTAGGAACGTTAGAGTGATGCCAGCAAAGCTTTTCTATTACTGCCTCTGGGCTATCAGAGTAAAGCTGTGGCCCTATTCATGTGCATCCACGGATACAGAGAGCACAAAGACAAAAAGGGGTGCACACATGCATGGTAAAGCGCTGCTAAACCATTCCCCCCTCTTCCAGAAACCCCGATTAACACCCTCTTCTCCCTGCTACAAAAAAATAAAACCAAACAGAATAAAAACCTTTTTCTTTAGTATCAATGAAATCTAGTGGTGTAGTTTTTCTCCTTCAAGCAGAGGAGAATGTTAATTCCTGGAAAGAACTTTATACAAATTAAAGTCCTTTCCCCTTCCAAACATAATTTTTAACAAAGAAATCAATCTCTCTCCCAGCAAACCAAGGTGAACAAATACATACACAAAATAATTAAATTGCTTTTTTCTTATTATAAGAGTTTGTTTGGTTTGCAAAACCAAGCTGGAATATTTATGCCCTCCCTTTTAGGAAAGGTCAGCAGATATATACTCAATTACCTATTTGTAAGCGTTAAATCAAACGACTCTATATTCAATATTTTGTTTTTTAATTTTGTCTGAGCAGGAAGCTGGAAATCCAAATTAATGGCTCTTCCCCAGTGACATAAATTCTGCGAGGTGTTTGTAGCTTGCTTGCCTCGTTAAAGTGCTCTGACATGATTGATAACCCTTGTCCTCTCTGACTGTGAAGGCTGCTCAGCAGAGGCAAGTAGACCACGCAGAGAACTTGTACTAGGATCCAAATTCAAGATGTTTCCATTTTTTTCTAATTCCAGGTCGTGAGGAATGGTTTCTAAATAGGTTGGTACCCTTCTTGTTTTCTCACTAGCAGCTGGTATGTTATGCTCCAGTGCTGGTGGACATGATAAAATACCAAAGTCACTGCAGCTGAGCAAAGCTTGTCCCTGTGAGCTCTCTGGGGGCAGTGAGGTCCCTTCTGCTGAGGGGGAAATGCTGTTCTGGGACCATCCTGTGCACACCCTGTGCTGCTATGTGCCCTGGGCACTTTAACATGCAGAGGGTGCCCACAGGAATAGTGCTCCATATATCCCACTTGTCCCCTTGTCTGTGCTCACCTGTGTGTGACTGGTTGGACCTTGAGCTTACAAGGCCAGATTTCTCCCAGAGAATTGCAAAGTTGCCATAACAAAAATCCAGATAATAAATATTTCAAGCTGCTTTTCACTGTCTTTTTGGTGTTCTGTTCATTTTTGCAAACAATGGTTGACTCTTGTCTGATTCCAAGGCAGCTTTTACCTCAATGGACTGGGAATCTGATGGACTCAAGATGAGGTGGGAACATTTTGGGAAAAACTTCTGTCAATTTTGGTGCTTGGCTTTAATCTCACACTCCTTTTCCCATTGTATGATACTGAGGCAGAGAGTGGATTTGTCCTCTGTGGCTTAACATTTGTGAGGCTTGTGGATTTGCTAATATGATTGAAAATATGATTGAAATTCATATTTTTGGGATCTTTCCTTTAATGCAGCAATTCAGACCCTCCCAGTTTGTTCAAAATAGAGGTGGTTAACTTGAACAACAGGTATTATCTGCAGCAAGGTGTAACTGAAAATAGATAAAATGTCAGATACAAATTATCCTGATCTGGCAATCCATGCAAAAATCAGGAAAACTATCTAAAGCGGTCTTCAAATAATGAATATGCAGTATTTGATGAAATTCCCAGAGCTTTGAATCCGAAAAAAGGATAAAATTGTCCAAAAAACCCTTACCAAGGACTGAAGAAATGAATGGCACTGGTCACCTGTTGCTGCTGATGTTGCTGGAATCTGGTACCTGTGTTGCAGCACAGACACATCTCTCTGATCAATGTTACTGCTACTTTTTATTTTGTCTTTAGGCAGAAGCAGAAAGTAAATGTAAGTAAAAAAGCCATGCACATGTAAAAAAGCCATGCACATTGCTCTTTCCATAATCCTTGTGCTCTGAACTACTTTTCCCCCATAGGCTATTAGTGCCTTTGAATAAGTATCCAGTTCTTTCCAATAAACACTGTGCATCTGAAGTTAAAGTGGCTGCTAGTAACTGAAGTGACAGCTACTCAAGTGCTAGCAACCAAGAGAAGCTTGCTAAACCTGAAGATGTCACATCATTTCTGTAGCTCCATTTCAAAGCTTTTGGAGACTGAAGTGCCATATTTTCAGGCAGAAACAGGTAGTCACCTAGGATGTTTATTCATTGAAGGTCAGGCTTTTGTATTATGAAACTTCTAGCAGATGTGATAAGCAGTAAATTGCAGATCTATCACCTTCTTTTTTCTACCTTTTTTTTTTTTTCCCTGTGAGTGTGTGTGTGAAATCAGCAGAATACTGCCTACATATGATTTATGGCCCACTTTTGACCAACTCTTATCAGGCTCCCACAAGCCCTTTTCTGATGCAGCTCGTGTCTGAATGACAATAGACAACCAGTGCCTTTATGCTCCAAAATCCCTCTCTGCATTCTAGACACCTAAGATTACATCTGGGCTATTGATTTATTACTGCCCCCCCTGCTTTCCTTCCCCCCACAGGGACCAGTTTGTTCAGCCTGAACAAGATAGACTATTATTAAACTGAGCAAACTACTCCATGTGAACTTGGTAGAGAAATAATCATTTGCAACCACCTTTATAACCACCCAGGTTCATAAAGAAATGTAGGTGTTGAAATATTAAGACTGTTTATATATGGGTCCCACCATTCGTGTTTGTTCAGATTATATATAATTTATATACATGAAATGAGACCCAACAGGCATTCTGTTGTGTTGGACATTATAAGCATATTGCCTAAAGCACCACAGTATTGCCACCCCATGTACAAAACCCAAATTATTACAAATCTTCGTTATGGAAATACCTACTGTAACACCGACTGTATCTGTGGCAGAGAGGTTTTATGACACATTTTAGAGCCTCAGCAAAATTTATATATTCTACCAGTAGGTTTTTTTTTTTTTTCTTTTTTTGGGGGAGGGAGAGGAAGCTATAAATTTTACAGTACATTGGATTTTTATATCTCCTAAAAATATACTGTTCAGGATTCACATTTAATATCCCTCAGCTATAGTAATCTGTGTATTTAAGTCAGTAAGTGAGAAGACACAGACAGATCTCCTAGTTTAAATGGTTATTTTTTTTCCTTTCTCTTTCCTTCCCCCAACTCCTCCTCCCCTCCCACAAGCACATACCTCACCCCTGCATCTTCTTTTAGTTAAAATAGCATTACAAAAGCTGATACACTGATTCAGGTGCCACATGTGAACTCTTCTGGTCTGCTTTTAGGAAACTCTGAGCACCAGCACACCAGCAACTTCTGCAGCTGCTCTGAGAAAAACCTAGAGCATGGCATGGACTAAACACCACAGAGACTTTCAGAGGTTTGCTCTCCCTTCTCCTGGTGATGGGCACAGATCTGCTTGACTTTCAAATAGACCTCCCATGTTCAATGTCCTACCTCAAAAGATTTATTTTATTCTGCCTGCTATTCCTTATGTTTAAGTGTCTATCATTGCTTGTTTCCTGAAAGACTGTTTTTTTTCTAGTGGCATGTGGGCAGAAAGTATCACACACAGGCTGTAATTTAAGTATTTTCTTTTAGGCATTTCATTTTTCTCCTGTAGAGCAAAACACTCTATCAGCAGAGAACCAAATAATGCCAGCATCAAGTAGGGAAAAATTAACTTTTGTCATTTATTACTGGATGTCAGGTGTTTATCATGTCATTTTCTAATATTTAAGAATAAAATAGTCCTTATGAAAAAAAAAAAAAAAAACAAACACCATTTTTCATTTGAATTTTATAATTATTCCATGTTTTCTTGTGTGGGCTTTTATTTCTTCTCTGTCTCTTCAGGGCTCGATCCTTCCTGATCCTGTTCCAATAAATCACCTATGGATATGCTCAGTAGCATTAGAAAGCTCAGATATCCATGAATGGTTTGGAAATACTGAAGTATTTTTGTTTAAAGATAGCTGGTCAATGGGGCATCTGAGTAATCACCAAGGCCTTGTAGAAAGTGAAGATATTTTTCCTATGAAAATCAAACCTTTTCAATCTAGTTGAGCATCTAAATCCTGGAATGAGAAAAGGAACTGTGTTAATGCTGAGTATGACTTGAGTCTGTTCAGTAGCAAAGAAATAAGTTACAGAAATACAGAAATACATAAATCAGAGCTACACAGACCCACAGATTGCATTGCTACTGGTAACTGAGAGCACTATGGCTCTGCAAGGATACTGGGGAGTTACAATAGTTTCTGGGTAGAGTAAGGAGAATAATTAATGGCTGGTGGAAAAGGATGAAATGTTTTGGGTTTTTTTTTTCCTCAGAATGGAGCAAGTAGGAAGGGATGTGAAGGCAGCACAAAACAAGGAGTGGAGAGTCAAGCAAACTGAAATATGGCAGGCTGAAAAACCCAAAAGGGAACACTTTTTCCCGTAATGTGTAACTCAGCTGGGAAATTCGTGCTTCTATTCAACAGAGAACAAATCAAATTTTAGAGGGAGATAACCAAATTTATGGCAGTAGTCCATGCTACAGCAGGAAGAGCAATGTCAAGGTCATTAGCAATGCACTGCATCCAGCCTTCCGTGTCTGGGTAGCTGGACCTTGGGAGGGACAAGTAACCAATAACTACAGGTGGCAGAGTTGCACTTTGAAGCTTAGTTCTGGCCATAAGAGGCTAAGCTTGAGTGGCTGTTGCCCTTATCTAGTATTGTATTTCCATTAAATTCAATGGTTTCTTTTAGAGTTTGGGATAACCAGGGTGTCCTGTGCAGAATGTTGCTCCCTGTGTCATGGCTGACATTCGCACAGAGGAAACAGAAATCACAGCAATGCGAACAATCCAAAACAGATTTAAGTGCTGCTGGAGCTGGCAGTCACTTTTGTGACACTCACTACTGTTTGGAGTAAACCCTTCAGAGTCTTTCTGGCCTGTGTTACAACTGTTGCATCATTGCATCACCAAGAAAAGCAGCGGCAGAAACCTGTTCTGGGTGAGCCAGATCCAGGGTTTTCCTGACTCCATGGAGGACCTCTTCCTCTGTCATGGGAACTCCACCATTCCCTTATTGCAGCTGACTTGAAACTGTGATTTATTTGTCTAGAGGCATTTCCTGGTTTTACTTTGTTTTGGAGCAGAAACCTACTTTATTTCTTTTTAGCTCCTGGTGTCTTCTACCCCGCAATGCAGACACTGGCCTGCAAAGTACTGGCTTGCATAATGCTGCTTCAGATAAAGGTCATAAATGGTCTTATTTGGAAATTAATTCAAATAAGAAAGAGAACGAGCCAAAACCAAGCCTCTACTGGGCATGTTAATAATGTCATTTGTTTACAGAGTGCAAGATCTCTGCTAGAGGACATCCTGAATCATTGGCTGCTGCCCTTAGTGTTTGCCTTTGGTTGTCCCTGTTGTGAGGGAAGTGAGTCCAAAGGTCAGACTCTGCTGGTTCAACACTGCCTGAAGATATCTATTCATCTTCTGTACATCCAGGCTGATATTTCGAAAGATGGGAGTTAGGATTTTGATGCTTTAAAAAAAAAAATAAAATAAAAAATAGATGGGATTCAGTTCATACCGTGGACTAGTTCTAGTATAATCATTGGTGGTACAGACAGGAGGAATTAGTGCTGTAGCTCCTGAACCTGTAGCAGGAAAAAGGAGGTTTTTGAAATGTTGGGAGACAGTGGCAGAGATTAGAAGGGGTGTCTGAGGGCAGTGTCTGTGGTGCATGTGACAGGACTGCCTGTCAGCACAAGTTTTTGGTATGCTTATTTCTTATGCATGTAAAGTCTGTGTGGTTTGGGGTTTTTTTCTGAGCAGTCTTCAACCCAGTAAATGCAGAAATATTCCCCTGAGAAAACATCTTTTTTTCATTGCTCTTCTCATACATATACAAAAGGGGGTGAGAAAACACAGTCAAAATATGATCTTTAGAAAAGGGTCTTTGTTGTAGGGGCAGGCAGGGCTGGTGTGGCTCCATGCAGAAAGTGTGCTGAGTTTCAGCAGGTAGCAGGTAAAAGAGCAGGCAAATAGGGAGGCATATTGTCAGCCACACTGAAAAGTGCTCTAATGCCCTTTCCTAAGCATTTTCTCACCATCAACAACAAGATCAGATGTTTATTTCAGACATGAATAGCACAAACACATGGCTCTTGGCTCTTTCCTTCAATAAGTAGCAGTAGCAATTAATTATCTCTTGGAACATATTACATCTATAGAGAGAGAATATTAAACCCTCAGGTTTTTTTTAAGATTTGACAGTACTTCTGAACTGTTCAAAGGTGCATATTTAACATGTGGAAGAAGCTGGCATTCTGAATGGACCTCTGCTAGTACACAAATGCTGTTTTCCCACAAGTTCAGCTGCACTTTTGGTTTAAGGGAGCATGTTTCACTTATTACAGTGAATAAAGAGCAGGGGATATTCAAACACACTGTGAGGGTCTCCTGGGCATAGCTATGGATAGTAGGTAGTATTAATGCTCCATTTTGTATGCTTGTCAACAGCTCTTTGTGTCAGGCTTTTTTTTTTTTAATGCAGGTTGTCCTCAGGAAAGGAATGAAAAGGAGTGAATGTTGTCTCAGCTCCTATGAAGTGCTACAATCTGTCAAATATAAATCATCATCCTGAAGTTCATTAATCTTAATATAATTTAGTTTTCATGTGTCATTGGTTGAGCTTAAGCCTTCCAGATGAATCATTCACTATCTTCTAGATTTGTGGGGGCAAGCTAAATTCTGTATATAATGATCCTTATCTATAGGCCTCTTTCTTTCTGCACTCTGCTCCTTGAATTGGAATGGCATTTGTTGGACTGAGAAGGTGCTGTGAGACCAGCAGGGCTGTGACAGCCTAAAAGAAAAGGAGCAGCCAGAGGAAAAGTCCTTGTAATAGTAAGAGTGTCAGTGGAGTGGTGTAATGGCTCTGATTCTCCTTTTTTCCTGCTGCACCAGTGTGTAAATCAGGAATCACCCTGCTGAAGCAAAGGGAAATGCAGAGAAACTTCCCCAGAGCTACCACAGAGCCAGCCTTGGCTGTGTGCAAAGCAGTGCAGGTGCAGAAAGTGAGCGCAGGTGAGCTCTGAGGGAGTGTGCAGACCCAAGGGATGGCAGCAGAGCTCAGCTGCCATCCTCAGCAGCCACCTCAGCTGCTGTGCCACTATCCTGCACTGCCCAGGGGTCACACAATGGGCTGATTTTGAGGAGGGATGTAAAGCAAGATAATATAGCCACTGACCTTGTGGCTTTTTACAGGGAAATCATCCCATGCCCAGGGGCTGGAGTGACACAGGTGGAGCTCGCTGGAAGGTTTGACAAATGGGCTGTGGAGACTGGCACTGTGTGTGGAGCAAAGGCAGGGGTCGATGTAGTGTGTATGAGATGAAAGATGAGGACAGGGCTAGGTCAGGGAGAACATTGTATCTTGAGCCATACTCTTTTCCACTGTCCAAACTCCACAGATTCAGTTTCTCCATCTCTTCCAGCAAATCAGAGGCATTTGTAATTCACACTTTTAAAAACTGCTACCTATTTCTACTACTTTTGTGGATTAAAAAATTACCTGAACATGTACACACAGAGATAAAAATCCCTCCATAGCTTCAGGTCATCACTCTTTTGGCTGCATGAAGCTCACCTATTGACAGAAATCATCTACCTCCAGCTGATCTTACTTCTCAGCCAAGGTCTGGAAGTCTGTCACCTCCCGTCATGATCTGTCATACAAACATCACACACAGTGTTAACCTAGAGGTTAGAAAGATTTGTTGCAAGTCTGTTGGATCATTTTTTACTTTTTTTTTTTAAACCACCTAGTATAATGGGGTTGGATTGTCTTGTAGATTATGGGCAGAGGCTGGGTCTCAGTTTATCCCAGTAATCTGCCCAGATTTCTCACAGGAATCCTGCGGACTGCACAAACAATGCTTGAGTCAGACTCTTCCCTGCTCAAGACTCAATAAGGGCATGTGTTGATCTAAACACATATATCTTCATCTGTGCCAGGAGGATAGGGGGAGGAGAAAATAAAAATCAATGCAGTCTGTGGCTGAATTTCTAGTTGTGTTTCACAAGGCACTTACTTGGCTCATCTCTTACCTCCAGAAATTGCAGAATAGCCCTGCTGCATTCCTTTTGCATTGGGCTGTCTGGATTTTTCTCCAAGAACACAGGCTTGGCCTATGACTTCTGCTTCTTCTCTGCTTTTTTTCAGCCTTTTCCCCTTTTCCTGCTTTTTGCCTCTCAAGGCTGTCACAAACTGTGTCTCTTGATGCCTTTTCATGTCTTCTCCATTGCCTTTCTCTCCAGGACTCTGAGTGGGCAGGGCCAATGAATTGCTTCCCAAAGCCCAAGAGCTGCAGTGGTCTGGTTTTTCCCTCAGAAAAATAATGATTTTTACATATTTGCTGATTTGAAAGGGGTCTTTAAAATCATAAAGAAGAAATGTACCTGCGAAAAATCATCTTCATTTGAACGAAATTTATTTACATATGTAAAACTTTTAAAGATATCTTGAGAGAATTGAGAGAAAGGACCCATAGATTGTTATATAATATTTAGATTATATCCTAATTATATGTATAATATATATAATATATTATATATGTAAAATAATGTATATAATATAAATATATCTTAATTAGACCCTCTAATGAGGAGATACTTGTATCATTACAATTGAAGTTCAATTTAAACACCTTTGCTTAACACAGTTTAAACTAATAAACTTTTAAGTGTATTTTAAATATAACTTGAAGCTTAGATGCAGTTTTCCTTCTTTAAAACAAACTCTTGCTTTTTTTCTATTGTTTTCTGAAAACTCTTCTTTTATACTGTCACGAAACAGCTCCAACTAAAGCACTAAAAATACTTTTTAGTATTTTACAATACTTTACAATTACTATTGTAATGACAATAAGAGCAATCTACGTTCAAGGTCTGGAGAGAGTAAAGAGTGGAGTATTGAAACCTCCTAATAATTTTCCTAGACCAAAGCTCCTAATCTTTGCACATCCACATCACCTATTGTATGGAAGAATTAATCAATCAATCAGCTGTATTGATGTCTCTCCATTAACTAGCTCAGCTCCTGACTAGGTGAAGGGTCCATGAGGACACGGATCCTATCCTCAGCTGCATGACTGGGAGCAAGACTGAGGCCAAAGTCATGTTTGAAAGGTTTCCTTTTATTTGTAGAACAAATGTTTTCATCCAACTTTAGCACAGTCAAACAGTGTGAAGGAAACATAACAATCACCCTGTCTCTTTATCTGTGTTTTTATAAGGTCACCCATCACCACGGTATCTAAGAGTCTTTCTTCTTTCCTTTAAGGGTCCTGGCCAGGAGTTGAAAATAAGGAAAAGAGAGGCAGAAAAACCACAAAGAAAGAGGCATATGAAAAGTAAAAAAAATACAGAGCTGGAGGTGAACCTAAACACTCAGAGGTAATTTGCCTTGAGGAGCAAGAGCCCTTGAGACCTATGTGTAGACTTTGGAAAAAAGAACCTGTGAACAATAGCAAAGGCTATGAACGTAGCATCCCTCTGACAGGTATGTAAACCTTAAGATTAAAATAACAGCTTCAAAAATCCTTCTGTCAGAGTGAGTTTGCTTTAGCTAGTCAGGGTTTCAGGGGAAGTGTCATAAAGACAATTTATATCAAGTGGAGATAGCTAAGGATATTTCTGTCTGAAATTTCTGAACAGGTTGGTCCTCGAAGTGTATTCTCTAAAACTTGACAAAGTTATCATGACATTAAAATAATATTATATAACATCAAATAATTAAGGGTTATAACTAGGGAATTAATTTTTTTTTGTACATGTTGAATCATCTTTAAGATAAATTTTGTGCATAAGAAAAATGAAGAATCAGAAAAGGCACAAAATTTGTGTTCCCATTTTTTGTCCTTGTGTCAGTTATTATTTTGATTTTAAAAAAAATGTCACCAACATTTCTGGCAATTCCAATACTTTTTTACTTCATAAAGTAAGGGTGTAGGATTGGGGTTTTTATATTTTGTCTTAGTTTAACAGTGTCTTTCTACTCAATCACTTTGAATGTCAGGGATGCTTTATTGTACTTACATTCATGGTGACACTGAGGAGGAGATGGTGGGTATTTCAATCCCATGTGAATATCTCTGAACATCCACTAGTTGTATGCTAATCACATCCTTTCAAGGAGCACAAGCCACTAACCAAACCCCTTTTTGCATACTGTAAAGAAATAAGGGAATTCTTGACCGCAGAAAGCAGACATGATGTATATAAAAGGAGTGAAATTATTCAGCAAGTGCTCATTGATACTTCTTTGAGCAGCAGCTTCCTCCTCCTAGAGATCCTAGCTGAGGTTTGCAGATGACCACATGTAATGATGTGGTTTCTTGTCACTAATAATAATTATCTGAGGCAGCAATATGTGGTGCAAAATATTATTACTCAGTAAGTGGCATTTGACTGACCTAGCTACCCCAAAAGCTTATTGCCAGCTTGTGTACATCACCACTCCTTCCAGAAACACAGCAGACTTCCAGAAATGCTTAGAAAAACTTTCAGCTGACTTACACCATGGAACAAAGCAGACTGAAAGGTCAAATTCTCAAGATCATCTCAATAAACTTTGTCATTTACTTTGACAGACCCCGTGCCTCTCTACATAGCCACAGGTTCAACAAACTCCTTAGACTTTTGTCCAGCTTAGAAAGACCTGAGTCATTGCACTGCCTTCAACATAGCGACCCACATCCCTGAGCAGCATCTGCAGTTCCAGGTGTTTGTTAAAAGAAAAAGGCTCGTGATAATGGATTGTGTTTTTGCTGCCTGATTGGAAAGTATGACCCCAAATAATGACCTCAAATATTGGGATCTCTGTGTGGCTCTTTCCTATTTATTCCACCAAGAATGCCACATGTAAAGGCATTATAATTCAAAAAGAAGAATTTTTCCATAAATGCCACCCCCAATTTTCAAACAGGAGCAGTAAAGTAATTTCTTTTAATTGTTTTGCCTTTACTTCAGTTTCTATGTACCTGTTCTACGCAATTAACTTCATCACAAATCTACAGAAACATTCACAGTTGCTCCTCAGACATGTTATTTGTGCCTGTTATGTCTATCAGAGAACCATAAAAACCAGAGACAGAAGAGTTCTTTTGCATTAGATAATCTCTTCGCTGCCCTTGCCATCACAGATCTTTTTCCCTGTACAATACATTCTCCAGTGATTTGTCCAGTCGAGCTTTAAGCAGATCAAATATGGTATTTTCTCACTGTCCTGCCAGGAGCTGTTGGAGAGGCTTGGAGGTAATTGACACTGGCACTCTTTGAAGGTGTGTTGTGGACCTTACCACACTTTTCATTTCTATCCAACACGATGCTTTCCTCCAGCTGTCATGAGTATCGTGTGGCCATAATTCTTCCAGTGTTCTGTGCTGGACACTTGCAACTAAGATGGAACAAAAGAAATGAAAATGTGGTTTTGGTTTCTTTTTGGCAGACAGTGTACATAGGGTTAGTTCATTTAAGCAACCTAGAGGTGAAATAGTAAGGTGAGGGCCTCTAGAATATTTTGTTGATGAAAGCTAGAGGTATTGAGACATGGTGCGCTTTTCTGAGCATGAAGATTTTACCTAGATAAAGAGGTATATTTTACAAGGTTCAATTAATAACTACATTCAAAATACTGTCTGCTCTCATGACAGAGAAAACAGATTTAACCAAATGCTGGGTGTTTTTGAAGAACACTACTGATGATATACACATTTAAGCAAAGTAGTAATAATGTTTGCAGTTTCCTTTCCCTCTAAAGGAATGTATCAAGTGTTTTACTCAGTCCTTGCTCAAACTGTGCTGCTGCTTTGGGGTTGGGACATGTCTGCCACTCCATGGCATGACAAAATTTAGCTTAGGCTTGATGGGAAGCCAGCAGTAAGCTAGTGGACCTCTTGTATTCAGACTCATATTCTTGAACTATCCTGTTTCTCCCAAAAGATGTTGACACACAGTCCAGAACAGAAAACAAAGGGTGTTAGCTGATCTCTTGGTTTAAATGTTTGCTTTCTCTTCTAGTTGTCACCAGAGCCTCAACTTCTAATTGTACCAGCCATAGACCTATAAAGCCAGGAATCTCTAAGTACAGTTCTCCATCCATATCACTGTCATTACTCATTTTCTATAGCCTTACTGAGAGGGGAATACTGTCTCTTGGAGCAGCCTCTTTACTTAATACTTTGTTTTTACTCAATTCGTGTTGAAGGTTCTTAACATGGGGATTATTCATAGCACTCTCACTGCTTGCTGTTACTGCCTCTGAGCTCATGAATCCTAAACTGGTATCACATCATGTAGCCAAACATTTCTTGGACATGTAGTACCCCATTTAAAGGTCGTTTTAAGCAATTAATATTTTATTTAGGAATACTTACAAATATTTATTATGGACTGGGCTTTAAAGAGCAGCTCACAAGAAAGAAAAACCCATGATATTTATATTAAGGCATGTTCAAAAGTTTAATTATAAGAAGGAAAATTCAGCTGAACTGCTAAAAGCACACACTGCAGTGCCCTGCTTTGGCCAGTTCATGTCAGGCTGCCACATTCAACTGAGAAGGCAGATTTTGTTGTGTTCCACATTAAATCCAAGAAACCAAACTGGTGATTTAGGGAACTGCTAAATACTCCATGTTCTTGTCTTTCTTGGGCAATATGCTTGTTTGAGACTCTGGGTCAAATGCTGCTGTTGAAATCCCCTGCCTGGCTCATGGTTGAGAAGGAGTTTTGCTGGGTTTGAAAGATGAGGGTTTGTGCCTGCTGGAAAGCTCACTCTTGAAAGTGGGAGTCACCCTCCTGACTCAAACTGTGGGCTGTATTTCTAGCTCCAAAGGGTGCCCCATTTTGCTCACCCTGTAAATCAGAGGCCTGACTCCAGTGGAATCCATCATCTCCTGTTTGGTAGGAATCCCTCTTTGTAATACATTGCTTTGTTTTATTTCCCTTTTCTACAAACTCTTTCTAGGAAAGCATTCTTGGGCTGTTTCCCCAAAACACCGCACCATTTAGGAGAATAGTATTTGAGTATTTACCCCTTTGTAATACAGGGCTGAAAACAGGGTAGTTTTAAAAATAAATAATATTATAACATTATCAAAATCATCATCATGACTCTGGCAGTTGTTTTATATCTTTACCTCAAACCAGAATGACAAAACATCTCTGATTAATTATCCTACAGGAGCATTTAAATTCAGCAATTGTAATAGTTCTGAACAAGTGCTGCTGATGG